>NC_051245.2:85565608-86185965 GCF_015237465.2 Chelonia mydas
CACTCAGTCAGTCCTGTTTAACTATGGAGGTAGAAAGTCAGACACGTTAGGGCCCACACAGTTTACATGGTCACAAGGTAAGAAGTCATTCACTCTATGCAGTAATGTAGGTCTGGAAGTGTCAAACAGCTTATGGGCCTCTGAGTCCAAGCACAGCACCTTGAGGCCAGAGTTGCTGAACTAGCAGAGCAGAGTTTTAGACACAACATATAGGGACATCATACAGCAACTACAAAGTTGTATGGTCTAGTCCTCCAGCTGAAGCCAGGACAAAGAGAGATGGAGGGACAAACTTCCTTTGTTGAGATTCACCTTCCAGCAGAGGTTGATCATTCCTCACACACCAAGAAGATAGCTTCAGAAGATGGGGTTATAGTTGTGAACTAGAGACAGACTGTGGTGATAATGGTTTCAGCTGTGGGCCTGGGTGACCATGAGAACCAATCAATGACTGGTGTACTGGGTGCAAAGCCGGTAGTTCTCAAACTTCTAGTGATCCTGAAGGAGAAGCCATGAACTGGCTGTGGTATGGTACAGAGTGTTACCATTGAGATGTAGAGATGCAAGAAAGATCCTTCAAGCTTAATTTAGATCACTAGAGAAAGCTACCACAGAAACTTGGATCTTTCTCTGAAAATTTTCCAGTCCATGTGCAAAGCCAACTAGGCAGGAGAATCTTCAGAGTCACAATGCATGAATGAAAAGTTGGTGTAAATGTTAGGGGGATTAATGTTTAAGGCTCTTGGAACTTCTTTGGGGAAGGAAAAGCTACAGTGAAACCCAGGTGGTTCTTATATCATCTTCCTATTAAGCCTCTGGTGTTTAGAGCAGTGATGAACACTCTTCCACTCCTGTTTGTTTCTGGCAAGTCTTTCGATAGTTCTCCAGCTGTGCTCCAGGTTTCAGCTCTGTTTCCACAGCTCTTTGCCAGGTTGGTTTTGGGTAGCCTTGTTGCTTGCCTTCAGGTGTCCATCTTATTGCTACTCTGGTGATGGAATTGGTTTCCATCTGAAGCACCTGACCGGTCCATCTCCAACGCCTCCTGGCAATGATGGTGCTCAGATCCTCTTGACTGCACTGTGTCAACAGATCTTGATTTGAGATTGTTCTGGGCCAAAAGATATGGAGGATTTTTCTGAGGCAGGTTGTATGGAATGAAGACAGTTGGATAGGTCATACTTTCTCATTCCCTAGCATTCTGCACTATAAAGTAGTGTTGAAAGTACACAGTTCTGATAAATCTGGAGTTTGGTTTTGGTGTTGTATTTTGAGGATTTCCAGATTGTATTTAAGCTCCTAAAGGTGTTCCTTGCTTTATTGATTTTCTTCTGGATGTCCTGTCTTGTTCTACCATCCTGGCTGATAGTGCTGCCCAACTATGTGAATGTCTCTCCACTGATGACAACATAATCCTCTATCCATACTAGTGACGGTGAGGCAATATTAAAGGTCATGATATCTTATAGCGATTGATTTTCATTCCAACATGCTGGCTGAAAGCGTTGAGTCGAGTTGTTTTTTCTTGTATATGGTGTTGGGTATGTGATAGGAGAGCAACATCTGTGAAGTCCAGATCTTCAAGGGATGAGAAGACTGTCCATTTAATGCCTCTTGACATGTCTTCTGCAGTGTGCCACATTACATAGTCGATGGCAATGTTGAAGAGACTTGCTGACATGACACACCCCTGACATAATCTGGTTTTGAGTTCAAAACTGAGCTCACTGCGATCAATGTGGCATGTAAAGTTGAAACAGAAGCTTTTGATGACGTTGATTATACGGAAAGAAATTCCAAATGCCCACAGAATGTGCCATAAGCTTGTCCTGTGAATGCTATCAAAAGCCTTCTCAGAGTCTATCAAATTTATATACAGTTGCCGTTGCCATTCTAAGCACTGTTCTATTATGTTTCATAGAGTGAAGATCTGGTCTGTGCATCTATGCCCTTTCCGAAAACCAGCTTAGCATTCTCAGAAAAGAGTATCAACTGCCTCTGATATATGTTCTTATTTACCCTCTGTTAATTACAAAAAAAAAAGGCAGGGAAGGAACATTTAATAAAATTGAAAGGTGATAAATTCTTCTTAGCATATGCACAACATGCCTCAGTTGGCACGTGACCAGGATTCATCACCGAATTTGGTCTGCTGATTGAGTCACTAGCTTCCCTGGCTTAGGCCAGATACTGATAGAGACTGCAATGCTGAACACTGATCTATGCTCCTGATAATAAATTTAAAAGCTGCGAAGAGGAAATACTATTTTCCACAACGTAAAATGGGTGTAACTCATTGCCTCAAGACAGAAAGAGGCCAGATGCTGAATAGCATTCAGAAATTAGAATGTAGGAACAAAAACATCCATTTACATGTCACTGGATTTTTTAGAAGGATTATAAACTCTCATATTTAAGGGAATAAGTCAACCACTAATTGATGTGGCTTTAAAGGAAACCTCTCCTGTGGCCAGTCACATCCTGTCTACTTTTCTTATATCTTATGAAAGATTGGCTATTGGTACTATCAAACACTGGATATCAGACTGCACAGAGATGCACAGCTGAAGTGGATGTAGTCACACTGGAAAGAAAAAAGCCAATGGTAGCACCAGCTCTCACCTACATCTTTTCCTTTAGCTTCATCATTTCAGTGTTTCTGATAACAAAGAGAAAAAGTGCTTGGGTCAAGAAGCTCATGTGTATGGCCCCAGTCCTGAAACTTGTATGCAGGTGAATATCCCCAACCTGTGCAGAACCCCACTGAAAACTCAATGGGTGACTTGCTTGGCATCAATCAGGGTCTAAGTGAAAAGCTCACAAAACGCAGGCTGGCTTTACTCAAGAAAATGGTGTTTTACTTTAATTTCAATGGGGCCAGGATTTCACCTACAAAACAGACTGTCTTTGAGACATCTATCAAAGCACTAGGCTGAAGAGATCTTGTGAAAATATAGAGACTGAATTACTTAAAAAACACAAATGACATGTGTGCATACAGCGATGCACATGAGTTTCCTATCACTCTCCTTCCCTAATGCAGTTTAATTGTGCTGGATATAATGCTTATTAAAATAGTCAAGGGTAACATTTTCAAAAGCACTTAAGCCCCATTTTCAAAATTGATTTCAATAGGAGTTGGGTGCCTTTGAAAAATTCTAGTTGGTGACTATCTACATTAGGCACTTAATACCATTAAATATTTGGCCCTCTGGAGCTTAAGTCTCATTGAAAGTCAATGGGACTTCAGGCTCTCAAGTGCCTAAGTCACTTTGAAAATTGGACACAGGTTCTTTTGAAAACTTTATCCAAAGTGCTTAAAAGCTGACATGATTTAAAACCACATACAATATATGTATCTGAGTGACTCAGATGGGTGAGCTGCTCTGAAGCAATCACTAACTTTGAAAGGGCAGGCATAAGCTTGAGAAGTTAACATTTAAAAAAATATAGGAGCTTTTCTAATTATAGCACATCATGTGTTATTTGACTCTGAAAGAATGATCTCTTAAAGTTTAACTCTGCACTTCTCTCTCTCATGTAACCATGCACTGCTAGACAATCATATCATAGTCAGGCTATTGCACATCAAGCAAGTGTCAGGAAAGCATATTTCCTATCCAGATTATTGGAGGGAAGAACACATGTCTAAAAGTATAAGACTCACTCTGTTTCTTTCTTTTTACATCTATTAACTAGAAATGAGTTCCTGGCCTAAAAAAAACTTAAAAACTTAAAAAAAATAGCTTTTATAAAGCTATTATTATGATCATATGCTTCAGCCTCATAAAGCAGTCCAATACTTCTACAGTTAAAAATGAAAATAAATTAAATAAAATTAAAATTAAAAAATAAGCAGGATTTTGTCAGGCAAAGTGGGTAATAAATGCTGATGAGACATTCTAGAAGAGTTTACTGATCCAGCACTTTCAGTTCTGGGCCTACATATTTTAAGTAACTTACATGTGTTTTATTTCTGAATTATTCATTTATAAACTATGATTAGTAATGGACTATTCCAAGAAATGCATTGGGAAATTGATTAATTCTGAAAAGAGTTTTGCAGATTTTAGTCATAAACATGTAACCAGTGCAGTCATAAAAAAAGTTGTATTAATAAAGCCCAGAGCTGAACATGGATAAGAAATCGTGTTTGCCAACATAGGAAACTGGGGACAAACCCTTGGCTAGCATCAAGCTTAACAGCAATTTGGAAAAATAGATAAAAAAATTTCTCCCCAAGTCAAATATATTAACACTGTGTGCTTTAAACTGGTTGCTGCTGTTGATCCTAAACATAAAATTTCTAGAGGGCCATATTGTTGCTTCCTGTGGCAAGCCTCACAGGAGGAAGAAATGTCTCCTGAAAATCCCCAGTGGTTCTCCTCATGAATTCTCTCCCTCCAGTGGAGGAGCTGCAGTTTGCCTCCTGTCTTAACAGACTATGACACATTCAAGAAGCTGGATGGCTATACACAGCCTTCCCTTGCTGTACTGTGCCCCAGCTGTGCCTCATCATTTGCTGGAGACCTGACTGTATCGATTTGCTACAAAAAAAGTTTCCATAAACTCACAGGGAAGATTTAGCATCTTATGGAACTACTTCGTTACTGTTGCCCTATAGCATGAGCCAAAAGGAGCCTTTTGCTAATAAATAGGTTGACCCACTTTATAACTGGTTTTCCAGGTTTTGGTACAGAAAGGAAATTAAGTCCATCCTTACTGCTACAGCTGGAAGCATTAAAAATTCAATATTTGCCAAAAGTATCAGTTACTCATATCTCCTCTTCCAGGTATTAAGGGAAGACTTTAGTATTAAAGGTCAGAGATAACGAAGATTACCAATGTACCGATTTGGAGAGTAATTTTCCAACTAAAAGGGACACAATCAAAGCTGATCGTGCCAAAATTAAATCTATTTTTATATCTGTTTGCCAAGATTTTTATGTGAGCATTTCTCCAAGCAAATACTTCAGTACTACCTTTACTGTCCTGCACATATGGGCAACAAATACAAATGCTACATAAAGAGAAGAAAATATTCCAATAAACTCACAGGTTTCTGTTTCAAGCTTCCAAAGGTCTATCACATTTTTTGATCAGGCCACTTCCTCAAATATTTATTTTCACCCATCCCTTGTCCCACTGAGTAACAAATATTTAAAATCCCATAGGATTTGCATTCCAGATTAGACAATTAATCCATATGGACCAGAATCTAACCTTCATCCTTCAGTGACCATTACTCAATTTTTCAGAAGACTGAAATCCTGTTGTACCATTCTGTATATGTTAAACATTCTTTTTTTTTTTTGACAAGGGCTGTGATCAGTTCCACTCCTGAAGCATGATATTTGATTACCTTTATTTTAACAACCATAGTTAAAAATGCTGTTCATGGTCATAAACTAAGTTCTAAGACCATCTATCACCATGGCCTTGAGTTGTTTGCCACCAAGTCTATTCTTGATTTCATCCATTCTGATTTCCATCTTCTCAACTGCACTGAAACTACTTTCACCTAGGCCATAAAGGTTCTTCTGCAAAAGTTTCAGGGCCTCTAACACCATTCTTACCTTCCTTGTTCTCTCTCTGCATTTTGACACTGTCGATGTACCATCCCTTCTTGATATCTTGTCATCCCATGGCTTTCACAACTCTGTTCTCTACCTAGTTCTGACTATTCCTTCAGCACCTCTTTCACTGGATCTCTCCCCTCCCCCATTCTTCCACTTTATTTTCTCCCTTAATAGCCAATACAATCGCAAATCAACTAATATATCTTTGACTATAGAAGGCATAAAATATTAAGCCTCTTATCTGTATTAAGCAATTTGTGGTACTGGAGAAAAAAAAACTGTGTGGTTGTCTCAAACTCTTCTCTGTGTGAGCTAAACTATTGTGTCTCAATTTTTTTTGCTTAAGCAAGATCTTTTTATGCACAATTCTTTTCTGCTCTCCTTTCCCCTCTACTGGCCAGGAAAACTTTTTTTAAAGTCCTTTAGTAAAGACTCTTTTCAGTTTCCTTACCTCCAAGGGCCAAGATAAGCTGTCTTACAGTAGGTGAAGGTATAGCCTGATGCCACAGCCAAAACCAGCACGTAGGTAAATGCAACGCCTGACAAATCCAATCCACCAGTGGGAAATATAATGTTTTGAAATATATTTGTCTTGTGCCTAGCTAACTTCTCTGAAGAGAAAGTGATTGAAAATGAGAAGGGGCATTAAGTCACACCAGGAAGTACTATTTCTATATGAGAACATTTTCTGTGGGTCTGATGAAAAACCTCTTGCCCTGATTTTAAAGAACTGTTTGAAAATGCATTCTCAGTTGCTTGACATATACCTTTGTTAGACTAGCTGTGACATCAGTAATAGAGCTGGATGAATAATTCATTATTAATCATGTAGTCTACAAATTTAGTCTCTTGTTCATGAAATTCTCTGTATTCTTTAGGTAAAGTTATTCATGAATCTCTTCAGTGAAAAATTCTTGGTCTGCAGATTATTATTTACTCATTCAGAAATTCTCACAATTACTGTTGTGTTGGTTAATTACATAGCTCAAGTAATACTGACTGACAACCAACCAACCGAGGGAAAATTGTGAGTTTTATAATGAAGTTATAAATTCGCTTTTGGCAAAAAAACTATTCAAGCTTAAAATTGAATTTCATGAATATTGACACAGATAAAGCTCAATGTCAAATATTGTGAGGGAGTTTCTGAAAGGATAAGGCTACAGGGCAAATGGCGGGGCCCCATTACTTCTTCCAGGTCACATAAATCCTAGCTGCAGTGCTGGAATCCCCTCAGAGACAATTACCACCCAAGGGACTTAGCGCCTACAATATCTAGAGGATGAACAGGCAATTCTTCCTTTAATTTCTCAGGCACAGCTTGCAATATCATTGGAGGACAGCCAAAAATTTTTTACCTACTCCTATTATTTAATTTTATGAGCTTTGTCTCCATCCTCCCCATATTAGACAATAATCAAAACAGAGGTTCCCTTCAGCACAACAGCCAATTCGTTACCCAAAACCTACCATATTTTCTCACACACACAGCACCTTTTCCCCAGTTTTCCCCCTTGATAGGGCTTTTATAGGCACCTGTCCCCACATGGCAATAGTCTGGCCATGATGGGTTAGAGGCCAACAAAGAAGGCAATGGGTTTTGCCAGGTGTAACTGAGGGCAGAGCCTGAAGACCACAAAAGTGCACAAGATTTGGCAGGGTAAATTGTGCTGCCATTAATCTTTATTATCGATTATGCATGAGGCAAAGAGAACCCAGTTTGACTTTCAGATCTTAGGTTGAGTTTGCTGGTGTCATAAAAATAAAGGGAAGGGTAACCACCTTTCTGTATACAGTGCTGTAAAATCCCCCCTGGCCAGAGGCAAAACCCTTTCACCTTAAGAAGCTAAGATAACCTTGCTGGCACCTGACCCAAAGTGACCAATGAGGGGACAAGATACTTTCAAAGCTGGAGACGGGGGGAGAGAAGAGAACAAAGGGTTTGTCCGTCTGTGCGATGCTTTTGCTGGGAATAGATCAGGAATGCAGACTTACAACTCCTGTTAAGTTAGTAAGTAATCTAGCTAGAAATGCGTTAGATTTCCTTTTGTTTAATGGCTTGTGAAATAAGCTGTGCTGGAGGGAATGTGCATTTCTGTTTGTGTCTTTGTAATTTAAGGTTCTGCCTAGAGGGATTCTCTATGTTTTGAATTGGATTACCCCATGGGCATTTACCATCCTGATTTTACAGAGGTGATTCTTTTACCTTTTCTTTAATTAAAATTCTTCTTTTAAGAACCGGACTGATTTTTCACTGTTCTTAAGATCCAAGGGTTTGGGTCTGGGGTCACCTGTACCAACTGGTGAGGATTCTTAACAAGCCTTCCCCAGGAAAGGGGGTGTAGGGCTTGGGTGGATATTTTGGGGGAAAACATCTCCAAGTGGGCTCTTTCCCTATTCTTTGTTTAAAATGTTTGGTGGTGGCAGCATACTGTTCAAGGACAAGGCAAAGTTTGTACCTTGGGGAAGTTTTTAACCTAAGCTGGTAAGAATAAGCTTAGGGGGTCTTTCATGCAGGTCCCCACATCTGTACCCTAGAGTTTAGAGTGAGGAAGGAACCTTGACAGTTGGGTTGACATAAAATCAGACTAGATCTTCAGAGGGTGTTAATTAGCATAGCTCCATTGAAATCAACAAACCTATTCTGTTTATATCAGCTGAGATTCTGGCCATATGTTTCTATTTCTTTGACAAAGTATTCCTGAGACAGTTAAACATGGAACACCACAATGTCACACAGTCAGTCTTCACAGCAGAACCCCTCTTTAAGGGCCCAATCCTCTTCCAACTTGCATCATTTGCAAACTGTGTAAAACATTACTTAATCAGAATAATAGAATCTCACACTGTCATGGGGACCACTCACCTCTCATAAGCACCACCATCTCAGGGCATGTGCCTGCACAGTGTGTGTTTAAGATGGGTCTTTACTGACTTACCCCTTCAGCCAAGTCACACACAGTCCATATGGGGGTGGAAACCAAGCCCCTTCTGGGATACAAGTCCAACCAGGCCTATCTCTCTTGATCTGCAGCCCTATCCCTGGACTTGCTCCTCAATCACAGTACCCTGGTTTGAACTGTCTTAGCCGCTTCTGGATTCTCTCAAATTGTTCCTGCTTTTCAAGCAATTCCAGCCCTGATGTGGGGCCATATTCCCCAGGGCTCAGTCCCTGGAGACTCTTCGCCTTTCAGGGCATTTCTGGCCCCAGCTCTTCAGCTGGGCCACTAAGAGACTCCAGTTCCCCTTCTGAGGCATATCAAAGTCCAGACCACTTTCCCAGGGCTAGTGGAGGGGAACCCAGGCCTGCCCTCTACTCTGGGTCCCAGCCCAGGGATCCTAGTCATAGCAGCTGTTCAGCATATACCTTTAAATAAACTGCATCACTGCTACAATTCCCTGGACCACTTCCCCATGGCCCCAGTACATTCTTTGCCCTTACCTTGGGGCCTTGTCCTTGTTGATTTCCAGCAGCCAGTCCAAAACTCCTTTGCATCCCCCTGGCCTTTGCCACCACTGCTCTGTCCAAGGCGCTGTCGCTTCCCTCAGCCAGCCACACCATTCATTCTCCTCTAGCTCTAGCAAAGAACTGATCTTACCCTAGCCCGCCAGCTCTTCTTATACTAGCCTGTTGGGCCCCGATTGGCTGCTCCCTGCAGCTTCTGATTGGTTGCTTCCCACACAGCCACTCTGGACTGCTTGGAGGACCTCTCTACTGCCCTTTTCTGGGGCAGGGTGTGGCACGGCCATGAGGCCTGCAACAGGGGGGCTCCGGAACTAGTCCACCCCATCACACACACCAACATTAGATTCAGTTTGCACAGGTGTAAATAATGACACAAACGTACATGGTAGTGAAGAATCAGGCCCTACATTTTGTAAAATAATTAAGGCTGGAACTGCAAGTATAAAGGCTTCCTGGCAAAATCACATGCCTGTGCATTCATTTCTCTAAAAAAAAAGTAAGTCTTTAAAATTATTCAGCCACATTACACGCATTTTTAACCACCAACCTACATTACATTTGACAGGGTACATTCTTAACTCATTTAATGTTAGTTACATGGCTAAAGGCCTATACATTCAGCTCAGATTACATGCAGATTTTATGAAGCCATTTCACAGGTCCTATTTAGCACCACTATAATCATAACTGCTTAAGAAAACTGAGAAGCACTTAAAAATAATTGTTCATTAATTCATTGCTAAATTGTGAAATTAACTTTTATTATGTTTTGAAGTAATATACAACATACAATAGGTAATAATCCTCATTAGTTTGCAGTGCATATTTCAACAACTGTATTCCTAGTTTTACTGAATATTTGTGATTAGTGATTTTGGCATAAATTATAACATGAATATACAGGACAAATCTATATTAAACTAGGACAGATAGGACACTAAAATATTTGTATCTTGCTTATACCAGTTTTACACTAGTGAAACTCCACAGATGCTAGTGGTAAGCGAGAGGAGAATCTGACGCCAAGTACATGTTATCTGTAGGGGAAAATGGTAAATATCTGAGGAGGAGCTAAGGTACAGTAAGAACAGGACTGGAAGAAAGAATCCTTGAGTTTTAATTCCTATTTGATGGGAGATCTTGGATACGTCACTTTACGTGTCTGCCTTGGGTTCCCCATCTGTAAATCGGAATGATACTACTTACCACCTGTTTCACAGGGAAGTTGTGAACATGAAAGGGGGAGGATTATCCAAAGTGTTCAGTGTTGACCTAACCCTGCTCGCATGAAGGCAATGGAAGTTTTACCATTGATTTTTAAGTCAATGCTGAACACTTTTATAAATTCCACCCTAAATAATGAATGGACCTGATTCTCCTCTCACTCAGGTTTACAATGGTGTATGTCCATTGAGTCAGTGGAGACAATCTTCTTCTACAAATGGTGTCAGCAAAGGTCCAATTGAGCTGCATATGTCCACGTGAAACACTATAGTGGTGATATTACTAGTAATCATTTTTATTCCAGTAAAAGGACATTTCATCAAAAGTTTGTATTTTTAGGGTCAGACAATGTGGGTGGGAAAGCTGAGCATTCCAGTCCAGTTCGGTTTTTGTCACTCAATGCAACTGTCGATAACTTTCAGAACTACTGTGCTCCCCTGACATCAGGGACTGCTCCTGCTTTGCATAAGATTTAATTCAGCACACAATTCACCACCACCACTTTTTTAAAAATATGCAGAACATAGATGTAGCTTGTGTTACTAAAATCCTCATGTGCAAGCCAATTGATTTCAATAGGGAATTCCCAGACACCTGGCTAAACCAGTTGTAAACAGATTGAATCTTCAGAAAGGGGCAAAGCAGTTGGATCATAGGGCACAATTGGGTCCATTGGGCCTGCCTCATACACAATTCCTTTCAGGAACATCAGACCTCAATGAGCAATGGCTTAGAAACTACAACAAAGGCTTAAACTGATTGAAGGTAGTTAAAATGGGATTTATAAATGCATTGGAATCCTTGTCACTGGAAATTTTCTATTTCATTACTTCCGGGATGAGTCTGTCAGTCCAAAAAGCGGACTTTAAAGGACATTGGTCAGAACCGTGGAAGAAAAGCAGAGAGTGAAGACAGCCACATACAAGCAATGCAAAGGACAGTCAGCTCCCCAGATGCTCTACCTTTTCCCTCGGAACAAAAAGAACTGCATTTTTAAGAGATTTAATCCCCCTCAGGTCCTGGAGAAATCCACCAAGAAAGGTTGTGCAATTACTTTCACTGGAGATATTCCTGGCTGGACTACAGACGTGATGCTGCCTATTAGGGCTGGTTTACAGATAATGAACTGAACCCTGCCATGTTGCAGAAAGATGGACCAATTAAAGTTCCTTTTTATTCCAACTGATTCTATGATTTAATGAGCACATGAAACTCCCATTAACATTAATGGAAGTTCTATGCATGCACTGAGGGGAGAATAAAGCCCTGTAGTTTATTTTTTTAATAAACAGCATGAAGCAAACAAAGAATGTGAATCTCCAACTGAAGTCGCACAAATTGCATATTCTGAATGAGGGATAATATTGAGAGACCAATCCTGGGGCACAGAAAGTAGAAACATGAGAGAGAGAGAGAGAGAGAGAGAGAGAGAGAGAGAGAGAGAGAGAGAGAGAGAGAGAGAGAGAACCAGGTCTTACTCAACACTGACACAGGCAATTTAGTCTGGGCTCATCCTGTAATGCCTCTAAAATAAATAGTAGGAAAAAGCTTTCACGACCAGATAAAATGAAACACCTGAGAAGACAATAAGGCTTAGTATTGACAAAAATGATGCCCTTTGATGTTTTGCTCTGAATGCTGACACTAGTTAAGTATTATTTTTCCCTTTTATTTTCTAAGTACTCGGATTACAGTAAGTAAACAACAGCTTGTATTGCTGAGAAAAGCCATCCCACTATGAATGCCATCCTGAGACTAGAACAGATCTCCTTTTATTATAGGCAACATTCTGGGCCCCAGTCATGTCCCCATGATCTGTATGCAAGTAGGACCCTCACTGCAAACCCCTCTCACATGGAAACAAGGGTCAGAAGTATCAGTGGAATTCCCCATCCCTTGTCCTGGACCCTGTAGAGAGCACTCAACAGGCCTGAAGAGTGAAAATGTCATAATCCTCTAAGATTCCTTGGGAAACGTAATACAGACTGTTAGTTTTCTGAAACCCTCATTCTATAGGGTATATATATACACTATACACAGGGAGTCCTGGGACAGCCACTGGTTTCTATGTGAATGAGACTTGCAGGCTTAACATTGCCTGTATACTCATTTCAACATAGTAATATGTGTAGGGAGAGAGAAAGATAGAAGGTGGATTGTGAGGAGTGGATTCCACCTTTGAAATCTTTCATACCCTGGGAATAATGTTTGATCTTAATGAGCTTCCTATTTTGGAATTAATTTTGTAATTAGCATTAATACATGCAACAGAATTATTTCTTTTCCCTTCACTGCAAATAATAAATGCATTCAAAACTTATTGGCAGATTGCTGTTAATTTATCAATAAATTTATTTAATGCAGATTATTATATAATATAAAGTTGGAGGGGAATTATGAGATAACATGATCCCTACCTCTTTAGTGAATTGGATTTAGATTAACACCAATACCCAGGACAGGTGCCATGCAAAAGCATGGTTGTTGGGCTAGAAGAAAAAGTAAAAGTGCTTGGGAAAGGAGAATGCACAGATAGGGCTAGAAGATCACTACTATCCGAATACACTTTCAAAGGAAACATTTTACATTGTAGAAGTGATACTGGTAAAACAGGAACCACAAAGTGTTTCTGTAGTGCAGCAAGTACAGCCTGAATGGATGTAAAAAGATACGATTTACATTTCATAATGGACTGTTGTATTATATCTACATTGGTAGAAATAATATCAAGAAGGAAGTCATGAGACAGTGGATCAGAGTAACCTGATTCTGAAAAGTATTGCTGGTGGAGCCCACGAAGACAAGAATGAAGGTGAAATACTTCTTTGGCAAAATGTCTGGCTAAAGGGTTTTAGGAAAAGGTGAAACGGGAGAAAGGATGCACTATTGAGAAACTTAATATATTGTTTATTCCCCACAACAAGACAGAATGTACCTATTTCAGTTTAAATATGTTATGCAGACATTTTGTTTTAATCTGATTTTCTATCTCTATTAAAAATTATTCTTTACTACAACCCACATGGGTTTGAACTGTTTATGAATTTTATGCAGACCGTCCAAAAGAACTGACACAGGCATCAACTTCTAAGAAGAAGGTATGAAGGATGGGTGTTTTGATCCAACCTGCTTGTGATTCTTAATTAAAAGGCCATAGACTGAGAGAGACTTTTCTACAAGGGATATTGCTCATAAGACTGTGGTCCAAATGATGCACAGGAAATAGGATAGGTTCTGCTACCATTTGGGCCCTACAAGCCCACAGACAGGTAAGTCTGAAAACATGTTTTGACCTTCTTCTAATAAAATGAATCTTGTCTATACAATTTTATTATGAGTAGGTTTTGGATATCCGAACATTTATATGTGTCAGATGGAACAAAACCACAAACCCATTCATAAAATGGACTGAATTCTGCTCCATTTCCATGAAATTACTTCAGATTTATCCCAGTGAAATGGAGCAAAATTTGGACCAATAAAACTCTCACAGTCAGAAACTGAAAATAGGCATTATCTGATAGTTTGGCACAGTATGACTAAGAAAATAGAGATTGCATTTAAAAAAACAACAACATTTTTTTTACTTGATGTTTATATGGTAGACTGAGAAGATGACAGATGGGGTACTAGATTACAATTTTGAAGGTGTTACCAACACAGAAGGGAAAAAATATGGTTTTATCACAAATAGCATGTCTGTTAAAGATGAAGTAATAGAAATGTTCAGTTTCTATTTAAAAAGATTAAGATCTGCATATAGCTCAAGTATGCCAAGAGTCAACATACCTGTATCCACCCACCAACTGAGTCATGGAAATCAGAGATGGAAAAGGCCTATTACCTAAAGGCAAACTTTTGTTTAACTGCTAGTTACTAGCATAAACTCACTAAAAGTTAGGGCATCATACTGCACTAGATCACTAAAGGTTCCCCTTGTGAAGACAAGAGAGATCTGTGGCTAAGTAACTGCAGGTTCAGAGCAGAAGGACTTAAGAGAGAGTGGGGTAAAATGTGTTCCCCTGTACTCTGCACTGCTGTTCAAAAAAAGAGCAGTTTGCATTGTGTCTAGCACCTCCCGCTTTCTCCAGCATGAACCGAAGAGGATTGGTGCCCTGGTTACTCCATTCATCCAGCTTACCGTTCCTTGAGATTTAGGTGCCCCAAAAGGCACGTTAGCCCAACTCCTCTCTCCACTTCAGGCAGTAGTAGGTGTCTACCCTGCACTGCTGCTGCCCAATTTCACTGAAAAAAATGAGACTCCTAATGCTGTCTGCCCCTGGCCTTGTTCCCCCACAGAACAAAGAGGAGAATATAGCCTGCAGCAGCTTAGAGATTTCTCTCTTCTTCTAAAGCACAACTCTTTACTGTTAGCTCCTATTAATTAATACTCCTGTATTTATAAATAAGGGCAACATTTACATGAATACCCCATTAATTCATTTGGAGTAACAAAGTGCAAGTGACAAAGTGACACACAGAGGCAGCTCATAGGAAGTCTTAACAAATAAAGTATCACTTCCAGATCTGAGTTTGGAAAGGAGTTTGCTGTACTTCAAGGTCATGTCCGTAACAGAAGCTCCATATAATTTGTCATCATAAGCAAGTCCGTTGGCATGATGTTATTACTGATATTTTGGGATTTTTCCCTGTACTGTCTCATCTGCTGAAGAATCATTATCTTCTTCAGAGTTAGTGCAATGTTAAACAACTGTATTGCACACCTTGCCCTACTTTCTATGTCACAAAGCAGAGAAACCTGAGTATCTACAACAGGTGCCTTGGGAGATATAGTCAGCAGGTAGTTCATCACTGAAAGGAGCAATTGGCTTACAGGATTTAATATTTTTGAGAGTCCAGGTGAAGCTGTAACATTCACTGTGACTTTGTTCTGCTATTCCCTACAATATATGGATTCATTAAAAAACAAACAGGCAGAGAAAAAACACCTTTTAAAAAGGTGATCTGAAAAAAGATTTTAAAATGAACATATATTGTTGGGCTAAGTTTGTTTATTTGAGTAAAAATCCCAGTACCTTCAAGAGAATCCCTCTGGGAACTGCTGTGGGAATGTGTCATCTTTTCAACAATAAACAAGGGAAGAGGGACATAAGACTAGAGATTATTTACTAGCTGGAAGTGAGAAAAATGCAGTAGCCAAGTGCAAAATAGCCACTTTAGGGCTGCAGCTACTTGCCAGTGCCCAATTTAAAGGCCCAGCCCCAAAAAGGGCTGTTGGGGGAAAAAAGGTTCTATAAGAGGGTAGTCCTGAGTTGAGGAGAGTTGAACAACATTTAGGTTGTGATTCATAACCTACTTCACACAACTTGCTTAGAAAGTAACTCATGATAATTATACAAAAACTAAACTACATTTCAGCCAATAAAATAAAATTGCACTTAGCAGGGTGGGATATGAAGTGTGTTCTGGGTAGAATCAAATTACAAAGTTTAGATATGAGAATTGAACCCTTAGTCCAGTTGTTCATTGGTGCAACCAGACTGAAGTACTGTGTATACTGCTCCCTACACCTTTTGTAAGGAGCAATAGGCCAGATGTTAACTGGGCTCTTAATCTTTCCCCTCAAGCCCTCTCATTTCTCCTTCACCACGGACATCACTATCAGCATCTCAAGCTAATAATCTGAATGCAGGGGTGTATGTCTGACATGGCTCTGGGTGGGGAGGGAGCGTGATGGAGTGGGGACAGAACACAAGACTCCTCACCAATCCCTAGCCAGCAGGCTCATCCGTAGGGCATTGTTCTAGCTAGTGACAAGTTAGCATAACCAATGGTTGTGCATACAGAGTGGATGCCAGGCCCCAATAAAAGAAAAATGATTCCTTTTTGAACACTTCACAATGAAAACACGTTTCCAATTTCATTTATTTATTTATTTATTTATTTAGTGAAAACTCTTTGGGATTTTTTTTTCTTTGACCAGCTCTAATGGGCAGAGAGGAGAGGTAGGGAATGACATGATGAGAGACAAGGCTGGAGAAGCAGGTAGAACTGAACATATGGAGGTGCTTGAAGGAGAAGACAGGAAGCTTAAATTTGAAGTGATAGAGCAGGAAGATCCATGGGAGAGATGCAAAGAAGGGTCTGACGTGGATACATTTACAGTACATGTACCTATTGTCCCTTTAATAGTTCTGACTGGGACAAGTCTAGTTATGTAGAAGTCGGTAGAGGCATCGTCTTTGTATTTAAATCACTGTCTTCACTTGCCGACGGCTCAGGGAGAGGCATTTCTTTCTGTGAAAGGCAGGCTTTACATATTAGCTACGTAGGCAAAGTGAGATGGAAGCTATAGAGCCCTTTTAATCACCAGAGATGAGCCCATCAGCGCTACAGCATATTTGGGAGATTCTGGAATACTCCTCTCTGGATGAGCGTACCTCATTCCAGTTTTTCTAAGTCTGCCTATAACATATTTACATCCCCTCAAAACAGACACTTAACCAAATGCAGGAACGATTGTTGGGGAAAGAATATTGATTTTGCATGGGAGCCTAACTGTCCTTTGTGACTTTGAAAATCATCTTCTTTATATCCAAACTGCTAAATGGATATTACAAACAATGGAAAGCTAAAATTAAAATGCAAAAATGTAAGTACTGCACTTGACCTTTAGCAAAATAAACATTAATTTAACAAGATTTCACAGTGGCTTTGTGTTTACATAGCACTAGGACTGAAGTGAACAATCTGTTTACAGGCGATTCATTAAAGGGCAGATTCTGATACATTTACTCATGTTGCGTGCGGCCTGACTACACAAGTAGTCACACTGATACAGGGGTGATTTCAATGGAGTAAGGTACCATTCATCTTGACTGAGAATATCAGAATCTGGCCCTCACCACTTACTAACCAACTTTTGGCTACGCTGTTTGGGGGCGGGGGGAATAGAGGGTATGGGGGAAGGGTGGAAGGAGGGATAGGTTGGGTGTTGAGAATCGCTTCCAGTAAATGCTGCAGTTTTGACAATTACAATAAAGTCTGAATAGCTCTTGTATGCTGTAAATCTACATCAGATGATTCACACTTTAAAAGCACGAATATGCAGAATTACACTTTATATAATGCTCCTGTAACACTTGAAAACTAGGAAGGAAGGAATTTAGAGCTGTTATCCTCTGTAACCTGTAAATTTTGCAGGAATAGAGTCCCTCTCAGTCCTTCCTGTGTAGCCTATGAACTCCATTGAGTTAGAAGTGCACATCTGTCATCACTTCAATACGATGATCTAATAAGTGACCCCTGGAGGATCTAATTAATGACCTCAGTGGCTACTTAGCTGCATATCTGCATCACTTGCCCATGGCTCAGAAAGATGCATCTTGTAAGGTAAAAACAAAATAAAACTGTTCAAGGTCTTTCCCTACCTCTCCACTCTGCCGATTAGAACTGGTCAAAGAATAAAAATCCAAAAGAGTTTTTAAAAAAAACTGAAATGACAAACTTGTTTTCATTGTGAAATGTTGAAAAAGGAACCATTTTTCTCTCAGTGGGGCCTGGCATCCACTCTGTATGCACAATCATTGATTGCACTAACTTGTCATTAGCTAGAACAATCCCCTATGGATGAGCCTGCAAGCTAGGGATCGGTGGGGAGTCTTGTGTTCTGTCCCCACCCCAATATACTCCCTGCCTACCCATAGCCATGGCAGATATACACCCCTGCATTCAGATTATTGGCTAGAGAAGCTGAGGGGATAGTGATTGTCATAAATATAAAGGGAAGGGTAAACCCATTTAAAATCCCTCCTGGCCAGAGGAAAAATCCTCTCACCTGTAAAGGGTTAAGAAGCTAGCATAACCTCGCTGGCACCTGACCAAAATGACCAATGAGGAGACAAGATACTTTCAAAAGCTGGGGGGAGGGAAAAACAAAGAGCCTGTCTGTGTGATGCTTTTGCTGGGGACAGAACAGGAATGGAGTCTTAGAATTTATTAAGTAATCTAGCTAGATATGCGTTAGATTATGATTTCTTTAAATGGCTGAGAAATTAAGCTGTGCTGAATAGAATGGATATTCCTGTTTGTGTGTCTTTTTGTAACTTAAGGTTTTGCCTAGAGGGATTCTCTATGTTTTGAATCTAATTACCCTGTAAGGTATTTACCATCCTGATTTTACAGAGGTGATTCTTTTTTACTTTTTACTTCTATTAAAATCCTTCTTTTCAGAAACTGAATGCTTTTTCATTGTTCTTAAGATCCAAGAGTTTGGGTCTGTGGTCACCTATGCAAATTGGTGAGGATTTTTACCAAACCTTCCCCAGGAAGTGGGGTGCAAGGGTTGGGAGGATTTGGGGGGGGAAACATGTTTCCAAACAATGCTTTCCTAATAAAATAAACCCAGATAAACATTTGGTGGTGGCAGTGGAAGTCCAAGGGCAAAGGTTAAATAGTTTGTACCTTGGGGAAGTTTAACCTAAGCTGGTAAAAGTAAGCTTAGGAGGTTTTCATGCAGGTCCCCACACCTGTACCCTAGAGTTCAGAGTGGGGAAGGACCCTTGACAGTGATGTTCAAAGCTAAGGATCCAATTTACAAGAAAAAAACCAAAAACACAAACCCCCAAAACATTCAAATATATTGAAGTGCCCAAGTCAAGGTCACTCAAACAACTAGAACTCTGCCACGGTAACAACATCCTGAAAACAATTAAAATTTCTGAAACAACCTTATCTAGGTATCACACATGTCCACCTCATCAGTGACCACAAAAACTAAAAGACTTTATTCCTAACTCACAGACTCCAGTACACATTCCATGGAAAAACATGTACTTTTAACAATGCTACAATTAGACTAATAACATACTGAGGGCATTTCTCACTTTTCACGAAGATTCTGTATGCAACCAATTATACAAATGCCATATGACACCGGGCTCTTGACATATGACATATAGGGCCAATTCATAAGGTGGGCTTAGGCATCTAGCTTCTCCATTAGGTGCTTAAATCCAATATTTAGGCACCACTGGCATACACAAACCCTTGTTCAGCTGCCACCTAAACCTGTAGGCACCTAAATTCCCTAGACACTTAAGTTTCTGCTGATGGGCATGTGGATAGCCGCCTCAGTCTTGACACCACTGAGCAGTTTGGTGCCAAACCTGTGCAAAGCACCAGTGGGATTCACAAAGTAGAGTTTTCCCCCTCCTATCTCACCTCTGAGACCCAATCCAGTAGGCATCCTATACAGATATACAGACATAAAAACGCTTTATACAAGTATAGCTATTTCTGTATGGGAAAGGATATTCCAGTATATGGCACCTTTATAACTGTCTATACTAGTCTTTGTACTCCTAACCAAAAGAAAAGGAGTACCTGTGGCACCTTAGAGACTAACAAATTTATTTGAGCATAAGCTTTCGTGAGCTACAGCTCACTTCATCGGATACAAAAGAGTTATAATGGTAACCCGTCAGTTGGGATCCTTCTAATAATCCATTGTAAACAACCACAAAATCTCAACAGAGTGCACTAATCCACCCCTGACCTGATCTGAACACCCAAAATTGTAGAGTTCTTCTTAACCTGAATCAAAATCTGAATTTTTCAAATGTCCCTTTTCTTTATAAGGGGTTGAACTTAAACCACAGATCCCAACACACCTGAATTTGGGTGTGTTGCAAACCCAGATCTGAATTTTGCAGTTTAAGCCTTTCCTCTCTGTCGTGCTGCCATTTTAATAAACACTGGCCTGATCCTGCAGTGGGGAGTTTTGCCTGTGAGTGGACTCTACTTCCTTCTCCTATCTTCAAGGTGTGGAAGTTGTCATTCTTTCCCTTTCCATTCCCCACTTCACTTTCTTTCTCTCCTTCCATCCCCTCCTCTCACAGTGTTCAGCCTACTCCTACTCCTCGGTACCCTCTTAGCCTACCCTCTTAGTCCCAAACCCAGTCTCTTACCCTGACTGGCCCTGTACTCCACTGCCTTCTCCCTCCCTGCTGCCCCACACTTTCCTACCTCCTACATATCATATTGTCTTCCTTCCCTTCACAATCCTCTAATGCCTTACATTCTCACTCCCTGACCCTTCCCCTCAATCTTCCTGCCTGCCTCCACCACCTCCCTCCATGCCCTTAATCACTCATTCTCCCTACGTGTCCCTGATCACTGCCCTGGCCTGATAGGAGATGGTCATTTCTAGTAAAGGGAAAATAATCATGCTCATGTCATGAGCAGATTTAAAAACAAAACAAATAAAATACACACAACAATGTCACAAAAGTTGCTAATTCTGAGATATTTATCAGACCAAAACCTGTTTTCAACAAGACTGCTACAACTTTCAGAATTTCACAAAGGGTATGTCCAAACTGCATCTGGAATCAAACTTCCCAGCCTGTGTCAAAAGATTCATGCTACTGGGGCTCACACTAGTGTGCTAAATATAGCTATGTAGACATCACTTTGACCTTGTGGCTTAGGTTCTCAAGCCCTGCGGAAAATGGGCTGTGCTTGAGAGCCCAAGCTCCAGCCGAAGCTACAATACCTACAGAGCTATTTTTCAGGGCTTTGGAGCTGTGTTCTGGCTCTGCTCCAGCTCCAGGCAAAAACCTGCAGCTCCCCTGCTCCGGAGCTGCTCCGCGCTCCAGCTCCAGGCTCCACTCCAAAGCCCTGCTATTTTTAGCACGCTAATATGAGCCCCACTAGCACAGGTCTGTTGACTCCCTGATGCACTGTAGACATAACCAATGACTTGTACACATGGAAGCCATGTTCCAACATCAAGGGTCTTCTGAGCTGTCAGTGCAGTGGGAACTCCAAGAGTATCAGAAATAAGACTAGTACCCCATACAATCACTGTAATGACATTAGATACTGATGCCATCAACACTTGCTCTTCATAGTCTACTCCAGCAGTTTCAATGCTCACACCTCCTGCAATTATATCACATTCTGCAAAGTCTGCAGAGAGAAGAGGGATAGTCCAGAGAAAAAATGATCAGAAGGGCTAAGTGGACAGAGAGGAAGTGAGGGATTCCTCTACAAATAAAGCATTTCTTCACTATACAAGAGGGGATACCCAACACTTCCCTCCATCTCAGAGGATCTGAGCTTCAGTCTTTTTGTATAAAAGACTACTTAGACCAATGTACTTCGAAGTGGCTCTCTTGTCCACCTTGTTAAGGAAGTTTGGTAATACTCTAATACCAATCCAATTATTCAAATGCTGATACATAGGAACTATCTATTATGTAGGGACACCATTGTTACTCCCACTCCACCCACAACAGCCTGATGCTGGAGGCTGTTATTTTCAGAGACAAGACTGGCTAGACTCAAACACCTGATCATGACCTGAAATGCTGGGAAGCCCTTAGAAGATGAGTTAACCAGTAAAAATGTTCTCAAACTCACACTGGGAACAATTTGTTTGATGAGGCTCCTGATTGCAGCCTGTGTCTATATGTCATTATCATCACCATATATATCTGTGTTACTGAACCATCCCTGGAGCCTTTTAGTCTCCAAGAGGCGAATCTGACAAATCTATATCTTTGGAGAAGAGCAGATTACTTAACTGTAATTGCTCTTCTCTGAAGATATATGTTATGACAGACCATTATTACCCTCCTCTCCTCAGAACTGAGGATTCTGAAATCCTTTTGTCGTTATACTTTTCAAATTATTTTGTACATATGAGAGTATTTCCACCTCTCATGAGATATGAGCTGGTAGCTGGAAGCATTAAGAGCTTCTAAGTTCTACAGCGGGGCTGAGTCATGATGCCTCCTGCTTGAAACAACGGCTTAAAGTTTTTATTTGAGGAGTTCCTATCTTGCTTTTGTACTGGAGCATCACCCAGGAGTGGGGGTCTATAACAGCTTATATATTCAGAAAATGGTAGTCTGAATAAGTTCTCCCCTGACAGCTAGTAATGAGCTGGGGAGGGGGAAAGGCTTCAGGACCAGACTGTGTTTACATGAACACACCTACTCTGCCTAGTTATCTAGCAGACAGAGTTGTGTTGCCAGTTTTAGCTGGCAACACAACTCTGGGTTACAATTTGGGTTACAAATCACTTTTGAATGCAAAGATAATGAAATGTTATTATTGTATGAATAAAGGGCAGCAGGATTGTACTAACCTGTCCTAATTGAGGGGTCATCCTCATCTGAACTGAACTTGCTAAGCAGGGGACTTGGATGCCAGACCCCTGCAAAGGGTTAATGGGGGGTGGGGACAGGCGTTCCTGCCTGGAGGTGTGGGCTCTGTTTAACCTGTAGGCATGGTTTAACCTGCCCCTCCCCACTATTCAAATATAGATCTAATTAAGGCTTCATTAGGAGTGTTTTTGTTTTGTTAAGTGATCACTAGAGCTAAAATCATCTGTTGTAGGATGGCATTTCTGCACTGTCTGCTTCAGCAGTGAAGTTCCCCACTTAGACCTGAAAGTCATTGAGAGCTGGGTAGAACCTTAAGAAACCAAACTGCAGAGGACACAGTAGAGAGGTAGATGGTAGCAGAAGGTTGGTGGTGGCTGGCAGAGAAGAGAAGCGAATGGCCAGCAGAGCAGTTGATGCCAGAGCAAGCACCTGGATGGCAGACCGAGCCAGGTGTATTCCTACTGTGACGGGGCAAGGCCAGATGGCTATAAAAAAGTAGTGGGAGATAGATATATTAGCTCCAGGCTAAACAAATCCCTAGGACCAGGATAAGTGAAATGGCAGCTGCTCCAGGTCAATTAAGACACCTGGGGCCAATTAAGAACTTTCCAGAAGGCAGGGAGAATGCTAGGTTGATTGGGACACCTGAAGCCACTCAGGGGCTGGCTGAAACTAGTTAAAAGCCTCCAAGTTAGTCAGGTGGGCATGCATGTCAGGAGCTGTGGGAGGAAGTTGTGCTGTTGGAGAGACTGAGTAGTACACGCCATACCAGGCACAAGGAAGGAGGCCCTGAGGTAAGGGTGAAGTGGAGCTTGAGGAAGTGAGGGCTGCTGTGGGGGAAGTAGCCCATGGAATTGTATATGTCACATTTCTAAAAGGTCAGCTACCTTAGCTGATACTATTAGGGTCCCTGGGCTGGGCTCCCCGCCCCCCCCCCCCCCCGCACCTTTGCCCCCTGATTAATCACTGAGACTGGGAGACAACAGAGACTGCAAGGAAGGAAGGATAACTTCTCGTTACCTCCTTTGCTGGCTTATGATGAAAATGGCTCAGTAGACTGTGACCGTTGTCTCTAGAGAAAGAAGGGTTACGTGGAGGGTCACAGTGAGCCTCTGAGGCTAGCGAAATCCACCAGGAAACATGGGACCCACGGAGGCAAGGACAGAGCTTTGTCACACCACACACACACACACCAGCGTGGGAGGTGAACTCATGCAGATGCACTTCTGAACTCTGGGTCTTGAACTGACCAAGGACAACACCTGTGAGTGGGGTGCAGTGGAGTGGGAAGGGCATGTTAAAAGAACTTTTGATTGTTGGACTCAAGTACCTGAGGCAAAAGATAGTGCCTAGCATATTCTGGAGTGGGTGTTTTGCTCATAGTTTTCTGTTTATGAATCGTGCTTGTGGTGTTTTCCCCAAATGAATGCCTAGTTACTGCACTCCTGCTGTTAAAAGTTTCCTTTTTACACTCAGACTGTGCTTGCAAGAGGAGAAGTATTGCCTCTGAGAGGCACCCAGGGGATGATGTGTAACTTTCCCAGATTACTGGGTGAGGGCTCGAGCCGGTTCTCTATTGTATTGTTATCGTAGTTAAAGATAATGTGGAAGACAAATGAAGATTATGTGGACTTGTTGAGATGTGGTTGTAATGTGAGTTGCCAATGCTGTCGAGATTTGCTGATAGACTATTTGAAATGGTGTAATCACCCACACTGAGCATCATAGAATATGTTTCAATGACTGGGAAGCTGATGTATCATTACCCTTACATTACTATTAATATAGTACATTATTAATGTGAAATTTTAAAGGCAGGCCAAATAATATTTTAATATACATTGGTCTGGATATACAAAGTGACTTAGGTGCCTAACTGCCACTATAGGGGATAACATCCAAAATTCAAATCTTCAAAACCCCTGCTCAGCTGCCACCTAACCCTGTAGGCATGCAAATTCTCTAGTTGATATGTTTCCACCAATAAAGTCCCCTAAAAATCTGCCAGTCAGCATGAGCACTCCCCTGTATCACATGCCTAAGCCCCACTGGGAATGTAACATGGGGTGTCCCCCCACATATTTCATCTGTGATCTGGTAGGCATGCTTGCCTAAGTGGTTGGTTAGAATCATAGAATCATAAAATCATAGAATATCAGGGTTGGAAGGGACCTCAGGAGGTCATCTAGTCCAACCCCCTGCTCAAAGCAGGACCAATCCCCAATTAAATCATCCCAGCCAGGGCTTTGTCAAGCCTGACCTTAAAAACTTCTAAGGAAGGAGATTCTACCACCTCCCGCATTCCAGTGTTTCACCACCCTCCTAGTGAAAAAGTTTTTCCTAATATCCAACCTAAGCCTCCTCCACTGCAACTTGAGACCATTACTCCTTGTCCTGTCATCTTCTACCACTGAGAATAGTCTAGAACCATCCTCTTTGGAACCACCTCTCAGGTAGTTGAAAGCAGCTATCAAATCCCCCCTCATTCTTCTCTTCTGCAGACTAAACAATCCCAGTTCCCTCAGCCTCTCCTCATAAATCATGTGTTCCAGACCCCTAATAATTTTTGTTGCCCTTCGCTGGACTCTCTCCAATTTATCCACATCCTTCTTGTAGTGTGGGGCCCAAAACTGGACACAGTACTCCAGATGAGGCCTCACCAGTGTCGAATAGAGGGGAACGATCACATCCCTCGATCTGCTGGCTATGCCCCTACTTATACATCCCAAAATGCCATTGGCCTTCTTGGCAACAAGGGCACACTGTTGACTCATATCCAGCTTCTCGTCCACTGTCACCCCTAGGTCCTTTTCCGCAGAATTGCTGCCTAGCCATTCGGTCCCTAGTCTGTAGCGGTGCATTGGATTCTTCCATCCTAAGTGCAGGACGCTGCACGTATCCTTGTTGAACCTCATCAGATTTCTTTTGGCCCAATCCTCCAATTTGTCTAGGTCCCTCTGTATCCTATCCCTACCTGCCACCGTATCTACCACTCCTCCTAGTTTAGTATCACCCGCAAATTTGCTGAGAGTGCAATTCACACCATCCTCCAGATCATTTATGAAAGGTTTCAGAGTAACAGCCGTGTTAGTCTGTATTCGCAAAAAGAAAAGGAGTACTTGTGGCACCTTAGAGACTAACCAATTTATTTGAGCATAAGCTTTTGTGAGCTACAGCTCACTTCATCAGATGCATCTGATGAAGTGAGCTGTAGCTCAGGAAAGCTTATGCTCAAATAAATTGGTTAGTCTCTAAGGTGCCACAAGTACTCCTTATCATTTATGAAGATATAGAACAAAACTGGCCCCAGGACTGACCCTTGGGGCACTCCACTTGATACCAGCTGCCAACTAGACATGGAGCCATTGATCACTACCCGTTGAGCCCGACAATCTAGCCAACTTTCTACCCACCTTATAGTGCTTTCATCCAGCCTATACTTCTTTAACTGGCTGACAAGGATACTGTGGGAGACCGTGTCAAAAGCTTTGCTAAAGTCAAGAAACAATATATCCACTGCTTTCCCTTCATCCACAGAACCAGTAATCTCATCATAGAAGGTGATTAGATTAGTCAGGCATGACCTTCCCTTGGTGAATCCATGCTGACTGTTCCTGATCACTTTCCTCTCGTGTAAGTGCTTCAGGATAGATTCCTTGAGGACCTGCTCCATGATTTTTCCGGGGACTGAGGTGAGGCTGACTGGCCTGTAGTTCCCAGGATCCTCCTTCTTCCCTTTTTTAAAGATTGGCAATACATTAGCCTTTTTCCAGTCATCCGGGACTTCCCCCGTTCGCCACGAGTTTTCAAAGATAATGGCCAATGGCTCTGCAATCACAGCCGCCAATTCCTTTAGCACTCTCGGATGCAACGCATCCGGCCCCATGGACTTGTGCACGTCCAGCTTTTCTAAATAGTCCCTAACCACCTCTTTCTCCACAGAGAGCTGGCCACCTACTCCCCATGCTGTGTTGCCCAGCGCAGCAGTCTGGGAGCTGACCTTGTTCATGAAGACAGAGGCAAAAAAAGCATTGAGTACATTAGCTTTTTCCACATCCTCTGTCACTAGGTTGCCTCCCTCATTCAGTAAGGGGCCCACACTTTCCTTGGCTTTCTTCTTGTTGCCAACATACCTGAAGAAACCCTTCTTGTTACTCTTAACATCTCTTGCTAGCTGCAGCTCCAGGTGTGATTTGGCCCTCCTGATTTCATTCCTACATGCCCGAGCAATATTTTTATACTCTTCCCTGGTCATTTGTCCAACCTTCCACTTCTTGTAAGCTTATTTTTTATGTTTAAGATCTGCAAGGATTTCACCGTTAAGCCAAGCTGGTCACCTACCATATTTACTATTCTTTCGACACATCGGGATGGTTTGTCCCTGTAACGTTAATAAGGATCCTTTAAAATACAGCCAGCTCTCCTGGACTCCTTTCCCCCTCATGTTATTCCCCCAGGGAATCCTACCCATCAGTTCCCTGAGGGAGTCGAAGTCTGCTTTCCTGAAGTCCAGGGTCCATATTCTGCGGCTTACCTTTCTTCTCTGTGTCAGGATCCTGAACTCGACAACTCATGGTCACTGCGTCCCAGATTCCCATCCACTTTTTCTTCCCCTACTAATTCTTCCCGGTTTGTGAGCAGCAGGTCAAGAAATGCTCCCCCCCCAGTTGGCTCCTCCAGCACTTGCACCAGGAAATTGTCCCCTACATTTTCCAAAAACTTCCTGGATTGTCTATGCACCACTGTAGTGCTCTCCCAGCAGATATCAGGATGATTAAAGTCGCCCATGAGAACCAGGGCGTGCGATCTAGTAGCTTCTGCGAGTTGCCGGAAGAAAGCCTCATCCACCTCATCCCCCGGTCCGGTGGTCTATAGCAGACTCCCACCACTACATCACTCTTGTTGCTCACACTTCTAAACTTAATCTATATCACCACCTTTTGGAAGAAAGGACTTAGGTGTCCAACTCCAAGAGAGGATTTATGGATGTGAATGCTAAGCAGAGATAGGTGCCTCCTTTTAGACTTTAGGTGCCTAACTCCCACTGAGAGGCGGGGCTTAGGACCCATACCCCTCCTCAGCATTTACTATTGGATAGTGTCAGCTAGTCCCCCACTCAGCATGTTGGCTTTCGTGGGTGCCATTCCTAGGCACCGAGGGTTAGAGTCACAAAAGGAATTTAAGCATTGCCATGCCAACCTTTTAGATGCCTAGACAATCAATGAGATTAACAAAGCCTGAGTCAGGCACCTAGGCTCCCTATACTACGAATGGGGAAACATAGGCACCTCCGAATGGGATTCACAAAAGCCAGCACACTGAGTAGTTCCTTACCTAAGCTAACTAATGGAGATGCTAAACCTCACCCCCCTCTCAGAGATGGAGATGTCCAGGCAGCAGGGAGGTGCCTCCCTCCACTTGGGATTCTCAGCTGCAACTCTTCTCTTGGGGTTACATGCCTATGGTGTTTTTGGTGGTGGCCGGAGGAGGCCCACCCACAAAATTTCTAGCCTACTGGATATGGCACTCACCTGGGATGTGGGAGAGGTCCAGTTCAAGTCCCCACCCTCTGTCTGAGGGGGAGAAGGGATCTGAACACAGATCTGCCACCTCTCAGGTGAGTTTGGATAAATATTTTTAAAATTACTAGAGAAGGAGCTTGGACCCTGAGTCTCCCACCTCCTAAATGAATTCTCTAACCACCCAGCTACAGAGTCATTCTCATGCTTTCTTTCTCTCTAGCCCAATAACTCTCTCATTATTTATTCACAGTGGCACAGATCCAACAGAAGAGACAGAGCCCCACCTCAGAATATCCTATAGTCCAGTGGTTACAGCATTCACTTGAGAAATGGTAGATCCCTGATCTTCAGGAAGAAGAGGCAATTGAATAGGGGGTCTTGCATGTTCCCTCCCCAGCCATTTTGTGTATGCTCACCTATAGGGAATCAATCCAATAGCTGAGGTCTGAGCACGCTCAGCGGATCGGGCCACACCCACAAGTCAGTTGCAGAAACACCTATCTTTCTTTGGTTCATGCATCACTCTGGGGCTTAGGTACCTGCACGCCCAGCCTGGGGCTACAGTGTGAATGCCCACAGGCAGAAAAATAGGTGCTGAAGAAACTCTTGCTGCAAAAATTTTGGTGCCAAGTGAGTTTGAGGCACCTACAGGGCTTGGAGGCAGCTGAGCAGGGGCTTTATGAATCTCAGCGGGGCCTGATTCTGGGATTTAGGTGCCTGAAGTGGCAGTGAGTCACGGAAGTCCTTTTGTGAATACAGACCCTAATTCTCCCCATGTATTGTATAGGGCACCTGTGCACACAACTTTAGGCTGTTGATTCCATTAAGGTAAGCACTGAAACCTAAGTGCCCCTTGTGGCTCTTGCCCACCGTATTAATCTCTCTTAGATACTATTTTTGCCCTGATAGTTATAGACATCTTGAAAATCATCACTTTTGAGCATGTTATTTCAAATTCTCTGACAATTTAAAGGAAGATTTGAATTTTAATTTTGGGTAATACTTGTCTCAGCCATTCCACATTGTTCTCTCTCTCTGCCGTCTTCATCTTTTGCTTCCCACATACTAATTCATAACGCCTTTAAAATTTCTGCTGTGATAAGATATGCATAAACATATGTTAAGTAGTAGAAGCAATGAGCTGGAACCTCTGGCTTCATCTGATGTTGTTGCAAGCTGCTTTCTCTGAGGAAGTTCAGTCAGCAATGTCACTAGTCTTGACAAGAAGGCTGTGATGAATAGGTTCATATTTTATGGATCACTTCTGAACATACAGTGTTTTGAATATAGCAGAGAAATATGTTGCATGGTTGGGGGTGCTGTGTTGATCACACATTGATCCCAAAATGTTTTATTGGACTAAGGAAAATCAGTCATATTTCTGTTTTAGATTTCCATTAGAACCCTTCCACTGATACAAGGACTGTTTACAAAATTAAAAAGTATTGATATTCCATCAGCTAACGAGGAGTGCTGGGTGAGGAAGGTTTGGAGATTTGGTATAGCTCTGTTTTTTTCTGCTTTCAGTTGGGTCTAAATGTCATAAGAAGAGTTGTTGGATTTTTTTTTCCTTACTCATAATTATTTTATTTATTAAGCACTAATGTGCTTGGCTCTGTACAGGGCATAAAATGAGGTCTCTATTTTTAAAAACAAATATTTCAGTGCTTCTGTTGCTGGATTTGGCTAAAAGGGATCAGAAAATGCGGAGCCATCAAAATGAAAAATAAAAGTTACCCAGACTATTTAAAAGCTATCAGAAGCTTTCATTGGGGTTCTGAACAAATTTTGGGCAAAGATTTGGGCCATCTTCTTTTTTATCCAAATCACTTTGCCAATGCGAACAATAAAATCTTCCAGTACATTTAAACCTTGAATATGACATCCATCACATTCTCTGATCTTTCAAGTACAGCAGGACAGACCATATGTAAGTGCTAGATGCTCCATCCTACAGTTTTTAAAGGTTTAAAGGTTAAAGTTTTAACATGTTGCAAGTTGAAAAATTCCAATGGAATACATTACGGGATAACTTAAAGCTGACTTTCAAAGGGGAAAAATGTACTGTTCCCTTTGCTCTTCTTTATGATTTATACAGATAACCTTAAAAGCTTTCTTCCACTACTCAATCCCCCAAATGCCTAACTACAGAAGGGAGCTTAGATTGAGCAGAGCATGAGCATCCCAGTAATATTTTAAACAGAGATGAGCCAAAGTGCAAAATTTAGATCCAGATCAAATTTTGCTGAATTTCAGCAATGCTCAGATCCAGGGTTTTGGTTTGGATCTCTCTCTTATTTTAAAGACATAGTCTGCTTTGACCTAAGATTGCAAGGACCACTTTAGCACAGTTTAATTCCCTGGCAGTCTTCACTCTACATATTCTAAAATAAGACAACTGATCCAAAGAGCACACAAGGATAAGGGGCAGGAGTATTATGAAAGCCCACAATAGCTTGCCCTAAAATAACTCCCTCTTCTTTTTCCACCAAATCCTTACATACATACTGAATTTCTTTCTTCAGAGTAGTTCATTAACGATTTCACCAGAAATAGGCAGAAACTCCAAGTTACGACACTGAACAGATATTGAGGGGATACAGAAACTAAAGTTTTGTGAGCATCCCAGATTCTCTCCTCTGCAGATAATTGAGAACATTGCATAGTAAAGTTTTGTGACATTTCTTACGCACCCCTTACTTAAATAAACATGACTTAAGATATAAAATCACATGAAATGAATGAAAGACATACTAACATGCACACAATCTATTGTCAACCTAAAGGTTAATAAAATGTTGGGGCTTTCTAAGATCACAACCAGATGTCCTGATTTCAAGCTTAAACCTTCAAGTACAAAGAAATATGTTCAAATAACAAAATAAAAATAAAGCATGTTGAACTCCATCTACATTTAGGATCAAGACAATCAACTAATTATTCCTTTTTCTGGAGGACTTAAATAAAATGGTCTGTCATCCATTGTAAATTCAATGCCATGCTCATCTTATTCAGATGCATTGTGTCTAAATTTCCTGTCATTTAAAAGAAAGAGAAAAAGTGAAGCTTTTCTTCAGGGAAAGTGAAAATGTTTCTCAGAGTTCTCTGTATAATCAGTGAAACAATAAAAATACAAACAATTATATGTTAAAACGAAAACTGTAGCACAATCTCACCAATTTTCCATTTTAATTAGGTTTCCATTTGAGGGTTGCAAAAATGTTAATAGCAATCAAAGATTCATAAAACAATTATTTGGGCCTAGGTTTATATGTTGTTCTTCAGACAGTGAAAGGAAGACTACCACTCTCACTTTTTTTTCCCTCCCCTCCCCACTTTTTTCCATTATACTACATGTCTTTTTGTCCTCTCATCCAAGTTTCAGTGTATTAACCATTGAAAGAGAAGAATGGGGAAAAAGCCACTAGGGACATGAAGAAAAAAAATCCTGACTACTTTTCTTGTACTGCAACTGACTTTTAATAAGAAAGAAGGAAGACCACATGAAGAACATTGTAACACATTGTACATCCACCTTATAAAGCTCCTGATCCAAAGTCCATTGACATCAATGGGCTTTGGAATCAGTCCCAGATAGGTCATGCTATTTTGGCACTACGCTGGGTAGGAACTGTGCAGATATGATATTGTAAGGATTACGTTTTTGTTAGTCTCTAAGGTGCCATAAGTACTCCTTTTATTTTTGTATGTTGTAATTTTAAATTACCCTTTCATTATATTCTTACTCCCACAGTAGTTTGAATGTGGGGTTTTGTTGCCAGGCATTTGGTTTTGCTTGTTGTACATATTTTTGTGATTAAATACAGATAAGAAGTAAAGGGGGTGAGGAGGAACAATTAGTTAAAGGACTAGTTACTCATCTGATGTATCCAGAGTGATTCTGTGGAAGTCAACTGAAAATCTGGCACAACACATTTAAAATCAAACTTAAAAAAAAGCAAATAAACATCCCTATTGTTTCTTGATTTGTATAGAGTTTCTGAGAGAGTAAACCCTTGCTTAGCATGTATAACGTGGCTTTGTTGTAGAAAGGGGGAATCAGTATTAGGTGTTAGCACTTAGAACAAACCCTAAATTCAGAAAAATTGATCTACTCCCTAGGGTTTCTGAGCCTGCAAAGAGATATTACAGCTGGAGCCAGATAACTGGGGGGGAGGGGCAGTAATTTGGGGAGAGAAAAATAGAAGTTAAATCTCAAGGGCCCATCTGTCAAGTAGCTGATGATTTCGTCAAGGTAGTTAATATCTTTCCGGCCTTAGAAAATGAATTATTTCTCATGGTAGTTTGTCTTGAAATGACTGTCATGTTAAAGTAGACATGTTATATTCTGCTATGCACGAGCTCAGTGCTCAGGTTCTGAGCTCCACCAACAGGCACAGCCTGAGAGTACTTGTCAAGGCTGATTCCTCACTCTGGAACTTCGAGTGCAGAACATGGGGGCCCGCAAGGATTCTAAAAATTAATACTTGCCACTCCAGGCCTGTATTAAACTCCCCAGCTATTCTCTGACCTTGGCTTGGTAAATGCTGCCACCACCCAAATCCCAGAAAGGAGCACTTGGGAATTCCTCCCTGTGGGGTACCCTCAAGCCCTTTCACCCCCCTCCAGGGAAGAGCGGAGAAAGAAAACCAAGGAAATTCGCTGTTGCCACCAGCTAATTAAACAACATGTGCACAAACCTCTTAGGACACAAAATCCAATCCTGTTCTTAAAAAAGGTAAAATTTATTTAAAACAAAAAGAAAGGAAATACATTTGGAACTTAGGCTTTTTGCTAGATCTTAAAAGAAACAATTACAAAAATTAAGCATCAAGATAGCTCTCTTGAGGTTCAGGTTACAAGCAAAACAAAAGCATCTGAGGTTAGCACAGAGGAGATCAACAAGCCAAAATAAAGAAATAAACCTGATCACATCTATTTAAACATTTTCTGTCCAATGTTTTCTTCTAGGTATGAAGATGAATTTTCATACCTGGTTCAAACCTTCAACATTCCTGCTTATAGCATTGCTGCTCTGTGTCTTCTCCGGAGAACAACAGAAAAAGGGGAAGTTTTTTTTTCCCATTTTAAAAAGTTCTAGCCTCCCCATTGGCTCTTTTGGTCAGGTGCCCACTCCTTTTCCTTTACCTGGGGAACTTTGTTAACCCTTTACAGTAAAGCAAGCAGAGAACAGCCACCAAGAGGGACTTTATAGCTAACTGGCTGGCTGGCTGATCATAAAAAGGGAGCTACACCCCCCCCTTTAATTTATTACAGTACTACAGAATCATTGGAGAAGCTCTTTCAGTGGCTAAATGAAGGGATAGAGGTGTCTATGGCATAGAGCTTTTGCAGGAATGGAGGAGATAAAAAAGGAAGAAAATAAGAAGTATCCTTAAAGAACCTCTGAAAATAAAAAGTGAAGAAACAACTATTTACTAGTAAAGATTGAGGAAAGTAGGGAAGTTCTCTAAGACCACTAATATATAGGAAGGAGCAGTGAAGTGCTGAATCTGTGGTTAGGGAGAAAAAGAGTAAAAAATCTGCTGGATCCTTCTGTAATTTGAATATCACCACTTAAGATTAGAAGAAGGATAAAAGCTGAATTGCAAGTTCCCAGCTGAGTACAGAGCCAGTTATGGGGGCAAGGTAAGATTTTATTACCACACTACAAGGATCACAGAACAGGGAGAAGTGTTCAAAGTCTGGTAGGTCATTTGGAAGTTGTATACGAGTGAAGATTTATTTCTTTTAACCATTTTATTTTCCTTTCAAAGTTGGTAGGAGCTAGATGAGGCTGAAGAACTACTAAAAATATTATTTAAATCAAGAACTAGCAAAAGTCAACAGGTCTAGATGGATTCCTGCCCTTACCACTCCCCCACACCACCAGAAAAAGAAATATCATTTAACCTATTAAATTGTTGTGGATATAAAACTGACTTTATGTCAATGTTTATTAATGTATCTTACCATGAAATCTGCAAGCACTTTGATAAAAGAGCTGAAAGATTCTCAAACTTCACTCTAAGATCTCACTTTGTGTATTTCACATACATATTTTTATACTATCTTATAGCAATACTTTCTAGTGAATCACTGGACCTATTCCTGCACCTCTTGCAGCAAAAATACATTAGGGGATACTATTGTTTTACCTTCTTCAGAAGCACAGGCAAGAACTTGTGAGAACCCCAAAATGACATATTTCTCACAAAATCAATTTTCCTGTAAGTGTCCACTTTAACTCTTCATTGTGGGAGGACTGAGAAGGTAAATTTGAAAGAACATATTTTAGAATGTTTTAATATTTTTCCATTATAAATTGCATTTGAATTGTTTTAACCCAAGCAATCTGTTATTATTTCTTCTTTATATTGCACTGTTTCACCTGGAACTGTGCAATAGGTGAACTGAGCCAAGAGATCCTGGGAATAGGGCCTTGAAATGAAACCCACAGAAACCTATTAATAGTCATGATGCGACTATTAACATCCATATTATACAATATAATTAACATCTCATGCCTCAAGATGAAAATTAAAGAAAACCAGGACCAAGACATTAAAAGGGAATTAAGAAATTGAAAAAATTTACACTCTTTATAAAGTTTAAAAGTTTATACTCTTCATTTAATGCTGGTGTCTAGCATATTTCCACCGTCTCCTAAACAGCCATTGCTCATACCCATCTGCCTCTGAAACTTCACCCAGGATCTTTTCATAGTTGATAGTTTTGCCACTTGAAATTCAGAGTACTAGGGAAATGTAACTCAATTTCAAATAGCTTTTTTTTGTTATGATTCACCTGAATGATCAGCCTACCTAAATAATACTTTTAAGATACTGAATCACAGACGTAGTCACAGGATGGGAATCATATTTATCTGCAGCAGAGAGAGACAAACTGGTATCATTAGTCGTAGTCAGAATAAATATCCACTGCCCTGAAATAAAAGTGATTTCCTCTGCCTGAGTTTTGAAAAGATACCATGAATGCACTAATTCAAGGAAGCTTAGCATTAAACTGCCAGCCAAATATCTGTTTTACCAGACAGACACATACAGTAATGTTGTGGATATTTATTGTATCATTAGAAAAGTGGCCTCATTTGTAGACCTATTTAGTATGTTTACATCACTTTGAGTAAAATTTCTCTCTCAATTCTTTAGTTACACTTTAATTTCCCTATTGCAGGGTAATTCTTTGGCCCAGTACCAAAGCAAAGCAGCCTAAAGTCCACCTTCAATACACAACTCATATAAATGAAATGGTGAGACTTTACCCAAAATGATCAGGCATGATCTATCTGTTGCCTCATATATACATTAGCTGGGCAGTGATGACTTTAAAAGTTGGGGCCAGATTTTCAAAGTTAGGTACATATAATTCCATGTATATACACATCAATACCTGATCTGCAAGTATACATTGCATATTTGCGTCTATAATCTAGGTATACAAAAATATATACAATTGCACATAGTTGATGAGAGAGAGAGAAACCTGGGTATATGAGTTGATCACAAGATGTCTATTATCCACCAATGTGATGCAGTTGCAAAAAAAGGCATGCGTCAGGCAAGGCATTTCTAGTATGGATGGAGAAGTATTAATGCCATTACACAAGGCACTGTTAAGACCTTATCTGGAATACTGTGTACAATTCTGGTCACCCATGTTCAAGGGCAATGCACTTAAACTGGAACAAGCACAGAGAAGAGTTACTAAGATGATCAGGGGAATGAAGGACTTATCTTAGGAGAGGAGCCTAGAAGATCTTGGCTTGTTTAGCCTAGGGGGAAAAAAAGGGATGTGAGGGGATACGACTGCTGTACATAAACAGATGGGGGCGGGGGGGGGGGGGGCAGACTAGAAATTAGATGAAGGTTTCTAACTGTGAGAGAAGTCAGGTTCTGGAACCAGCCTCCCAATATGAAGTGTGGGAGAAAACAACTGAATTAGTTTTGAAAGAGATGGGGAAAAAATATGAGAATGTCTGATAGAGTTGCCTGTGATGATGGCAGGGCGGGGCAGGGCTCAGCCATCCTGTAAGTCTCTTCCGTCTTATTGCTTATGTTCCTAAAAGCTCATGCTTCAGGGCTTCACCCGGTCTCCTGCGGGGTCAGGAAGGGATTTCCTTCCCCTACGTATTTCTTCCCCTCCTTCCTCTGATGCATCAGAGAAGGCCACAGTTGGAGATGGGACACTAGACAGGGTGGATCAGAGCTCTGAGCTGGCACAGAGCATTGTCTCCCCCAGGTGCTTAGCGGGCTTGCCCCCAACACAGGAAAGTGCCCTAGCCACTGGGTTATAGGATATTCTAAGGCAGGTCACTCTCAGGGTCTCCTGCTGAAACTGTTCCACTTTATATAAATAATTAAACATGCACTGGAGCAAGGGAACTGGAGTCTCCCTCTCCCAAGTGAAACCTCCAACTATTGTGCTGTAGAGTCATTCTCACTCTGTTTTGGACCCATCAATCATTTGCACACCGTGGAATAGCTTCAAATAGGAGAGACTGAAAGACCTGCCCCCCAAATACCCTATTACCCATGGTTGGAGCATTCTCCTGGAAATGGGGAGAGGACAGTGGCAGCATCAGCACCACCTCCTCCTTCTTCTTGAAAAAGGGTTGACCTGGCTTAGGTGACTTTCTACAGGAGAATATTTAACAGTCATGAATCCTGAGTGGAAAAACAGACACCTAACTCCAGGTCAGAAGGAGATGCCTAACTCCTTTGAAAGGAGGGGCTTAGGCCGCACTTCTCTTCTCCCCTCTTTCTAGTGGCACCCTGTTCAGCTTGCTGGATTTTGTGGATCCCTTTTTAGGTGCCTAATTCTCACCCCTACATTGCATATGAAGCCCCAGTGCCTAACTTCTGTGGATTCCGCTGAGTGACAGAGCCCCTTAACGTTAGATGTTGAAAAGCTGAGTGTTGCAATGGGTAAGTCCCTTTGGGTATGTAGCCCAATGTGAATATAATGTAAGGGACAATCCAAATTAATTCTTCTAATCAGGAGAGGTTTGTTTGGATTTTTAAAACATTGACTGAAAATAAACTTCTTTTTACAAACAAACACCCAGGTTTCCTGAATGGAATAGTTTTAGGAAAGCTAGCTAAAGAAATGTCAGTCAAATCCACTTCATCCTGAACTTCAGTATTGATTGATTGCCAATAGGAAAAGAAGAAAACTAAAAAAATGAAAAAGGGCTATTCTCCCTTCAACAAAATAAAAGGCTCCACAGTGGAATACATAAACACAAGCCAAAAAAGTAATGTGTCATAAGATTAACTCCTGAAACTATTGTGATAGACCCAGGCCAGTTGGGTACAACAAAGTAGTCTTATTGGGATCCAGGAAGTAGGCGGGCAAAGCCCGCCTACTGCTAAAGGATCCCCCCCCAGCCTAAGGGGGGGGTCCACAGGACCTGGAAAACCAAATAATTACGGGGGACAACTAATGAACAACAGGGACAGGAGTGCGGTCAAAGGGTCAAACAAAGAAAACCTGACTGGGACACCGAGCAGAGAACCCCGGACAGGGCCCACTGCTCCTCAAAGGCGTCAAGGGAGTCAGTGGACGCCGCCCAGAAGAACTCTGCCCGGAGGCGTGAACGGACAGAGGATCGTAAATAGGCCCCACAGTCACAGGAGGCTCCATCGGCCAACCTCCTCACCCTGGTTTTATAGATGGCCACTTTAGCCAGGGCCTACAACAAAGTAGTGTTTTTTGTTTTTGGGGTTTTTCTGAAGCAGAAAAGAATTTTATTTGCATAACGCTTACAAAGAATCACCAAAAAGGATAAAGCAAAACTATGCAACAAAACAAAAGCAAACACAAGGTATAACACAGCAGCCTTCAGGAGGGAGAAGTGTTCAGGCTAGCCTGGGCCCAGAGCGGGGGGGCTTCCTCAACACTCGTGGTCTTCCACCCTCCTGAGTTACCTGGTGGCCTAGAGCAGGGGGGCTTCCTCGACACTCATGGTCTTCCACCCCCTCGAGTTACCTAGTGCCACGCCCAGTGTCACCAATTATTCCTCTCCTGAGAGTGCCCAACAAGATGGGCACGGCTGCGGGGTGGCGGTTTGGGGGGGGGAGACGTACACCCACGTGTGATAGGACCCCTCCTAGGTGACAGTGATGATGGTATCCACAGCGGCAACAGCTGGGGCTGGGGTCTTTCACTCTTCCCCTCAATCAAAGGGTCAGACGTAGGGAACCGGACGGGGACACCGAGCAGAGGACCCCGGACAGCGCCCAACGCTCCTCAAAGGCGTCAAGGGAGTCAGTGGACGCCACCCAGAGGAACTCTGCCCGGATATGTGAACGGACAGAGGATCGGAAAACGGCCCCACAGTTACAGGAGGCTCCATCGGCCAACCTCCTCACCCTGGTTTTATAGATGGCCACTTTACCCAGGGCCTACAACAAAGTAGTCCTATTGGGATCCAGGAAGTGGGCGGGCAAAGCTCGCCCACCGCTAAAGGATCCCCCCCCAGCCTAAGGGGGAGATCCACAGGACCTGGAAACCAAGTAATTACGGGGGACAACTAATGAAGAACAGGGACGGGAGTGCGGTCAAAGGGTCAAAAGAAGGGAACCGGACGGGGACACCGAGCAGAGGACCCCGGACAGCGCCCAAGCTCCTCAAAGGCGTCAAGGGAGTCAGTGGACGCCGCCCAAAGGAACTCTGCCCGGATATGTGAACGGACAGAGGATCGGAAAACAGCCCCACAGTTACAGGAGGCTCCATCGGCCAACCTCCTCACCCTGGTTTTATAGATGGCCACTTTAGCCAGGGCCTACAACAAAGTAGTCCTATTGGGATCCAGGAAGTGGGCGGGCAAAGCTCGCCCACCGCTAAAGGATCCCCCCCCAGCCTAAGGGGGAGATCCACAGGACCTGGAGGCCAAAAAATTACAGGGGACAACTAATGAAAAACAGGGACAGGAGTGCGGTCAAAGGGTCAAAAGAAGGGAACCGGACGGGGACACCGAGCAGAGAACCCCGGAGAGCGCCCACCTCTCCTCAAAGGCGTCAAGGGAGTCGGTGGACGCCGCCCAGAGGAACTCTGCCCGGAGGCGTGAACGGACGGAGGATCGGAAATAGGCCCCGCAGTCGCAGGAGACTCCATCGGCCAACCTCCTCACCCTGGTTTTATAGATGGCCACTTTAGCCAGGGCCTACAACAAAGTAGTCCTATTGGGATCCAGGAAGTGGGCGGGCAAAGCTCGCCCACCGCTAAGGGATCCCCCCCCAGCCTAAGGGGGAGATCCACAGGACCTGGAAACCAAGTAATTACGGGGGACAACTAATGAAGAACAGGGACAGGAGTGCGGTCAAAGGGTCAAAAGAAGGGAACCGGACGGGGACACCGAGCAGAGAACCCCGGAGAGCGCCCACCTCTCCTCAAAGGCGTCAAGGGAGTCGGTGGACGCCGCCCAGAGGAACTCTGCCCGGAGGCGTGAACGGACGGAGGATCGGAAATAGGCCCCGCAGTCGCAGGAGACTCCATCGGCCAACCTCCTCACCCTGGTTTTATAGATGGCCACTTTAGCCAGGGCCTACAACAAAGTAGTAGAAGGCAGATCTACTGGCCACTGGATTAGCAGTTTTCTGTTCCCTGACTGACCAGAGCAGGGGCTGCTCCAGGCTAATGAGAACACCTGACTCCAATTACCCTGCAAAGAGTCAGGGGAGGCCATTAAGGTAATGTGAACACCTGACTCTAGTTAAGGCCCTTCTGATACTATAAAAGCGCTCACTCCAGTCAGGCTGAGGAGAGCCAGGGAGCCAGAGGAGAGGAAGTGCAGCTGAAGGTCTAGTTAATGAAGACACCCTCAAGCCATCAGTAAGGGAGCCCTAAGGTAAGGGTGAAGAAGGGAGAAGCGGGAGAGCTGTGGGGAAATGGCCCAGGGAAATGTAGCGACTCTGGCAGTGAAAGGTCGGCTGCCAACAGCTGCTACTATTAGGGTCCCTGGGCCGGAAACCAGGGTAGAGGGCGGGCCCGGGTTCCCCCCAACCTGCCACTGCAGAAACACCTCCTGGGAGGGGAAGATAGGCCCCTGTCAGGACAGGAGGCTAAACTGTTCTGAAATAAGCCCCTAGGGACCACAGAGACTGTGGGAGTTCTCTCACCAACCTCCTTGCTGGCTTATGATGAAAAGGGCTCAGTAGACTGCAACCCTGGCCCTAGAGAGAGAAGGGCTACGTGGAGGGTTGCAGTGTGCCACTGATGCTAGCATAAACCGCCTAGAAGCGTCGGACCCACAGGGACAAGGTCGGAGCTCTGCCACACTATGTATAATGAGAAGAAATAGAAAATTCATTTTATAGAATGAAGTTTGAATAATTTTTCCACTAAGGAGAAAATACTGTTTCCCCTTTTCCACCTCCCTCACACACTAAATTTTATCGTGCAACAGAGCTGGTGCAATGTTCCTGCATGGGGGGCCAGGGAGAGAATTTGGGGAGCTCATGCAGAAGAGTAGGTGCATATCCTCTGGGCAAGCAGAGCTCTGCATGTGTATTGTCATGAGTGGGATTTGGAGATGTACCTATAAGAGCCACCAGTACATTGATTTCTTGACTATTGAACCTCATGGATCAAGGGTGTGGAATGGTAGAAGCCACTGAAGTCTGCATGGCTCCAGCAGCCACCAAAGACGAGCCCTGCCATTCCAATGCAAGCTGAGGCACTTCACCCTACCTACTGTGTAGTCTAGCTACTCCGGTTCCATATTAGCCTCTTAATTCATCACGTTCGTTTAGCTTGTAGACATTTTTCTGACATATTTCAGACACGATGGATCAAATTCCACTCTTATTTGTATCCATTGAACTGAGTGGTTTAGTATTGTATGGAGAACATAATTTGGCCTAATACTTATTAGTTAGTAATTACGGTAAATATTTTTCAGAGGCATGGAAAGAAGTGTTGTTCGCAGGCAAACCCATAAAATTCCTATTGTGTGGATGGGTGTTACTGTGGTTGAAAATGTCTGAAAACAGTAGCTGCCAAACACATATTTTTTCCTGTTCATATGATTTTGTGTGTGTGTGTGTGTGTGTGTGTTTCCAATAGGGGATAAGATAAGTGGATACAAATAATCTGATCTAAAATTATTACTAGTGGGTAAAATGCTATGTGAATATTAAATCTGTCCTATTTGCATAGTGGCAGATAATTTGGATAGTCAGGCCTACTAGGTTATTTTTAAATAGTTTAGTGTAACACAGGGGACGACAGTAACACCTGTCTTGATAAAAAGGGGATCCTGAGGGCTTTTTCATCATTACATTTCAATTTCAGTTGGAGGGAGAGCAAATGCAACCAGAATTAAGCCCTTTTACAAATGCATAAGTTTGTAGCATTTCCCCAGATGTTCATTACATTTTAATGACCTGTCATATTTCCAAGCTTATATAGCAGTAATGTATGTCTAGATGTATTAGCTCAGGAAAAATATATTACAAATTAATTAAACCCTGAAATTTACAGAATACAAAAGCAATATTTTTCATATGCCAGGTATGCTATGTTGGCACATTTCACATTGCAGGTTTTGTTTGGTGCACTTTTCAGTTTGTAGGACTTTACACACAGTACATTCTCAGCACATTATAAAATATGCAGCACAACACTCTTAGTGATGTCATGTGCCAATAAAGCCAGTGGAGAGTACACTAAAATGTTTGTTTTAGACATAAACTACCATTTTACTAGCTTCTAACATGACTAACATAAGTACATTTTATAAGCTATGTCTACACTGCCTGCAGTTCAGACTACAAGGGTGTGAATTACGGCGCACATCAAAATGCTTCACTGTTACTCCCCCATGTGGATGCTGCAGGCACAAACTAAAAGGTACCTAGTTTTCATTAACATGGACCTCTTGAAACAGGACTACATTAATACAAACTAGGTACCTATTAATTTGCGCCTGTGGTATCCACATAAGGAGGTACAGTGCAGCACTTCGGTGTGCACTGTAACTCACAATCCTATAATCCAAACTGCGGAATAAGGTAGACAAGCCCTAAGAATACTACCTTCTTGGCAATGACTACCTTCTCTCTGGGGCTCAGTGTTATTTTCTCTCTTCCTATAAACTCACTGAAAGTGCTATGAAAATAAAACTATGTTGAATATACGTTTTGGATTCAGTAAGTAGAATAAAAGATAAAATCTTGAACACAGTAGAGTAAATACACATACAGGAATGAAGAATACTTCAGGGTTATTTTTCTCACCTTTCTATTAGTACCTTGAAAATGTGGCATGTTCGTATTGCTTATTAAATTTTACCTTAAGTACACAAATGAAATTCCTATTGAAATCAATTCAAGCTGTGCATGTATATCTAGGGCAGAATTTGACCCATAGTGTTTTACATAAACATAAAAAACCAAAGTTGATTCTAGGAGAAATCCTATAGAGTTATCAGAAATACCCAGAATACCAAATGTGTCATGGAAAATGAGCTCATCGGACAGGTGAAAATGAATATTCATTTATCTGAGGTATGACCCAGCTATCATCTAGGATTTTTTCCTTTAAAAATTCAGAATGGAACAATAATTAATACATTGCTGAACTACTGCACAGTGATAGTGCGTATACACCTTTATATTGCGCCAATCAAATGAGCTATAAAAGGCAGTATACTGCAATGTTGCTATGCCAACCACAATTCTGATGACTGTTCATGGCAAAAACCCACAATCATCTTTCTTACCCCAAGACGTTACTATTTTAATTAACTAGAAACAGTTTCCCCCTTAGCTCCTTCAAACAATCACTTGGCAAAAGTTGGGCAAGAGATAAAGATATATGCAAAAATGTCTTGCTAGTCCACTCCATAGGTCCACAAGGCCAATGAATGTTCCACATGCAGCGCTCTGTTGAGACATATGAGGTGGACAGGCCTGCAGATGCTTTTCCGACCTCAGTTTCAACCACAGATACATCTCCCAACTGAGTCTGTAGTTCATTATACATTGGCAGCATGCAGAAACCCTCAGCTAGCTTTGTAATGAGTTAATAGGAATTCAGTTAATAGAGAAAAGAAATAAATTCTCCCAAATCAGGGAGCATTTCCTTTTGAAAGCCCATGTTGGGACACAAGAAAAAAATTTAGTTTATCACAAGGGAGCAGTGTATGCTCAGCGAAGCTGTTAACACTGTTATTTTTATAGTCATTGCCAATTTGTTTTCCTTGTTGCTGCGTTTCTGTCAAAATACAAGGTTCAACATGCCAATCTCCACAGAACTGAATGCAGTACAGAGCCAGCAGCTCTCCATCGGTGCAGCCACATACTGAGCGTAAATCTAATGCACAGGTAATGGCTGGTATAAGATATGAAAGGAGAAGCTTCCAACTGAGACAAGCTTAACTCAGCCCCATATGGTATCTCTATTCACTGTTAATAAACTGGCAAGATTGTGTGAGCTGGAGAGGAGGGCTGGGATACCCAAGAAGATTACTTTGCACAAACTACAAGCTTGACCATCTTAAATTTTACATGCTCAGGATGGTATTTTGCACTTGGCAGTCAGCTGCCTTCCCAGTCATGATGAGATCCAATTTATTATTAAGGGCAAATTAAGATATGGAGGATTTATTGTGTGTTAGACAATCCCTTAACTAGTGCAATAGGGTTTCCCTGAAGAGAAACTTGGATGCCAGAATTGGACCTGAGTTTATTTGAATGCATTGAGGGTGGGGAATCACATCTCATGCTTCCACCAATGCTTGGATCAGCAGGCACTGGGCATATGGGCAGGCAGTGAATTCTCCTGGAAGTTCACAGCAAGGCCTTTGTGGCAAGGTGATTCCAAGGGGCATGGTAGATCCCTGCTAACACTCAGGCAGCCAGGAAGCACCCACCTGAAATTATTGTTGTACCTCTGGATGAAAACTATTCAGTATTTTGTAAAGGGGTTGACTTAATCATCTGGGCATGTCCAGAAGTTCTTCCCAGGTATGACTGTAAACTGGTCTGAAATGCTGCAGCTGAGGCTATGGCAGGGTGACAAGGCCAGAAGATGTGTGAATCATTGAGAATGGGAAGGATGGGTAATTTCTTGTCAAAAGTATCGTATTTGGTATCTGAATCATTCAGGGATTATGGGATACAATTCTGTGACTGAGGAACAGCTGATATTTGGGAGGGAATTTTTATCCATCTGGGAATCCAGCTGGGTGTGAGGTGAAGGCAGCCAAGCTAAATGCTGGGGCCTACTTGTGGCAAGTGTCCAGTGGGGGCCCATAGAGGGTCACTCGAGAGAGGGTTCTGGTTTCCTGATACACTGGAATTAGAAGTAAGATTTAAGGAAGACATCCCTAAAGAAGCTGAGGAATGGGGTGAAGTTCCTAAATAGAGGACAGCCTCTCCCACTGCTCCCATCCTCATGGCTGAATTCTGTTTTTTAGCACACTAGCTCCATCCGAAGGAACAAGAGTATGTCTCCTCAAGCGGGGAATTACACTCCTAGCTCGAAGTGTAGCCATACACTAAGGAAGGAATGTTGTATGAGCCAGATAGTTCGCAGATGAGTTCATAATGTTGCAGCTAATTAAACCACATACCTTGTCTTTCTTCTCCTGGACAATGCACAAGTAATGGCGGGTGTAAGCTATGAAAAGACCAGCTGCCCTATGAGACCAGCTTAACAAGCTCCATCAGATTCAGTGAAAGGCAGGCTCTATTTTAATCCTGAAGGAAGAGCCTCTATCTACAAACCAAAAAGATCCTACATATGTGCATGTGTGCTTACTCTCTCACATCTATGACTCCTACCACACGATGACTAGCACTCCATGAATTTTTAAGTTCATACTAGCATCCTGTCTACAGATTGGTGGGTGACAAATGGACTCCAGAGGCCATTCTACCAACCGTCAAAAGGAAGCGAGACTGCAAATCACACACCTTGAAAATTGTATATTTAGCTTATCTGAACTCAGGCCTGTGAGAATTGGGGCCTGATTTTCAAAGGTTCTAGACACTCACACGTCCCATTAAAGTCGATGGAAGTTATAGATGTAAGGCAACACAGAAAACCAAAGCTTTAAGAGGGATGTATTTTTTCCTCTGAGTAAGAAAAGGAGTTGTGAATTGTAAAAAAGGATAGCAAACTTCACAACTAAAACAAAAAAATTAATGAAAAAGGCCAAAAATGTAGTGGTTTCACTCTACACTTCACACTTCAAAATGTTTTGCATAGCTTTAGGTATAAATCCATGATCAGTCTTGACATTGCACTTGTATGGGCCTGTTAGTTTACTCTTTTGAATTTCTATACACTCAGTCTCCTGGAGAGGTCCATCATTACAAATATGTGTACACAGCTTTTTCTTTTCGGTTGGTGGCAGGGGGTGGAGAAATACAGGGGGGTTATAATATATTACCACCAAAAATAATTCTAACTACATTTCTAGTTATTCCTTTCACCGGAAATGATTTACTTTGAGCTGTGTACCCACCTCCAGCAGTTTTTAACTGATGGATTGTACTAGACTCATACAGGAAATACAGAGTAAGGGGCAGATTAACAAAATTTTTACATTGCTGCCTTAAATTGGTAACAGACATGACAATTTATTTGTTATTATCGTCCATGTTTACTAGTTTTGAATGTATTTACTTAAACACCAAGTTCTCTAGCACCTCTGAATACAAAAGCATTTTGTAATTTAATCTAAAGACATAAGAGGCTGAGGGAGGTCTGGTACTATTAATTGCAGACACATTGTGTTACCAACAATGGTAGCCTCATTTCTATAAGTTTTACAGCAAAGCTGAGTTCTTTATGTAGTCTGTATAGGAATTCATGTCAGATTGTGTATTTTTCTTTAAAAATGAAAGATGGACAGCTCTTGTAGTATCTCAGACTACAGATGAAGATGGTTTTGTGGTCAGGACACACAGGAGAGCTGAGTTCAATTCCTGATTTTCTGTTGTACCTTTTCTATGTGATCTTCGAAAAGTCACTTAGTTCCATCCCCATCCGTAAATAGACACAAAAAAACTCCCTTCCTCCTACCCTTATCTGTTTAATCTGTAAGATATTTAGGGCAGAGAATGTCTCTTTTTATGTATTTGATGGTGCTTAGCTCATTGGGACTTTAGGTAGTAATACAAATAATATAAAGTACTCAGAGGTTAAAAATTAATAAACATTGGTATTACTACTTTGAAAGTGTCATAATTATATTATCATTTTCTACCATAGCTCTATTTTCAACACCATCCCCTCTTTCCTTCACGCCATTTTATGGACATGTGAGGAAGCAGCAGCATGATCCAGCTAACGAGATCCATTTGTTTTGAATTTAAGATAACTAGTAACAAAGAAGGAAGCAGCATAGCCCAGATAAAACTAGGGATACTCAGTGGTCCACTGAAATTTCATTAGCCTGATTTTTAAAATGCTGTCAGGGCTGGGATGTAAGTGGCCATGTCTATTTGTTAGCTTGAGGTTGGGTGCTGAGTCCATGCACAAGCCAAGGTTCAGAACCAGAAGGTCAAAAGTTGAGATCAGGAACTGAAAGTCTGATGTCAGGAATCAGAATGAGTCATGAAACCAGGAGGTTGGAATCAGGAGACAAGAGCAGTTAGCGCTGAGTGGGCATTCCAAAACAGGGTGGAGCCCAGTTGTACAGACAACTTCTTGTATCTCCTTCTGGCTTAAGTAGGGGGAGCAGACCAACCAAGAGCTCAGGTATTCCACGAGTAGGGGCCAGTGGAGGAGCCTCCTGTCTGAGCTGGAGTCCTGGTTCTAGCTGATGCCAGTAAGCTGTCAGGGGGTAGGCTGGAGCATGAGAATGCCCAGGAACCATGTGCACCTGTGTTTGGGACCCAATCTGTTATAACAAACACATGCACACCCTCAACCCCAGTCAGTGTGTGAAATTAGTGATTGTTCACACAAATGGCTAGCAATTTGTATATGCAATTACCTGGTTTGCAAACATACTCGGGTGATTTCATGTGCAAGTTAGACAGAAAGATGTGTGTGAGAGAAATTGTGCAAGGGCATTTTTAAGATCAAGCCCTATATTTTCTTCTTTTGTTTGAAGACAAATTAAATTATGGTATAGTTTAAGTACCCATGTCCAAAGCCCATTGATATATATTTTAATGGTTTTCGTATATTGTATTATAAAAGACATTTTGTTAACTGTATATTTTATATTATAATTTGAAAATATTATATAATATAAACTATATTGGCCATAATTTCTCCTATGCCAAATTCAGCTTACTGTAGAAGAAGGGTGTGGCAGGGAACCAGCTCTGGCCCAGACACAACTTTACAGCTGCTGTTGACGTTGACCAGCAGTAAAGCATTGAGATAGGGTCTGTGATAGATATGCCAATTACCTGCAATATCCTTGAAGAAACCCTATTAAATTAAATGGAGGTAGCTTTGGAGTCCACTGTATTAAATATATAAAGTTTATGTACTATTGTGTGTCACTTCCATAGCGGGGAGACATGACTGATTCATCATTGTTCTTGTTCTTGTTCTGAGCTAAAGCTGTTATGAGCTTGTAACTATAGAAAAAACCCTGTGTGGGGTTTGATCATCCCATGTTGGGGGTTGAGGGTGATCTCTCACGAGCTATTAGCATGTGTGTACATTCTTTTACTGTTTTAATATGTTTTCTCTGTAACGCTTTCACCTTAAGAATAAATGTTCTTGCTTAGAAAGGGCTGTGTGGTAACTTATACCTGTGGGTTATTACACTGTTCACAGCCTCTGGAGAGAAAGCAAAGTGCAGATACTGACCATTTAGGCAGTCTGGCTTGCTGGGGATGTCACAGTGAAGGCAGGGAACAGTGCAGTCTGGACAAACCCCAGTCAGGAGGGAGAGAGAGATGTGAGTCTCTGTCCAAGAGAGGTAACAGCTGGGGAATCAGAAACCTAAAAGTGGGTGCTCTTACTGTGCCACAGAAGGGGAATACAGGTACAGTTGACCTGAATTGGGACAGAGTCCCTACACCTTCTCCCCACCCCTGACATATCCCCTACCCTGGGAGAATAAGGGCAGAAGTTCAAGGCCCAGATTCAGCACAGATGCACCATCAGGCAATTTCCTTCTGAACGAAGAATTCCCTAATGGGCATTAGTACCTGCAATGCAGCACCTTTACACTACCTGAGTGGTGCAAAAGGGCCATAATTTGGCCCTAAATTTTTATGTTATAGTTGCATTAAAAGCACATCAAAATGATTTATGAAGCTGTTGATGTAGATGTCCGCACTATACCATGACTTAATTGTTGTCACTTGTCAACAAACTATATCTATCAACCTATCTCCCTAGAAATTCTACTGGAGAAAATGGAAGCAACAAAGCAAATACTGTAATAGACCAGTCCAGATTATCACAGCTGCAAATCTAGAGGGCGAGGATGTGTGTAAGATTTTTTTTAAAACTACATATTGCAAGAGGAAACATGGCACAACTGAAATGTTTCCAAGCCAGGGATTTCTAGGTCCGTAGTTGGAGCTGGATCTAGCTTCCACTGAAGTCTATAAGGAGGTTTTTTTAATTGATCTCAATGACAGTTTGATCAGGTCGTACATGCTGTAAAAGGGTAATAATCATTGGCTTGACAGTTCTAAATGGGATGTCAGGTGCTTCAAATGGTGAATTCCTCTACACCCATGAATAGTGGAAGCGGTGGACAGAAATCTAAAGTGCTGAAATTTGATGTAAAAGCACTGAACTAAATTCTGTACTGAATTTACACCATTGTGCAACTGTGTTGCAATATATGGAGTAGTATGTTAGCAAATAATTGAGCCCTGTGTGTGCCTGTGACCCCAAAGGATAACTAGAAAATCTCAGATCTGAATAGATAAGGAATAAAAAAGGGGGAGTAAAAAGTTTTCCTTGGGCAACTCCCCCTTGATTCACCACTGAAATCTATCCTTTAAAACTCATATCATGCAATTTTCTTTATCTACCATTTTAACAGAGGAAAATCACTAATTTAAAAAGTAGACATATATATTTCCTGAGAGAGTTATTTAATAGCCTTTGAAAGAGAGATGGGCCTCTCAGAGGTCAAACAGGGCTTCATTCTCCATTTACACGAGTTGTTATGCCTTTTACATTCCTGTAAATTTAGTGTTATGGTTCCTGGTTTATACCAATGTAAAGGAGAGGAGAATCTGGTCTATAATGGATATAACCTTTTGGCTCGTGATGGCTTGTCTTAGTTATGCTACCAGCCGAAATGCTGCTGATGTGATGGAATGTTGTTGTTGTCTTGAATATGTGTCATTATTCGCAATTTTGCTGTTGTCAAACACTGGTCTCTGTGAATGTTATACATATGTTAACTCTTTTTGGTGTGTGTGTGTGTATTCCTTCTGAAGCTTCTGGTCAGAAAATTTCCAGAGAATTTGTGACATGGTACAAATCAAAATAAATAAATAAATGCTAAGCAACAAAGAGGGTAGAATCAGGCAACATAAAATACTCAACTGTATACCATTTAACAACTCTGAAGTTTTACACTTTGCCTCATTCTGAGCCCATGCTCAAAAACAACAAGAATTTTTCTATACAAAACAATAATACAACTTGTTATATAGGCCCAGATCATCAAAGGTATTTAGGTGCTTAATTCCCATGGAAATCAATACCTTTGAAAATCTGGTCCAGAGTTCCTTCCAGCTAAATATCTTTACAGAACTGTGAGAAAGGTGCCCCATTAGCCCTATTTTACAGAACTAAGGCACATAGTTCCAGATTCTATCTCCAGTTAAGTCAGTGGTTAAACAGAAGAGTCAGGACCAGAGAGGTTAAGTGACAGAGGTTGACAAAAGTTATATAGAGACTCAATAACAAGGTCAGGAATAAAACTCACAAGTTATGACTCCCAGTTGCCTGATCTATAATTTATTAAACTATTACTGTACAGTACTAAGTAAGACAATGACACCCAGCCTTACAATGTTATATTCCCAAATTAAATCCCTTATACAAAGTCAAAGAGAATTTTTCTCTTAATTATTTATTCAAGATTGTTTTATATATTAAAACAAAATGTTAGGTGAATATGTCCTTTATTGTTACTTAATTAAACTAACATATTTAGACTGCAGACCAAATTTTCAAAAACTGGATCCTAGCAGGACTGGCCTTACCATGAGGTGAACTGAGGCAGCTGCCTCAGGTGCCACAGTGTGCGGGGGCACCACTAGGACCCAGAGTGTAGAAAATTGCGTCTGCTGCTGGTGCATATGTATTCTCTCTGCTCTAGATGCACAGAGATGGTGGAGTGCTGTGCTGGAGGAAGGAGGGCACAAGAGACATAACTGGCAGGCAGGCGAAAAGGTGAGAGGGAATAACAGAAAGCAGCAGGAGCTGCAGGGAGAGAGAGGAGGAGGAGCCTCTTAGGTACCTCTCTAGCACCCCCAGGAGCCTGGACTGATTAACACCAGCTTCTCAGGGAGCTTTCTGTTTCCTGCTGCTTCCCTGAACCCTCTTGAGGAGAACAGGCAGTCAACTGAAGTAGTAGGAGCCAGTTAGGCCCTTAAGACGCTGATATCTTCCCTCACTCAGGCCCTGCTACCAGCCTGCTTATTTGTCCCCTTCAACTGAGTGTTGAGAACCACTATAGCTAGCACAGAACAGCAGTCATGAGTGAAAGAAGAAAACACCCCTCTGGGGCAGCATTCAGAAAAAGAAAGAAAGCAACGGAAGCTTTTCTATCTAAGCAGGAAGGAGGTCTACTGAGATACATAGACACAAATGTTCACGGTGAGCCTTCTGCCCCCAGTGAAGATGTGAGTGGTGAGGAGATGCCTGATCTTCCAGTTAGTCAGAGTGCAGGTGACCTGGCAGCTACTGCAGCATCCATATCTCCATCTCAATTGGATGTCACCATGCACATTCCTGAAGAAAAGTGTAGATTAGAGAAGAGTGTGTTGGAGGTGCAAGAAACAGCTGCTGCTGAGTTTAGTTCCTTAAGTCTAGATGATCCAGGGCTGTGGACCCACTTGAGCAGTAGCCTGAGGGATTTCCTTGTACTGCATGGGCCACAGCAAGTGAAAAACTTCATGTTCCCCAAAGACAATGAAAATAGAAGTTTCCATCCAACACATTACTGGCGTGAAATCCCCAGTGGTGACAAAGTGGAGAGGCCATGGCTTATGTACTCAAAAACCCAGGATGCTGTATACTATTTTTGTTGCAAACTCTTCCAGTCTAATGTTCCAGCCACATTGGGTTCTACAGGAAAAAAGGACTGGAAAAATCTGGCTAGAAATTTGGTATGCCATGAGAAGGCAGCAATCACTAGAGAGCATTCCATAGGTGGAAAGAGCTTGAGATGAGTCTAAGGTTAAAGGCCACCATAGATGATCAGCATCAAGAGAAGATTGCATCAGAGTCTCTTTACTGGCAAAATGTTCTGAAAAGGCTCATTGCCATTGTGAGAATGCTTGCTACCCAAAACCTAGCAATGCGTGGCACTTCAGATCAGCTGTATGTGCCCAACAATGGAAACTTCCTTAAAATTATGGAGCTGATGGCTGAGTTTGATGCTGTCCTCCAGGAGCATCTAAGAAGAGTCACCACCCAAGAAATATACACACACCACTACCTTGGAAAAACAATTCAAAATGAGATCATACAGTTACTGGCAACAAAAGTCAAACAGAAGATTGTGGCAGATCTGAAGTCAGCAAGATATTACTCTGTTATTCTGGACTGCACGCCTGACATCAGCCATATGGAACAAATGACTTTAATGGTGCGTTTTGTAACAACAACAGAACCTAGTGAAAATGTCCCTGCAGTGGTGACTGTCAGAGGGCATTTTCTAGAATTTATTGACATTTATGATACTACAGGAGCTGGTATGACAAATGTGCTTCTTAAAAAGCTGTAAGATACAGGAATTGCGATAGCTGACATGAGAGGTCAAGGCTACGATAATGGTGCCAACATGAGAGGAAAGAACAGGAGTGCAGACCTGGATCCGAGAGTTAAACCCTCGAGCTTTTTTTGTCTCATGCAGTTCTCATTCATTGAACTTGGTGGTCAGTGATGCAGCATCAGCTTTTAGTGAGGCTGCTGAATGTTTAATTTCAGGTTTCAGAGTAGCAGCCGTGTTAGTCTGTATTTGCAAAAAGAAAAGGAATACTAGTGGCACTTTAGAGACTAACCAATTTATTTGAGCATAAGCTTTTGAGCTACAGCTCACTTCATAAAAGCTTATGCTCAAATAAATTGAATGTTTAATGTAATTCAAAGCATCTATGTATTTTTCTCTGCATCAACTCATCGATGGCAAATTTTGAAGCAACATCTGGGAACATCCTCTCTGACACTGAAACCACTGAGTGCCACATGATGGGAAAGTCGAGTGGAGGCAATAAAGCCTATCAGACACCAAATTAGGACGATAGATGATGCTATAGTTGTCATTATGGAGGATAATATTACGACAGGAACTGTTCATGGGAGAACAGTGGCAGAGGGAAATGGAATCACCAGAAACATACATAATTTCAAATTTCTGTGTGGCATAATTTGTAGCATGACATACTGTTTGAAATAAATGTTGTAAGCAAGAGACTCCAAGGTATTGACCTTGATGTATCTGGAGCAATGCAAGAACTGGACAAAGCAAAGTCGTACCTACAGTCTTACCGGTCAGATGAGGGATTTCAAAATGTTCCGAAGAGTGCACAGAAGTTGGCAGAGGAACTTCACACTGAAGCTATTTTTCCACCCATTCAAGAATACAAGAGTCACCGAAGAAGACGACACTTTGATTACGCAGCACAGGATAATCCCATAAGAGACCCCAAACAACAATTCAAAGTTGAATTCTTTAACCAGGTGCTAGATTGTGCAATACAGTCAGTTGAACATTTCATGCAGCTCAAGGAACACAGCAGTATATTTGGGATGTTGTATGATATTCCAAAACCCCTCACTATACCTGAAGAAGACCTACACTAGCAATGCAGGGCACTAGAGACAGTGTTGACACATGCGTGATATTGATGCAAGTGATTTAGGTGATGAACTGAAAGCCCTTTCAAGATACCTTTCAGCAGGATCAACTCCAAAGGCTGTTCTGGAATATATGCGCACAAATAAGATGACCACCCTCTTTCCAAATTCTTTTGTTGCTCTACGCATATTTCTAACACTTCCTGGAACAGTTGCCAGTGGAGAAGGAAGGTTCTCCAAGCTGAAGTTAATAAAAACACATCTACGCTCCACAATGACACAGAAGAGGCTGGTCAGCCTTGCAACCATCTCAATAGAGCATGAGCTGGCCCAGACTGTGGACCTTCAGGAAGCAGTTCAAATCTTTGCAAGGAAGAAGGCACAGAAAGCACCACTTTGATTATTCAAACAGATTAAAATGCCAGTGTTTATTATGCAGACAAGAAAAGTTAACTTTTACATTTGCTGTTCAGGCATTTGAGTGTTACTTAAAATTTTTGAACAAGGCATTTTAAGTTGTTGGTTCTCCTTTATTGGGGTAGGTAGCAGAGCAGTACCATGACAGGAGTAGAACAGGAAGAAGGCAGAATTGAGACCTTTCAAAGTTTTGGCCCAAGCGAGCGGGCATGGGGGCATCATTTGAGCTCCCCGCCTCAGGTGCCAAAATGTTGTGGGCCAGCCCTGGATGCTAGTTTTGCTTATGGAGTTCAAGTGGTTAAATTTCCAATTATTTTATACATACAAATACCCATCTGGAAATGCAAGTGGCTAAAACAGAGCGCCAATAGAAGTTGGTTGCAACCTTATCCATGGAGAAGGTCTTTAATGTTAATGAAAGTTCCACAAGTAAACTGAGAAGAATACATCTCAATTAACTATTACTGAGCTGAACTGTGCCTTATTTGCACTGGCCTATATTAGGGATCATACAGAACCATCCTGCCCTGTGGGGAGATCCGGAAGGATTTAATCCTCAAGGTTGTATACTCCCTCCCAGAGTTACACAGATCCCTCCCATAGCTCTTCAGCACACGCTCTGTTAGACCCTTTCATCATATGATCCTCTGCATGCACAGCCAGCTTCACCACCACCCACTCTGGAAAATAGAAGGAAGTCACCCCAGCAAGCCAAGAGCAGATAGAATGAATAGTACACTAGCACCTAGTTTGTTAGAGTACTTTATAAATAACAGTATTGCAGTGCCTATGCAATAATATTTAATTGCTCCAAAAACAAATGGTACATTGGAGAGGTCTAAAGAAAATATTATATTTGTGTGTTAGCCTTATGTGGATTGTGGTTTGCTGTTATTTAAAACAAATTTCTGAGAGAAAATATGTTTCAACAATAAGTGAGCTGTACTTTTCCATTCTGTTTGCTGTGAGAGACACACAAAAAGATAATGTGAGTGAATACTAAGCAGATACATGTTTCAGCGTAGATACATAAATTGTTTTGATGGCACTTTTACAGTTAATTGATTATACTTTTCAAGCGCCCCCCCACCCAACACAATCTTTTAAACTGTGATGAAAAGAATGCTGTTAAATATCTTCTCCAGTAGACCCTATGATAAAATTCAGGGTGCCTTTCATAGGACCATTATTTTCAACCCTTAAAATAACTCATTCTAAACCTAATCCTTATACCATACATACTCTAGCTGTAAAGGAAACCTTGGCAGTTCACCCCATCAGTCTATCCAAATTGCCTCTATAATATGTACATGCTCTGAATGCTTTATTCATTATTTGGACACTGAAATACATGTTCATATATACTCTATAAAAACTGTGCTTTTAAAAGCTGCATTGTACTCTACCACCACGATTAGCATTTTGTTGGCAGCTCCAGCAGAGAGATCTGGACACACGCAGAATCAGCCTCTCATCGCTAGAATCGTGGGGCTAAATTCTGGCCCCACTGACACCCATGCCACCCCCCCTTGGTTTCAGGTCAGCAGTGGCGTGTGCGGGTACAGAGCGTATAAGAGCAGTTTCTGTATCTATTCACAAAAAAGGGGATTCAGCACTGGTCTCTGTGAATCTAGCACCTTGCACAGCACTAAATTAGTTTTAAAATGTTATAAAGCAAATACCGTCTTGTCATAAATATAAAGGGAAGGGTAACGACCTTTCTGTGTACAGTGCTATAAAATCCCTCCTGGCCAGAGGCAAAACCCTTTCACCTGTAAAGGGTTAAGAAGCTAATGTAACCTCGCTGGCACCTGACCCAAAATGACCAGTGAGGGGACAAGATACCTTCAGTTTTGGGGGCCGGGATGGGGGACAAAGAGTTTTGTCTGTCTGTGTGATGCTTTTGCTGGGAACAGATCAGGAATGCAAGCCTTACAACTCCTGTAAAGTTAGTAGGTAATCTAGCTAGAAATGCATTAGATTTTCTTTTGTTTAATGGCTTGTGAAATAAGCTGTGCTGGAGGGAATGCGTATTCCTGTTTTTGTGTCTTTTTGTAACTTGAGGTTTTGCCTAGAGGGATTCTCTATGTTTGGAATCTGATTACCCTGTAAGGTATTTACCATCCTGATTTTACAGAGGTGATTCTTTTACCTTTTCTTTAATTAAAATTCTTCTTTTAAGAACCAGATTGATTTTTCATTGTTCTTAAGATCCAAGGGTTTGTGATTGTGTTCACCTATGCAAATTGGTGAGGATTTTTATCAAGCCTTCCCCAGGAAAGGGGTGTAGGGCTTGGGGGGGTATTTTGGGGGAAGACGTCTCCAAGTGGGCTCTTTCCCTGTTCTTTGTTTAAAATGTTTGGTGATGGCAGCATACTGTTCAAGGACAAGGCAAAGTTTGTACCTTGGGAAAGTTTTTAACCTAAGCTGGTAAGAATAAGCTTAGGGGGGGTCTTTCATGTGGGTCCCCACATCTGTACCCTAGAGTTCAGAGTGGGGAAGGAACCTTGACTCCTCTTTTCTGAGAACCACTTCGGAATGGTTGGACAAGTTCTGCTTTCAATGACATCCATGCAACCTACTTGACTGTCTCCAAGGGTTGCCTGAATATAACTAACAGCAGAATTTGGCCCCCTCTATTGATATTCTGTTGAAATATATTTTTACTACAATGTTACTGTATCAGTTATTACAAGTCTAACTACAATGCATTCAAGCCCCAGTGCAGAGCCCCATCCTGCATGAGCCCTCTGGGTACAGAGTGCCTGAGATGTCAGGAAGGCCCCAGAGGCAATAAAACCAGTGTGGTTGTGCACAGGACAGGAATGTGGCCCTGGATCAGTATGAATTAGGGATGTCCTGGCTGTAGCACTCTGTTTTTGTATCTATCTCCCATTTAAACTCTACACCACTGCATGATCACCTTTCCACCAGGTGATCCTTAAGTTTATGACCAGATTACTCCAGTGGTACAGCACAACGTGGTCGTATTTCATCCAAGGACTTGATCCTCTGTTTGTAACACTAATCAACAAATATGCTCCTAATATGGATGCAGCTGCCTTCTTTGGATTTCTTTGTTTTGTTGTTTGTTTGCTCTGATAGCTAAAATTTGTAAGATGTTGCAATGGCTGAAGATTTTAACTGTACTCTAACTGAAAATGACTATACCGCACCCTAAGGTAGGGGGACGGTTGTCTTCCTTGCCAGGGGAAGGGGTACATCGCTTTTTTGAGGGGATGGGAAGAGAGAGGCTTGGCTGCTGCTGCAGAAGCAGAGTGGATCAGTGTGGTGATTATGACTCATCCCCCAGGGATCAGAAGGGCAGGGAATTGATAAAAGGCAAGCCCAGTGGGAGAAGCCCCTTTTTCCCAGACCAGGCAGAGCAGCACCCACCCTTGGAATCATATGCTAACTTGTGATATTGGACATCTTAATTAGGTGCTTGGTGAAAGTGCACTGCAATGCCACACTATGCAGGAGATCTGCTTGAAAATGAGCTCAGTACTCCTCTTCTAGCCAGTAGTGGGTATTTCACTCATCACAGCTGGGAGACCCAGTTGGTGGAGTCACTGATCTACACTGATTGTAGTTCCACACAACAATTAATTAGATAATCATATCTATGTCCCTGATTGCATATTTGTAGAGATGTGTAGAGAAGCTTACATAGCACCTGACTCCTTTCCAGACAGATATGTGTTTTACTTCACTCATTCAATTTAAGGCACACCATTTTCTCTCCATATTTTCCATCTCGAGTACCTTCCTAAAACATTCTTCCAGCCTGAGTGTCCAGATGTGTGGTAGTCTTGTCTCTTAATCCTTTTCAGAACAACAGTCAAAGAAGATCAGTGAGAGCTTCAACTCTGCCATGTGTTAAGGGCCCACTGTTAAGCAGATGATCATTAAGTATGTTCTTTGGAAATGACTACACCTGCTATGAAATTATTTCTCAATTGATTGTATTGATATTTTAATTGTAAAACACTCTTTCCTCTCTAAACTAAGCAAAACATGCACTCCTCAAAGATGACTGTTTGGTTCATTTTCAAATGGATTTGCCCCCTGTGCCCTATGGGACCACTCATGCATTAAAGTTAAGCATGTTAGTATGTTTTTCTCAGATTTGGGTCTAAAAATCTAGTCCATCTGCCTGTAAGTGGGGTTATTTTACATTAATCAAACAATATTTGGCTATTTCAGGCCCCAGAGTACTACTACTATTATTTTTAAAGCCATGGCCTGAAAAGTTGTCATATTTTAACACCTGATATTTTCTTCTACTTTTGCTTTTTCCCCCCACTCTTCTCCCATGGGTACTCCCTCATGTATTACAAAAAGGATGTTGGGACAAAAGATCAAAATAATCTCTGTATTGAGATTGACACTCTCAGGATCATTCAGTGATTATGTTTTGAGATCTCGATTTGGACTCACACTCTATGTTGTCTCCTATTTTAGGATACAGAGAATTGTCTTTTGCCTTTTTGACTCCATCTTTCTTTTTCCCAATATAGAAGCATACAGACTTGCTAGATGAAAACTTATCAGAGGTAACAAGGATATGCACTGGGATTTCCTTTCTTTGTCTCTTGTCTGTCTTCCTTCTACATTAGTGGTGTGTTCGGTTATCTTTTAATTTTTTATTTTTGTTTCCTTGCTAATAATTTACTATATACAGGCGTGTTCTAAAAAGTAATTACCAAAATTCCACTGTATTTCAAAGCATTTTTGCCATAGATTTTAAGTGTATTTCTCTCTCTCTCTCTAAGCTCCATTCTACTCTTTATTTACTTTTCTGATTATTTATTTCTACACTTTGTTCTGTAGTCACTTTTTAGATATGCCAGAGATTTTTTGTTTGTTAAAATATTGATTGTTTTCTTCATTTACAATGAGCATTTGTCCACAGCTGCTGTTTCTACAGTCAGTAGCAGAGTTGGCTACAATTTTAGTTTTTGGCACTGCTCCTTTGTGAAGTAAAAAATGAAACAAGGAATTTTTTTCGCATTTATGACATTGCATGTGTACTTAATACATGTGAAAGTGAAGGAGGACTAATGAAATCTGATTGATCCAGGAGTGGGCAAGAGCTGTGTGAAGAATTCACCTCAATCCTGACCTACAACACCTCTTCTTTTTCAGCTCAGATATGAGACCCTCTTGTACACGGTCTGCCAGTCATGCTGAATTGTGCCAACCTAGGTGACAGTGGCATGACTGAGAGCCCTCATGTGTGGATGCAATACTACAGAGCCATAAGGCAGTGTCCCAAACTGAGTGACAATTGCAAAGAAAAAAGCAACTAGAACTGGCCTCCAGTAGTGGACCACTAAAACTACCTGCAAGAAGGAAACCAGGGTTTATTTAGGAAAGAATGTTACAGCTTAATGAGAAAAGCATAATTACAGTAGTGATGATATTTTTCCTCACAGATCTGAATCAGCTCTAATTCTGTGGGACTTGAGGTAAAGCAGGAAAAGCTGGGTCCTATATAATAACAATACAAATAATAAATGATGAGAGTTCTTTCTTGTTAACAACCCATATGCCCATGACACAAATATCTAGGCCACTAATCAAGTCCAAAGGCTGAGGTGCAGATTAATATTTAGGACCTCAGCAATCGAAAAGGATGGGGTACTGTCATAAATATAAAGGGAAGGGTAACCACCTTTCTGTATACAGTGCTATAAAATCCCTCCTGGCCAGAGGCAACATCCTGTTACCTGTAAAGGGTTAAGAAGCTCAGCAAACCTGGCTGGCAGCTGACCCAAAGGACCAATAAGGGGACAAGATACTTTCAAATCTTGGATGGGGGGGAAGGCTTTTGTTTGTGCTCTTTGTTTATGTGTTTGTTCTCTCTTGGGACTGAGAGAGGCCAGATAGAAATCCATCTTCTCCAACCCATCCTAATCCAAGTCTCCAATATTGCAACCAGCATAGGTAAACCAGGCAAGGCGGATTAGTTTATCTTTTGTTTTATGTGAATTTTCCCTGTGTTAATAGGGAGGTTTATTCCTGTTTTCTGTAACTTTAAGGTTTTGCCCAGAGGGGGATCCTCTGTTGTTTTGAATCTGAATACCCTGTAAAAGTATTTTCCATCCTGATTTTACAGAGGTGATTTTTACCTTTCTTTAAAAAAAAAAAATCCTCCTTTTAAGAACCTGACTGATTTTTCCATTGTTCCAAGATCCTGGGGTTTGGGTCTTTGATGATTTTGTAACCAATTGGTTAGGATATTATTCTCAAGCCTCCCCAGGAAAGGGGGTGTGTAGGGCTTGAGGGGATATTTTGGGGGAAGACATCTCCAGGTGGTCTCTTTCACTGTTCTTTGTTTAAAACGCTTGGTGGTGGCAGCATACTGTTCAAGGACAAGGCAAAGTTTGTACCTTGGGGAAGTTTTTAACCTAAGCTGGTAAGAATAAGCTTAGGGGGTCTTTCATGTGGGTCCCCACATCTGTACCCTAGAGTTCAGAGTGGGGAAGGAACCCTGACAGGTACTTTACTAAACTACTTCTTTAACAGCTGGGCCACAGGTATGTATGGTTGTACATGGCCATATGTAATCATACAGATTACATAGGCCTAAAGCTGCAACTTGATTGTGTCATACAGGTCTGGATTGGGAACAAAGCATATGTCACCCTAAAAGGAAAGCATGGCTGCTATACCCCCTTCAGAGAGGACACGGTCACTACTCTTCCCTTCATTGCTAACCAGAGCAAAGGAGGGGCTTGCCACAGCCCCACATCTTTTGGAGAGACAAGTGCTGGCCATGTGATGTCATTGAGCTCCGAGTGAAATCATTTCATTGTGCCCAGCCCCTGTGTGTGTGGATCCAAAAGTGGGGTTAGACTCGTTTCTTTCCTTTCACACCCATGCAGGGATCAGGAAGAATAAGTATATTAACCATATGCTGCTTTTTATTGTAACAATATATTCTAAATCAATTCATTTTCTTAGTGCTGTAAGAGTGTGTGTGTGTGTGTAGATATACATACACAAACACACATTATATATTGTGTGCATTATAGGCAGGATTGGTAGCACTTCCCAGAATAAGACCCTGATTTCAGTTGCTTATGACTTTGCCAAATTTTAACTATTTCAGCTGAAAATTTGCATGCCAGGTGTCTGCTTCAGGCGGAATGTTTTTGGAAAATTTCAGCCAAAATTGTTCAACCATTTCCAAGAACAAGACTATGGCAAAATATGTTGTTTTGTCCTTTTTTAAAAAAAAAATGGTGACCTTTTATTTGAAAAACTTTAGCACACCAACTCTTTAAATGTGTCAGGAGGACAAGAAGGACTTTATGTCAGAAATGTACCTTTTGCCATTCTTGTGAAAATCCACCAAAGTCTGGCCAATTTATAAGCCTTTATTGAAAAAACAAAACCCAAAAACCCTACCGTTCATACATGCTCAGTAGAGATATAGATTTTAGCAGCTAAAGTTCCCAGAGATTCTGTCCACACTGGGCATGCTCCAGCCAAGGGCTGAGCAGGACTTTCCCTACAATTGAAGCTCTGAGCTTCTGTGGTCCACGTCCAGGCAGCTGAAATGAGAGCAGGGAGATTGTCTTTCCTGTGTTTCTTGGCCCACACATTCTGAATTTATAGCTGGGTTTGAATAGTGTGCAGTAAATAAGGCCTGGAGCCACGTACTGAACAAAATACTAAATAGTTGTTCATTAACTGAGCAACTTTCTTCCTGTTCACAGAATGAGGCTGAGTTCTGTGGAAAAATAGTAATGATCATATAATTAAAGATTGTATCAGAACCTCTATACAAAAGAAGGCCAAATTAAGGTAGCAAAAGTCACTTTAATTCTGGCATTTCCTAACTTTTGAGTGCTTGATTTTGCAACCCAATTAATGCTGTTTTAATGTAGTTTGTGTGTTTGTAATATGTATTTCTATGGGCTTCAGGCATAAGTCCAGAGAGCATTTAAGCAATCTGAGAAACTTTGCAATATCATATACAAAGATAAATATAGAGTTTAAGCAATCTAAAACTTCTCTGGTATTATGCCTGAAGACCATAGATTTGGGGCTTATCCAGTAAAAGACAAGGCTGGCTCTGTATCCTAGAAATCCATGCAAGAAAGAGCAGATCACCTATGCCCAGATTGTGGGTTGCTTTGAGAGTGTTCTGTAGTGTGGAAGTGAGTTTTTGCAAATAAAGCTTTCTTGAGCAAAACTGAAGATATTTTCTACAAAAGTGAAAGAGTATTTTACAATGCCCTGAAATTTAGAAAGACAATCTGTTAATTTCACAGTTGTTTTGCCCCATAGTTCACTGAAGTGACTCATACAATGTTCCAACCACAGTCACGGCAAATTGCCTGGGCAGAAAATGGGAGTTTTAACATTTCATTTTATAACAGTTTTTAACCTCAGGGGAGCTAAATGTTACTCCATACAGAAATGCAATTGAAAAGGAAAACAGTAATAAATAATGAGACTATTGATTAAATCCACAGCAGAACAGATTAATATTGTGAATCCTAGATAAGTAATGAAATACTTATCTTTAAATATTGACAAACTCAGAGAAAGCCAAATACAAGCCGCTGAAAATCAAACAATCCTCTCACTCAATAAGAGAGGAATCCAGGCATAGTAAAAATAAATCCTCTTTATTATGGGGAGATGTTATATTATAGCTAAACAAACCGGAAAAAAAGAGTGGGAGGAGGGGACACTAGACAACAGAATAAATTCAAACTCCTGCAACTCTGAAGCATGTTTCTGGATTCTTCCCATCTCAACCAGTGAACGGGCACCTCAGTACAACATATCATATGTCTGATCCTCAGCTGGTGTAAACCAGTGTAACTTCACTGAAGTCAATGCAATTATGACAATTTAAAGCAGCTGAGGATCAGGCTCCATGTTTATAATTAAGCACTAATGTACAAAGTGGCATATATTTGCTGGACATTAGTATCTACATAGCTAAAGTAAAGCAGAAGGCCATTAACCCTAGATCATGTTAATGTACTAGTAAATGGCCGAATGCAAGCTTGTCAGTAATGTTATAAATAGACATTTTTAAAAGGTATAGTATTACATCTTGCATTACATTTTAAAGGCACAGTATTACATTTGCCTACCATGGGGTGTTTATAACTCCCTCTGAAAAATGTGGCACTAGCTACTGTCAGAGACAGGATACTAGATTAGATGAACTGATCCACTATGGCAATTTCTACACTCCTATGAGGGCAGGGTGTCTTCAATTTCTAATGAAATAATTTATTATCCATTATTTGTTTCCAGTAGGTTAAGTTCCGTACAACAAAAGGAAGGCATGGTCTGCACCCCAGATTGTTTACAATATAAAGAAGTGGAGAGGTGGGCTGCGGGCATAAGATCTAGATTTTAAATACCCCAAAGCATGAAATGGTCAGATCTTGGGTTTTGGTTCAGGCCAATCTCTAGTAGAGCTATTGCCTTTACTAACTTGCCAGTTTTGTCTTTAATAAATATACATGGGAATATCATTTTTAGTCTTGCCTATTCTTAGAGCAAGAATTTTAGTTACTTGAGATGAAGTGTAAATGGAGCCTGGACAATTTATTTGGTGGGTTTATGTTTCTTGCTTTGTCTGGCTTATTTGTGTCTTATGTTATGCATAATGATTTCTTAATAGTGACACTGTGGGCCAGACACTTAGGAGCAGTTGAGCTACACATGTAGAAGGTCCTAAGAAGGGGAGGAAAGATGGCTTGTAAGTCATCTTCCTATTCTCCAGATCCTGGGGCAGGTTGGGGAGGGGTTTGGCCTGTGTTACATAACTTAGAGCAGCCTACCCCTCTCCATATTAGAGAAATATGCACTGATATTATTAGATCAATGTAATTACTAGAGCTGGTCAAAGTTGGAATTTCCATTCCACAAGAAATTCTGGGGGCAGTGCGGGTGAGAAATTTTTTTGGAACAAAAAAAATGGAATTTGAGATTTCCTGAGGAAGGGAAAATAAAAAAAATAAAAAATATTTTGAAACAAATGGTTTGTTTAGAAAATTGTGAAAGAAATTGAGCCTGGAAGCCTGAGACCTGAGGCTCCCAGGGTCTCCCATCTACCTCAGTGGACTGACAGGGAGCCAGGAGTCTAGAAGTCCTGGAAATCATGCTGGGAGCCTTTGAGCTGAGGGTTCCCATCTTCAAGGCAGGGATCCTGGAAGCCCTGAGAACCTGCCTGCTGTGGAGTTGGAAGCTAGGTCCTGAACTATAGTCAGGAAGACTTGGGAGCCTTGTGGTACGTGATCCTGGGGCAGTCCCAGAGCCACAGATCCTGGAAGCCTAGGATCCCCAACAACCCACCATAGAAGCTGGCAGTAAGCCAGGCAAGGAACTCACCTGTGATTTTTCAGAAGTTCATCAAACCAGACACATTTCCATAGTTTTTCAGTTTAAATAAATTGGCATTTTCCAACAAAACTCCTGTTTTGTCAGAAAATTCCTGACCAGCTCTAGTAATCACACCACTCCAAAGTCCTCTAGTTTAATCAGGACTTTAGTTAAGCCAGCAGTGATGTTCCCCTAGGGAACATTCCACCAGTTTGGAACTACAAGAACATTAGGAGCTCTAGCTACGTCTCCTGCCACTACTGCTACCCCAAAGGAACAGGTGGTCTAATACTAGACAGAGCTAGGTCAATTGGAGGGCTTCTCTCATTGATATAGCTACTGCCTCTTGGGGAGATGATTACCTGTGCTGATGGGAGAAGCCCTCCCATCAGCGTACATGGCATCTTCACTGAAGCGCTACAGCAGTGCAGCTGCACTGAGGCAGTATTTTAAATGTAGACAAGCCCTGAGTAGCACAAAGCTGCCAGTCAGAGTGCTAGGGATCTGGCACTACGTTCTATGAATCTTTAAGGGCAGGAATAGATATAATTGGTTGTAACAAAAATCACCATTTTATTGGCCTACAAAGCAACTCCAGCCTTTGTCCCACTTGTCTTGAGGCCTAGGTGTCTGAGTGTGCGTATCCAACAAGTTAGAGGGTTCAGTGACAAATTAAGTGAAATGAATGTTATGAGGCAGGGCTCATTAATTTCTCATTCTGTTTTTGAAAATATTTTGAAACAAGTGTCCAGTTCTTGAATTTACCCCTTGGCCACTTTATAGTTAGTAGCCTATTAATTTTCTTAATTATTCAGTAGCTTAAAGTACTATTAATTTAAAATCTTGTGACATGTTTCAGAGTGGTAGCCGTGTTAGTCTGTATCAGCAAAAACAACAAGGAGTATTTGTGGCACCTTAAAGACTAAGGTTAGTCCCTAAGGTGCCACAAGTACTCCTCGTTTTTTAAAAAAATCTTGTGGGGATTTTAATTTTCATTCACCTTTATTTCTTATTATAGCAGATTGCTAGCTCTGCTAGAGTTACGCTTGAGCATGGCTTTCTGCTTAAAGGTGGACTGTTCTAAGTACTCTAACATCCACATGCTTACTCAGCATTTTTTTAAATCTGCCCTGCCTTGTGGTGGTGGGCTGTGTGTTAGTGGTCCAAATTTGGGTATGAGGTTCCTGAGGTATAGGTTCCCCACTTGTACACACACACTCACTTTTAACTTGGAGCTCGAACCATGGCTCTGATCTTCCCCAGTCTCATCTCAGTCATTTGGGTTTTATCTAGCCAGTGCATAGCACCCACTGCCCCTTTTGAAAGGAAGCGGGTCATATTGAAGTTATTCAGGGTTAAGTTAGGAACTCTGAGCATCCGTAGTTGTAGCCAAAGAGAATGAAATTTGCATGTGCAGCAAGACTAATGGCTTGTCTACACTTACAGAGCTGCAGCAGTAGAGCATAAGGCCTGGTCTGCACTAGAAAATTTGATTGGTTTAACTAGGTCATTGGGGGAATCCACACCTTGAGCAGCAATGTTAAGACAACCTAAGCCCCCAGGTTGATTCTTTCATCAACCTAGCTACCACCTCTCAGGGAGGTGGATTACCTATGGTGATGTACGGGCTGGGGGATCTTGTCATCTGGATTACAGCAGTGAGGTGGGATATGAAAGTGGTCTGTGGGTTTAAAGATGGGTAAATGAAAGCAGAGTGTTAGATGGAATCCTGTGGGTGGAGGGGTTGTAAAATTTATCAAGTGTGGGGTTGTTTCTGTGGAGTAAGCTCAGTGTTTGAGTGTAGGGCAGGATCAATGGAAGAAGAGCTAACTAGGGTCCATCTTACAGAGTCCAACAGTAGCCCTTCATAGAGGAGCTACCTCCAGCTGGTTGGCTTGTAGACATCTTTTCTGATGTCCCCTCAGAGAAGCTGAGGAGATCTCCTTCAGGGGATGAAGACACATTCTGAAAAGGAATCACTGCTTTTTATGAGGGAGCACCATAATCAGGCACATCTACTCTCAAGACTCTTTTAATCACTTTAGATCAGTCTTAGTATGGGTTATTTTCTGCAGGGGGGTGTTACATTTTGTTTAGTCTTTATCACAGAAATATTATCTACTCCAGTGTATGTCAATGGGGTGTTAGGGGTTAGTGGTGTGCCTGGAGAGTCTCCTCTGAATGCCCCCATTTTCCTTTCAAAAATATTGCCATCTCTCTTCTTTCCTTAAGTTCGTTGGGTGGGGGAGTGATTCCTATATACAGATAGGCAGTTTCATGAACAGGCAAAATATAGTCCAACACAACAGCATAAAACTTTATCCATCAGCATAAAAGGTGCGATCGCAATATACAATATTGGTAATTATTGGTAATGAATAGAGTACAAGGTTATGATCCTGCTAACACTGCTGAAGTAAACAGAACTCACATGTGCATATGTTTGCAGGATTGGGCCTTAATTTACTCCTATGGCTTGGATAGAAGTTGAGCCCTGAACTGATACAAAACATACTACAGTGAGCTACTTTATTCCACTCAAAAAATCAAAAGCAATAATTTTAACTGTATTTTATGTTCTTCGCTGTAACAAAAGCAAGGAGCATTTGATTATTTAGTACAATTAGGAAGCAAAAGCAATTCATCCAACAATATAATTCCATTCAGCAATGTTTAAGATTCTAAAAACAAAAATCAATCAATCAATCCTAATGCTATTCCCTCCAAAAAGGGCAAATTCATTCACTAATTTCGTTCTTATTTGCAATAAAAACAAATTAATTAGCACAAGCTCCTTTGGAAGAGATCAAAAGCAATTCCTTCAATAATTCCATTCTGATTTGCAGTATAGAATTCATTAACTTCAGTTTCATTCGGAAATTCCGCAGCAATTTATTCAATAACTTCATTCTGATTCACAAACAAATTAATTAGCCTAGGTCCATTCCATAAAGTTTTTTAAAGCAACTGCTTCCCTTAACTGAACACAATATGTCTTTCTATATCTTGGAAAACTAAGTCAGTCTCCCATACCATTTGTGATGTTAACCCTGAATCAGAGGGCTAGAGCTTGAATGTGTTAAGCACTTGTAGTACCCAATGGGGCTTAACAGGTGCCCAGCACCTCACAGAATCAGTGTAAAACTTTGGGGCTCTTTCAAAGCATGTTCCTCAGCTATTGGCTCAAAAGCAAAGTTTGCACATGTTTTCAGCAGCTCACAATTGCAGATACGGAAGTCAGTGCTCCTGGCTGAATGAATGAACAGCAAAGCTAGACTCAGGGATTCGATCTGCCATTATCTCACATTACAGAGCAGATGTGCTGCAGGGTCAATACTGCAATTCACCTTGCACTCTGTCATCTGCCACCACTGAGAACAGCCAAGCTCCATCCTCTTTGGAAACCCCCTTCAGGTAGTTGAAGGCTGCTATCAAATCCCCCCTCATTCTTCTCTTCTGCAGACTAAATAACCCCAGTTCCCTCAGCCTCTCCTTGAAAGTCATGTGCCCCAGCCCCCTAATCATTTTCGTTGCTCTCCGCTGGACTCTCTCCAATTTGTCCACATCCTTCCTGTAGTGGGGGGCCCAAAACTAGATGCAGTACTCCAGATGTGGCCTCACCAGTGCCAAATAGAGGGGAATAATCAGTGATGAGGGGCCAAAATCTTAACAACGGGTTCCCTCCTCACCCCACGAGGGGGTCGTTGCCCACCCCCACCCCCTAGCCCCATCCACTCCCCTCCCCTGTCCCCTGACTGCCCCCAGAACCGGGCAGGAGGGTCTCGTGGGCCACCGTAGTGGGTGCCCACGCCACTCCTAAGAGTCAGAGGCACCTGCCAGGGGGCGAGGTGGGGAGTCCTGGCAGTGCTTACCTGGGGCAGTTCCCAGGAAGCATCAGGCAGGTCCCTCTGGCTCCTAGGGCGGGGGAGCATAGCTGGGGGAGAGCAGGGGGAGCAGCCACTCCCCCACTGATCACATCAAAAGTGGCGCCTTAGGTGCCGACTCCGTGGGTGCTCCGGGGCTGGAGCACCCACAGGGAAAATTGGTGGGTGCAGAGCCCCCACCGGCAGCTCCCCGCCCCACGCCCGGCCCCAGCTCACCTCTGCTCCACCTCCGCCCCTAAACGCACCGCCCTGCTCTGCTTCTCCGTCCCCCACCCCAGCTTCCCGCGAATCAGCTGTTCGGTGGGAAGCCGGGGAGGGCTGAGGAACAGGCCGCGGCTTCCCGCTCAGGCCGAGGGTGGCGGAGGTGAGTTGGGGCGGAGAGTAGTTCCCCTGTGCGCCTCCCTCCCCCCACCTGCTGTGGCATGGGCCGCCCTCCTCGCGCCCCCCCGCCCGAGCTCACCTCCGCTCTGCCTCCCTGGGCCTGAGTGCGAAGCCGCCGCTTGCTTCTCAGCCCGCCCCGAACAGCTGATTCCCACGCAAACAGCTGATTCGCGGGAAGCCGGGGGGGGTGGAGAAGCAGAGCGGGGCGGCGCGTTCAGGGGAGGAGGCGGAGGCAGAGTGGAGGTGAGCTGGGGCCGGGGGTGGGGCGGGGAGCTGCCGGTGCGTGCTCTGCACCCACCAAATTTTCCCCTTGGGTGCTCCAGGGCTGGAGCACCCATGGAGTCAGTGCCTAAGATGCCACTTTTGGCTGATTAAATTTAGAAGCCCTTTTAGAACCGGTTGTCCCTCACGGAACAACCAGTTCTAAAAGGGCTTCTAAATTTAACAACCGGTTCTAGCGAACCGGCTCCAGCTCACCACTGGGAATAATCACTTCCCTTGATCTGCTGGCAATGCTCCTACTAATACAGCCCAATATGGTGTTGGCCTTCTTGGCAACAAGGGCACACTACTGACTCATATCCAGCTTCTCATCCACTGTAATCCCCAGGTCCTTTTCTGCAGAACTGCTGCGTAGCCAGTCAGTCCCCAGCCTGTGGCAGCGCATGGGATTCTTCCTTCCTAAGTGCAGGACTCTGCACTTGTCCTTGTTAAACCTCATCAGATTTCTTTTGGCCCAATCCTCCAATTTGTCTAGGTCACTCTGGACCTTATCCCTAAACCCTCCAGCGTATCTACCTCTCCCCCCAGTTTAGTGTCATCTGCGAACTTGCTGAGGGTGCAATTAATCCCATCATTCCATGATAAAATAAAACTTATTTTTATTCAGTCTCCCACAGTAAATCATAACCTAGAACTAAGGTCATGTCTAACATTATACATCTTATAAATCTTAAATAATGAGTGTGAGTCAGCTACTGTGGTAGCAAAGGTTGGCCACTGGGAGTATACTGCTAAAGTGTGGGAGTGTGAACTTTTTTATTGCTATCTTATGGTATCTTTTTAATTTCAAATACTTTGCCAGTGGACAGTGGCAAAAGGTATTTTATTTTATGTTAATTTTGTATTGGGGTATATTTCAGGATATTCGTTCACTATCATTTTGTCTTCCCTCATCTTCAGCTCACCAGGATACTCATTCTTGTCTCCCAGACAAAGACCTAGCCATAACGATCCATTCATTTGTCACCTCCAGGCTAGATTATTGTACTTCACTGTATCTGAAACTGAATGTGAAGACAACGCACAGGATCCAGCTGGTCTATAATTCGGTTCTCAGCTTCTCAATATATTATAGCCACCATGAGCACATCAGGCTTGTGCTAAAGTCCTTCCACTGTCTCCCAGTCAGCTTCTGACGCCAGTTTAAGGCTTTGGTCCGAATATTTAGAGCAATTAATGGCTCAAGCTGCAGCTACATTAAAGCCCAAATTTCAGTCTATGACCTACCAAGACTGCTGTGCTCCTCACACAGCAGCTCCTCTGTGAGACAACGCAGATCACAAAGACAAAGATGAAGTACATCAAAGCTGGGGACAAAACATTCTTTGTCGAGGGGATCCAAATAGGGAACAATTACCAGAGCAGATTAGGTGAATCAAGAGTCCGAATCCTTCCCCCACCATCAAATGTCACACAGGGGAAGAGCTGGGTGGGAATTTGACATGTTTTTTTCTCAGAAAATTCCTTTGAAAACAAAACTTTTCACAGACACAAAGTGGCTTCAGTTAAGTTTTCATTGGGAAGGTTTCTAATGTCCTGCATGGAATTTCTGTGTGTAGAACAGTGACTTGAACCTGGGTCTCCCACATCCCAAGTGAGTAGAGTGCCCTCACCACTGGTCTATTGGCTATTCAGGGCACTTTCTCTTGCTGTCTTGAAAATTTTTTGAAAAGTCATATTTTTGTTCTGATGTGGAATGAAAACCAATGCCAAAACCTCCAAATTTTTCACAAAACAGAATTCTGGTTTTCTGGTCAGCCCTGCTCAGGGTACAACCAAGGTTCAGCTACCCCTGTCTCTCCTGGATCACTCTTTGCATGTCCTCTATATTGTCAGGTCTCTGAAGTCTTCCTTCTCTAAGTACTGTTTGAGGGAGGAATTCTTTCAGTTGACCCCTTTTACCTGTTCCTCCAGCAGGTGAATTCAGAGGATGACTATCTAGGAAATGCTGCAAAACATTCTTCCTTTAAAATGCCTTTCCAACATATGAATAACACTCTCAACACTTTAATCCCCTTTTACCTGAAAAACCCATCCAAAAGACCTTGAAAATAAATCCACCAAAAAGATAAAAATCTCATGGCAAGTAAATATATACAATTTTAATAAAACAAAAACCTTACCCCAAATGGAGATTTGCTCCCAAAGGGGAGACATGCCAGAGACTCCATGACATCCACTAGGGACTTTACTCTTGCTATCAATTTTATATGGAAGGAGTACAAGTACAGTACTATGGTGATGGGTGGCTGTATAAAATGGCGGGATTGATATTCATACCACAGTTTCCACTGAAAGGGCATCCTTCCTATTCAGAAATGCAGATTCAGGTTGGAATCAGGTGGGTAGGATAGCTAAGGATCACAGCTTCGGAACATTTTGCCGCCATGCTTAAAATTCAGTGAAATAATATTAATGTGGCATGCCCACTGTATTTGCAGTAACAGTGCGGATATTTTTTGTTATGCATTTACATTTACTTGTTCATTTAAGACACAGCCTTAACATCCTTTTAAAACTTTACATAAATAAATTTTAAAAAGGAAAAGATGAGGTGTAATTCTATATTTCTGTGAAAGACAGGATGAAAATACTGGTTTGCTAGGACAAAAAGCTGAGGGGGAAAAAACCGTGAGAACACATGGACATAATGATTGATGGAAACAACATTAATCTAACTGAGAATACTAAAAACTAATGTGTTTGAAGAATCAAGCTGATGACCTATAAAACAAGTTCTGCTGTAGAAATGGCAGCTTGTTAGAGGTTCCTGGAGACACGGGGGGAAAAAAAACAAAAATTGAGATTTTTCATTTGCAGTGCATTATAAAAGATTTGGAGTTGGATGACTTTCCACTCTTACGGTGTTTTACAATATAGTATATCATAGACCTTTGTTACAAAATCATGTACTTTTTGCTTACTTCCTTCAATGGAAGGCCAAGTTTAGATTAATGAATTAATTAATCAATGAATTTTATTTATCACTATGTATTGCTTTTTATCCAGAAAACTCAGAGTACTCTACAAATTGATTGATGAACTGTACAGAAATCATTTCACCCACCACTGAAATCTAGACACCTCTTGTGTGGAAACCAAGAGTACCTAGCAACCACCTAAAACAGTTCAGGATTACAAGGACATTAACTAATGGGTTAATAGCTATTAGCCAGGATGGATAGGAATGGTGTCTCTAGCCTCTGTTCGCCAGAAGCTGGCAATGGGCAACAGTGGATGGATCACTTGATGATTACCTGTTCTGTTCATTCCCTCTGGGGCACTTGGCATTGACCACTGTCAGAAAACAGGCTACTGGGCTAGATGGACCTTTGATCTGATCCAGTATGTCCATTCTTATGAGTGTTTGGCCAGGACATCAGACTAACATACCTACTCTTGCAAAATGTGCCACTGGACCATTAATTACGACAGGAGATCAAGGTTTCATTTTTTTCAAAATCCTAAGGCTCTCAGATCCAGAAGATAGAGGGCATATTGTCAGCTGGCGTAAGTAGTCATAACTCCATTAACACGAATGGAGATATGACAGTTTATGCCACCTAAGGGTCAGCCTGCTCCAGGATTGTTAATAGTACATTGCTCCCTAGCACCATGCTGAAGCACCGATACTGTCACTGAGGGGACTTCCATCAACTGAATTACCAATACTACATTCTCCTACACCTATATTGTCAATGGAAGCCTCCTACACAAGTAATGACCAAGGCTGGCCAATGAAACCAAAGGCCAGTTTCTAGGCTGACTCACACTTCATAAAGTCCCCCTCAAATCACTGGGGCTGCGAAGGGTGTAAACTGGCATAGAATTTTATCTTGAGATACTACGGTGAAGTATTGTGGGTAAACAGTCTTCCAAACCAAACTTTATTTACAGGAGCACATGTGAATGAAGCTTCCCGGTGCAAACAACAACAAACATAAATAATGAACAGAGGAAAACACCACAGAATCCACAAGGACACAGTGCATTCCTACATCATATCACTGCATACTAAATAAGTCACCCAAGTCTTTACTGAAACTCCTAAGAAAACATGAATAACTCTCCCAGTAGTGCTGATGATCCTTTGGAGTCTCATTTGCTTCTGACCAGGATTTCAGAGATGTTTCTGATTCCAGGCTAAGAAAGCATTCACATTTCTTCTTCTAAACACTTTCACATTCCGTATATAAGCTGAAGAGTCCAGATTCACTGAACCTAATGAAAGAAGGTGTAATATATGCCTCCATGAGGCAGCTAATAGCCTTTCCAGCTCAAGAGGCTGGGAAGAAGTGGTGTAGCCAATGTCTTAACTCCCACCATTCTATGACAGGTGAAAGCAGCTTTAAAAAAAAAAAACAACAACAAAAACTATCAAGGGCTCCAAAGTCAGTAGAGGCAGTTGAGGGAATATAATCCCTCCTCCCAGCCCTGCTTGAGATATGGTGCCCGTAGATATGAACTCTACTGAATCAGACTACAGATGATTTCCACCGCCACCACCTCTCCTGGCTCTTTCCACTGGTGAGTCCTTCACCTATAGTTGCTAAGTTTTGTTCAGATCCAGGTGTGACACATTTTATGCAAACTTAATGAGATCACATTTGTAACTAATTTGTATATAATAATAAATTTAAGCTTATGACCAACACACACCCTGCCCAAGCAGCGTTGGGGTAGGACACAGCTGTACATAACTTGGCAGCTGTGGCTTGATGTGCAAGAGCTTGCTTGTGTCTGGCTAGGTGAGAGAAGTCTGAGAGGGAAACAGGAATAACTGGTTGTGTGGCCCCTGGAGCTGTTGTTACTGCTAGGGGTAAAAGGGATACTGGGAGACAGAGATCTCCTGGGTGGCAGGTGGGTGCTGGAGGCTCGAAGGTGCGTGGGGGCTGGGTGTTGGCAAGAGGTAGAGTGGCTGTGTCTTTGTGCTGGGGGAGCCTGGTGCTGCATGTGAGGGGGTAGGGTGTGGGGACAGCAGTGGGCCTCTAACCTTGTACTGTTTCCTCAACCACCTTCTCCAGCCTTCCATTGACTCCCAGTGGCTGGCTCCTATGGAGAAGGGACAGAGGTGCCGGCTAATCTAGCTCAACAGCATCCCCTAAAGGCTAAAACCAGAACTGCAGACAAAGGTCTTCAGCCTTCCTGCAGCTCAGCCAAAGTGCGAGACTCCAGTTGAGATGAAGCAAAGTGTGACACGGCTGCCAAATGCTTGATAGATGTCATGCATTTGGCCCCCTGTCTGCCATAGTCTGTACTGGCAGAAGATAGTGTAGAGTCAGGGGTGAATTTATCCCAATGGAAACCTATTAATAAAGTTCTCTGTCATTTACTCTTTATCATAATAAAATAGGTTCCAAACGCTACTTTGTTGTATATTTTGTCAGCAATGTCTAGCTGTAATGATATGTAGCTATGTTACACTTCCTCACATGGGGCCTCTGTTACATCCATGCAAATCCAAATTACTGGCTTCAGTAGCATAATTTCTGGATTTACACTGGTGTAACTGTGGTAATAATCACATTGTTGTTTCACTGGCAACAATATGTCTACCATTATGTATTAAAGGTGCATTGATTTACAGTTTCTTACTACAAACCATACAGGTAGTAATAAGGATGAAATATTGTGCAAAGAGAATTAAAGCTACTATCACCACTGAAAGGCTTATGACATGGTAACTGTATTCCCCCGAACGTGAAGGAGTGATCCACACAGAAAGTGAATGAGCCATTTAAACACGGTTGATTAAACCACTGCTTGCTGTGATCATTAAAACTTATCACCGTCAGCTACTGTGTCTCTTTGGTCAGAAAATGGCCAAGGCACCTCTTCATGCTTTTTTTGAGGCTTATCTGAATTCTGCATGTACTGCAGCTGTCAGTCACTGTAATGACATGACATTTAAATCTATGAACAACTTGGGGTAGTGGTTCTCATAGTCTACTGACAGTAAAAGAGGAGCCTGGCTGGGGCATAATTTGCAATGGGCCACGGGGGTGCAGTTGCCATGCGTCGTTGCCCCCCAAGCCTTGGTTTGCTCCCCCAATAGTTGTCATAGATCTCTATGCTCCACTATGACTTCCATTCCCCCCCCCTCCACCCCCAGACTTTGGATGTGGTCATTCATTAGGAAAGCAATAATTGCCTAGTTTCTCATTCGTGAGGCTATTTTGAACAGAAACTGTTCTATATGCAGATACAACTTTGGCTCCCCAAAAATTCTTTCCCTGAAATTATGGCCCTGGAACTTGGAATTTAACCCAATTAAATCAACATTCAGCAACAGTATTTCCTACAGTCTGATATTTACTCTCACTGCATATTCAGTGCTGACAAGCCCATTTTTCATTCCTATGTTGAATGATTAGTATTTAGGAAAATGAACATGTAAAATACACAGGTTATTTGTACCTGACCTCATTTGTCAGGAGATGAGATCATTCAAAGCAATTAGGATGATGACAGAGACAGATGGTAAACTATCATACCAGAGGATTGTTATAGATTCTTCTGAATAGTGGCACACATTATGCAGTAAGATGTCTTTGGGAATTACAATAATAAAATGTCAGTTATAAGGTCTTCAACATAAACCTAGTTTTCTTATTACCAGACAAATACTCCTACTACAAACTGTCAACAAAGAATAACATTTGGGCAACTCTCAAAGGAGATTCATGCTTGAAGGTTTAGAAACACTGAAGATCCAAATTATCATTTACCTGTGACTCTGCATAGTGCTTCCTTTTAAACATTTTCAGCAAGCATTTCAACCCCCTTCCCTTATTATTTCTTACTAGTGTCTTCTCTAGTGGTGCTAAAAGCCAGGCCCAGGATGGAAAATGGACACAAAGACTGTGTTTGGAGGATTCAAAGTGGGATTAAGTAAAAAGTTACCTGTTTACCAGGCAAATTAAAGGCTCACAGTGGCAAGTTTGTTTTTTTTAAATGTACAAGTACAATACACATTTGGTTAAAGTTTCTAAGAAGCAATAAAATTGCTATTTGAAGGAGCCAACAATGGGGTTCAATGAGTGACTACTTATCCACAATCAGGAACTTTTTCATTCCTGCTTATGTTGTCTGTCATTTCTTCTGACCCCAAAAGACATCTTATAATTCATTATCAGGGGTTCTGCTTAGGTCATTGAGGAAGAAACAATCACAGCAGCCAACATTCACTGCACCGAAGTTAGTAGGAGGAATGGGAAAAAATTGTGAATTTGAAAGTTGAACTCAAAATCAAATGTTATTGGGTTCATGTTCTGTTTAAGACAGATCCTAGCAGTGGGAGGGTGGAAGCAAAGGGGGGACAGAGAGAGAGAGAAAGAGAAAGAAAAATCCAATAAAAAAAATAGGATGAATGATAGGGTAAAGAGTAAACAAAACAAATAGAGTGAAAAGCAAATATAGACAGGATGTAACAGAAGAGATTGAGAAAAGGAATAATTCTAATTAAAAAATATATACAGAATATATATCCCACACACAGTCCCACAGTTTTGGCCAGGTCCCCTTATTTAGGCCCACGTAGTATATTGGGCCATGTCTTTCTATCCCTACTACATAGTACAGGCTTTTCCCATAGCCACTTCCCCTCAATTCTTTTGTGGTTGGATTCAGTGGTTTTAGAGCTACTTGGCACCCTTAAAATGGCAGAAAGTAACCCACATCCTGTTATATTGGGGTCATAGTCTTTACATCAGAGGATTGCCAAAGCTAATTGACTTGACTATAGTCTATCTTTTGGATGAACTTTTTCCTGACTTCACGATCGTGGAAAGTGTCACCAGGCCAACTGATACCACCCAGATCTGGATGCTAGCCTTGGACCACAAGCAAAAAATCTCTATTCCATCCCTCCCCCCCCCAAAAAAAGAGTCGCCACTGACTCAATCTCCAGCAATCTCTAACATTGCATATCACTGTCCCATGGAAACAGCTGGGTCTGGTCCCCACAGTTAATGCTTAAACCCTTCACTGAACTTTTCACCAAAAATTGGGCTAAATATTCCTCCTTGTCAAGACTGCAGAACACTTATCAGTTGTCATAGTGTGATTGACGCAATTTATAAACCCCAACACGATCTTGAACAAACAGAAAGTAAATACAGAAGTTAGTGGCAAGAAAATAGAAGTTACAAGAATTCACTGAAACAGCCCCTCCACTTGTCGACTGGGAAGGATACACCTACTGCAACTGCAGGAGAGGCAAGAAGTCACCGCAAGTTCTCTCAGATAGTTGCTTCAATATCCTGGTCCTAGGCCCACGTATCACACTACCTAACACAAATCAGACCCTAAACTGTAGGGAGGGTTAAGGATGCCTCTGTTTCTCCCCTTCGGAGACTCTGGCAAAAAAACATTTGCCTAGTGACTACTCTTATCGGGGAAGGGAACAGGGCGCACTGGCCTGGGACAGTTTATAAAACTACACTGGAAGTTTCAGAGTTAAAACACATCACATAGTAATGCACTGAAAAGTATTAATATCCTTATCTTCTCTTGCAGTCAGGTCACAAATACTTACTCTGTCTTGTTGAACTAAGTCTTAACCTTGTTTTTGCTTAATCTGTTGCACACTAGTATAGCCACTTCCCCATTCTTTCACAATTCAAAGAAAAAGAAAATTACTTAAGATAGACAGGGACGTGGTAATAATCGTACTGAGCTTCATGGCGTATTCAGTTATCAATGTCACCAGCAGTTTAATGGAAAAATCAATCTAATACAGGTCTTTCTGGTTTGCTAAGAATAGTGGATAGCTAAGTAGGCATGCTGGCTTTCAATCTAACATGTCCTGTAGTTTCAAGTGAAGGGGAGCCCTTTTATTGTTGATGATGATGTTTCTTCACAGTCTAACAGATTACAAAAAAAAATTGACAATGGTTAGGCAGCTGGTGAGCTATGACCACTACCTGTCACGTTTTCCAGCATTGTCTCTTTTTGCTCCCTTATCTGTCAGTATCCACCTGTTCTCTCTTTTCTTATACCTAGAATGTAAGCGGTTTGTGATAGGGTCCATCTTTTTATTCTGTGTTTTCATAGCACCTAGGACAAAGGGGTTCTGGTCCAACACTAGGTCTCTGAGTTGCTACTGCCATACAATAATAATGAAAAGAATGCTGCCTGTCATTATTGATTAAATTCAACTTTTAACAACTGTTTACATGATAAATATAAAGAAAATGACAGCTGTTACAGATATTGTACAGGCAACTCTCCTTTGGACCCTAATTCAGCAAAATACTGTGACAGAGTTCCTCCTCTGCCTTGGTGGGTCCTGCACTTATTGGCAGATGTTCTCACCTCAGAGATTCACGGCAGCCCTCAATTTGGCCACTTTTGTGGCTCAAATCTGCCATTCACTCAGTTAGCCTCATCACTGGCCAGCAGCATGGGGAAAGGAAGAACAATCCCCACAGTCTCTGCTGATCCACCTAGTGGATCGGGGAACAGGCCAGAGACCTTCCCCTCTGGTGGGGCCCACAGTCCAGTTCAGCTCCTCCGGTACCATGTAAGGAGTTGGGGGGATGGAGGGATGGGGGGAACCCAGGCCCGCCCTCTACTCCAGGTTCCAGCCCAGGGCCCTGTGGATTGCAGCTGTCTACAGTGGCTCCTGTAACAGATGCATGACAGCTACAACTCCCTGGGCTACTTCCCCATGGCCTCCTCCCAACACCTTCTTTATTCTCACCACAGGACCTTCCTCCTGATGTCTGATAGTGCTTGTACTTCTCAGTCTTCCAGCAGTATGCCTTCTCACTCTCAGCTTCTTGTGCCACTTGCTCCCAGCTCCTTGCACACACACCATAAACTGAAGTGAGCTCCTTTTTAAACCCAGGTGCCCTGATTAACCTGCCTTAATTGATTCTAGCAGCTTCTTGATTGGTTGCAGGTGTTCTAATCAGCCTGTCTGCTTTAATTGTTTCCAGAAAGTTCGTGATTGTTCTGGAACCTTCCCTGTTACCTTACCCAAGGAAAAGGGAACTACCTAACCTGGGGCTAATATATCTGCCTTCTATCACTTTCCTATAACCCTGACGCTCGCTCAGCGCATGGAGCTCTCCAGGCCTTGTACTCCCTGGCGCGTACTTCAGGAGGTGAGGGACGCTTTGCCACCCGCTGCTCGGGTGTACCTCGACCGGGTCCTGCATGAGGGCCTGCCCCACCTACCCTCCACCCCAGGCCCTCCAGACCTTTTCATCGGGCCCCTACCCCATGGACCCAACCAACCCCCCACCCCATCCCTTCACCGTGAGCCGGCTGCACGAGCTGCAACCAGTCTGCTTCCAGACCGCGCCAAGGAAACATCTATACATGCTCATGCTCCACATCCTTCACGCCCTCACCCTTGTGTCCCGCCCCGATACAAAATGGCGGGACCTCCTGCCACCTTTGGAGGGTGAGGAGCCGCGGTGGGCCAGCCTATATTTCACCTTGGTCCCGAGGCCCGTCGGGGATATCATTTGGCTGCTCCTTCATGGAGCCGTGAGCACGGGCATGTAGTTGGTGCGGTTCATCCCTATCCCAGACACCTGCCCCTTTTGCGGCGTGAGGGAAACCCTGGCATACATATATTTGGAGTGTGCCAGGCTTCAGCCCCTATTCTGGCTCCTCACCAATATTTTATTACGGTTTTGGTTGCACTTTTCCCCTCACCTTCTTATTTATGCACTCCCTATCTGTAGCCCCACAAAGTCACGGGATCTCCTGGTCAACCTCCTCCTGGCCCTAGCTAAAATGGCCATCTATAAAACCAGAGTGAGGAGGTTGGCCGATGTGGGGCTGTGACTGTGGAGCCTATTTCCGATCCTCCATCCATTCATGTATCCGGTCAGAGTTCCTTTGGGCGCCGTACACTGACTCCCTCGATGCCTTTGAGGAGCAGTGGGCGCTGTCTGGGGTTCTCTGCTCGGTGTCCCCGTCCAGTTCCCTTCGTTTGACCCTTTGACCACACTCCTGTCCTTGTTATTTCATTAGTTGGCCCCCGTACTTATTTGGTTTCCAGATCATGTGGATCCCCCTCTTAGGCTGGGGGGGGGATCCTTTAGCACTTCCCAGATCCCAATAGGATCACTCTCCTATAGCCATCTGGCCCGACCCTGTCACAATACTTACACAAATTCTCAGTTTTAAGCATGTGCATAAATGCTTTGCTGAATAGGGATAGATTTAAGCATATGCTTAAGGGCTTTGCTGAGTCAGGTCCTTGAAGAACACATATGACATGACTGAGGAGGACTCAGAAGATTTTTTAAATAGATGAAAATAAACAAAAAAGGCAAAAAAAGATGAGAATTAGAAGAGAGAGAGATGGAGGGAGAGGGAGTAATGTCAAGAATTGTTCACAGGCTCAGTGTTACTCCACTAATCCACATCCAAGCCATAGCAGCACATTTTCAAAAGGTTTGACTTTCATTGGCCTTTGGGTCTGCCATAACAGATACACATGGTATTTATGCCCACTGCGCATTTTCAAAGGAGGACACACATGGCATACGACATCAAAAATGGCATCTGGTAGGAGAGGCCTGGCCAAAACCTGCATCCAATAAAGAATTTTCAAGCAAGCACAACTGATCACACAGGTGCAAGTCCATTGTGCCAAAATTTGCACTCAGTTGTCTGCAAGGGGTGAGTAGCCAGCACTTCAGCTATATTGTACCACCTCATAAACCCATCAGTTAACATAGGGCAGCAGAGGTGAACATGCACACGGATGCCCAATTTGTTGTGAGGTGAGAGTTGTATTAGGCATTGGGAAATGCCCTCGCAAACTGAAGGGTTGAATTTGGTCTAGAGTAATTTGGCCAATATCACGCATCACAGTGACAGAGCTAGCATTAAAATTACGTATTTCTGGCTTCTCGGACTATGCTCAGTTCACTAGAGCACACCAGCCACTGATATATTAGCAATTGTATGACCAGTCAAACTTTCTTAAAGTGTTTATGCAATGCAACTTCTGTATTACTTTTGGGTTCCATTTAGTATATAGTACCTAGGCAGAATGCATTCTTAAATTGTCTAATGTTGAAGTTGGTATTGTGTTTATATACTTTAATTGGATTTTGCTCTAAATAGTTTCTTCCTATTGTTATTTGATTGTCATCCACTATATTATTTTCATGTACACTCTTCCCACATTTATATTGCCTGGCAGGAAAATTTGAAAGGGGTATTTCAATACCATGTAGGGATTTCAAAATAGAGTAGAAGTCTTAAATGAACATACTTGTGTCTGCCAGTTTCAAATCAGTTTAATGTTTGTATGCAGTTTTTTTGTTTTGTTTTGATTTTTAGTATATTGATCAAAGTAGACCAGATAATACTATTTTAAAAGTTAGAATTTTTTGCATATTTGGGAGCTAAATATGATTCAAATATTTAAAAAACCATAAAACTCCTTCTTAGGTTATAGAGTACATTTGCTGTTTAAAAGGATACAGCTGTTTCATATCAGATGTTTCTATTGATTCCTAGGATCTTGCCCATACACAGACTTACACTTCATTAATTAAACCACTTCAGTTTAAACGGATGTAAAATTCATCGAGACACTATAATTTCATTTAAAGAATGGTTTATTTTACACCTGTACCTAATTGATTGAAATAAGATTGGTTTAAAGTAGTGTCCACATAATCTTTCCCACCAATTTAACTAAATTGGTTTTAAAATAAGACCTTAATTTAAATCAGCACAACTCTGCATAGACAGCCCCTCAGATAAATGATACCACATTCACTGTGTTAGAGAAAATATTAAGACTGAATTGCATTTCAAGCCTCAAATCAGAGAAGTTACTAATTTTAACTAAATTAATATAAGCAAGGGTTACACTGATTTAAGTACAATAATATTAGGGGTTTCCACTGGGATAACTAGACTGATTTATTGGTGAACTGGTCCAGTTTAGATAAGGCTTTAGGCACCAATGCACGTGTGAGCAGCTGTGCATGTTAAAAAGGTATCTATGAATTCTACATATTGATTCTGTTTCTTTAACTGTATTGCACACATTTAGGGCTAGACTGTGGCACTGTCCCAGGAAAAGTACTGTGAAGACTGCTTTCCTGCATACCAAGGAAGTGCATTTTGTTCCAGCCATTAGGTTGGCACAGAATGGTCTTTCCCCAGAGTACCAGTCATATTCAAAGGGCTCATGCAGCAGAGTTTGGTGGCTTATGTGTCAGAGTGCCCAGAGCATGCGGTATTCCAGATTAGAGCTGGGTGAATAATGGAATTTTCTGGACTGTTGGCAATTTTGAAAAGTCAAAAAAAAGGCATTTTGGTCACAGAGCAAAAAAAAAATTGAAGTTTTCAGAGAATCACGAAGTCTGAAGATTTTTTTTATTTTGGGTCAAATGAAAAGCCATTTTTAAATGTGTCTGGATTTTAAAAATTAAAATTAAGGGGAATTCTTAATGAAAAGTCAAAAGAAATAAAAAGGAGCATTTTCAAAATGAAACAAGTTGCTCTAACTTCTGCTGCAGAAAGGGGTGAGAATCAGGGAACTGTACTTCCTGGCACCCTCCCCTGCATTATGCTGTAGCCAGCAGCTGGTCACAGCAGTGAATCTGGCCCTTCTCTTGCCATTCCATCAGTCACTTTGCCATATGGCAAAAGTAGACTGGAGTGATCAGAATTTCTTGGAGTTCTTGTATTCAATTTAGATCCTCAGTTTTTCATAGTTTACAAAATGCTGAGCACCTTAGTTTAAGAGGTTTTTTTTTCCCTTCTAAGGTAAGCTCACTGATTATTCCTATGACTTGCTTTAGTGTATTTTGTAAACACATACCTGTATGAATAATCATGTGTGTATATATATATACACACACACACACACACACACACGTGTGTGTGTGTGTGTGTATACACACTTATTATTCCAAAATGATTCCAAGATCTAATATGTGCTATCGTGCAGTTCCATAATGTATTTTTAAAGTGGACTAATGGCTTCTGTAGAACAAATTTAAGACTGACTTTTTACAGATGAAATCAATTATTTTGGAAGCTGAGAATCTCAGATGATGCCTACCTAGATTCCAGAGATTCCACCAGTATGATTATAATCATAGAAAGGGCAGATAAAAGTGCAATTTTAAAATGTCCATCTAGAGAAAATGTCATGATGCAATCTTATGACAGCTGTGAATAGCAGCGAGATGAAAGGCATGCTGTTGACATGTCCTGTTTTAAAGAGAATGTGCTCAAGGATTCAGACAATCTACTTTGCATAAGAGACATTTCTGCGCCAAGCTTTGCGTGATCACGCAAGCTTGTAGAAAACAACCATTCTGTTATATGACGGACGGAGCACTGAGAGGAAGAAGTCTGATGTCACTACTGCAACTCTCAGAGTAACAGCCGTGTTAGTCTGTATTCGCAAAAGGAAAAGGAGTACTTGTGGCACCTTAGAGACTAACCAATTTATTTGAGCATAAGCTTTCGTGAGCTACAGCTCACTTCATCAGATGCATACTGTGGAAAGTGTAGAAGATCTTTTTATACACACAAAGCATGAAAAAATACCTCCCCCCACCCCACTCTCCTGCTGGTAATAGCTTGTCTAAAGTGATCACTCTCCTTACAATGTGTATGATAATCAAGTTGGGCCATTTCCAGCACAAATTCAGGTTTTCTCTCCCCCCCCCAACCCCCCCCCCCACACACACACACAAACCCACTCTCCTGTTGGTAATAGCTTATCTAAAGAGACCACTCTCCTTACAATGTGTATGATAATCAAGGTGGGCCATTTCCAGCACAAATCCAGGGTTTAACAAGAACGTCGGGGGGCGGGGGGTAGGAAAAAACAAGGGGAAATAGGTTACCTTGCATAATGACTTAGCCACTCCCAGTCTCTATTCAAGCCTAAGTTAATTGTATCCAATTTGCAAATGAATTCCAATTCAGCAGTCTCTCGCTGGAGTCTGGATTTGAAGATTTTTTGTTGTAATATTGCAACTTTCATGTCTGTAATCGCGTGACCAGAGAGATTGAAGTGTTCTCCGACTGGTTTATGAATGTTATAATTCTTGACATCTGATTTGTGTCCATTTATTCTTTTACGTAGAGACTGTCCAGTTTGACCAATGTACATGGCAGAGGGGCATTGCTGGCACATAATGGCATATATCACATTCGTGAATGTGCAGGTGAACGAGTCTCTGATAGTGTGGCTGATGTTATTAGGCCCTGTGATGGTGTCTCCTGAATAGATATGTGGGCACAGTTGGCAACGGGCTTTGTTGTAAGGATAGGTTCCTGGGTTAGCGTTTTTGTTGTGTGGTCGCTGGACAGTATTTGCTTCAGGTTGGGGGGCTGTCTGTAAGCGAGGACTGGTCTGTCTTCCAAGATCTGTGAGAGTGATGGGTCATCCTTCAGGATAGGTTGTAAATCCTTGATGATGCATTGGAGAGATTTTAGTTGGGGGCTGAAGGTGATGGCTAGTGGCGTTCTGTTATTTTCTTTGTTGGGCCTGTCCTGTAGTAGGTGACTTCTGGGAACTCTTCTGGTTCTGACAATCTGTTTCTTCACTTCAGCAGGTGGGTATTGTAGTTGTAAGAATGCTTGATAGAGATCTTGTAGGTGTTTGTCTCTGTCTGAGGGGTTGGAGCAAATGCGGTTGTATCGTAGAGCTTGGCTGTAGACAATGGATCGTGTGGTGTGGTCAGGGTGAAAGCTGGAGGCATGTAGGTAGGAATAGCGGTCAGTAGGTTTCCGGTATAGGGTGGTGTTTATGTGACCATCATTTATTAGCACTGTAGTGTCCAGGAAGTGGATCTCTTGTGTGGACTGGACCAGGCTGAGGTTGATGGTGGGATGGAAATTGTTGAAATCATGGTGGAATTCCTCAAATTCTTCCCACACTGGCCAAGCAAAGACCGCTAGAATCTTGTTTGCTCAGCCTCAATGGGGAGGGGGGGCTAAACCTTGATGGATATGCCCTATACCTCTTTATGTCTCTCTTCCTGTTAATCACCTTATGATTAAATGCTTTGTTTTTGTAATGATAAAATATGTGCCTATATTTGCTGTATCACCTACTCCCCCCCCCCCCAAGTCTGGTAGGTGGAGAACGGGGGGGGAGGTCTCTGTGAGCCACACTTTAACTGTAAAAGAGCTGCATGCGGCCCACGTGCCAGCGTTTGGCCACCCCTGTTGGATTACTTTCCGCAGAGGAATTATTCTTAAAAAAATATCAGATATAAGTAATGAGCCCCCTATAATTCTGTTTCTATAGAATTCCTGCCTACAGATCTGCATTAAACACTTTTATTTCCATCCTCTTTTCTCTGCTCTAGTTAGGCTTTTTTCCTCACTGTTCCCTTTAGAGTCAATGCAACCCCCATTAGTATGAATGGGAGTATTTCCGCTGACTTCAGTGAGACAGAAACATCCCACTCGAGCTCCATCACTTATTTCCGATATTAACCTTCCTGTCACACAGTGTAGGACAGGGACTAGTTATTTGTTTGGCACTGTTCAGTTATGGCAAAAGTACAATCATATTTACAGCACCATATTAATGATTAATAATAATCCATGGGAGAAAAATGCATAATCACTCTAAAAGTTACCAGGTTTCAGCTAGTGCTCTTTGGAAGGGTTCAATCATTTTTTTTAAATGGGTTTTAAAGTTAAAAAGTTTTCTTTGCTTTTTTCTTAAGCCTCTCCATTTTTTTTAAGCTATGATTGAGAAGGGATGAAACAGAATTAAAAAGGTAAAAATCATGAGAATGTGTGCTCTCTGATCTCTATGGTCGTAGGGCCACTGGTACCACTAAAGGAGGAAAGGAGTAATTAAACAAGGCCCCCTATGTATGTGAAATTATTTCTATTCCCTTTTAATTCTGATATTCATCCATAAGAAGAGTTATTAACTGAAGCAATATATTTGTTTTAAAGCACATGAAGGAACAGTCACTGATTTAAATGTAACCTGAGGTCCTCATCTTGCATTCGGAACAAACTTGGAACTTTTTTTTTTTTTAACTGAATTTCTTCTCTTGCCGGCAAAAAGCAGCGCTGTTCAAATGTTGCCAATAAAACAACTCTTTCACACTTTTTAAAAGGTAAGGTACTCTAAGTAACTTTCAGTGCTCTATTGTCTCTCATTTGGTATATGTGTTATAGCTTGTGTCCACATTAAAAAAAAATGATGACTGATTGTTCTATCTGGGTATCATTTGCGTTATTTTAATGCAGTGATATTTTGTTGCCTAATTATTAGAGCTGCTCAAATTATATAGCGAAAATAATTTATTCAATTAATTTTGGTGAATAAATTAGAAAATCAGTTTTATCATTCACCATTATAAAATTTACAAATATATCTTCACATTATTTGACCACTTCTATTAATGAGGGACCAAGTGCAAGAGGTAGAGTCAAGCTAGAGACAGAGATGCAACAGAACTCTGGAATAGAGCTGGTTGGGAAAAAGTTCCCAATCCAGTGAGAATTTTCCAAGATTTCAAAACATTTTCCCATCCCAAATTGGGACAAAAAGTCAATCTCAAATTTTCCCAGCCAAAAATAATTTGGATCAGATCAAAATGTCTCATGTTTTTGAAAAAAAAAATTTTGTTTTTGATCTTTTTTTATTTTTACTTTATTACATTGTACGTTACATTTCAAAATGAAAAATCATTTTGAACTGAAAAATGGAACTCATCAACATGTAGGACTTTAATGGAATCTTCCTTTCCCCTCAAACTTCACAGGAATCAGGATTGAGACTTAATTATGTAAAGAAAGACAGTGGGTGAGGTCATATCTTCTATTGGACCAACTTCTGTTGGTGAGAAAGACAAGCTTTCGAGCTACACAGAACTCTTCTTAGTTACATAGTTGTCGGTTTTATTCCATAATTCTTTTAAAGCAAATTAAGATGAAAAACATACTTGTGATTCAAAACCAGTTACAGTGAAATTAGTGCAATTCACAAATGAATCCTGATCAACAGGGACTAGGTCTATTGTAAATTTATAAAAAATCTCTTTACAATAGATTCCATTTACTTTGACAATGTTAAACCACAAACCTGTTAAATTAAACAGTAGCTGCTGGGAATGTACATTAGCTACAATTAAAAACTCAGCATTTCCTAATGGTTACCATAACTTTGAACTGTCTGAGATGCAAAAGTATTTCCTTATTTAGTGTACAGAAATATTGTGGTATCTTAGTTACTGCCATGTGCTTTTTTTTTTTTATAATGCTGACTACTGTAGAGTAAGAACTTTTCTAATGTCAATTTCTCATTCACTTTAAAAGAGTTTCTTCAATTTAGCAAAAAAGTCAGAAATGCAGATTAAAAACTGGATGCCAAATTATGAGCCTCATTCCTCTCTCTCCCCTTTCAAAAGTATGAGAATCGTGTGGACTGAACTAATCTGCAAATCCTCTATCATCTCCTCATATAAATCTGTTTTAAGAACAATTCCTTCACAATGCTTACAAGAAACTGTCCAATAAAGCTACTGAATTTATTAAAATATACACTTACTCCATCATACTGTATACTTGCCTTTGATGAATAACCACATCATCTTATTGATATTATCGCTGTCCCTCTTTCACTACTCTTCTCTGCTGCCTTATTAGGTAATTATTTTCATCAAGTCTGTAATTAGTCCGTAAACAGCTTGGTAGGCAGGGATCATGGTTTTTTATTTGTATAGCACACTGTTGGGCATTATTAGTATTGTATATTAAATACAAACAGTGTATATTAAACGCAGCGCATAGGAGATTGCAACTCCGTGACATCAATAATTCCTGCTGCTTCTTCCTGAAGAGAAGATCTCTTGGGCTGCATTATGAGCTCAGTTACACTGATGTGAATCTATACTAACTCTGTGGAAGTCAAACTTACACCAGTGTAATTGAGGTCAGAATCCTGGATGCTTGTTATGGGTAGATTTTTCAACAGCTTGAGTAACTCCATTGCTGCAGGTCTTCATTTCACCTGATACTTCACCTATCCTATTCTAGACTTCAAGAGTGGATTCAGATTTGGTCCTGTAATTGAAACTGAATAGGCGTGAGCACTTAAGCTTTGCAATCATGCAGAGGTGATAGACTACCTATAGCAACAAAAAGTATTATCTATTAAAAAAAAAAAGTAACGGCAGTTAAATGGCAAATGAAAAATTGGCAGATGAGAGTAATTTATTTTTTCATAGATTCTGTGTGACTAGCCTGATAACAAGGGTCCAGATGCATCATGTATTTTTTGTAGAAACATGTACAGCAGGTGAAGTTGTTGTGAAATGTCATCAACTAGTGTCATTATCTGGGATTGTCATGGACTCATAGCACAATTTTTTACATCGTTCCTTGTTCGTCTGTTATATTTGTAAAGCTTCTTGCACAGCATTTGTACCTCACCACTGTGAGATAGTCAGAAAATAGGAATATAAAAATGTTCGTGAACCTGTTGAATGATATTCTGTTCTAAAAGTAAAGTGATATCAAACTCTGTTACTTATACAGGAACATACTGTTGAAATATCTAGATAAGACGTTAAAAGAATGTCTTATTAAATCTAATTCTTAACATTATTTCATCACTGATTGGCTAGACAGAAATCAGTTGTACATACGTTTTCAATACTAAATCTCTAGTGCATCAGGTAAAAAGAGTTCTGACAAAATGGAGTAACCTCCAACTTTCCCTAATAGGAGGAATAATCAATGTGCCCTGGCACTGGAATAGAAGGGAATGTCCATAAGCATATCTCACCATAATAGGATTAGTTACTGTGCTGGATCTACAAATTTATGATTAGAGAGATTAAAATATTCCAACCTTTCAGATACACCAAAAGTACCTATAATACTGTTCTCTTGATGGTAACAAACATCCTGTTGTTCTGAGGGCTTGAAATCTTTCTAAAACTATGTGATACATATATTGACGTAAATAAATTGTTGAAGACATGATATAAAGCCAGAGCCAGAGATTTGGGGAAAAGTTTTTGTGGCATGAGAATACCACAACTATGGTATTCAAATACCAGAATCTAGTTTCAGGCTGAAATTAAAAAAAAAAAATACAGTTTATCAGCACTTCTGTAAACTAGTTCATAAAATATTTTTGATTAGAAGATTAACCAGGACTATCTCCATTACTATGGATACTAGGTTATTAAGGTTACCACCAAACCTGTAAAATTGTATGGCCTTCCATGACATACTTGATAACTCAGAAGGACAGTAGGAAACTACAATTCTAGGATTTAAAGAACATGATTATCCTTCTTCAACCACGACTTATACATTCACCTTATATTGTATTATGCTAGGTTTCAGAGTAACAGCCGTGTTAGTCTGTATTCGCAAAAAGAAAAGGAGTACTTGTGGCACCTTAGAGACTAACCAATTTATTTGAGCATGAGCTTTCGTGAGCTACAGCTCACTTCATCGGATGCATACTCATGCTCAAATAAATTGGTTAGTCTCTAAGGTGCCACAAGTACTCCTTTTCTTTTTATTGTATTATGCTGCATTTTTAAGATGCCTGCCCATAACTTTGAAAAGGGAATGAAGTTATAGGATGCATTTATCTCTAAATTCTTGGAAAACTCCCACTGATTAGTAAGTGCCTATCCATTTAAAAACAAAAACAAACAAACAAACAAACAAACCCCACAAAAAACACACACAAAAAGTTCCTGGAAACATCCTAGTCTGAAACCATAAAGGTCTCCAGTTCCCACTGAGTCTCCTAGGAGTGCCAAGTACCAGAAATGATTACTTTCCTGTAACTAACAGCTCTAGAGAAGTAAAGGAAACCTGTGCAAGAAATTTCCCCAACTATATGCCACTTCACAGAAGAAGACTTCAGTCCATCATTGGTCATTTGGCTAAAAAGTATCCTCCAACATCCTTTTCTCTTATGAAACAAAAGTTGTGGGACAAATACAATACATACATTAGGATTGAAAAATATTGTCCTGTAAGGAGGCTAACTTCTTATAAATAAAGTCCTGAATTCATCTAATCTACTATAATAGGAACAGTTATGACCAGGTGGCAGGAGATTAATCCTGTTGGGAGGGCTGTGTTTTCATTGCCATTTGCCCATAGTTTGTACCAGGAATAAGCTTTAAGTTCTGTCCAGCAATTCATAAGACCTTCATCTGTGGAGGATGCCTTAAGAATGTACTTGAGGAATGAAGAATCCTCCACCAGCTCTGCCCCATTTTGGGCTGCACCCCCAGCTCTAGGTCCCCATATATGGACATTTTTACCCATGAACACATAATGCTGGGTTCTACCCAGAGAGTGAATAGATCCGAAGACTTCCAGTTCAATCTACTACAACTGCAAAAGGTTTGTTAAGAAAGTTCTCTTGCAAACTCTAAACCAACTTCCTGACCCCTCGTGTTAATTAAAAGGATATCTTAGGTACTTGAACCTTTCAACTTGTGCCAGTTTATAGTTTTACAGGAAATCCATGTGAAAATCATGACTTTTCATGGTTTTGACATGATAGTTAATGGTGCCATTTCAGATTTGGGAGTGTGTGAACCCTCATTGAAAAAGGCCAAAGAAAAGCTTCATAAATATCCTGTGAAAAGAGCCATGAAGTTTCACATAGTCCTATAGCTTACCACAGTTGATCAAAGCCTACCATGAAAAAAAAGTGATACTGAACTAGCTTACCTTTCCTTCTCCCTTCAGGGGCCTCCTATACAATGGAATTCAAAAGTCTTGTCAGCTTCCTGCCGGAAAAGAAAAAACAATCACTCCTGAAATATCTTTATTTGAACTTCAACTATTTATATTGTTCATTTTAAGGGGTCCTTTATATATGTAGAGAAAATATAAGGTCAATTTATCAAAGTGAGTTAGAATGCATTAAATATTCTTAATCATAATTAAGCCCTAAATGACATGTGAGATCAATGTGATTGCTAAGAAAACATGATGAATTACTTTATGCTACCATCTAGATATTTAAGCACTGGGATATTGTAGCCTGTGAAATATTTTATGGAGCATTGAGAATTATTTTTCTAGAACAATAGGTATAATATAGCCATGCTAATAAGCGTATAGAAAGAAAAAGGTAAAAGGGCAATTACTCCTCTTTTTACAAATTCTGTACTAAATAGTGTATGCTGTCAGTAGAAGGCTGGAACTGAACATTCAAGTAATGAAGCTGTCAATGGAAAAACAAAATTTTATACTATGTGATTACGCTGTAAAAATAATTTGCAGTGATTGAATTTTAATGCTCCAGATGATGAGGAGAATTTCAGCGTGCATACGGCCTGTCTGAAGCAGTGCTCCAGAGCATAAAGTCTTCTCTTCTTATTTCAGACAAGAAAAGAATTAGGGAGATAATGTTGTGGAGTTGGGAATTTTCTACCAAAAAAACTTTTTTCCACGGGAAAATGCCAATTTGTCAAAAACCAAACTGTGCTTGGGATAGTGCTGCTTTTGACAAAACTCCCAATTAAAAAAACAACATCCAAAAGAGAACTTTGAATCTGTTCAAACATCCCTTTCGGATATCTTTTAAATAAAAAGTTTCATTTTCAATCTGAAACAAGTTTATTTTGAAGTGTTAATTTACACACAAAAAAAGTTAAAATGTTTTAAAGTGTCAAAAATTGAAACAAAACATAATGATTGACCTGATTTTTGTGTTGTTGTTGTTCTGGAGGGGAAAGATTTTCAGTATCTTAAATTCTTGCATGATGGGAAAACCATTTCTCCCAGCTGTAGTAGTAGATAGGGCACTGAGACAGACGTCCAGAGAACTATTCTATTCCCAGATATGCTAGAAGCCTACTCTATGACTTTAGACAAGCCACTATCTGTGCCTCTGTTTCCCCTCCTGCCCACTGCCTGTTTATCTATAATCAGCTCGGGGTGGTGATTATCTCTGTGTTTGTACTGCACTTAATGCAATGAAGTCCCCATCTTAGTTGGCGCCTTGTCACAAGGAGAACTCCTTTGCCCCAGATTTCTCTTTGCAAGGAGTCCTCACACACACACACTTATGTAAGTTCACCAGAGTACTTTAGTTACAGAGTCTTATGCAGCTTCATATCCCACCACCACAGGACTTTTCCCAAGCAACACTGTACCCTCATGTCACAGGGTCCAGAGAAGAGTAGTCTCACCTCTGTTAAATAAGAGACAGGAAGGAAGAGGGGAAGGCAGGAAAGAAAGGCAACGCAGCTCACGTTCTCAGTCTGCAGCTGATGAGCCGAATCCCCTTGTTAACTGGTTAGTCAGCCAGCCATAATCAATTATCTCTTAATTTGGTCCATGCAGACACTCTTACAAAGTGTAGTGTAGTGAAGAGGCCCTAGGCTACTTCCACTCTGTCACAGGTTTCTTGACACTAGTGTAATAATAATTTGTTTTCAAAATTTGCAAAATACTCTTCCTTTGCATTCAGAGTACATCTGATGATTTTCAGGCCAAGCCAATTCTCCAGCGTGAACGTAGAAGAATCAAGAGGAGACTAGGAGATGAGCAGCCAGTAATAAAAGTGGGTTGCAGTCATAACATCTGAAGGTAAGTGTCTAAGCTGGAGACAAAGTACTACTCTGCCCAGATCATCTCTCCACTCCTCAAGAAAAGATGCTTGGGGGTTGGTTTTGGTTTTTCTTGGCCCAGGTATCAGTGTAGATCTGTGGTAGTTGTGAGGAAGAGGGTGGTAAAACCTGCTTAGAGGAAACCCTTTCCTCTCTATACCAGATTTAACAAAAGGCTCTGCCTTTAGCACGTTGCTATTTCATACTGTGTTTTCCTATAAACAGCATGTGCATTTTTAAAATAAATGGTTTCATTTATAAAATATTCATTGCAATCTAGAGCAGTTACATGTTTCAGAAAGCCACAAACTTATTTCCAATCTGATCCTTATAATACAGTTCTTATTGTCCTTAGAAGTTGTCCCTAGAAGAAGATTTTTCAGATAGGAACATATTTAAATATGACATGCACAAATCTACATTCTTTGATCTATGTACATCAGAATCAGTTTTGGTTTTTCAAACCAGTCAAATGGTAATCAGCTAGCATGATTGAATGATCACATAGTTTCTCATTTGGAAGGAACTCTGGTAACTCATGCAACTTGCTTGAACACAAGTTTCCTTAGCAAAGCCATAGAGGGTGTTTAAGTGGTATTCATTTATGCACTAACTTACTTTCTCATTTCATTTAGATATTTCCATATTTGAGATTCTAGGAGCTTTGGAGGGGAGGGGCGGTTAAGCCAACCATACATAACCATTGATCATTAAACACTCCACTGTGCACTAGTTCCCCATTTGTAAAATGTGTTTACTAATACTTTACTCCTTTAAAACATTGAGATCTATCGATGAAGAGTGCTATGCAAGAGCAAGCTATTAATTATGCTTAGAAAACTTTCATTTGTCAATAATAAATAACCTACCAAATTTATGGGAATAGTCTAAGAAACATTTTTAATTCCATTTTAACTGCATCCAGGATAGCAAGATGGGTTACTCAGCATTGGCTTGTGCATTGTCTGTGAAAATTAACTCGTATTTCAAAATATCCAATCCTCACAGACATCAGATTTGTAACTATTTTATTTAAACTGGAAAACATTTATAACTTCGGGATTTTCGAACAAAATCAGAGTTAATGCTTTGGCGTTGGAAAGAAGTGACATCTCGACATGCCACGCCTCGTGCACTATAAATTAACAACATTTAAATTACAGAAGTAGTTTACAGTGCTCTGCAAAATATTATTAGCAAAATATAACACATTGTGATTTGCCAAATATCCCCGTTACACTTGGATAACGCAACCTACTTTTGTTTGGTCAGAAACTGTTGTGCTGTTGACTGTCCTCTAAGCATAAGTAAATTCTGAATATCTAACATTCACCTTGGAACAAACTTGAAGCAACTGTTTCACGTGCAAATGATTCTATTTAAAAATAATTATAAACCTACAAACATATGGTAATATAAACACAAGCACAAAACAAGTCCATAAGGAAAAAAAAATCTTGCACTCAAATATCTACATTGAAAAGGCAATTATATACGATTGTTGTAATTCTATAAGCAGAGAGGAGTGAATACTCATCAACATTTTCCATAGCCATCTCTACTCACTGGATGGAAACAAAGGCAAAAGATGTATTCTAGGGGAGAGATTTTCAATAGTGCAAAGATTTATCTGCATGACTGAGTACAGGCTAGGGGTGTGATTCCCCTGCTTGTACACGCATATTTGCACTAGTCTCCTCAAACTAGCATGAGAATAAATAGCAGAGTAGCCATAGAAACCAGTGGGTATGTACCTGGCACACCTTAATCATGCCTCTTGAGACTGCTACAAGTATGATCACAGCTGCACTACTATTTATGCTCACACTAAATAGTACCACTCAGTGATATTTGAAATACTGCAGTATTTCCCTCCCTTATTGTGACATGGACTTCTTCCTTCCTTCCTTCTGCCAGCTATCCTAGCCTCTGACATTTTCTTGTATGCCTTCATGCTTTCTCTCCTACAGCCTTGAACATGTGAGAAAAATTTTTCAAATTACCTATATCCTTTTTATTCTCCTTCACCTCTCTTAAACTCATTTCTGCCATTATGTTACAAAGAAACTGCCATCTGACAGTGACTATGCAGGTGAACTGAGACTACTGTCTATTATGGAAGACATCCTCATTTATTGTTCTCTCATTTTCTACCCACTTCCTCTGATAATCTTTTTCATCTGCCTCTTGCATTTTGCTGCTAACCTAGACTGTAAATTTTCTGTACAATGCCTAGCATTATGAAACCACAATCCCTGACTGGGTCCTCTATTATAAGACCCTATTTTTATTTCTTATAATTTTGCCAAATATTAATCATGCAGTCTGCAATTTTCCAAGCTGAATGTTTGCCTAAGGATGAATATTTTTAGAAAATTCTAGCCAAAACAGCGTAGCCATTTCTGAGAATGTGGCTAAGGAAAAATATGTTGTTTTGCCCATGTCAAAAAATTCTGGTGACCTTTTCTTTGAAAAGCTCTAGTACATCCATGTTGTGGGGCAGAAATTTGGAAAAGGATGGTCATTTTTTCAGGGCTGTGTCTTTGGCGATCCCTGAGAACATCTGCCCGAAATTGGTCAAGTTAAGCTTTGGAAAAAGCACATTTTGCACATGCTCAGCAGATAGTTGCTAGAGCTTAACAGCTAAAATCTACAAAGATTCCATCCTCACTGAGTATGCTAGAGCTTCTCACAGCTATGAGTGCTGACCAGACTGCAAATGCACCATCCCCACAGAAGAGGAGCACACTCCATCCCTGGACTAGGCCCCAAAAGTGAGATGAAGAAGCCTATCTCAATGACACCCCCCGCGTTGGCACCCAAGCAGTGTGGAGGAGGAAGTGGTTAGATCTGAATGCAGAAGAGACAAGATAGACAGGAAGGAGGGAAAGGAATAAGTACATTGAAACAAGCTGCCTGGTAAGACTGGCGCTGAAGGGGCAGAGCAAAATTGTGACTTGGCGAGAGGAGTGGTTGGGACTAGTTGGATAAAAACTGGCAGCCAGGGGTGCACTGGAGTTGGAGAGGGGAGACTGGGAACCAGTTGGCTAGGAAGAGGGGGAGAATGGGTCTGGGAAGAGAAGCCGGGGTGGGAAAGAGACAAGATTGGGGAAGGGATATGTTGGAGGGGATGAGGCAGAACTTGGGGGAAACTGGCAGAAGAGTCTGTACACACTAGAACACACTCCTCTCCAGACTCTGAAGTGGAACCCAAAATTCCTGAATCTCATATTCCTCTGCTGTCAGCAAATATCTGTGAAACCCACTGGCAAAGTGAGTATGTCATCCCCTTCTAGTGATGGTCCATGTAGAAAATGACAGCCTACTGGGGCTATCAGTTACTCCATTAGATCAAGCAGCAAAGGTCTGTGCAGTGGAGCTAAATGTTCCAACCCTGCTGATGAACTATGTGGCATCATATTGTCGGCCACATGATGGAATTTGTTTTTTCAGTATCCTTTTTTCAAACCTAGGAATTACATTTAAAAAACAAACACACACATCAAGAGATCATTAAGGTTGCAAAATCAAGCATTCAAAAGTTAGGAAAAGCCAGAATTAAGGTTGCCTGAACAACCTTAATTTAATCCACTTACATGTATGCATTATGATACAGTCTTTAATCATTTTATATTTTTCTCACAAGATCCCTGCTTCATTCATTAATAGCAATCACTGTATTTTCAGAATAGCCTATAATCAGCCTCTCATTTGCATGTTCTTTGCTAAACAAGTGAATTATCTCTAAGTCATTCAAAGTATCCAGTTATCAGATACCATCTGGAAGAGCTGATCATTTAAGTCCAAACTCAGCATGCAGGTACTAACGTAGTTGATGCAGATTTCCTATTGTAACCAAGCTGATGGGGCATAACCTCAGTTTCTTTCATTGGGATCCAAACCCTCAAAAATTAAATCTCCTAACATTGCATTACAACAGCATACTGTTATGGCTTCAAAAATTATTTACAGTTGCTTGATAAATTTTGGACTGTGTCATCTCAACAGTCTAACTGTTATACTGATTCTTTCTCCTCCTTCCCCTCGCCCCTCCATTGCCCTTTAGTGACACATGTATAATGTGCAGGAAATTCATTTTCCACACAACTTATTCCAGTAGAAAATACAATACAAATCACCTTAATAATATGACCCACTTTTCTGTTTAATCCTTGGATGGGGAGCTCCATTAACTTTATGTATAATGCTTGAAATGCAGAAATATCAATGCCAATGGCATGAAACTAGCAACCATCAAATTATGCCTAAGTATTTGTTAAAATATTGCATTCTATACTGTTATCTTTTTAAACAAAGTCCCAAATAGGTGTGTACGAATGTTTTCATACTTTGAAATAGTGCAGTAGTAATTCTAATAGTTTTTGAGCCATAACTCATAGAGCTGGGACTTTCAAAGTATGAAATTAAAAAATTATGGAAAAACAATATTAATGAGAATTAGAATTATTTGGGGGCCTCTATAGACTATTACTTTGAGATTACATGGAGAAGCTATACCAACATGAGTCTACAGAGGCCCAATTCTGAGTCAAAATGAAATTAATATAATATCAATAGAAGTTTTGCTACCAATAAAAATAAATTAAACACAAAAACTAGATACTATATAAAATCTGACTAATACAAAACTAAGGAGATAAATCTCACCTAATCTCCATTTTAAGACTCCTCTCCTCTCACCTTGTCCCAATTTAGGATCTGATTCTGTAAGGTACTTTAAGCACATGTAAAGTCCATTGCTATTCAGACTATTATGCCTAAACATGTACTTAAATCCCATTATTTCAATGATATTTAAGCATGGAATTAAAACTAAAAACTTGCTTAAGTGCTCTCCTGAAAAGGGATGCTTCCTGAATGGGGGTCCCAATCCTTTTATTCCTATACCTATAAAATTGGTTTGCTTCTGAGACAGTACTGTCAAAATGAAAAGTGCTCTACTTCCAATATTGTTTATTATAGTGTGCAGCCAATCCAGGCATATAAATACATATTTATCTTAGGAGGACTTAGAACAATGTGGTATTTTAGATGCTATGGCTTCTTTCTGCCCTTGGATGTATGTTCTATTTCCATTGACGTAACTGGTGGCCACATGCACATCCATGCAAACAGCCAATTATGTATTAATAAATCTTAATTTCCATAATGCATGCAATAGAGCTATAGTGATGAATAATAAGATACATAACAGAACAATTTTAAATGAAATATAAATATAAATACTGTATGATCTTGTACCACATTTTCCTAGTCATAAAATCCTTTTAATTAAAAAAAAGCCTGTCCTGGAATGTCTGTTTTTTTTTTTTTTTTTTAAATAGCTTCAGGAACGTCCCAGGTTTCTAACTACATTGATGTGAAGTGTGCTGTGCTAATGCACAGCATCCTTTCAAAAAAACATTATCTTCCATCATGAACAGTATTATAGCACTTCCAGCAGGTACATGCTGAACCTGGGTGTCTGAGCAGATCTCCAAAATTAGTTTCATAGTTAGCCTACAGCACACACAAATGCTGCAGAGACAGACACAAGCTGAAGGATTTGAAAAGACTAAAATTCCATGACTGAAAAAAAGGCAAACCCAAGCTCTAATTGTATAATTTTTAAGTGAAAACATGCTTATTTCTTCTTTTTCACTGAGTAGTGATTTAAAGAGTCTATTACATAATCCAGAATCAGCAGGATGATAGACATTCCTCTAGTATATATAATAAATTACAAATGCAAAGCTAATTATAATCACTCCAGATGGTATCATTTGACAAAATTCACATTGAATTACAAGATTTAGTATTTGGAAAAAAGTTTCAAAGAAAACCCTTAAAGGCAGTCAAAACTTTCAGTTATTCTTTCATTTGTTTTAAGGGTTGTTTTAATTAAAATAATAATCAAGAATTGAATCCTGAAGTTCTTACTTGGCCGTATTTGTTCACAAGTTGAATTTCATTGGTATCTCTGCCTGAACAAGACTGGAGAAAATACTGAAGAATTTGGCCTGAATTGGCATGCAAGCAATGTCCAAAGAACAATATACAGACAATACATGGCAGTATTCATCAAACAATAATAAAATGATTTGGCCTTGTTAACCTTTGACCAATGACCTGATCTCAGGTGATCAGGTAAATAATCATTTATATCTTAGAGTTGAGATGCTTGCCAAATTAAATGAAAATGAAACTAAATCTATAATACAAGGAGTAAGGAAAGAAACGGAAAGATTTATTTTAAAATAGGCCTAGCATTTAGCCTGAAGCTTAGTAATAGTAATAGATTGTAAAAGGCCACATTAGGTCTAATATACATTAGCATAAGTAACCGGCTTTGAATCAGAAGATTTAGCCATATATATTTTGTGTCAGGCTGTTTAGACCACATAGGCTTTATTTAGTCAGACTACTTTAAACACATTGTCTAGAGAATCAGCTATCTGTCCAAATACTTATGAAAATAGTCAAGTATGGACAAGAGGCCATAACATAATCAAATATAGTCTCAGAAATAGCTGGGTGGAAGGAACAGGTGCATAAAAGGGAACTTAATCCATCCCTCTGAGGGATCTCAGGCTGGCTGGATGGTAAATTTATGTTTGTCTCTCCTTAACGGGAACCCACGGTCCTGCAGATTTGTGAGTATTCACGATGCAGATTTTGCTGTTTTTCTGATCTTTTTCTAGTTCCGTAATTTTGTTTATATTGCTTGTGGTATTAATAAAACTCATGCAGTCTTTGTGTGTCTTACCAATCATCTTCTTCATTATTAATCTCTGGGTACCCACCAAAGAATGAAACTTATTAGTAACAAGTGCATTTTCCTGTCCAAAGTAATCATAAGGCTACAGACTTTGCTAATGAACCTTTCAAAATTTTAATTAGCACTCACTAAATTGAAAGTGGGGCAGGGATTGGATTGTTCCATAACGTAATGAAATAAGACAAGAAGTCTAACTTTAAAAAAATACCATAAAATACTAGGGGTTTAGTTTTAGACTGTTTTGTACCCTGATAAACAATCTAAAACAAGATTCAAGCAAGGGAGTACTCTATCTCTGGTAATGTCTTTGCTCATTTGCATACTACGGGTATTGAAAAAGTACTAAAAGAGATAAGCATTGCTAAATGATAGCTGATGATATAAATCCAGTTCTTAGTGGATAGGTATCCAAATTACAGTTATACCGTGGACTAGTGCACAAAATCCACCACAGTGCTTGTCACTAATTAGCATCCTGTTGGTAGCCTCACAGAAGCCAAGGACTGAATAGGAATGGAGATTTAACAATTCTGTACCTAAAGATGGTCTGTTTGCTTCAGGCTTAAAGCATAATGACAGAGGATTGTGAGGAACTTTCGATTCCAAAAGCCAGCGTCATACCTATTCTGTAGATAAATTGAGGGCTTCAGGCCCCAAAGCTGTCAACATCGCACCTATCATTAGTGCAGCGTTCACTTTAAAGAATTAAAATATATTTTCAATTTCAACTTTAGAATTTGTTTTGTATTAGATCTTAAGTACATTACATCTGTCTGAGATAATCCTGCTGTTATTGGAATCAAAACAGCTTAAGCAGATAGAAAGATATAATGGTCACCTAATAATGTGCATTGTCTGATATTATATGATAGACAGTAGTATTTTCAGTCATGTTTCTGTACGTAAATGTTACATTTAAAAATCAATTACATGATGTAAAACTCAACACTATACGTTGGATTTTGGTAAATGTATTAACTCAAATATTACCATTGACTTCTAAGGGACAACAATACCAGAGGCAACCTTATGGCTCTGTTAAGTCTGTAGCTTTAGAGCTCCTGTTTTATACCCCATGTGATCTCAGCTTTCATCTTTAGCTTACAGTCAAGTTTCTAGCCCTTTTCTGGATGAAGATTTGTTTACATTTATCAAGACTATCTCTACTTAGGAAAGTTTTTCACTATCATCCTTAAAGACCATTGGTTATTCAGGACTTGCCTTTGGGACCTACAAAATCCATAGTCATAAATACACTCGAACCAATTTGCTGGGCTGCCACTAATAGTGCCAGAGCTACCACAGCTTCCCTCCTGGCCACTGACTGCCTGCCTGCAGCTGAACTGGCTCTTGTGTTTGATGGATAACATTACTTAGGTCTAGCTACAAGGAGGAAGAGATTATAGCATGAAATGCAGTATGTCCTAGTGGATGAAATGTTGGACTGAACACGATATCCATGTATTTTAATCCCAGCTCTCTCACTCACTTCCTCTGTGGTTTCAGTTAGGTTATTTAACTTCTGTCTCAACATATCCATCTTTTAAATGACAATAATGCTTAACCTACAGTACCTTATTGACGAGGGGTTTACAGCTAGCTAATATTTGATCAAGAGCTACAATACACAAATAAACAAACATTCTCCAGAACACACACTGTCCATGCTTATCAGGAGAACTGCTCCTTGAAATTTTTTTCAAAATGTCAGTAACTCTTCAGTTATCTCAGAGCAAGCAGCTGAGCTTCAGGTTTCCTGTAGCAGCAAGATGATGATGACATGAAGATCCTTCCATACCCCATTTCTATACAACATAAAGAACATAAACATAAAAATGGCTATACTGGGTCAGACCAAAGGTCCATCCAGCCCAGTATCCTGTCTGCCGACAGTCGCCAATGCCAGGTGCCCCAGAGAGAGTGAACCTAACAGGTAATCAACAAGTGATCAAATTGCATTAATTATGTTTTGAGGTGCCCCAAAGAATCCTTTCACTGCTCTGTCCCCAGAGCCTAAGCTTGTCACTGTTCACCGTGAGGAACATCATGGTGAACAGGAGTTAGTGAATTATAGAAGGGCAGGATTTTTCTGTTGATTTGTTTTTAACAGACCTGCTCAAAGATGCTACGCTAAGTTCTGTTATGAGCATAAACACGGTGAACAGTATTTGGCCCTATATAAAGAGTTACTTTGGGCCAGACCTTTAAAAGGTATTTAAATGTCTAACGGTGAAGATGGCACCTACCGGGATTTTCAAAAGCACCTTGGCACCTAACTCCCAAATCAATGGGCATTAGGTGCCTAGGCACTTCTGAAAATCCGCCTTCGCACGTGTCTTCATCTTTAAGTACCTAAATACCTTTGAAAAATCTGATTCTTTGTGCCTGCCTAATTGGAATGTTAAAATCAAACCTTCTGAAACAGAAAGTACAGACCACCAGGAGAATTTCTTTAAATCCTTAAAGGAAAATATTTAGATTTTAAATATAAAAATACTCAAAACTGTACACGTGTGTAAACCAAAGTGTAAAATCTACGTATTATATTATGTGATGGGGAAACCAATATATAGTTAATGAAGAAGTGAAGTAACATGGTCGTTTTTCTCCAAACCAGTTAATATTTCAGCAACATAATTTCCAATATGCTAAAAAAGATGTACTTTCAAGTGTGGTGACTCAGCAATGACTAATTTGAAATAGGTTTCAGAGTAGCAGACGTGTTAGTCTGTATCAGCAAAAAGAAAAGGAGTACTTGTGGCGCCTTAGAGACTAACAAATTTATTTGAGCATAAGCTTTCATGGGCTAAAACCCACTTCATTGGATGCATGCAGTGGAAAATACAGTAGGAAGATACACACACCCACCCACCCACCCACACAGAGAACATGAAAAAATGGGTGTTGCCATACACACTATAATGAGAGTGATCAATTAAGGTGAGTGATTATCAGCAGGCGAAAAAACCTTTTGGCCATCCTGATTATCACCACAAAGGGTTTTTTTCTCCTGCTGATAATCGCTCACCTTAACTGATCGCTCTAGTTATAGTGTGTATAGCAACACCCATTTTTTCATGTTCTCTGGCTGTATATATCTTCCTACTGTATTTTCCACTGCATGCATCTGATGAAGTGGGTTCTAGCCCACGAAAGCTTATGCTCAAATAAATTTGTTAGTCTCTAAGGTGCCACAAGTACTTCTCGTTCTTTTTAATTTGAAATAGTGACCCTGTTGTGGTGTTACCATCTCAGTTTGTTTCCTTTCTCAGGAGCTAGATCTGTGTCCATATTCTCCACCAAGTTGTGGAAAGGTAGGGGCAATGTAGAGGCCTTTGTGGCCTGTCAGGGCACTATTCACCCTACCTCCATTGCCCCCATCCCCAGGAATCTTTTCCAGGCAGCAGTCTTTTTTGCACTACTCACCCAGGCACTGGTAACAAGCTTAAACTATGTCAACACTAGAAACATACAGCAGCAAAACTGCACTGTGCCCACTGTACCAATGTAATGTAGACACTTACTACAGTGACAGAAGAGGTTCATCTGTCACTGTAATAAATCCACCTCCCTGAGAAGTGGTAGCTAGGTCCATGGTTGAATTCTTCCATCAACCTAGTGCTGTCTACAAAAGGGCTTAAATAGGGTTAAGACTGAATCTCTCAGGAGTTTGAATTTTTCACATCTCTTAGTGACATAGCTGGGTTGACCTAACTTTCTAGTGCTGTCCAATCCTTAGACAATAGTCCCAAGTGCAACATAACAAAAGGGTCTTCTGTCCCTCCCAGGCTCAGCTCTCAGTTCTTTCCCAATGTCTTTTCCCTTCTGGGAGTCTCTCTTCTTCAAGGGCTAGTCACAGCAGTCAGCCTTGCTCTTGAAACTCTCCTCATCCTTCTTGAGGCCATCTGCCTGAGACTACCCTGCTCCAGGGTCTCTCCTCTCCTACTTGAGCTCTGGCAGTCCTTTCTAGGCAGTCTGTGATCCCTTCTCAGCTGGGTATAGTAAATAAACAGGACCATCTGATCCATAGCCAATCAGGATCAGCTGAGAGGGTAGCTGATCCATCACAGGCAAAGCTGGTCCCAACTGCCTTTAAGGGATCGGTCAGCCTGTAACAGACCCATCCAAAACAAAGCATTTTGTGTTGTAATAGGTTCCTGGGTCAACAAGTTGATGATCTGTAGGAAAGTCATTGAAATGAAAAAAAAATTGTGTAAAAATAAATGTCCAAGCCTGAAATTTCTAAATCATTGATGTTGGATTATAGTACTTTGATTAATCTGTTGTAGGCATTTCTAATGTGTGCATCACATTAATGCCTATGCTCTAGTTCTTGGCACTGAGGTGAAATATGTTGTTAATAATGATTTAACCAAAAAGAATCCTATAAAGAATCATTCCAAAGAGCATATGTGGTGGTTTATTTCTCCATAACAGGTTTAAACGTAAGTGGTCATAGCTTTGGTCAGTCTTAGTACATAGTAAATTCTTGATACAGTGTATAAATCAGCCTTTTCACTAGGAAAATACTGAATAATGCATTTCTGGTTCAACTATTTAGACAAACAATGAGTTGTGTTAAAATTTTTGAAACTTGGAATTTACAAATGCTTTAATTAATGTTGTTACATTGTCAAATATTTTTGATCCGATTATAATAGGACTACTTGTAGGACCAAATTTCACGAAAGGAAGTTGGTTGTTCACATGCAATTACCACAATTATGTACAAAATAAAAAAGGTAGTTGTGCATCTAAATCAGTGATACTCAGACTGAGGCTTGACAGTCGCAAGTGGCTTTTAAATGTGTCTCCTGCGGCCCTTTGCAGCACATGATATTAAAGTTATTAACCAATCAAGATGCTTTTACTAGGTTATTATCTAAGTTATCAACTTGCACTCAGTTATTAACTTATTTGCTATGAGGATAATACATACATACATACATATATATCTATCCCATCATACTGTTTAAATATGAATAGTACTATAGTAAATGAAACAATGAATTCACACTGCTGTGGCTCTTTTTGGGTAATCTTGGTCACTAATTTGGCTCCTGAACCACAGAGGTCTGAGTATCACTGATCTAAATAGTTATTTATATATCGAGCTATTTGCACATGCAGTTACTGTAATTGCAGTGCAAATGTAGGCATGAATGCATGCTGCCTTCCTTTACGAAAAATTTCCCTTTAATGGTTGAATGATTCCATAAATACTTAAATAGTTGCTAGTGTGAACTAAAATCCATAAATGTGCAGTGTTTCACACATATCCTCATTTTTAAATAGCATATATCTGTGGGATTGTGTAGATTTTGGTGAATCTCAGCAGTATTTGTTAAAAAATGTTTGTATTTTAGATCACCTTGGGAGGACACACTCTTCTCAAGTCGTCATCATCTGATTCTAGAGTCAGTGGAAATTTTGAGGGAGAAAATTAGGCAACACTATTTGCATACCTCTAATTTTACCTACATAGTAAATTAGGTCTCATGTTCTCAGGGAATGAAAAGAAGACATGTACACAATAGTTTTCTGAAAGGTGAGTAATTGCTGTTTTGAAAAATCACCCTTTTGTTGGTTGCAGATCGCATTAGTATAGCTGGATGGGAAACAGTTTTCCCATTCTGCATTGTGACAAAACCAAGACTTGCCAACATTGGGGGAGGGGAGAGGGGGAGAGAGAGAGAATAGTCAATAGCCTGTTGTGGTGAGGGCACTTACCTAGGATGGGGGAGACCCATGTGCAGGTCTCTGCACTGTATCGGTATATAGCCTGCATGAGTGTCTCAGATGTGTGGCAAAGCTGTTATCTTTGTCTAAAGTTGTGGCTGGTACAGTGAACCATTCTGTCTCAGAGTTTCAAGCAATGTCACTTCCCCCACTTCCGAGAGAGGCTGGTCCATAATCTAATACATCTCATTGATATTAAACCCAAATTTTTCCTTCTTGATTTCAGTCCATTATTCCTAATTATACTCCATCTATGACAGTCAATAATTCCTCTCCCTTTTGGCTTATGTGGCCTTTATATTTGTAAATTTCTATCATAATACCCTTTATTCATTAGGCTTTAACATATTTAGAACTATAAAGAAAATAAAAGTTTGGGGTTCTGTTCCATTTGTTACATGTGATTTTGAAAGGCAGCTTTGATAGAAAAGTGAATTTTCTGAGCATCACTAGGTTTTGGCCTTCAAAACAGAGATTTGATTTTGAAATGTAGCCACCTTCTCCATACATGCAAGTTCTTTTGATAATTATTGTTAATATGCATTTTTATCATACACAGTCCTGATCTGAATTATATATCTGTGAAGAACAAACTTACAATATTCCTTTGTAACAGCCAGTAATTCAAGAGTCCTCCTTTTCTCTTTTTACTTTGGTTCTTCTACGAAGATCACACATTCCAAATAAATATATGACCCAAGAAATACAACAGTAGGGTCCCCTAGAAGCCATTAGTCTATTAAGTAAATAATATGCATTTCAAAATGTCCTTAAATAAAAATTTGCCTGATGCAGTGCAGTGGCTCTGAGACAGCTGTACTAAATCAGAACTTACACATTATGATTTAGTTGCTTGAATTTTCTATAAACATTTCTCTCCAATTTACATGGCAGCTCATATGTAAGCTGTACAACCTACTCCAAGCACATGGTAGATTTCCTAGAGGATATGCTGCTGCATGTTATCAAACTGGTATCCTTTGCTGGCATGTTTAAGGCATCATTGATGCTGGTGAATAACAGTGAAATGACAAGACTATATAGATATTAAGGGGTTTGGGTGAAACAAACCGTAATGAGCCATGACAGCAAAGTATGAGTGGTTCATACATCTCTACAACTCTAACACCAGAGACATACAGATTTGATAATTTTTCTATTTTTTATTTGCTATAGATCCGATAACCCCCCATTCATTTTATCTGCCTCTTCTCTCTCTGCCCTCATGATCTATTTTTAAAGCTTTTTTGCCGTTGCTCAGCTCGTCTGTCCTCTCCCTTCCCATTTGCATGCCTGTGGGTTTTGTTTCATTGTCTGCCAGATGATAGACTAAGTGCCTTAACCAGTTAAAAGTGTTCCCATCTGGTGGTTGCACATAGCGTGTGCTATGTGTCCCGCAGACAGGCAGGAATTGAACCAGAACTCTTCTTGTCCCAGGGGCAAGAGACTAGGGTTACTAGTCTAATAAACAGAGATTCTCCTTCACTGAGAGCTCTGGTAAGCTTGCCTCATTGGCAGGTGCCCAATAGGAGGTTTCAGTAGTGCACATCTCTGTGGCTTGGCTGAATTTTAATGTATTTTGAAAAGCTGAATAAGATTTTCTCAATCAAGGTTTTAGTTCAGCTGTTTTCTTACATGAAAATCTTTTTCAAAAGCTTAAATGTTGGCACTGGGAAGCCTTGCTGAAAATTCTGGGTGACCAATAAATTTGGTTTTGCAACATTTAGGGCCAAATTTTCCACAGTGTGCGTGAACTGTTGCTCAGAAACTGATGTACACAGACCCTGATTTGAGCATGCAAATACCTAAATGTGTGCACAGATCAGGATTTCTATGCCTGTACTGGAGAACCCTCACACAATTTTGGGAGAACTCTTTTGAAAATACAGCTCATGATTAGATTGCTTTAACATAGGTTTGCTATTCGGATTGTGTAACTGATTTAGCCATCTAAATAGGTGCAGCTATTGAAAACCAGGTTCCAGATCATTCCCTATGTATTTTTAATGAAGGGGGTCTGGACTGGAAAATGCAAGATTTCCCTTAGTGAGTTTCAATCAGATTTTCTCCCCAGGGATTCCCCACAGGAAACAGAAAATCAGCTCCCATGCCCATCAAATTACTTAGTGTCCTTGTAGACCTTGGTACTACTCCAGAGATGAGGGCCACTGCCCGAATATTCTCCAAGTTCCCCTTGCCCCATCATCTTCCTGACAATTCGCTTCAGCAGAGCTGCTCTGCCTGGGCTTTCATCGTTGTCTGCTGTCCCCAAAATGTCCTTCTAGTGATGGAGGGTGGATTCCACAGGGGAGTAAAGTATCTCATTAATACTGACATGGGGACTACCGGAGGCTCCTGGGGAAATGGGAATGAAAATACAGAGGAAGCACTTCCCCAACTTGTGTCCTTTCTGCCAGGTTTTCATTCCCTCTCCCTGCAGGACCAGATGGAATAATCACACACGGTATTATGTTATCCATTATGGGTTCATAAACAGCATACAGGGTTTCTGTAATATATTTTGCCTTAAGCATGAGAAGTATAGTATAATATATAGCAGTACAGAACAAACAAACATTCTGTTTTTCAGCGAGAATTCTGGACGTATTTTGACAAAGCAGATGAAATGGATACACTTCAGCATAGGGAGGAGTGTGTTATTTAGGCTAAGTGGCGTGAACAGGGGCTGCTAACAGGGAGTTTCAAGAGGGAGTTTGGAAGAGGATGAGGTACACTTGCCATTCTTTAAAACCTTTAAACTAAACTATAATCAAAACTTCTTGATTTAAACAAAAACCCTATCATTAACCTATGTAGCTGTAGGAGAGAATGCACGCAGAAGCCCAGCAGCAGAGTGGAGGGCTATCCTGTTTATTGTGCTCAGTGTAGCATGTGTGATTACCTGCCCTGTGGGCAGGTGGCGTATGTGTGCATTCGGTGCAAGGAGCTCCTGGCCCTCAGAGACCGCATACAGGCTTTGGAGGCCAGGGTGGCGGAACTGGAGGAGCTAAGGGAGGCAGAGAGGTATGTTGAGGCTTTCCGGGACACTGTAGATTTGTCCCACCTCTGCTCAGACAGTCCCTGTGCTGTTAAGGAGGATGAAAGGCTCAGGGAAGGAGAGTAGTCAATGGGAGCAGAGGGAAACCTTCCCATAGTTGGGACCCTCCCTCCAGATGATGTTGGGGTATCCTCTCACACTGAGGTTACCTTTCCGGGGGAGGGAACTCCAGTCATTAGGAAAAGGCAGGTATTAGTAATGGAAGATTCAATCATTCAAAACATAGATAGCTGGGTTTGTAATGACTGGCAGAACCGTATGGTGACTTGCCTGCCTCGTGCGAAGGTTGCAGATCTCTTGAGGCATCTAGATAGACTTTTGTGTAGTGCTGGGGAGGAGCCGGTGGTTGTGGTACATGTAGGTACCAATGACATAGGGAAAAGTAGGAAAGACGTCCTGGAGGCCAAATTTAGGCTGCTAGGAAAGAGACTGAAATCCAGGACCTCTGGTGGCATTCTCAGAAATGCTTCCAGTTCCACGCGCAGGGCCAGGTAGGCAGGCAGAGCTTCAGAGTCTCAATGCGTGGATGAGATGATGGTGTAGAGAGGAGGGGTTTAGATTTATTAGGAACTGTGGAAACTTTTGGGATAGGGAGAGCCTATACAGGAAGGATGGGCTCCACCTAAACCAAAGTGGATCCAGACTGCTGGCACTTAACATTAAAAAAGTTGCAGAGCAGTTTTTAAACTAAGAGATGGGGGAAAGCCGATTGCTGCAGAGGCACATGTGGATCAGACAGAGACTTCTCTTAGAGGAGAGTCGATTGATAGAGATTCTCTAGGTTTTAGTCAGGAGGAGAGGATGGAAGAGGATAAAGTAGGGGCCAGATCAGACAAGAAACATTCACATAAAAAAGAATCTGACACATCAGAAAAGGGCAGACAAATAAACAGTGACAAGTTTTTAAAGTTATGCTAGAAATGCTAGAAGTCTAAATAATAAGATGGGTGAACTAGAGTGCTTCATGTTAAAGGAGGATATTGATATAATAGGCATCACAGAAACCTGGTGGAGTGAGGACAATCAATGGGACACAATCATTCCAGGGTACAAAATATATTGGAAGGACAGAACAGGTCCGGCGGGTGGGGGGAGGGGGTGGCACTATATGTGAAAGAAAATGTAGAATCAAATAAAGTAAAAACCTTAAATGAATCCACATGTTCCACAGAATCACTATGGATAGTAATTCCATGCTCTAAGAAGAATATAACAGTAGGGATCTATTATCAACCACCTGACCAGGACAGTGATAGCGACGATGAAATGTTAAGGGAGATTAGAGAGGCTATCAAAATAAAGAACTCAATAATAGTGAGGGATTTCAATTATCCCCATATTGACTGTGTACATGTCACCTCAGGATGAAATGCAGATACAAAATTCTCAATACTTTAAATGACTGCTTCTTGGAGCAGCTGGTACAGGAACCCACAAGGGGAGAGGCAGCTCTCGATCTAGTCCTGAGTGGAGTGCAGGATCTGGTCCAAGAGGTAACTATAACAGGACCGCTTGGAAATAGTGACCATAACATAATAACATTTAACATTCCTGTGGTGGGAAGAACACTTCAGCAGCCCAACACAGTGGCATTTAATTTCAGAAAGGGGAACTGAGAAGGTTAGTTAAACAGAAATTAAAAGGCACAGTGACTAGAGTGAAATCCCTGCAAGCTTCATGGACACTTTTCAAAGACACCATAATAGAGGCTCAACTTAAATGTATACCCCAAATTTAAAAACACAGTAAAAGAACTAAAAAAGAGCCACCTTGGCTTAACAACCATGTAAAAAAAGCAGTGAGAGATAAAAAGGCATCTTTTAAAAAGTGGAAGTCAAATCCTAGTGAGGTAAATAGAAAGGAGCATAAACACTGCCAAATTAAATGTAAAAATGTAATAAGAAAAGCCAAAAAGGAGTTTGAAGAACAGCTAGCCAAAAACTCAAAAGGTAATAACAAAATGTTTTTTAAGTACATCAGAAGAAGGAAGCCTGCTAAACAACCAGTGGGGCCCCTGGACGACCGAGATACAAAAGGAGCACTTAAAGACGATAGTCATCGCAGAGAAACTAAATGAATTCTTTACTTCAGTCTTCACGGCTGAGGACGTTAGGGAGATTCCCAAACCTGAGCCGTTTTTTGTAGGTGACAAATCTGAGGAATTGTCACAGATTGAAGTGTCACTAGAGGAGGTTTTGGAATTAATTGAGAAACTTAACAGTAACAAGTCACCGGGACCAGATGGCATTCACCCAGGAGTTCTGAAAGAACTCAAATGTGAAATTGCGGAACTATTAACTATGGTTTGTGACCTGTCCTTTAAATCAGCTCCTGTACCCAATGACTGGAAGATAGCTAATGTAACGCCAATATTCAAGAAGGGCTCTAGAGGTAATGCCGGCAATTACAGCTGGGTAAATCTAAAGTCAGTACCAGGCAAAGTAGTTGAAACAATAGTAAAGAATAAAATTGTCAGACACATAAAAGAACATAAATTGTTGGGCAAAAGTCAACATGGTTTCTGTAAAGGGAAATCATGTCTTACTAATGTATTAGAGTTCTCTAAGGGGTCAAACAAACATGTGGACAAGGGGGATCCAGTGGACATAGTGTACTTAGATTTCCAGAAAGCCTTTGACAAGGTCCCTCACCAAAGGCTCTTACGTAAATTAAGTTGTCTTGGGATAAGAGGGAAGATCCTTTCATGGATTGAGAACTGGTTAAAAGACAGGGAACAAAAGGTAGGAATCAATGGTAAATTTTCAGAATGGAGAGGGGTAACTAGTGGTGTTCCCCAAGGGTCAGTCCTAGGACCAATCCTATTCAACTTATTCATAAAATTATCTGGAGAAAGGGGTAAACAGTGAGGTGGCAAAGTCTGCAGATACTAAACTGCTCAAGATAGTTTTGTGAGATGTTTTTGAAGTTCTTCACAGTCTGCTTTGGTCTTGACTAAGTGATTGGGCAACAAAATGGCAAATGAAATTTAATGTGGATAAATGTAAAGTAATGCACATTGGGAAAAAAATAACCCCAACCATACATACAATATGATGGGGGCTAATTTAGCTACAACTAATCAGAAGAAAGATCTTGGAATCATCATGGATAGTTCTCTGAAGACGTCCATGCAGTGTGCAGCGGCAGTCAAAAAAGCAAACTGGATGTTAGGAATCATTAAAAAAGAGATAGAGAATAAGACTGAGAATATCTTATTGCCCTTATATAAATCCGTGGTACGCCCACATCTTCAATACTGCGTACAGATGTGGTCTCCTCATCTCAAAAAAGATATACTGGCATTAGAAAAGGTTCAGAAAAGGGCAACTAAAATTATTAGGGGTTTGGAATGGGTCCTATATGAGGAGAGATTAAAGAGGCTAGGACTTTTCAGTTTGGAAAAGAGGAGACTAAGAGGGGATATGATAGAGGTATATAAAATCATGAGTGGTGTGGAGAAAGTGAATAAGGAAAAGTTATTTACTTGTTCCCATAATATAAGAACTGGGGGCCACCAAATGAAATTAATGGGCAGCAGGTTTAAAACAAATAAAAGGAAGTTCTTCTTCACTTAGCGCACAGTCAACCTGTGGAACTCCTTGCCTGAGGAGTTTGTGAAGGCTAGGACTATAATAGGGTTTAAAAAAGAGAACTGGATAAATTTATGGAGGTTAAGTCCATTAATGGCTATTAGCCAGGATGGGTAAGGAATGGTGTCCCTCACCTCTGTTTGTCAGAGGATGGAGATGGATGGCAGGACAGAGATCACTAAATCGTTACCTGTTCGGTTCACTCGGTCTGTGGCACCTGGCATTGGCCACTGTCGGTAGACAGGATACTCAGCTGGATGGACCTTTGGTCTGACCCAGTATGGCCATTCTTATATGTGTAGTATTGCCCATAAAGAATGGAAAAAAGTGCTTAGCAAAATGTTAAAAGGTGAATGACAGCTTAATTTATCCTTGATCTGCCCAACTTAACACAATTTACTTTCCTTGTAGCCACTGGCTTTAGCAATGACAGATGGGTGTAGGCTAAATCATTGTTCTGCCTACAGTTCCAAAAGCCATGAAGGAAGTTGTCACTTTGTCCTTGCTCGTGAATTAACTGAGTTGACAAAGTATGGAGCATTATTGGTGGTTTATTCCCTTTTCTCATCCAAATAATTAATCATATTGTGTTTTAGTAATGCTTAATTATGACATGTGGGTTCTTAAATTAATATTTCACATGCAATTTGGATTCTTTGTAGGGCCACCTTCTGCTTTATTATACATGATGATCAGATACCATCTGTTAGTTTAGCCCTTCCCCTATATACCTTTAAAAGCCTGGGAAATTATTTCAAACACTGCACAACTCTCCATATGATCACATTTTGCTCTTTGCTAACAAAACCATATTTTATATGTTCATTTTTGTCATATACTGTAACAGATTTTAACTGCTTTCAGTTCAAGGAAATCTTTCCTTTACTCTCTCAAAGCAACCCCAAAATAAATTCTCCAAGCTCTCAACAAATTCAAAAAAATGCTCCAGAGGATTAGTAATAGTGCAGAAAGATGCCTAAATTTATAGTTAATAATAAAGATTAAGATAAAGAGTTCAATTTCCCCTTTGTTCTGCTGCTCTGAACCCAGTAAGCTATAACTTTGATTTAACAGGGGTGGGCAAATTGCAAATGATAACACAGCTATTCATAACATGATACAATTTGATTTTGCATAACACTTTCTGACAACAGTGCAGAATTTGACAGCATAAGCCATCAAAACACAAAAACAGATACAAAGCTGAGAAACCCTATAATGACTATGATAACTTACATTTAATGTGCACTATTGAATACTAACAGCAAGTATTGCCTCTGAAAGCATATCGACGCATGGAATGTTGAATAAGGTCACAACAGAAATTGTCAAGGAGAAATTAGAGAGACATAAGCCGCACTCCCTCTTCCCCCATTTATTTGGTTTTGAATTTATTATACCTTATGACCATCATATCATCAGTTAATTACCTAATAAGGTAAGATGGGAAAATCTCATTCCCTCCTCTATCCCAAACACACAATAAATTCCAAGAACAATACCTCTTCAGTTTTATGTTGACATTGCACAGGGATCAGTATATGGCTCACAGAGCTTAAACCTTCAAATCTTTCTAAAGAGTTTGCATTCTTACCGGCCATGCACAATCATGGTGTTTGAATGCACAACTGTGCTCTGGCAAACATGTGTGTACACCTTTGCAAATCCAGCCCTAAAAAAAAAAAAGTTAGTAGTTCTAGCCTATTTGACAGCACATTAACTTTGCTCTAAGTAAAAAAGGATTTTTTTACATGATACACTAAGCATTTTCTACAAAGTCTGAGTAGTTCTTATTAGAAAAGAGAATCTACTGAAATAACATGCTCAAAACTACTGAGGGAGTCTGATTCTGTAAATCTGCAGTCACTCCAAAGAAATCATAGAGTTACTCCAGAGTAAATCTGATAAAGTCCAGGGAGTTCAATATCATGTTAAATAGAAAAATATTAGTAAATGAGAATTTAGGAATGGAGGGTTGGAAAGGACCTCTTGGGTCATTGAGTCCAATCCTCTGTTATCACAGGCAACACAATCATATAATCCCATGTATAAATATATCTAGATGCATTTTTAAACTAATTAGGTTGTCTGCCCTCACTGTTCCTAGGAAGACTATCCCAGAACTAAGTCTTCTGATGGTTAGAACCTTGTGATTTTCAGCCTAAATTTTCTCATGGCCAGTATTAACCATGTGCTTTTGAGCCATCATTGTCCTTTATCTTAAATCGCTCTTTCCCCTAGCAGCTGTTTAACCTTCCCCTCAATGTATTTATAAAGAGCAATCATATCCCTTCTCTGCCTTTGCTTTGCTAGGTGAAATAAGCCAATGAATTGTATTCTCTTCTTGTAAAATAGGTCTTCCATTTCCTGATCATCCTAGGATTGCATTTGCCTTTTTCATGGCCACACCACTTCAGTGGTTCATAATCGTCCTGTAGTCAACTTACACATCCTGGTCTTTCTCCTCCTCCAACAAGAAGGTAGGGTATCCACTACATATACACCTCATACTGTTCATTTACTGCTGATTTTTCTTACTATTCATTCAAAAGCAAAATAATAGGTGAAAAAGCCACTGTTTCAAGGACATTAAAACTGGGCAAAAAATGGATTTTCAGTTTGCTGGCAAGTCTGAAAAACTGAAAAAAGTTTTGTTTCAGATTGAACTGAAAATATATATTTTTTAATGTCTGTCAAATTGAAAAGTCAAACAAATTCTGAGTCAGGTGAAACAAAGTGATCGTCTGCCTTATACATGCTTTATAAAGTGTGCCTCTGTCTGAAGCATCTTTTTAAATCATGCATCAGTCTGTGTACTATGAAAGGACTGCATAGACTTTACTATGTGAGGGCACCCATGTTTAGGTTAAAAAATGAAAAGATTAGAATGTCTCATTTCCTCAGGCAACTTTATATTTTGGGGACTATATGGCCCTTTTGAGTTACCCAGCTGCACGTAAATGTGGTGTTGAACCTGCCCACCCATACTTATACACAAGGTGGAGTCCGTGTACTCCCTGTGAAGAAGGGAAAGAAGTGTGCCCTAATTTCACTAATTATGCATATATTCTACATTCATTATTTTCTGTATACAGATGAATGGCAAAGTGTTCCTACTGCATACAGAAACGTCTCCTCCTCTTTCCTGAATAGGGGAAGCTGCAGGGAAAAATCACAGCTCAAAATCTTCCAAGAGGGAAGCGGGCGGGAGGAAGGTTTGTTGTGATATTTTAAGCAGCCAATAGTTTTGACAGCGTTTTTTTATAGCATTTTGGCATTTTTGCTCCTAGTCCTGGACAACAGAGCAAAGTTCAAAACAGGGTTCATGTTTTGGGCATAGGTTTGACAAAGTATTTTACATTCACTATTCTGCAGAATCCACTAGAGCTGGACATGTGCTTAAAGTCTAATGTATTTAATTTGGATTGTGGCAACATGGCATCAAAAATAAGGATAAGGGCCATACAAACAACTAAAAGATGGCATATCTGCCTTGAAGACTGAGAGCCTGCAATGTGCCCAGAAAATAAGGAAACAAGAAGGCCCTCTTTTCTGTCCAGAACACTGTATTTGAACATGCATTCGGATTTTCTCCACATGATTTTCTGAACTACTTGCTCACCCCATAACAACAACTCTGGGCAAAACTGTTTCAGGAAAACCATTGCTCTTCTAAGTGGTTTGCAAATGTGCAGTTATTCCCTCCGCTATTATCTTTCCTTTTTGAATGTTTCCCCATTCCCAAATTCTGCCTGGGTCTGAAGCTAAAGGTGACAAAACACCATGTAAATAGTATTTCCCTCCCACCTGGAAGCAGAAATGACTAGAAATCTCTCAAGAAAGCCCATTCTCATTAGATTTCCAGCCGCATTTTCCAGATAGACTTTCAGTAAGCTCTCAGATTTGGGGTATTTACCCAGGTGCCAAGGCTTTGGCAGTTCCTCTACACTAGCAACATTTTTCTTCAGTGATTGATAACAGTGAGCATATAAGGGGCTTGTTCCAAAGCCAACTGAAGCCATTGGGAGTCTTTTCATCAACTTCAATGAGCTTCATATGAGGTCAATATCCATACCCAACTGGGTTCTAACCAAATCCATTCCAAGGTGTTTATTTTAAAAGCATTTACTACCAGTATTCTGTTATCCAGCATGAAAAGTCATATCAAAGTTATATTATTGATTCATGGCCAGTTGCCTGCAGCTGAGGAAATCCTAAAATCCTGCAGATTCATCCTATTGCTTAGGAGGCTGAAAATTCAACCTATATAAGTAACATAAAAAGAACAGGAAAATCAATAGTTTGACTAATGTGTTTGTCATTTATGAACAGAGAGAGCCCATGCGATCACTGTAAATTATTTAGCACTTAATTAAAAGGAGTAACAAGTACCATCATTTTCTCAGGTAGTCAAACTAATATGCAAGGTTTCAATGAAACTACAGTGAGAAAGGTCAGCATTGACTGAGACCCAGTTTCAAATTCAAAATGAGTTAAGGAGTCCCAGGTATTACTCTAACATTAAAAGTTAATTAAGGGAGTAAAAACAGGATGAGGAAAAAACCCATATTTATTTCAAGATGTTCCAGTGGTAAATGGATTTGATGAAAAATGCTGTAGCCTTGGTTGATTCTCTTGCTGCTTTATCATCTGTGTAAAACTTTTTTTCAGCACTTCATGAGTATATTTTCTTTCTAACTCCTAGTTCTAGAATCTGATGGTTTCATTCTGTACAAAAGAGTACAATGGAAGCAGTGTAGGAATCTTGGCTACTAAGAAAAAGATTTTCAGGTTGCAATTGGGTTTAAACCCTGTCACACTATTCCATTGCTTTCCAGCTGACAGTTTTAAGAAACTGATTTAAAATTAACTTCTTTGCCTATGAGGACAACTGAAGACACTTCTGCTGAATAAATTATCTTATTCGGGGAACAATGTAATGCATTTCTGCTGCTATGTTGGCAATACCATAGGCAAATTACAGTTTGCCCCACTGACCCTATATTTTAAAATCAGATTTTTTTTTGATATGGTATAAAAGATATTCAAAATGCAATCTTTGTTTTAAACTTAGTTCTGTTACAATATCTAAAATGTGAAATATGTCAGTTTCTATGCAATCACAGATACACACATTGGTATGCTGAAATTTGTATCTGATGACCTTTCCAGGTGAGTCAGAAAAACACTTGTGAACATATTTAAAATAATCACAAAAGTGGAAGGAACAAAATGAGACCAATTTGTATTTCAGAACTGGAAATTCACCATGCCAACCTACCCTATAATATAACAGAACATTACAGGCAGTGACTAAATGTTATGATATACTGACCATCTCTCCTTCTATAGTATTAAAATGTAAAGAGGGATATATTTATCTTTTTCTGATTTACAACATATGAAAAAAAAGTGCCAAAAAAGTATATGGGTGATAGTGGACAAGAACCTGGATATCAGCTTGTACTGCAGTAAACAAACAAAACAAAGCCAATGTAATTTGTCTGCTGCATGCACCTCATGGACTAGTGAGAAAACAGACCATGTCTACTGCACTAGAATATTACTTACATTTTGTGGTGCCTCACTACCTGAATAGAGTGGACAAACTGGAGGAAGATCAGAAGAATGAAATGAAAATGATTAAGAAGCTGAAAGGATTTTATTAATGAGGAAAGTTTAACAGAACTAAGCATTCAGGTTTGGGTAAATGATGATTACAGGGTATATAACTGGCTACATACGTTTGAAGAGTGTAAACACCAAGAAAAGAGAATAATGGTTTAGTGTGGTTGAAGAGGTTATAAAAAGGAGTAATCAAATGAAGTTAAGCAACAAAAATTGTAGCCTGAATATCAGAGAAAATTACCTAGCTTTGCAGTAGTCTCCCAAGGGAAGTGGTGGAAGCGTCATGAATATTTTAAAGTAAATCCTACAGAGCGCTCAAGATCATACTGCAGGGAACATTCGGCATTGTTAAGGGGTTGATAATCTAATAAAATCTTCCCCAGTATTATCCTCTCTCCTTCCAATAAAAGTATGTAACTGTATAAGCATAAAAGAGGAGCATGGAAATAAACTTGTGGGAATGCTCCACTTTTAAAAGTGGCTGAATGAGGCACAAAAATTAGTATCCTCTAAAGCCATCAAAGTTCAAGTCCCCTCTCTGTAGGTTTGATCCTGTACCATTATCAGGATCAGGGCAAATCCTCTCTCCAGCAAGCAGCTTGAAGAACTGTGCACTGGAGAGGTCCTATAACAATGACTAAACAGTAGTAGGAAAACCATAAGGATGTCCTAGCCATAGCTAGATCTAACTTAGAGTCTTGAGTTTGAACAACTGCAAAGGATATCCATACCTACGTTCGATAACATTAAGAACAGGGTCCTCTGCCTTCTCCAACAATAAGGCACTAGGACCCTCAGTGATAAATTCCTGCAGTGGCATCAGAAAGACCCACTTATTCATCCACGCTGAAGGGGAAATGGGGTTATGGAACTGAATATACACTAGAGCTGGCTGAAAACTAAAGTTTATATCTCCATCAACATTTGCACTGGAAAAGAATCACATTTCATCAGCAAAATTTTCAAACACGGTCTAGTACTGATAGACTTGATAATTTAAAATGTCATAAGTCCTAGCCATGGAAGACCTCACTTTCCATTCTCTGATGGGGAGGAGGGCTTAATGTAATATGTACCCAAATCACAGGGCAGAACCCAACCTACTCCTGCCCTTGGGGCAACAACCCATCACTTTGTTCTTTACTACACATCCCAGGTCTTTAATTATAAAAATATATTTTCTCAATTTTTATATAACATGACATCTTAGTCTACTTCAAGCACTTGTTTGGGGCCCATTTACCATGTTACCACTGTAGTTTATAAAAATTACCATAGTCTACATCTATTTTATTTAATTTTCTGGCTCCATATTGAATATGTAAAATTGTTTTAGCAAAATTATATTAATAGCGAGGACATTTTTTTCCCTTTTCCTTTTAACAACCACAAATATAAATAGAGCCAGACCATTACCCCCAAAAAGGGCAATCAAGTCAGTACTCCCAGAGCTACCACCATACACTAAACAGAAGGAGTATCAATGAATTTCATTTCATACACATTTGGACAAATTGCATAATGTCATTTCTGAGGAATGCCCATATATTGTGACAAAAAGACTGTTCCAACAATCCATACTACTTTCTTATTCCTTCTTTGCATCTGTTTTGGAAAAACACGAAATTAATTTGACCTAGCTTTTCTTTAACACATTGCTTGTGGATGAGAATAATTATTTGTCCTATGAGAGTACAGCATTTTGTCTAAATCTGTGTAATATTACTTTAATTCCAGAGAATAATTTTCACTCTCCATCTTTAATAAAAAATTAGTAATTGAATTTGCATTAGAGCAAACCTAGCAGTGAAGCCAAGAAGACCATTCCATTCCTAAAGGACTATGTACAATAATTTAGTCAAACCTGCTCAAACTGAAATGGATACAATTTAAAGTTCTTAACTAAGAACACACAAAGAAAAAAAATACCTTCTGTGAAATATATTCATCTATAAGCAGAGAGAGAATCTGCTCTGGACAATATAGAGATTCATAGCTCTCGAGTGGATGAACTCTGACACGTTTCTTTTTTCCTTTGGACTATCTTCACATAATGAGCACTGCATTTTTTAAACTGAATTTCTGATTGGTGTCACTACCAGCTGAAATCCACTTACCCACTGGACAGATTCAGTATAGCATGATGCAAACTTCATGGTGTCTTGTCAGTGTGCCTCACCCCAGACCTGTATAAAACACCTTTAAGGCTTTATCTACACTTACAGCAGTCTGTAGAGTACATATGCCCCCCCCCCGGCCCCTCACCCGCCGGGTATAAATAGCAGTGTAGATGGTGAGGCATTGCTTAGGCAAGCAGAGTAAAGACACGCCAGAACCACAGGCTATGTAGCTTACTCGGCTCTCTATATGGCCAAGCAGAGTGCCTCCCACATTTAGACTGCTATGCAGAGGCTGATTACAGGTTTGTGGGGCCCTGGGCCAAAGCAACTGGGGGTCCCTCCCTACCCCTTTGCCCTACAGTCCCCACGCCCACTCCCACCCCACTCCTGCCAGGGAGCAGGGTTGACCATTTTTCAAGGGGCCCCTAGACACAGGGCCCCCTTAGCCCAGTGGCTAATCTGCTACTGCTGCTATGTTTATCAGTGTAGTGTCCTGCCGGATCCCTGCTACCAGATCCTTTTCCCGTTGCCTCCTTCCTGCCAGAGACTTTCACTGCCACTTGTAGCTATACATTGCAGTGTGGATGCAGCCGCTGCTTTTCACAGCATCATGTAGCTACTCGTACCCTACATTCCGTCAACACCATAGACCATGTTAAGAGAGGCTGGTTTCATAATCAGTGGGTGTATGTTCTGCCTTTTGTTACTTAAAGACAAGACAGCTTAAACTAACATTCCATTTAAATCAGTGTTTGCATTTTATAGAAATCTATGTGAAAAATAACCCATTCAAGAGTAAATAAAATAATGGACTTTAAATAAATGTTTAGTTATCAGTTGACTTTCTAAAGTAGGACTTTAGTTTTTAGGGACCTGGTCATCTTCACATGCACAGAGAAGTATGTCAGAAGGAGGAAAAATGACCTACAAAATGCACAATCATGGGTAGCCAGGTAAGGCAATAATACAGAGCACAATCAAACAGAAATAAATAACAGTCCTGAGAAGGACCTTCCAGAGTCTGGAATGTAGCAGCGAGTTGGCAAAATGTTAAGCAGATGGAGAGATGGAAATTAAATCACACATACAAGGGTCATGTTGCACAGTAGCAGTATGCAAATGACCTGAGTCATATACAGATCTCATTAGCCTGGGCAGATGACAGCTGAGATTCATCTGACTGCCTGTGATGCCACTCCCATCTCCTGTTAGACAAAGGGTTAAGAGCCAATTAGGCAATCAATCGATCATTGGTGTACTCTTGGCCTGGGGAAGGTGGAGGTAGGTGGTAAGGGTCATTTGGCACCTGGGCCTTAGAAGGAAAGCTGAGGGATCTTGAGGGGTGGGGGAAAGAAGATAGGACTCTCCTATGGAGAGAAACTGACAGGGAGCAGGCTGGCTCAAGTGTCGGGAATAGTTCAGCAGAGAAAGGAGAAACCAGGAGGAACTATGGAGAATCCAGAGACCTGAGAATCAAAGGGAGACTGTTTAAGCACAAGTCATGGGGAAGCAGCCCAAAGTTAGTAACTGGCCCAGGAAAACAGTTGTATGTCTGAAGAAGCAGATAGCTGCTTAATACAGGTTCATGTGCTGGAACCCAGAGTAGAGGGTGGACCTGGATTCCCTATCAGCCCTGGAGGAAGGGGCATGCAAGCTCAGTGGAAAGAACACTGAGCCCAAGATGAGGCTGCAAAATGACCCCAAAGGATGGGCTGAGGAATAGCCCAAGAGGGGGGTTGAAGTCTCGTTTGTGTTTGGATGTTTTGTGAATTTTCAAGTTGGACCTTTTTGTTACCCCAGAAGGGGACTGAACTTTATATGACTGTCACAGAACTGAGCCATGGAAGACCTGTTGGGAGGCAGACTTCCTGCAGGAGTTGCTGGAGACAAGGACCCCTTGCAGCATTGCACCCTGACACAATAGGGCATGGCAGGTTGTGAATACACAATCCTGAAAGCAATTTCTATTAGAAAATACTGTTGAAATGGGTAAGCCAAAGAAAACCCTTTCCTACAGAAATGATAGGCATCGCAATAAACTGAAATCTTACACTCTGCAAAGCATCTTCACACTGCTTCTGGTCCCTTTAATTTGCACCTTCTTCAATTCTGTGCTACACATGCATTGTCAAAGGAAGCCCACAGCAGTGCCTTGGCTTATGTAGCCACACACCAACATTTTTCACACTCCTTTTTTGGGTGGTCCCTGGCATCGCTGTGCACAGTAGCCGCACTTTCAGGCTGCACTGGGCTTTGCTTCTGGGCAGCATACTAGCACACAACTCCCTTTTGGGGCAACTAGCATTTTTTTAATACCATGTTGGACCTACTGTGCACCATCTGCTCCAGGGAAAAGCCATAAGTTTAAAGTGTCTGGGAAAAAAAAGAAAATGAACTCACTGAAGCAGAAGCTGTCACTTCTGTATAATTAAAAGAGGAATGTTTGTAGGGCTTGTTGGTGAACAGTTTTCCAAGGGCTTGTTGTTCTCTCAAGTTTCTGCCCTTGTCTTTATTATCACTCTTCTTTTCGGATACCATAGGTACTGCAGGTTCAGAGTCCTCAGGCACTGTTTTCTTAATGACACTCAGTGTTCTAGGTACAGATGAAATGATACTTTTAAAAGGTCTAAAGATAACTTGTAAAGGTCAAGAATTAAGGGATGAATTGTGTGTCGGGGGGAGGAAAATGTTTCTAGATCATATACAGAAATTTTTTACATTTATTTTTCATCCATATCTTATTTTTGAAATAAGAAAAATCACTTTCTAGATTTACAGTTTTTTATATCTCGTGAAACAAATAGAACAGCAAAGGGCTTATTTGATATCTATAAATAAAGTGCCAATATCAGCTAGTTAAACTGGTAGCTGCAAACCAGCTGACTCATTTCTTCTGGTAGAAGTGCAAAATACAAACAGCTTTTTGAAGCTTTTGATTAGTTTAATACTGGTCTGACAACCTTGGAGACCAAAATCATCCATCAAAAGAACAGCTATGACTTGGGGAGCTGCTGTATAAAATGCGCCATGCAGCTTCACCTATGTAGTTACAATGGTCACCATTACCTTCTGCATCTGTTGCAGTTACTAAATTATAGTGTCCTAGGTACTGTAGCTTTTTTTCTTATACATAGAATAGGAAGTCCATGGTCACTCTATGGAACTTACTGATACATATTGGCTTTTTTAATGAAAGCCACTAGAACTATCTGGGTCACCGATGTCTACGCCCATAGCAGCACAGAGGACATATACTGCCCACACCCCTAGCATGGGTATAACTAGCAGCATAGACAGTGAGGTACTGCTTAGGCAAGTAAGAACAACCCAGAACCCCAGGGTACGTACAATACACCAGAGGTTCTCAAACTGGGAGGTGTGTCCCCCGGGAAGGGATGGAATGTATTCTGAGTGAGTGTGAGAAGCTTTGAGGTGGGGGGGGGGGGGGGCGAGGGAGAGAAACTTACTGCATACATTTAGAGCTGGGCAGCTAGAGAGTGGTGGCTGCTAGCCAGGCAAGCAGAATTGAGGGAGGCATGGTATGGCATCTTTGCCCTTACTTCTGCAGTGCTGCTGGAGGTGGGGATGCCTTCAAAACAGGGCAGCCAAAGAGCGATGGCCACTAGGCCAGCACCCAGGGTGGGGTGGGGAAAATTAGTACGGACACAAAGAAGGGGGGTGTGAGAAAATAAGTTTGAGACCCACTACCCTGCACAACTCTCTACACAGTCAAGCAGTGTCTTCCTAGTCTACAAGGCTGTTTTTTAGCAGGATAGTGTCCTGCTGCCAGAGCCTTTCCCCGCTGCAGGGGAAAGATTTCTGCAGCAAGGAAAGGCTCTGGCAAGGGTATACTGCCTTCTCGCTGCCAGAGCCTTTTACTGCCGCATGTAACTACAGACCATAGCATAGACACAGCCTGCGTTTTTCTGCAGCATATAGCTATTCATACCTCCACACTGCTGCCCGTATAAACAAGGCCTTAGAGTGAGAAGGTAGTTCAGTCTCCCTGCTCATTCAGTTACAAGCTTCTCTGCCAAACAGACTGGCAGTGTTACTGATGTGGATATTTTATCCTCTAGGCACTATAGGCTACAGAGAAGCCTAACTCATTGTAGCAATTTTTTGTCTCTGTTTAGCTAAGCTCAATGAAAGCTAAGGAGTTTCCATACTCCATTACTGGTGGAAGCAACATGGTCCACTGGGCACACTGGGGTAATGAATCTAGATTCTGTTCCTGGCTCTTTCATTAACTCAGTGTGTGACATTGGGTGATTTACTTCACCTGCCAAGTCTCAGCTTCTCCAGCTGTAAAATGGAGATAACACCTCCTTATTTTTGTACCATACTTTGAGATTCATTGATGAAGAATGTACACAAATACTAAGTATTGTTATTACTATTCCTCTTGAATAATCCAATTCATCCCCCTGCAAGAACAAATATGTTTTCATCCCCCTCAATATGTAACTTCTGGTTTCATAGCAAGAAACTGGCTGACCAGACTTGTCCAAGTTCTCAACCCTGCAAGTAGAACCATGTAAGCAGATCTATCCATCGATACAGTTTTCCTCGAAGGACTGAGTTCTGGAAAGTACTCTACAACATTGATTTTTAATGTGTCTAAATTCTGTTATTTTTGCAGCAGTTTAAAATAGCAAAGATTCGAAACAACTTCTGATTCATTCAAAAATACAGCATTTCATTTCCTTTCCTTTCTAAGAAACATTTGGGTAAAAAGTCACTGGGGTGTCTATTTTATGCCTTCAGTGGCTGCCCAGAACACTCATACAGGCGGCTCTCAGATGTGAATATTAATTACAAGGGGAATAGTTTCTATCCAAAGGCCAACTTCTCTTGACCTCTAAAAATAAGCTGTTCTGTTGACAAAACTACTACTAACAGGTTTCAGAGTAGCAGCCGCGTTACTAAAAGTCCTAAAAGTTACTATTAGTTAGTCTGTTTTAAAAACTGTTGTGAAGACAGCCCCTTATCTTTTAAGACCTTCTTCCCCTAGTTTATACTGACAGAAGCATTAATAGTTTTCGCAAAAAGAAAAGGAGTACTTGTGGCACCTTAGAGACTAACAAATTTGAGATAGCATAGCCGTCCATTTTAGGAATAAAGACAGTTAGCTAGCCAAATGCTAACTATATATTTTCTCAACACATTCACTTTCATGAATTCCTTTAAAAAATGGATATATATCAACATTTAAAAATGAATGCACCATATAATACACAAATCCTTCCATGGACTCATGTGGATGGCAATATAAAAAATTCTAATGCTTTAAGGCAAGAGAAGACTTTCAACTGCCTTTTAAATCTTCTGTTTTTATTATTTTACACCTCCAGGCATGCCTAAATGTTCAGTTATTCATTATGTTATGTTCAGTTTCTTGCATCTGTCCAATCCCTTCTCTACCTACATATGTGGATTTTTTTTATTTGAGAATAAAAAGCCCTTGTCTATTTCTTCATGCCATAAGCCTTGTGATGTTGGTTGGCTTTTGAATATTTATTTTAAAGGACAGACAGACCTAACAAGTTCATTTCTATAGGCCTCCCATCTGTAATAACATGCTATTATTTATTTCTCAAGAACTACACACTATACTAAGCTTATTTTATGTTTCGAGAATGAATATATTTTCCTAGCCCATAGTTATAGACAATTAAGTTAATTCAAAATTAAATTCATGCTGTCTTCCTATGCACTTTACACTCAAACATCAGTAATTGCTCCAAATGTAATTGCTTAGATTCTAATTTTAGATAGTTAAAAAGACAAACTGTATATTGTTTAACCATGTAGCCATTTTAAAAGAATGCTTTACTAATTTCATTATTAATAAGGAGGATATGATAAATTGGCTAATAATAAGTACCAGGAGTGCCGGTTGAAGTTACATATTAATTTGAAACATTGATCATCATGTAACTACTTTTGTTGTTTTTGCAAATTGCCACTTAAGGGAAACCATCAACGGATTCAGCCCTCTGTTTTCTCTACAGACACAGAAGTCTAAATCCTACCTAGGTTTATATAGAAAGGATGGGCCAGGGTGAATAGAAATTTGATACCAATATTTCTTCCTGGCCAATTAAGCTAATTCCTTCCTAACTAATTCAGGATAAAGCTGTTATTTGCTCTATTTTATATTGTAAACACTGGGTCCAATGGAGCACACTTTAAAGCTGAGCAATTTGGTGGAAATAGCAGCCAAGAGCATGAATACATGATGTCCAGCCCGAGTGTCTTAATTTATGCTCCGAAAGAAATCCAAGCCAACTGACAAGGCAGCAAGTGCAAGAAACTGTAAACTGAGACAGAAAAATAGAAAACTGAGAAGTCTGAAATACATTTACAGCATGTGTTCTTTTTGTGCATTTGAATGTGTTTGGACATTGAAAATGGACAGTTTCTCTTCTGTTTATACTCAGAGCAAAATCCTACATGATATTAAGGAAGTTGCATGAGATGGAGGATAGCTCCATCAATGGCTATTGGTCAGGAACGCAATCCCATCCTCCAGGTGTCCCTAAACCTCTGACTGCCAGAACTGGGACTGGACGACTGGGGCTGGACCATTTGATAATTCCCCTGTTCTGTTCATTCCTTGTGAAGCAACTGCTGGAAGACAGTAAACTGAGCTAGATAGATCATAGGCCTGACCCCGTATGTCCATTCTTAGGTTCCTAGATATAAGTAAGGGAAGAATTTGACTTGGTTTCCAGTCTTCATGCATTAATAAATATCTGGATTCATAATTCTGCAGACACATGTTTGAATTCAATTTTAAAAAAATATTTTCATTGCCACTGAAATAAACTTCAAGAAAATATTTCTATTTATGGTTTCTGTAAAACTTCTTTCCCTCCCCCCAACTTAGGCCCCAATCTTGCAAACACAGCCACATGCTGGATTTTAAGCACATGAGCAGTCCCATTTAAGAGAATAGGACGGCTCGTATGCTTCAAGGTAAACACGTGGATCAGAGTTTGCAGGATCTGGGCCAAAATGTTGAGCATAAAGTGGTGATGTATTACTTAGAGCTGAGTGAATAATTGATATTGAATAATTTGATTAATTTTACCTTGTTTATGAATGTCAATTTTTTTCAACATTTATTCATATTTACTAGCCAAATCACATCAATGAATAATTCGTGGTTTGACTTTTTTTTTTTTTTTTTTTTTTTTGCAAGTAGTTCATTATGATTGGACAAACAGCTTATGATACGTTCTGGTCCCTGACCTGATTAACACAACTCCTACAATCAGTTTTTTGTTGTGTGTGGGAGAATATATGCCATAACAAATTAGAATTTCACTTTTGAAATCCTGCAATATTTGCTTGTAATTAATTATTTCAGTGGTCATTTTTGGTCTATTTAGTATTTACTATTCAATAGTCGAGCTGCTTGATCGTTTATACGTCGCATCATATTTTTGTTCCATAACAAACCTTTCAGGATGGTTGCCTGAGCACTTCCAAGGCAAATCTTCAAAGTAAAACGTTAACCTGGGCATTCACAAGACTCACTTTCTACTAATATTCCTCTGACCCTACTTAATAAATGTTCCCAGGTAACAAATGAAAAAGGTCTAGAGTACAGACAGACTTTATTTAGATTTCACTGAAATAGTCATGGGAAATCTTCTGCCAGCTGTTCTCATATCGCTTCTCTACTATTCTCAGTTCTTTTAGATCAGTCACTCAAATGCCTTACTTAGAGCAAACATGGCTGAACTGAAATTTTGTTTTTCAAATTTTAGACTTTCAGCTCTTGTTCTAACAAACACAACATATCTAAAAATAGAACAAACAAATGAAATTGGCCTGAAAAAAAAACACCAGATAGAACTATTTGAATAGTTTTTCTATATATTTGTATTTGCTTTGCTGGCAATTCCAAAAAATAGTTTCACATCAACTCAAAGACTGAAATTTTTCAAAATATTCAGAGAATTGAATAGACAGAAAATTGTTTGGGGTCAAACTTTTGTATGGATTTTGAGGGGTTATTTTTTACTTTAATAAAATTGAAGGAAATTTCTAAATTAAATTTTTGAATTGAAAAATCAGTGTTTTGTCTCAAATATTGAAATGAAATATTTGTATTTATTTATTTTTAACTAAAACAATTTGTTAACTCAACATGAAGTTGCAAAATATTTGTCAACCTGAATCTTTTTGTTGTTGTTGTTGTTGTTTGCCAAGCTTTAGCACCAAAACTTCACAAATGAACATTATTTTGCTTTTTCAGAACGATTTTTGGCACATCTGTAACCAACCATTGTGTAACTGTCACAAACTGTTACTATGTGATTTATCAGTTTTTGGAAGTTTCACTTGCAATATGAGTGCTGAACTCTTTCAACCAGAAATATGGTAGACTTAAACTCAGTTGAAATTGACAACATACCTGAATTTTAGCAATAAGTATTTTATTCCTGTACATGACTGACTCAACTTTTATAAAAGGTTATCCTCAGAATGTATCTCAAACATGTTTTATTCTGCTACTAATCACTATACTAAACTACTTTTCTGTGCATTTCAAGGTAGAAAATGTTGCTCTTAAATGAGCTACATTCATCTATGCATACACCACTGTATAGAAAAATATGATCACATTCTAAACTCTCAGTTGTGTAAATCCAGACTAATTCCATTGCAGTCACTGGCATATAGTCTAGATATGCACAGTTGTGAGAGCAGAATTGATCTTTTCTACATTTGTGTCTGCAGGGTGATCATTCAAGCATGAGTGCAAAAGCCTTAATGTATGTTTGCTGCTTATTGTCGTCTTGCTTCTGACTAGTCTAATTTGGGAAGAAGTTAAATTCAGATCACCTTTCAACTCAATTTTGTCTGCCTAAATATGTAGACATAAAATCTTCTAGGATCATATTTAGGCTATGTTGTACTGCAAAACCAAAGCTGGAAAAATAGTGAGACATGCTGCCACTGATATCTACAGGAACTCTATTTATTTATTAATAGCAGGAGTCAATTAAAAGAAAGATACAAAGGCCTAGATTCACAAAGGTACTTGGTTGCCTAAACCACAGATTTAGGCAACTAAGTCCAGTTTTAGGCTCCACGGCAATCCACAAAACTCCCCCGAACCCTGTAGTTACCCAAACTCACTTGGCACCTAATTTTCCAGGGTAAAAGTTCCCTGGGTTTCTGCCTCTGGGCATATGCACTGCTGCCTCACTCTAGGTGTATCTGCCACCTAAGTCCCAGAATGATCCACAAACAGGTGGCCAAACTCCTGTCTTCCCCCAGTCTCACAGACAGGACCTGATCTAATAGGCTGTCTCAGATTACACTACAGGATCAGGACCCATTCAAAATCTGGCCGGCAGCAGAGATGATGATGGCTAACTTTTATCTCAGTCATTAGAGCACTCACCTGGGATGCAGGAGACCTTGATTCAATTCCCCCTCAGGCAGAGGGGGAGAAAGGTGTGGGAGATCTCTTCTGAGAGGATTTAAACAGAGGTGTACCCACCAGACATGCCAAACCCATGGGGGGAGCAGAAATTGGGCTTGTTTTTGTCTTAGTTGGCTTGTGAGTTGCTTGTTGACTAGTAGCTTGTTGGGCTTGTGGCTTTTTTTTTTTTGATTGGCTCCCAGAAAGCAGGGGGGGGAAGAGAGTCAGGGGTGCACAGCTGGCCCACCACAGTCCCAGATTGCTCGCCGGGGGGGGATCTAGTCACAGAGTGTCGGGGCTCTTAGGGCTTGGGTTGTTTTGAAATGGGATTAGCTTGATTTTTGGCTTTGAAAGTCGGGGTGCTTGTTTACTGCATGAAAGTTGGCAACTGTGGTTCCCACCTGTGTTTAACAAGCAGAGACAGGTGTCTTCCTCCAGCCTGGACTTAAAGTTTCCTAACTCCATGGAAGTGGGGCTTAGACACAATTCTCATTGGCATCTTGCAGTGGCTAATTTAGACAGCTCCCTGCCAAGTGTGCTGGCTTTTGTGGATTCCATTTTTAGGCACTTCTCTCACCATACATTATATAGGAAGCCTAGGTGCCTAATGCAGGCTTTGTAGGTGTCAGTATTCCAGTGATTTTGCTAGGCACCTAAACATTTAAGTGTTATGAAGCTCAGCTAACCTCAATGGTCTTATATGGGCTTAAATCCCTCTGTCAGTCTGGCCCAGCCAGCCATTTCCAATCATGTCATTACATCATAACTCAGAGTCTCTGACTGATTTTTATGTTCTTGCCTGGAGAGCGGACGTTGGAGAAAACATGGAAGAGTGGAAGAGGTGAGAGTCAGAGCAGGAATTAAGAAACTCAATTAACTTTGCTTACTTGAAGTTCCTACATTACACACACCTTTCCTTTCCACCAACACTGATCAGCATCCAAAGGGTGCATTTGGATTACTTGAAACTGACCTAGAGCATTTTTCTAATAATCATTGATTGTCTATATGTTTTTCCTCCATTGACCTTAAAATTGTCTATCGACTCTAATTGTACTTACAAGTATTACACGTGGCAAATTTTATACATGTATACAGAAAACTTACTTTCTAGACAGGAGTTCATTTCATTTCAGGAGTTCATTCAACTGTAACTATGGATTCCTGCATAATCGCCACACCTGTTAAAAAGGGCACTTAGAATTTTAAAAGTGAGGTTCCCTTATCTTGAGATGTCTGCTAGCTCAGCAAGGCTCCCTCTGAAGTCTAAGCTCTTCCTAGCATAATGCAGCAATTAAATATGTATTACTTTTAGATGGGGTATGTGGTTCATTTGTTATTTCAATCTGAAAATCAGACAGAACTAAAAGATTTAAATTATGTTCTGACTCCTGGAAGACCTCCAGGGAAGTAAGCAACGAAGTAATATGAGTAAACAAACACACTAAATGAATTTCCCAATTTATCTGAAAAACAAATTTAAAAGTTGGGGGTTTTTTTGTTTTTTTTTCCCTGTTGCTTTTCTTTTAGATTTATAGTCTAGGAGAAGAGAATCAGATTCATCAAGCATTCCTCATTTTAATCCCCAAGCTACCTATGTTCCACACAAATTTTGTGTTATCTCACTTCTATTGTTGAAAAATGTTTATCAAAAATAAAGAATCACAAATCAGAGGCTAAGACAAAAACAGTTATTTAGACATATATATTAAAAATATACAACGTGTGTCTCATCTTCATTTGGGGTCTTTGCCATATATTGTGTTATATATTGGAGCCTTGGCCAATTGAGAGGTATGAAGAAATTTCAATAGTAGGCATTAGACCAGAATTTTTAAAACTACTCAAAAGTAGGCACCTTGGTGAGGCATCAAATGTTGGGTTCCATTGATATTTATAGGAATTTTTGCAGTGGGAAAAAATGGATTCAACTCTGCTTAGAAAATCTTGCCTATGTTTTTTTGGGCACTTCCCTGAATTCCTAGGAGCTCAAAGGAGTTTAAGGCCACCTAAAGGTATTTAGGCACCTGCATACACAAATAGATGCCTACTGGGATTTTCAAAAGCCCACGAGACATCTAAATACCTTTTGAAAATCTGGCCTTATTCCCTGTGCAAAATAGGGGTTTTCAAAAAGGCATCAGTCATCCCCACACTAGTATTACTGTGGCGCCTCTAGTTTGCCACAACATGGAAAAGAGTTGGTGAACTAAGGCAGTTTCCGGAAACAATCAAATATTAAACTTTTTGACCTTCTTTACACTTGGGGTTGTGCGTAGGGTATGCGTAGCTACACACTGCAATGAAAGGCAGGCTATGTCTGCACTTACCGCAGTACGTAGCTACATGTGGCAGTGAAAGTCTCCAGCCACAGAAGGCAATGGGGAACTGCCAAAGCCTTTTGCCACTACTGGAGCCTTTCTCTGAAGCAGGGAAAGGCTCCAGCAGTGGGACACTACACAGCTAAAAAGAGCAGTGTAGATGTGGGAGTCACTGCTTGGGCAATAGAGAGCTGTGGGGGGTATATTTCCTAAGGTTCAACCATGTAGGGCACTCTATTCACCTAAGCCATGCCTCACAATCTACGCTGCTATTTATATTGTGTCATCTGGGCATGCAGTGTCTGTTCTCCACATGCTACCATAAGTGTAGTCCTCATACCTTAGTCCTCAACTAAGCTGCTAAGTCTATAGGTTGAAGCCTGATCGATTATTACAATTATAAAATTTATTGGGGTGCAACATGCACTTTTCAAAAACAGATTCTTTTCCAGGCATCTACTTAGAGTTCATTAAGAAGATGAAATTGATGAAGTATGAAGAAACTCAGCTTTAGTTAATACAGACAAATAATTGAAGTCATAGGAAAAATATACATACATATAAAAATAAGATAAATACAGTAAAGTGGTTTCCTGCATTGTTCATACTTGCAATTCCATCCATACATCCAGGATCATATCTGATAAGGATTCAGTCCCTGCCCACGTGTGGTACTCTGTCTCCAGCTAACCATAGTTAAAACTTCTGACCCCTGATGCAAGCCATTTCTGTCAATTAAAGTCTCAATAGTTTTGATACATCAATGCAGTTAGCTCCATGGTTACCTTATCGCAAAAGTACCCTAAGATGCTACTGCATTTTCATTTGTGGTTTACCTATTTATCACACAATGCATTACTAAACTATCACAACATACTGCTAAATTTTATAATGTTAGGTCAAGCACATAATATTCACATTACCGTACATATGCCAACTCCTACTGGATCTCACACTGAGCCCTTAATGCTTAATACTTAGATTCTATAGCCTAAGACTATTTTTATACATATATTTTGGTTCTTCTACTTTCTATTACAGTTTCAGTAACTTTCTTTATTATGTCTATATGCATGTATAAAAAATAGCTTACATTTTATTGAAAACCATATACCCTCTAAGATCAAGTCAGGGGTCATTACTCAACAATGTGGTATTATTTATTCTTTATATTGCAGTCGCACCTAGAGACCTCAATCAGTATCTGGGCCCCATAGTACTAGGTGCTGCCTGAACACATAGGAAGACATAATCCTTGCCCAAATAGCACTTACCAGCTAAGGGATATATTGTGGCCTGGCTTGTGCTTATGTGTAGGGAGGCAAGGAAGCATAAGGCACTCCCTTATATCTTTGGGCAGGCTGCCTATACCATGGATAGCAGCAGAAGGGGATACAGACTCCACAGAGCCACTACATCACTTCCACCATGCATGTGGGCAGGAAAGGTTGGAGACTGAGTGGAGCCTTGGCACCTTTCACAATATGCTAGCGAGTGTCACTAAAATGGCACTCTGGGGGATGTATGCTGTACCAGTTACAGGCCTGGCCCAGGGTACTTCCCCTCCAAGGAAACACACAAGAGGCAAAAAGTGACTTCCAGTCACTTTCTACCTTTCACTCTACACTGGGGGCAGCACAGGAAGCCCATCCATCTTGCTAAATTGTGGCTTTGCCACAAGACAGATGGAAGTAGGCAAGACAGACAAACATACTTCAACTTTCAAACTTGCTAATGTGTAACACAAGCTATTAAAACATGACAAAGGTCCGAAACGTAGAACACCCGAGTTTTGTTGCACTTCATGCCATAAATAACTGGTTATAATGGTATAGTGTTTTTAAGAAAGTTTCTCTCACTGTGAGAGTCAAGCCAGTTTCTCAACCCATAACAGATTAAAAGGAAACAGTGGGGGGCCTATCCCTGGGCACACAGGGTTGTTGGGCATCCATAAAGTTCCCTTTGAAAACTGTGCAGTAGAGTAGCCCATATAAGACCATTTAAGTCCTTGAATTATTTAAAAACTTCTAGTCTTTGATTTCTATATATCCTTGGGACTATGCGGGAACCTTGGGAAAATTCAGATTCAGATCCCTATCTATCACTGGCCAAACTAGAACACCAAATCCAAAGAATCAAGCAGAAGTTTGCATTTTAATCCATCACTGGTTTGGGCACATTGTCAATTTCTTGTCCTTCATTAAATTAGAAAAATAGTATCCACATTAATACTACAAAACACCACGGAACAAACACTGGGTCCTTCTGTATGTTGTAGTTAATGTTTTTTTCATAAGATCACAGGTAGGATTGTAAATTGTTGTTTAGACTTCACATGCCATAATAATGAACATTTCACATCTCACTCCTTTCTCAAATTAACTAGTTCTCTTACTGCTTTCACTTCATTACCTTAAAAGAACCTTTTAGAACATTTAGAGCATAATAAGTTTACTATAATACAAATACATCATTAAAATTCCATTTGTTCTGCAGGAAAGGAATGTCTCTTCTATGTTTTAGTTTACTAGAATTCAGTTCACCCAGCAGGGCAGGAAGTATCCCGATTTCAAAGCTTAAAGACTATGTTTGCTTTTGCTTTCTTCAATGCTAGTTCATTGAAATGTTTCAGTTATTAGTCAATGAATCATTACCATTTCCTGAGCTTTCATTTCCTTTTCCTACCACTTGCTGTTTCATTAATATTAAACAGCTTGTCCTTGACAGACTGCCATCAACCTCATTTTGAGCAATTTCTTTTTCACATGGATCATCCTGATTTGCAGCCCTCTAAAAAGAGACCCCTTCAGAGGTGACATTTGGTAAAGATATGCTTTCATTACAGTCCTCATTTTCCAAGTCAAATTATGATAGACTAGTCTCAGGGCTAGAGCTGGTTTTCTAATAGCCCCCAAATAGTTTATTTGATGAATTTTGATACTTTTCTAATAAATTATTCAACTAGTATTTTTTCCCATTACTTGTCCAACTCTACTAAGTTGTCAGTTTCTCCTCTCTGCCTTTCATTAGCTTTTGCAACTGGACTGATTTATATGTGCTTTCACTCATCTGAATAACTAAATAGATGTCACATATTTCAAATTAAATAAGAACATGTTTTATTTACAAATAGGCCCATTTGGCTGGATTTCATCCTTATATTCAGCAGTACAAACTGCTGAAAGTTAATTTACCACCTTTATTTAAATATACTATGATCCAAGATGTATTCTTGATTCTGCAGTGAGATCCCCAAAGATCCCCAAACCCATGCAAAAACCCCACTGAAGTCAATGAGGCTCAACATAGGCACAATGGTCTGCCCAAACAACACTCATTGCAGGATTGTTGCCTTATTGCTTTCAGATGACATTTTGCTTCTGATGCACTTAGGGTTTGTCTACACAGTGAGTTACTGGGCAACAAGCCATGGTGTGACTCTACAGCACATGAAGTTACTGTGCAGTAACCGCCTGTTTGGACATTACTACAACATTGTGAAGGTCTTAGAGTGCAGCTTGTTGTTACTACACGGTCAATTAAGCTGCACCCCAGGGCTTTCACTGTGCTGTAGCAGAGTCACATGGGAAGTGATTGTGCGGCAAGCTGTTGTGCTATAGATTCACAACCTGGCTTGCCACGCAGTAACTCACCATGTAAATAAACCCTAAGTGATGTGCACTCTGAATGAAGTCAATTGGAGCCACATGTACATGTCTAGTGCAGACTTTTACCTTTTGTACCATATTTTCTAAGGGTTCTCTACATTTTTTTATGTGACCAACATTTCGTGGAAACAAATCACTTTCACGTGAAGTTTTAGGACACTGTCATTTGCATGTGAATGATAAAATACACTTGCATCACGACAACCTCCATTTGGGCTCAGCATGCATACTATTTGCACACAGACATGTGGTTTTGCATTGGCAAATGATGTCATTTATATGCAACAGCAGAAATGACTGCACTCAAAAACCAATGATTCAGTTAAAAATGGTCCAAAGCATGAGACCTGTCAGTCTTCTGCATGGTATGCCCACAGCAATCTTTCTTTGATGTGGTTGCATAGCGTAGTTCTCATTAATCTTAATGAGATATAGACACCCATCAATCAATTTTCGAAGGGGTTCAAAGTAGAAGCAACTATTGACTCTTTAGGAGTTCAAATTGACTTTCTTGGTTTCCTCAATAGCAATTTACAGCATGTTGACATATTTTCTCTGTTATGCCAGCAATTTTTAAATTTTGCCTCATCGGTCATTGTTTCCCATGACATTCATCTTTCTGGCATGACTTGCCACTTTTTTCCCTCTTTTTATATAGATTTACTTGCAAAGGAAGCGCCTCAGTTATGTAGTTTTCATATTTTAAGACATCTGGGAAGATCACTGTCTCCTTGATGTTCAAGTAAGGTATCTTTTACAGATGGATGTATTCTTTGATTTGAACAAATGATTTTCCTTTTTGGGACAGTGTGATGCATTGTTGTAACAGAGTTCAGGAAGTTACGTATATAGATTATTACTTGACTGATTTTAGCAATAAATATTCACTCCTAAATCTGCTAGCCCTTTAAAATGAATGGATTCATTTCATTGTGTGCACAACTGCTATAAATGCGTATATTTCTGTAGAGTTGAGTAATCAGTGGAAAAATACTCAGCATGCTTGTTCATAACAAAAGCAATTTTTGAACCAAATATGATATTGCTTTTTAGTTTACTCCTCACAGAGGCCTAAAGCGTTACTAGCATAAATACCTGCAGAATGCTAATTTTTAGATCAAATACTCAAATATTCAAAGAAAGCAAATGTCAAATTATATATTTGATTTGAAAATTTACACACCACAATTAACAATTGGCTTTGTCTCAGCACTACATCCTACAATAGGTTCCTTCAATTTAATGGTATTCTGCATAGTCCCAGGGATAGGCTTGTATGGATCAAGTTGGAACATCTGGCCCTTGGCTAATTACAAAAGTTGCATGGCGTTTATCTCTGTTCTCTGATTGGATTTATGCAACTAATCACCACCGTGTAAATTGCACTTCTCGAATATTTTCCACCTGAATATACATTTCAAAAGCTCAAGTTATTCTGGTCAGTTAATCCAGTATCATAAATTACATAAGTTACAAGTACAAAAGTTACATAAAATTATAGTGGAATGTGTAAATTGTATATTTGAGTGTAATATTTGCTGTACACAGTTCAATTGATCTGGAGACCAAGAACTATTTACAGAAGAAATTAGCAAATAATTTACAATAATGAACGCATCTGAGAATTTTGTGAAGTGTTTGCTGACAATTCGCCTGGCATGGGAAGTGGTTTTTCTGGACACCATCTCTGCAAAGCATGGGAAATTAAAGTAGTCCTGAAAAAGCTGACTGAACAACAAATGCCGTGGCAGCAAGGAGTTATACAGCACCAGTCAGAAGCCCAAGCTGCAACCAATAGGTCTTATTAAAAAGACATTTTCCCCCCAATACAGAGTAACCATGGGGAGATGGTCTGACTGATGTCTGGCTCCCAAGGGTTGTACTGTGATCATGCATAGGACATGAATAACCAACCAGGCAGACTCACGGCATAGCCAAACATTATTACAAGAAGGTTTACTCAGAACTTTAACCTTAACCAAACTTATTCATATCACCTATTTCATGGGAACATGTAGACATATCCCCAACTGTTACCTTCTGACTAAGAGTTCAAGTGGACTGACTGCGTGGGACATGTTTCCATAGATTATCACAGTGAGTAGTCACTGTGATTAAATTTGGGCACTCCTGGACTCTAGGAGATTTTTGCTCATGGCTGCCCAAAGGCAAATGACACAGGTAAGAAGGAAACCAGATCCTCTGGCAACAACAGAAGTCTTTTCAAATTGAGCCCTGGAAAAGTGTCACAGTTGAAGAAAGGAGAGCATGCTGCATAGGAAGGTATGTGTCAGAGAGGCAGAGTCTTCTGCTAACCACCCCTGTTAGCAGGTATTGGCAAACTTCATGGAAATGATGACTGATTCCAAATTCCCTTTGGCAAGTGTGGTTCATTAGCCCCATCCTGAACATAAAGGAGATGAGTCTGATTCTTTAGTAAGTGGCAACTAAAGTTTGGGACAGAAATAGCCCAGATTCATAGGATAAATTAGTTACTTCCTAGCACTACCCAGTTAAAGTTAGCTGATTTACTTATCTAACTTTCAGTATTCTAATATGTTTGAGGACTATATTCAATTACAGTAGTGTTGTTACTAAGACTGAGCTCAAAACCATATTAGATATAAATGAGATACTATACTCCAATATCTGTCTAGGTTTTTATAAAGTGCCCATCAACAACCAACAAGAATAAGGAGCAGTATCTCTCTTCCTTTTTCTAAATGGGGGAAATTAATTGTTTTGGTTTAAAGTATTTGGTTGGGGTTTTTTTATTTCAAGAGGGTTCAATCTAGTAGTTTTTCATTTGAATTGTCTGGCATCAAAAATGTGGAACAGAGGTTAAACAAGATGGATATTCTGTACTTAATGCCTGTATATTCTGTGATTGCTTACAGTCCAAAGCAGACACAGACTTTGTTCCAGAGGAGAAAGTTTCAGATAGTTAAATGACTTTCCCCTAGTTTTTCAATGTGCTCAAAGTTTAGGTGGGAACAGAGCCAAATTAATTATTTTATATGGGTGTATGTCTGCCTCTTATAACTAATATTTATATGCACATATATCAAGCATTCATTGCAAGAGGCAGACAGCATTTTAAATAATATACATAATATATATAGCTGAGTTGCATCTCCAGCATGGGTCTGTCTCTTGCAACTATGTTCTTGGTTTGTGATTGTATGTATTAACATCTATAAATATGCAAACAATACACACTATTTTCTGAGTGATGAAGAAAGAAGCAATACATAAAATTACAATCTAAGCACACAAGAGGCAGATTGTAAGTAGTTATCTGTAGAAGTAGAATAAATAAATGTAAAAAATGGTTAAAATGCCTACGTGTTACATATGAAATCAGCATGGTGCAAAGAACTGGATGTTTTAGCAGCTAGATTATTAGGAAGCCAAATGACGAAGTCTGTTTCATATCCATAAGACTTTCCATGTAAAGAATATCCCACACGTAACTAAACCAGTTACCCAGTACAGCTTGTGAGACTTTAAGGGTTTTGTATAAGAAGTCATGAGCTTTGTCACCCTGACCAGCCTGTAACTCAGTAAGATTCCTCCATGAGTTTTATTTTCAAGTTTAGTATTATGTATGCCCAATGTAGAATAATATTTTAATAGTTTTAAACCATTAAATATTAGTAAATAGCTTGAAATATTATTGTAAACTAAGGGAAGCTTGATTTTCCCCATAATTTTCTCACAACAATCAACGGCCATAACTTCTCTTTTCCCCCCCAGCTAAAGACATGACTTCCCCAATTTTTACCATGACAAATAAATATAGTCTTACTCAATATCTACCTTAAATCAAGCATTAGAGATCTTGATTTGTACAGGTAAAGCTAAAATTAAAATGTTATATCTTGTTAGTTGTTCTCTAGAGATCTGAGACCTGATTCTCTTCTTACATTGGTAGGAATCAGACTATACTGAAGTCAGGGTGTACAAGGGTGCAAATTTCTATGTAAGAGAAAAATCAGATCCTTGGACTCCAGAGCAATCCAGTCACACGTCTGAAAGTACTAATTGCTGATTTGTGTCCCCAGGGCAGGTCTGTATTAATGATTCCCTTTCTGTATAATCGTATCTGTACTCTTAAATAGCTCCCATGTAGGACTTGATACTGTGTGTTAGAACCACTAGTACAAACAGACATATTAGAAGTTTGCCTCTATTCTCCTTTAACTGATCTCTTCAGTTGTGTGCTCAGCTTCCCAATGATCAATTTATCTTTGATTTGCAGTTCTGACTCTTCAAATAAGCTACCAAAGACTTTACATAATCTGCTGTTATCACATTTTAAACAAGTTCAAATAATTATTTTTAGGAAAACAATTAAGCTTGAAAAACTGGAACTGAGTTATTTCTATAAAACAATTGAGGAAGCAATTTTATCATGTGTTGACCCCTGTTTATCCAGAAATTGTGTAAAACGTTCAATGTTATATATCCCAGTCTTCATTCTAGGAGATATAATTCACCTGAGGAATAGTGGATTACTGCAAAATGGGACTAAGAGAAAGGATTGGTCAAACTATTGGAACCATAAATAGGATAGACCAGCTCCATATATCTTTGCTTATACACAGATAATGTTTTCACTTCACAGAAGTTAGTAGACATCCTTCAGAATTCTAATGTGGGGATTTTGTGGCTTTGCAGAATATTGGTGGGGGTGTGTTCTGAACGTCTGGTAACTAAGAAAACAGTATTTTTGTTATGACAGAACAAACCAGGCATGTAGCTTAATCTCATCTGATAAAATTGTACCAGAAGCAGTGATAATTCCCAGATTTCACTGTCTTTGGCAGTCATAAGTGCACATATCTGATCTTAACCCCAAGTGGGTTTTCTTTTTTTAATGGTACGCTTGTCAGCTATACAATCTTTTTCTTTTTTTTTCCTCCACTGCATGCATCCGATTAAGTGAGCTGTAGCTCATGAAAGCTTACGCTCAAATACATTTGTTAGTCTCTAAGGTGCCACAAGTACTCCTTTTCTTTTTAAGAATGTACAAAATAAGTTTAGACAGCGGAATGACAGTATGTATGCATGTATAACAATGCATGCATGTGTAACAGTGTTTTTAAAGGATCTCAACCTAGGGCACAGAGTATTCTTAAGGAGGTTGTTCTTGCTGTTATAAAGGAACCTCAAGTTCTGTTCCTTTCCACACTTTAAATAAGTTTTAAAGTAGTTAATATTGGAGTTCTTTCATTAACCATATACCGGACTCCTGCCAAGAAAGAAACATTCATCTATTACAGGCTTCAGAGTAGCAGCCGTGTTAGTCTGTATTCACAAAAAGAAAAGGAGTACTTGTGGCACCTTAGAGACTAACCAATTTATTGGAGCATAAGCTTTCGTGAGCTACAGCTCACTTCATCAGATGCATAAAGTGGAAAATGCAGTGAGGATGTTTTATACACAGAGACCATGAAAAAATGGGTGTTTATCACTTCAAAAGGTTTTCTCTCCCCCCTCCCCACTCTCCTACTGGTAATAGCTTATCTAAAGTTTTTTTTCATGGTCTGTGTTATAAAACATCCTCACTGCATTTTCCACTTTATGCATCCGATGAAGTGAGCTGTAGCTCACGAAAGCTTATGCTCAAATAAATTGATTAGTCTCTAAGGTGCCACAAGTACTCCTTTTCTATTCACCTCTTAGCATTTCACACCTATTTAAAGTTAAGCCTCCTTTTATGCTGATAGTATAGATCGTTTCTTCCTCTGTGGAAGAAGAGAAGAAAAAGGAATGTCTTCTTCTTGAGGTTCATGACACAAGAAAGAGCTCTTGAGCATGACTCTGCTACAGAACTTTATCACCTCTGTTTTGTGTGTTCCTTTAAAAAATGTATACGTTTCCACTATTATTGCTGTTGACCTTATTGAGTTTATGCTTCCAGATAATTTTCTTATCTCATATGTGCTGAAAAACAGTGTATTTGCATCAGAAAACACAAATAGAGGGTGATTTAAATATATTTCTGTTTCAGGTTCCTTATTTTAATCTTAAGTGGGCCTGATCTGAAGCCTATAGGAAGTCAATCCGTTTCTTTTCATTGACGTCAATGGAGTTTGGATCAGGAACTTGATGTTGTTTAAGAAAAAAAAAAAGACATTTTCAGCCTAAGTCCCTTTTGAACCTATACATTAAAATGCACTTAAAATTAAAAAAAAGGGGGAGAGAAGGGGGGCTTGAAACAAATTGAGAACTTGGTAAGCAATAAAATCCCTCAGAAGACTGTGTGATCAGAATCAATCACGCCCCCAACAGAGGTAATCAAGATTAAATGTAACATTAATTCAAGAAGAAATACCCAACCCAGGAGCAATTTGCACTCAGTAAGTGTGTCAACAGGGATTCTGCAGTAAAAACCTTATGTATCCTCCTCTAGATTGAGGATTGAAGTTAATTTAATTGTAAAAAGAAGAAATCAAAATGTAATACTGTAGTTAGTCTTGAAATCAGTAATCAGACCTGTTAAAAACTGAAAAAGTAAGTTGCTACATCCTTGCAAAAAAGGGTAGTTTGCTTGAGTGACAGTAAATAAAGCGTTCAGAACTGGGACTATCTATCGTAGACTTGATAATAAATTATAGACTTTTAATAAATGAGTATTTTCCTTCCATAAAAGTAAGAGTCAGTATTTTGTATTCTGCAGGTTTTTCTCATGCTTGTGGAAATATGTATGGCAAATCATAAGTAGGCTACAAAACTTGTCTACTAATCTGACAGCTTTGTCTATATCTCAAAACATGTAAACAAACTTAGGCCCTGTAAGAGGGTAGTCTATTTGCTGTACACCTCCTTTTGGCCAGGAGTGGCTCTTGAGTATCCTGCATCAGTCTCCCTTCTTCCTATGCTCCTCAAACTTCACATACAGCATTTTCTCTGTGCCAACATCGCTTCATCTATTAATATCAAAATGGCAAACAAAACTCAAAGTCCAACTCAATTTCCTGCTTCTGGAAAGCCACTTCATGGCCAGAGTCTTATTTTCTCCTGGTTTCTCAAACTGTCCTGCAAACATCTGTTCTCTGCAGCTTGCAGGAGCCTTCTAACTCTGCCACAGCTCCTTCCTTCTTAAAGGCCCAGATGCCTTCCCTGAAGCCCAGTTGAACAGCAGGTAATCAGTAACAGGTTCATTGGACCCAGCACCCTCTTAAAGGGGCCAGACACAGCGTGACAGGCCCCAACCCTGCAACAGGAAACATGCAGATGTAGATCCCTGCACCTACATGGAGTCGCATTGTAAAACGCTACATGTCACCAAACAGTCTTTCCTAGGATTTATGCCATCTGCCAACTAAACCAGCCTTTGGTAAATCTAGGTGTGCTCTCTTTTTACCCCAATCCAAATGCCATTCACTAAAAAAACTGTTCTTGTAACAGGTGTATTTGTGTCTGAGAATGACAATTCCAAATTCAATAAGAACTCTGATATTCGGAGAAATCTCTCTCTCTCTCACACACACACAGACACACACACACACAACCACCTATCTATCACAAGATAGTGCCTTCAGTTCTTGCCAATCTTTCAGCTTTATATCAGTCTCAAAACAGCTTGACACAAATGAGTTCAGACTATTGTCCTCAATTCCCATGCTCTACATTGGCAACATTCTTGATAACAAAACAGTCCACTTCTTCCCATGATGAAACATGTCAGCCCAGCAGAACCCATCGAAATGAAAGCTACTGTCCAACAGTTAAGGTATTACTAAAATCATATTACTAAATCATAAAAAAATCCACCAGGTTTACAGTCATGACCAGAACAATATCCCCTTTTCAAATCTTTGAAGATTTTTAACATGTAAAACAACTTAACATGTCATCACTTACATCTCTTTTGCTGTTGGACAGCAGAGAGACTGCTAAATGGTTATATACAAATAAGATGAAAGCAAATGGCTCAGTTAAAAGGTAAGCTGTGACTGCTGCATGATAAATCAAGTGTTTTTATTTTTAAATAGCTCTAGAGTTACAAAAAACGACATGCAATCTTTGTTTTAAATGTAGGGCAAGATTCTCTGGCCTCCTCCATTCCCTTGCATTTCTGTGTTGCATGCTTCAGAGATGAACTGTGGTGGAAGTGTGTGTGTGGCTGGATTTAGCTGCATTTTGGCAACCTTTTACTTAGTGGATTTTTCCTTGAAGATCATAGCCAGCTGGTGAACATAAGAGCAGCCCCAGGCTTCTCTATATTCATATGGTAAATTCATAAACTCAGCATTCATATGCTGGGGCTACTGTCCCACCAGCCTCAACACCAGTGAGCAACAACTAGCTCTCCCCTACTTCACCCAAAAGGAATTTAATGGAGTAGAGAATTAAGCCCATGATTTTCTGGCCATTTAATGTGTTTTGGGTATTTTGAAGTTTTAAAATAGTCCAAAAGGCATTTGATGCATCATTTTAATTGTTGACAATACAGCTTCAACACTAAGAGGAATCTGACTGCAAAGTCTACTGATTTGTATGGAACATCACTTGGAAGTTGTAGAGACTAGGAATTATTTTGTATAACAGGAAGTTTGTGTTCTTGACTTCTGTCATAACAGGGAGAATTGAAGGTAATTTACAGCAGCATTATAATTTTTTGATGATTACTACAGAAGTTTCTTGTTATCCAGTTCTTGGACATGGTAACCAACACTTAGTTTTTGCTTTCTCCCAGTTAGTCCCTCAAGCTACTCAGGACAAATAGACAAAGAAGGATTCTAGAATGTGCTAAAATGAAGAAAAAGGGAGATGGAGAAATGGTTCTGTTCTCCCCAGACTCGGATACAGAAGATGTCCCATCCCAGAAATAAAACTTTTAATGCACCTGCATAGTCTAACAAGGCAAGGACGAAAACAACCTAGGACTTCTAGTGGCCTACATGCCTCCCACTGAAGACCCTGCTGACCTCTTGGAAGAAGCATGGTAAAGTTCTGATCACCGAAGTTGACCACCATATAGACAATACCGAAGCCATTCTAGCATTTTATCATTTGACCAATATAGAAACCATGAGCATCTCACCTGCAGACCCTCACACTCAGCGGGGGACACGTGGTAAATACTATAACCATCTACTCTCTCGCTTGATTACCTCCGTGTCCAGGAGATCCTCCATCTCATTTAAGGAATGAGCTAGACAATGGATCAGTGTCAAATTTCAACAGATTGCTGATGTTCTCAAATCCACTCCAAATCCCTCTATTAACAGCATGACTCCTTACTGGATACTACCAATGCAGTAAAAGAGGCAAATAGAAACTTCTACTCCTCAACCATTACAGTTATAAGTCACAGACAGCAGAATTGTTCTGCATAGTGAAGTGGATAACCTGGACTGGATAATATAAACATCAGATCCAAACACCAACCTCTGCAAAGAGCTCTCCCCCTACTTTGTGGAAGGGATCAATCAAAAACAAGAGTGTCATAAAAATAAAGGAAAGGGTAACCACCTTTCTGTATACAGTGCTATAAAATCCCTCCTGGCCAGAGGCAAAACCCTTTCACCTGTAAAGGGTTAAGAAGCTAAGGTAACCTCGCTGGCACCTGACCCAAAATGACCAATGAGGAGACAAGAAACTTTCAGATCGGGGGAAGGGAGGGGGACAAAGAGTTTTGTCTGTCTGTGTGATGCTTTTGCCGGGAACAGCTCAGGAATGCAAGCCTTAAAACTCCTGTAAAGTTAGTAAGTAATCTGGCTAGAAATGCGTTAGATTTTCTTTTGTTTAATGGCTGGTAAAATAAGCTGTGCTGGAGGGAATGTGTATTCCTGTTGTTGTGTCTTTTTGTAACTTAAGGCTTTGCCTAGAGGGATTCTCTATGTTTGGAATCTGATTACCCTGTAAGGTCTTTACCATCCTGATTTTACAGAGGTGATTCTTTTACCTTTTCTTTAATTAAAATTCTTCTTTTAAGAACCGGATTGATTTTTCATTGTTCTTAAGATCCAAGGGTTTGGGTCTGTGTTCACCTGTACAAACTGGTGAGGATTTTTATCAAGCCTTCCCCAGGAAAGGGGGTGTAGGGCTTGGGGGGATATTTTGGGGGAAGACATCTCCAAGTGGGCTCTTTCCCTGTTCTTTGTTTAACACGTTTGGTGGTGGCAGCATAGGGTTCAAGGACAAGGCAAAGTTTGTACCTTGGGGAAGTTTTTAACCTAAGCTGGTAAGAATAAGCTTAGGGGGTCTTTCATGCAGGTCCCCACATCTGTACCCTAGCATTCAGAGTGGGGAAGGAACCTTGACAAAGAAAAACTAAGACAGAAAGGCCAGGAACTAGATAAGCCCCATCCCTGCTACCCTTGTCAGAGTTTGGCTCCATCACATTCTCTGCAGCCAAAGAACCTTGAGAAATATTTGAGTTGCTACCTGCAAACAGATTTTTGCCCTTCCTAGCTCCTGAAAGTCATCAAAGTCCAACCATGCTCACTGTTAACAGAAATTCTTATGCCTCTTTCAGAGAAGCTAACGTGTCAACTCTTTGAAAAAAAAGCAAGTTGCCTTAATCGTCAAAGCCACATTTAATGCAGATGACCTTTCAGACACTCAGGAATCTGTGGAGTACTTTAGGGATCATCTACTTCTTGGATTTTCTCACCTCCAGCTTCTAACCCCTAAGCATAGAGTCCCAAACTATATGGCATTTGAGTAGAGGGGCACCTGCAAGAGAAAAAGGGGGAAGCATGCCCCAATTAGACATTGGGCATCTCCAGTCAATTGTTGGGCTCCCTCTGCCACTGATTTCATTCCTTTGTTTTCCTCCGAGGTGCAGAACAGAGGGGAGCAAAGACCTATTGTCTATTGCAAAGCCATCTGCTTAACACGCTTGTACATTGACATGGCATAGTTTAAAAATCATTCAGTTTATTTTTGGCTCATCGAACTTTAACTTCAATTTATTTGATAAATGAGGTGTGTTTAGACTAATTATTCTATAAAAATAATTTTCCCTAATCACGGTTTACAAGCATAACATTAGAACTATAAATGAGAAGTAAATATGAAATGGAGATTCTGCTTTGATTGAGATGTTTACTGCATGTTTTTGAAGGCATTTATACTGCAAACAATCAACATATTAGTCAATAATTTTGGCCATATTTTACATAATATGAAAAGCACTTCTGCACTCCAATGAAGACTTTGTTCACGTCAGCTTATGGTGAGCACTATGACTGGCAGATAAAGGAACATAATGTTGACCCCAGGCTCCACCCCACAAGCCTTGGGAAAGAGAGTAGCAAGTAAAAGCTGTGCCCTGCATTTCCCATCTGGTCATGCCATTTTGGGCATGAACCTATATGTAGTCTGAATTTGACACAGAAGTTTATTCATGCATAACAGCTACTCCACTTTTAAGTGAGAAGGATCTGGAAGTAAAAAAAAACCTGTTAGCATGGCCCAATATCTGTTGCAGGGATGGACATATCTCTTCTCCTTCTGACCAAACAGAAGCACCTCCAGTCCATGTCTAGGGTTCCACAGGTTTAGGGTAGCTTGATGTATGGATAGGTGGTAGGGATGAGGACTGGCTACTTTAAGAAGTGTTGTTCCCTGGCAAACACACAGGAAAATACCTGAGGTAAAATTAATGCTGAGCCTGGAATCCTCCTCAGTGCTATCAAATCCTGTTGGAAATGATATGATAGGGAGGGTGTGGGCATGGACACAGAGACTTTGACCCATGGTTTTTATTGGATCCAGGGAATTGGAGGCAGAGGCTCCAAAGCATATCCACACGAACACCCTAAGATCCACAGGATTCCACACATGAGCATAATTGTCCAGTCTCACTGACCATTCCAGTCTTTGATTTAGCTTTCTAATGGATTTCCCATATTTAATTAACTCATTTTGTTTAAAATGTGTGTGAGTTGGAGAGGACTTTAGGTCATTCTCAGTCTCTTCCTGCTGAAGAAATAGAGCCCAGCTGCTGATGCTGGGAGTCACTGCAAAGATGCCAACATTTTAGAAGTATTTTAAGGGAAATTCTTCAAATATATTGAGCTATCTGGGTTTTGTCTGTATTTTGGTGCATATGTAGTAGTGCCTAAACACTGACTAATTATCACCCTTGCAGTAGGCAAATGTTATTCTTCCTGTTAGTTCCACTCCTCACCGTGATCAGCATCCACACAAGAGAATAAATCCTCTGACTCTGAGTAGTTCTTGCTCCCTCTACCCTCAGCAAATATTGTCAGGGCTTTGGGGAAGGCTAGTTAATTTTTTAAATAAATCTTCCAAAGGATCCGTTTTTAAGCTGTTTGTGAGTAAAATTCCCTGTGCGGGAATTCTTCTGTGCGGATGGATGGATAGACAAAGACAGACAGCTTCAGCACTACTACCTGGTACCACAGAGTCTACAAGGAATAGTTCCTTTAGTGGAGCACTGCAGTGGAAGAACCAGAGATCCATGTAAGAACTAATATCCACGGTCATAACACAATTATATTTACTTCCAGCTTTTTAATATCTAAATACAAGACCAAGAAGATACTTGATGGAATTAAAAGGCAACAATTTTCAAATGGATAAAAAGATGTTTTCATGTGCAATCTATAAAATAAAACTCATTGCCACAGGATATTATTGGTATTAAATACATTAGTAAGATTTTTTTAAATATTAGGCACTTAATATGAATAAGAATGTCCTCTGCAGCTACAGTAGTTAGGATAAAATTACAAGTACTAGGTACATGTTTGCAATATAGAAATATGAAGGAATTATTGTAATAAAGGGTGTCATGCTTCAGGACGTAAACAAATCAACAGCCTAATCAATAACAAAAATCAATAAATTAATACACCAGTTGACTGGTGACCAACCCCTCTGAAACTCTGGCTTCCAAGAGAAACTCCACTTACCTGTAACTCCAATCCAAGCTCCACCTTGCAAGGCCTTCCCTCAACCAGAGACTTGCTTCACTCCTGTCATCTGCTGCTGAGCTGGTCAGTGGAGTTTACACTGCTCCAATAGGAGGAGACTCCAGAAGAAAACTCTCTTCTCCACGATAGGATTCCAAAAAGATACCTGTATATCTCTTGTGCTTCTTTGGCCTGAATACCCATTCTGAGCCCATGGCCTTTCAGATTGGGGGTGGCTCACTTCACCCATTGAATAAACCCTATGTTAGTTATACTCACACATATACCTTAAAATTACACAGCATATTTATTTTTAAGTGTGGTACACAGGGAAACTCCATACTGTGCAGTTTTGCAGACTTTATGGAACTCCTGAAACATATGCAAATTAAACCTGACAGCTGCCACTCTGATTTTCCAGTTTACTAACAGGAGCCGCCAGACAGCTGGTAGGAACACTTCTTTAATTCCCCGACTTATCATCTAGAGGGAGGCAAATAACTTATTTCCCTACATTTTATAGGCCTCAAGCTTAAATATGGACCAGTGGTCACTACACATTTATTTTCATATTATTATTTCAAAACTCAAGGCATGTACATCTCATATTCAAGTGCTTACCTATGGACTGCATATTACCCACCAAAACATTCTATTTTACTAATATACTTGATTAACTATGGCAAAAGTAACAAAACCAACTCCTGCAAAACCAACAGAAATAGCCACTACATTAATTTAACCACACTTCAGGGATTAAATACAGGCTCTGTTGAAGTCAGTGGGAAAACTCATATGAATTTTGGTAAGGTAAGGATTTCACTCAATATTTTAATCTTTAACAAGACAAAAATAACCAGATACTCTCTACTATTAAGTGAGTTGTAAAAATACATTACAAAAAAAGGAAGAGGGAAGAATATATAAAAATGAGATCCAGAAATAGGAACAGTATAATATTATCTACAGTTATTTCAGTTATTGTCTATATTATAGGATTGGTTCAAAACAAAAGCCTGATATTTTACCAAGTAGGTGTGTCTAAAATGAAAGCTTAGGTTAATATGAAGAAAAAAACCATATTCTTCCCCACCCCCTCCACACACACTCCCTCTTCAAGCTTTGTTCTTCCATCATCTTAGTCACTAATGGTGAAATTTTCCCCTGGCAGAGGAGATCTAGCATAAGTGGTGCATAGACCTTGTGCTGACTCTCTCCACAGGAGAAGATTTAATTTCTTATAAATATTTAATGTCTGGGTAAATAGCTCTTAGTTTTGCAGGATACAGTATGGCTGTTTCAACATTAATTGTATAATGAAGTTCATATATCAATGAGCGACCTGGAGTATATCCGGGGAGAAATTGTCCTTTTTCCTATTCAAATTAATCTCCCTTTTAGTTGCCTGCAGTATCCTTCTAGCACTTAGTGGCAAATCCTGTTCCCAGTGCCCAGACACAGGAGAATAATCTACCAGATTTGGTTTGTCCATCTTTTAAAATGGCTGTAGGTACTTTCAACAAAACTTTGGGCACCCAGCAGGCTTCATTATCACACTGCATGTCTCGCTGAAATAGTAGTAATAGTCAGTATCTCTTCAACTGGAGCACCCAGCAGTTAAGTTACTTATAACTTAACTGCCCATGAAGTAATTGCAGTGGACATTATTACTCCATCAATTCTAATTTTGTCTGAAAAATCAGACAGGAATATTTCTGTGGACAAAAGCTCCATCCATCCTTATTATTTCTCAATGAACAAAAATGTAATGGTCTTCACAACAGGAGTTAGTGGACTCCTAATCCGTGCTTAATACATCATCACAATTTTTGAATGTAAAAAAGGCTTGAGTTCTTTTGAAAACTCCATCACACTTCATAGGAGGTCTTCAGAGTCTCTCAGGAAGCTTTATGACTATTTTAATGTCTAGGTCTTGCATATTCTTCTGCTTACAACCCATGCTATCAATGCCTCATTCTCAATGATAGATATTACAAACCATGCAAGTTGTTTTAGCTGAGAAAGGGAGAACACATTTCCAGCAAAGGCCAGTCAAGATTAAAGACAGACCTGTTTAATATGAATGTGTTGAATTAATTACTGATGAACCCTAGCAAACTCCAACCATCACTGCAGCCACACCTTGCTGATAATGAATTAGTGTGTGAGGCAAAGCAGTATGGTACAATCAGATTGTCTTCAGTGTTATTAAGACTCCTTATTAATTAGAGAACTCACAGGGCTTTAACTCTAATTGCTTTCCTTATCTCTGATAGAGTAAAGAGGATATCTGACTGATCTTCTATATTGCTTATCTTTAGCGAAAAGTCCAATTAAATACTCTATGTAGAATAAAAGTTCTTGGTAGTTCAATAGACAGCATTCTTGCCTCAAGCAACATGGTTGTATGTGGAAGCTTATGCTGACTTTAAGGAAAGCTTTTGGCATTTAGGATTTTCCGCATAAACTTCCACATACAACCATCTTGCTACTTCATACTTGCCCTTCTCCTTCCCTTCCACCTTGCCCATTTGTTGACCTTTCCTTCAAAGCCTCCAAGGAAAAGTGCAACATTCTTTCATCCTTGAGTTATCTGTCCACAATGGAACTGTGGTACCTGACAACCACGGGTACTTCCTGAAGCCTTAGTAAACTTAGTTTGAAGATGAAGGGTTTTTAAATAAGAGTGCATTGTAGTTCTGAACTGCTTTGTGCAAGGACCAGAGCCATTATTATTTTTGTGGTATATGAGTTGCATCCTTGTGTGGAGAGTAGAGTGGAACAAGGAGGGTGTACTTGGTCAGCAATAGTGGATCAGGCTGGCTGTGATGCCTGGAAAACAGGAAAGAAGCAAGGGGGCAATTTATTTTTTAAGAATGTAATTAATAAGACATGTCCCTCTGACGTTGTGCATGTACCCACTATACTATCTATTATTGTTTTTTCTGTGTTTTCTAATTAGATTGTAAGTTTTTCAGATAGGGACTGTTTCTATTTATGAGATTGTTTGCACAATGCCTAATGTAATAGGACACTGAACTAGGCACGAGAGTAATTCAAATAACAAAAGTAAACATTTCCACTAAGTACTTTATCTACTATAATTTTCCAGATGGTGATCAGGGTTTTTGCCATAAATTAAAATGACTGTCACGGAAATTATAATTTAAATCCAGTGACATTTAGAATGAGCCCCAGAAACACTGGTCCCCTGCTTTTTTTTCCTCCTTCTCTCTCTCTCTCTCTCTCTCTCTCTCATCCCCCTTAGTTTCCATGGTCTATTGCTCCATAGCTTGTATTACAATATCGTGAATCAGTGCCAGGGCTGTAGTATTCTCATATCTAAAGATGAGGGTGTTCATCATGTGCGTTTTGAATGTTTTTTGTTCTCCTTCTCCACCTTTTCCTTGACAGTTTTTTGTTCCTCATCAAACATATACTTTTGCTGGTGAAAACCTTCTGTTTTCTCCATAACAAAAATTTGTAAAACTGCATGGTACAAATGGATACGTGTCTTTTTTTGTACATCTTTATTAACTACCAACATACAGTGTGGACATCCACAATATGAAAATAAGTGGCCACAGTGATTGACTTCAATGCAAGAAAGCATCCCTATCCAAGAGAAAGCACGTTTCATGTGCTTAGGAGCCGTCATGAATAGTGATGGTCATAAGCACATGTTAAAGAGCTTTCCTGGCTCAGGACCAAACTACTGTTATCAACGTTGCCATGCAAATATTTTATACTTCTGTTGCTTGTCCTTACACTAAATGATATTTACAGCATTATGTACAGTATTAAGCACCTAGGAACAGTTATTATTAATATGTAGCAGAGCCCAAGGTCCCTGGTCATATTCAGGACCCTTTTGTTCTAGTCAGTTTACACACACATACTAAGACCCAAAGAGACTCTTTTCAGACAATATGTATGATATGAGAGTAACAAGCTATTGACGGGGAAAGAGAGGGAGGAGGATGGTAACATTGATAGGAAAATGGATTTACTGAGGCCAGTTAAATGCCCCAATAGATTTTTTCAGTCTAACAAAGGCAAGTTGAGTCATGTCTTCTCTGAACCATCACTTCTGACTGAAAAAAAGAAAGGGAGGACTTGTGGCACCTTAGAGACTAACAAATTTATTTGAGCATAAGCTTTCGTGAGTTACAGATAGTTTGTCAATACACAAAGCGTACACTTAACTTGTAAAAGTTCCACAGGCCTTACATTAAGACCAGCACCAAACCACAAAAATCTCTCGTAGAAGATCTCAGGGAATGCAGTCTACAATTATGTTGCCATTTGGTTCTGAAGCTAGGATGATCTTCTGCTGGATGACTTTCCCCCTTTCACTATTTTCTTCATGACTAACTCCTGAAATCATGGTCAGGCATTAAGCTGGAGTGAATCGGGTCTTCAAAGGTTGAATACAAATTCACTCTAATACTGCACTTGCATGGAGTTATCCTGATTTATGGCTATCAGCAGAAGCAATATATAAAACAAATATTTTTGTGCATTCACTTGATAAAAACCTGATATTGCACAGTTTAAATCCAGCTTGATAGGATGAAAGTTTTAAACACATTAGAACACTTTAAAAAAGCTATTGTGAAATGCATGAAAGTCTTATATGCACTAAGTTATAGCACTGCCATTCACATTACTGCAGTTAAGGTGCTGTGAGCCTTTCCATTAAAAAAATTCTATTTTCAGCTTTTTATAACTCAGCTCTAAAAATTCACGCTGGACTGAAACTTGGAATAAGAGGTTACAACCTGGAACCATTTCAAGTAAAGATTCTTTTCAGACAATCTATTGGATTAGCTTTGATTGGCAAAAGTAGAACAGAAAGAAAAGTTCATTCTGAAGACCTTTTGCAATTCAGAAAAGTCACAAACACCCTTGTGTGAATTAACCACAGTCAGTGATTGGAAAAGCACAATTTCACATAGCTGTGTTACTGCATGAAAATTACATTTATGGCCAAATTCATCCCTGGCATTGAGACCTCTTGCTCCAGGGCTGGATTTCACACACACCCTCACACAAACACACACACACACACACACACACACACGTAAATTAACAGTAATGTAGAGGATATGTTTACATAAATAAAGTTAATTATCAATTACTTGTGTGGAAATAGTTATTTGATTTCCATTTATTAGCGAGACAACTCCCAAATAAAATGGATCTCCACAGTCAGCTGTTTTTAAACAGGTTTCACTTTGTCTTGTCTTTTCCTTGATGGAATGTAGAGTCCCTTTCTCATCTTCTCTTCATGTGGTTTAAAGATAAGAATTAAGAAGCAATGTAGTGACCCTTTATGTGACAAGTGAGGATCAGCTCAGGTAGTTTAGGTTCCAAAGCAAAATCTTATGCTGCGGATTGTCGTCTGATATTTTTAAGGACAGTTTGTGAAAGCTTTTATTGTTAACACAAAAATTAACATTGGGAAAAATGAATTCCACAATTGACAAAAAAAGTTTAAAGTGACTTCTCTTTCAGAGCTGAGATGTTCTGCTGATGCTTTTCAAGTTTTGAGAACCTCTTTCAAAAATGGAATAATGATGGTAAGAAATCTAGCCAGTAGTCATTTTTAGGATTAAGGCAATAGAACATAGGCAATGCCATATTGGGTGAGACCAATGGTCCATTCTAGTCCAATACCCAAGGAAGTTGCCCTATTGTCTATTATAGGATTTCTTGCAAATTTCTTCCAAACTGCAGACAGTTAGCGATTGGTTTATATCTTGAAACATGAGCATTCACATCCCTTGTCTAATATAACTCCAGATACTTTCCTTATCCACATAAACATCTAGGTGAAATGCTGGTCCCCTTGAAGTGAATATCAAATCTCCCATTGACTTCAGTGCAGACAGGATTTCACTCCATAATTCTTTTAAAAATCCTGCCAAGATCTTGACTGCAGAAATGTTGCGGCAGTGAGTTCCGCAAGTTAATTAGTCATTGTGTAAAAAAAAAATACATTTCCTTTCCTCAGTTTTAAATGTATTGTCCCCTTGTTCTTGTGATGAGAAAGTATAAACGAGAACTCTTGCTTCACTTCCTCTTCACAGTCATTCATCTCCTTTCTAAACTTATAATTTCAAACTCTAAGGCTTTAATAAGTTTAGTCAACTGTTTTGGGACCAGTTTTATTCCTGGTGTACCTTTACTGAGATTTTAAAATATCATCATGGGACAGATGCAAAGGTCCAAATTTAGCCACAGCTACAGCCTGTTTTAAACACTCTACTCAGCTACATCTACACCTTGAGCTTTGCTATCTGTAGGAACAGACAATGAAAGTACCATTTAAAATATATTAAAGAGCTGAAGTAGTGGCACCACAACGGGCATGCAAGGTGTCCTTAGTTCCAATGTTTGTTACACTCAGAGACCTGTGGCCACTTCCATTCTGGTTCCACGATATGATGATGTTGCTATGAAAAGATTCAAGATTGTATTGAAAAGTCTTCATGCAACCTGGAATCAGGATACATCAAGGCAGCCTTAAAGCACGATAAAGCATTTATGAGTGAATGGAAGTGGACAGAACAGTGAAGCAAGTCAGGGATCAGAAGGGATGGAGCAGGGAGGGCAGAAAAAGGGGTGCATGAAACAAATATAACTTAGGCATCACATGTTCACACTGAGTTTTCCAAGAGTACTGTAACTTAATGACTAACCTGGATTTTGCTTCTGTCACTGCAATAGATGCATCTCTACTTGTATTGTCCTGAAGAATATAATGACAAAGTGTTGAGAGGGAAATTGAGTTGAAGTTGTGTGTGTAGGTCAGGTATTTTTCTATTTGGTCTCTTTTAGGCGATTGTCCATTGTCTTTCCCAATTCACTTATCCAAATAAGGCATTTGGACAGCCTTTTGGCTATTCAGTTATGAACCAGACAGCAAAATTAGTTCTTATGGCTACCAACACAGTCAATAAAAAGCGGAAGGACTCAAGGAAACAGAAAAAGGAAAGATTTGTCAGATTTGTGTTCTGCAGTAACTCTCCAATTATCAGGAAGACATAATAGGGGGAAAAGAAAAATGCAAAAGAAAATGTAACATGGATCCATTTATTTTTATTTTGTTGGGTCAGTTTCAGTACAAAGGAATGTTGCTACCCGCTCTTCCACTGCTACAGCTGCTGCAATCCCTGCTGCTAGTCTTTCTTCTGCTGTTGAAGAAGGTGTCTCCTGTCTTTTCAATGTTGCCTGTTTTGGTCGTCAGATATCTACTTACGGTAGAAGGTCTTAAATATTTTGATCATCTCAGCATTAACTGGTTGTAGACAGAAGGTAAAGTTTACTGGAAGTCATTTTAGTTTCACATTCGAAAGATTCACAGCCACCATAGTATTTATAGACAGTGCCTCTAACCCTAAACATGACCAGCTTTCATTTTTAATGGAGATTTTCTTTACAATCACTCATGTCCGATATTATATTGGAGACTTAAAAAGTCCATGTAAGTAGAGTACTTGGAATGAAAATGGTATGGAAGGCTTTACTTTTCACATCCAGTTAACAGCTGCTTTTCTTTTTCACTTGTCATACTACCATGCGAGCAGCACATTTGTATACTCTTTGGCCAGTTTTTCACCTTCCACCTTCAGCTTTGTTTAACTGCTTCCACAAGTAATTATTTTATAGTAAACTCCAGTAAAACTATTTTGTTGCAGCCATATTCTATAAGCAGTTCAACTTTCTGTCTTGAACCATTGTGTTTTGATGCAATGGGCTGCTAAATAACTGCAGGTTTCCCACTAGGGGTAGCTATATTTCACTGAATGATTATGTGAGCCATTTATATATAGCATTAATATCAGCATTAGTATTTTCTTTTAGGGCCTGCGTGTATTCACACCTTCACCAAGTTTTCTCTTCTGAATTTGCTGACAAAGGAGGTGCTGTCGTCATCATGAATAAGTTGGAATATGAACAAGAGGCTGCTAGGCAGCTCTCTAACTCCACATTCTACAGGCCATTATCCTCTGATCCCACTGAGGATTTACCAAAAGAAACTACACCATCTGCTCAGGAAACTCCCTGAGAAAGAACAAGAACAAATCCGCACAGACACACCCCCTAGAACCCCGACCAGGGGTATTCTATCTGCTACCCAAGATCCATAAGCCTAGGAATCCTGGACGCCCCATCATCTCAGGCATTGGCACCCTGACAGCAGGATTGTCTGACTATGTGGACTCTCTCCTCAGGCGCTACACTACCAGCACTCCTAGCTATCTTCGAGACACCACTGACTTCCTGAGGAAACTACAATCCTTCGGTGATCTTCCTGAAAACACCATCCTGGCCACTATGGATGTAGAAGCCTTCTACACCAACATTCCACACAAAGATGGACTTCAAGCTATCAGGAACAGTATCAGATAGTGTCAGAGCAAACCTGGTGGCTGACCTTTGTGACTTTGTCCTCACCCACAACTATTTCACATTTGGGGACAATATATACCTTCAAGTCAGGGGCACTGCTATGGGTACCCGCATGACCCCACAGTATGCCAACATTTTTATGGCTGACTTAGAACAACGCTTCCTTAGCTCTCATCCCCTAACACCCCTACTCTACTTGCACTACTTTGATGACATCTTCATCATATGGACCCATGGAAAAGAAGCCCTTGAGGAATTCCACCATGATTTCCACAATTTCCCACCATCAACCTCAGCCTAGACCAATCCACACAAGCGGTCCATTTCCTGGACACTACTGTGCTAATAAGCGATGGTCACATAAATACCATCCTATACCGGAAACCTAGTGACCGCTATACTTACCTACATGCCTCCAGCTTCCATCCAGGACACACCACACGATCCATTGTCTACAGCCAAGCCCTAAGATACAACCTCATTTGCCACAATCCCTCAGACAGAGACAAACACCTACAAGATCTCTATCAAGCATTCTTAAAACTACAATACCCACCTGCTGAAGTGAAAAAACAGATTGACAGAGCCAGAAGAGTACCCAGAAGTCACCTACTACAGGACAGGCCCAACAAAGGAAATAACAGAACGCCACTAGCCATCACCTTCAGCCCCCAATTAAAACCTCTCCAGTGCATCATCAAAGATTTACAACCTATCCTGAAGAACGACCCATCGCTCTCACAGATCTTGGGAGACAGACCAGTCCTCGCTTACAGACAGCCCCCTAACCTGAAGCAAATACTCTCCAGCAACCACACAACAAAAACACTAACCCAGGAACCTATCCTTGCAACAAAGCCCGATGCCAACTCTGTCCACGTATTTATTCAAGTGACACCATCATAGGACCTAATCACATTAGCCACGCCATTAGGGGCTCCTTCACCTGCACATCTACCAATGTGATATATGCCATCATGTGCCAGCAATGCCCCTCTGCCATGTACATTGGCCAAACCGGACAGTCTCTACGCAAAAGAATAAATGGACATAAATCTGACATCAGGAATCATAACATTCAAAAACCAGTAGGAGAACACTTCAACCTCTCTGGCCACTCAGTAAAAGATTTAAGGGTGGCAATTTTGCAACAGGAAAGTTTCAAAAACAGATTCCAATGGGAAACTGCTGAGCTTGAATTAATATGCAAACTAGATACCATTAACTTGGGTTTGAATAGAGACTGGGAGTGGCTGGGTCATTACACATATTGAATCTATTTCCCTATGTTAAGTATCCTCACACCTTCTTGTCAACTGTCTAAATGGGTCATCTTGATTATCACTACAAAAGTTTTTTTCTCCTGCTGATATCTCATCTTAACTAATTAGCCTCTCACAGTTTGTATGACAACTTCCAACTTATCTGTATGTGTATATATTTCTTCTTACTATATGTTCCATTCTATGCATCTGATGAAGTGGGCTGTAGCCCACGCAAGCTGATGCTCTAATAAATTTGTTAGTCTCTAAGGTGTTAGTCTCTAAGCCTGTTCTTTTTGTGCATACAGACTAACACGGCTGCTACTCTGAAACCTGCTCTGCTTTGTTGCACCTAGTTAGTTTACACACAAAAACAAAAACCTTGAAAGCTATACCCATAAAATGTTCTTTTTCCGGGAGAGGTAGAGAAGTGGAGAAGGGGAAAATAGGATTTACCCTTTTTCAAAAACAGCAAAAAAAACCCTACATTTGGGGGTTTATTTTACCATGCAAGACATTTCACATACTTTACCACACCACACAACTCTATTTCTTGACATAGCTTTAAAGTTTCTTGACTAATGACTAATGTATTTCTTTTTTCAGTTACAGGATTGATACTAACTATTCTTGTTGATTTTACGCCATGTGTGGAAGTTTTCTATTAAATATATTAGCATTGTCTGAGAGAAAGCATGTGAATGCATTTATGGATTATATTATAGTTGGCTTGCCTGACCTAGACAAAATCAAGATGCATACTTATTGCATTCCAATTTTAAGCACGGAAAAAGCAGTTCAAGATGACTGTATATTTCATTCGGCTACCTAAGTATCAAAAGAAATCAAAGCGGTTTCAGGGCACTACTTATAATGCTCTGCAGTGTGCCTTTGTCAGATGCCGAAATGAAATATACAATCATCTCGAACATGGAAAAGGTTGATTGTAAGCTTTTGCTAGCAACATCAAACCAAATTTATCCCTGTAACAGCTCTGATCATATCAAAGAAAGATACACCTGTATCTACACAGGCTGAATTCTACTGCAATTACTCTATATACAGGACCTAAATTGTGGTATGCACCTCAAATCCAAATAAAATACACAGTACCTGAACGGAGTAGTTTACAATCTAATTTTAGACATTGCACAACAAAAGCAACAATCAATAAGAACAGAAAAGTGGAAAGAGAGACCAAGGGCTACAATAATAAACTAAAATAAAATGGTTCCTCTTAAGTTCAATGTGAGCACAGAATGGTGCTGAGGTTTCCTTTTTATTTAAGTACTTTACATATGAGTGGGCTAGTCATTAGGGCTGGGTGAAAAATTTTGGTCACATATACATGTATATTTGAAACAAAAAATTGGGGGTTTCAACCCAAAAGACATTTTTAATGCAGAGGGTCTGTTTTCCTAAAAGAGCTAGGAAACCGAAAACCCAAAAGACAAAAAGTGTCATTGAAAACTGAAAATTGTTCAGTTTTCAGCAGAACTGGGATGCCAATTTTTGGGTTTTCATCTTTTTTTAAGAAGAAGAAAAAATCTGACTAGCTCTCCCAATCTTATTCTTCATTTGGTAACACTAGACTCCTGCCTGTGAAAAGCCAGTAATTCATCTCCCTTTGGTGACCAAAACACTTAGTTGCCCATTGATTGTTCACATCTGTGGGATGAGTTTAGCCACTCCAGTGTCAGTCAGTTATGTGAAGTAACTCATTTTTCACCGTACTGGCAGTTCTGAAAATTTAAATAAAAAATCATAATTTTTCCTGAATTTTTGTAAGTCAAAAATTTCATGTTGGGTAGAACTAAATGTTTCATTCAACTGGCATGATTTTGTTTCTGAGCATTTTTAAAGGGCTAGATTAACACAATGGAGGGGAAAGGTGCCCCTTCTTATAACTTTTAGCTAGGATGCTCATCTGGGTTGTGAGATACCCATGTTTAAATTGCTGCTCTGGGGAAAGGCTTGAGCCTAGATTTCCCCTCTTCTGGGTCATCTCCAGCCGGCTATACAGTCAAACAGGCATATGCTGGCTCTCTGACCCAATGACTAGTCAAGTATTTTATATACAGTAGAACAACTTCAACAGGAAAGCTCCAACTCAGAATAACCACTAGCCCAGTGGTTAGGGCTGTCATGTAGGAAAGGCCTAAACCCAAGTTCAAGTCCTTACTCCAGAGCAGAAATTCAAACCTGGGTGTCTCATATCACAGATGAGTGCTCTAACCACTGGACTAAATATTATAAATCAGGCAACCACCACCTCTTTTGCAAATTGTACCTACGTGCCCTGGTGAATCTAGCCTAAAACTTTTTTTTTATTGAAATTATTTTGTTCAAATTCATGAATAGTTTTGGATCAGTTGAAACTGTATTTTTCAGCATATACATTATTTAGCACACCACACACCAAGGAACCCCATTCCAATTTGACCAAAACATGATACAATAATCATTTATTATCATATGTATCATTTCTAAGACACCCATCATTGCAGTGCCTGGGTACCAGGTGAGCTAACATGTATTTAAGTCAGGAAGATGACACTAGGCAGACTGCTGTGTCAATTCACAATAATCACACTTTGTTCTATGCAGAAGCAAAAAGTTATTTTTATCTGCACTAAATTACATGGTTTAGCTCTCATTCATATCACCAGAGTAATCTACATAGCCATTGTACTAAGTGAATTAGATTTCTAGCATTTCCCAAATGAATACAAACTAACAATTCCTAAGTAGATCTTTTTGCATAGATGTTTTCTCGCTAATCCTGTTTCAAATAACAATCGCATAAAGCTAAAAGAAAACATCTCACCAGTAATTCTTCAGCTGTGTAATTGGCAGGGCTGCTTCTACTATCCAGGAAGAACAGGTGGTTGCCTAGGCCAACAAAACATTCAGGGCAGCAAAACGTTCAGTACCCTGTCTAGACGTTGGTAGAGAAAGACTTTTGCTTGGGGCAGCAGAGCTACTAGAGCCAACCCTGGTAATAGGTAAGGCTAATTTCATTCATAATTAGAGTTGGTTGGAAACGGTTTCCCCGTCCTGCAAAATGTTTCCCATTCCACACTGGGGGACAAAACCCAGACCTTTCAAAGTGTTTTTTTAATGAAAAATAAAGGAGAGACCCTCCACCCTACCCCAGAATAGCCAAGGGCTTGGTGGTCAGGACACTCACCTAGGATGTAGAAAGCCCAAGCATAAGTCCCTGTTCTGAATCAGACAGAGCAGGACTTAAACCTGGATCTCCCTCAATCTTCATTCAAGCGGGTAGGCATGGTGGTGTCCCAGCAGCAGGTTGGCTGGGACCAGGGTGGAAAAGGGTTGGGGAGAAGCTGATAGAAAGCCCCTGGGATATATATTGAAATGATTTTGGAGTTACCTGCACTGTACGCTTTTATCTCCCGGGTACTCCCAGACATTTTAGAATAAAGTTGCAGCCTAATTAAACCACATCCACTGCCTCCTGTCCTTCTTCTGGCACAGCCAGACAATGGGATCTAAATATAAATATGACGACTGAAGGAATAAGCCCTTCAACCATAGTTAAAGGCAGGCTCACTTCTATGTGAAGGTGACGTCTCTCTGGAATGGCAATTTATTTACTATACTATCAAAATCAATTCTGTGTATATTGCCAACTCTTTATGCTAGTGACTAGCCTTTTAGAGAACGGAATATATTTAGGCTAATAATAATAAACCAAACACAAAGAAAATCAGTAGCCTATCAGATGCATAAGACATTGCTTTCAAAATGCAACAGCACTGTTGCTGCCTCCAAAATATTTTCTTACTAAAAACACAAATTCGGATCTGAAACTTGAGTGTTATATATATATAAAGCAGCAATAAAAAGGAAAATAAAGTACTATCTCTGCTTTAGTAGCTTCTAATGAAATCAGAGTCTTGTTACAATACCCCAAGGCTATACTTTGTTTCCAATTAATGTTTGCACTCTTGGAATCATATATAAATAGATTATATGTGTTCATGCATAGCAAATTTGTCTAATGATTTTACCATGTTCTAGTCCAGATAAAAGTACTTAATTGCTGTATCATTAACTTTATAAGAAGTCTGTTATTTGCAACTAGATGTTGCTTAAGCTGCACTATCACATGCAGAGAAGAAAATGTAAGCGCTGTAGTAAAAAGACAACATTGCAAAAAATGCACTTTAATTTTAGGTCTATTCATTACATACTGCTAAAACCACTGGGGAAAAATAAAAACAACAAACAGACTTAGGAAACTTATTTGTAACTTTCACTTGAGTTCATAATTATCTCTTGAGGGTAAAACAAGTGAAAAATATATTTCTAACCATTAAGAAAAGGAGTACTTGTGGCACCTTAGAGACTAACAAATATATTTGAGTATAAGCTTTCGTGAGCTACAGCTCACGCCACTAGCCATCACCTTCAGCCCCCAACTAAAACCTCTCCAACGCATCATCAAGGATCTACAACCTATCCTGAAGGACAACCCATCACTCTCACAGGTCTTAGGAGACAGGCCAGTCCTTGCTTACAGACAGCCCCCCAACCTGAAGCAAATACTCATCAGCAACCACACAACAGAACGACTAACCCAGGAACCTATCCTTGCAACAAAGCCCGTTGCCAACTGTGTCCACATATCTATTCAGGGGACACCATCATAGGGCCTAATCATATCAGCCACAATATCAGAGGCTCGTTCACCTGCACATCTACCAATGTGATATATGCCATCATGTGCCAGCAATACCCCCTGCCATGTACATTAGTCAAACTGGACAGTCTCTACATAAAAGAATAAATGGACACAAATCAGACGTCAAGAATTATAACATTCAAAAACCAGTCGGAGAACACTTAAGTCTCTCTGGTCACTCGATTACATACCTAAAAGTGGCAATACTTGAACAAAAAACCTTCAAAAACAGACTCCAGCGAGAGACTGCTGAATTGGAATTAATTTGGAAACTGGATACAATTAACTTAGGCTTGAATAGAGACTGGGAGTGGATGGGTCATTACACAAAGTAAAACTATTTCCTCATGTTTATTCCCCCCACCCCCACACTGTTCCTCGGACGTTCTTGTCAACTGCTGGAAATGGCCCACCTTGATTATCACTACAAAAGGTTCCCCCCCCCACACCATCCCACCCCCGCTCTCCTGCTGGTAATAGCTCACCTTAAGTGATCATTCTGGTTACACTGTGTTTCATGTTCTCTATGTATATAAATCTCCCCACTGTATTTTCCACTGAATGCATCCGATGAAGTGAGCTGTAGCTCACGAAAGCTTATGCTCAAATATATTTGTTCGTCTCTAAGGTGCCACAAGTACTCTTTTTCTTTTTGCGAATACAGACTAGCACAGTTGCTACTCTGAAACCTTTCTAACCATTGTACTTTGGGCATTTTTGAATGGGCTTTCCTTCTGTTTATCAACATCATTTTTGTGTTACCTTATGAGAGAAGCTACCCAACTGTCGCCCTTCCACAGATACCCTAACAGTTCTCAGGACTATCACTGTTAGCTCTGAGCCCTCATTCAGGACTTGCCACCACAGATGCCTACTCTATCTCTTTTGGGTGCCTTCCAGCCTGAAGCAGAGATCTTCTCTAAAGAGCCCTTTTTTCTTCCCCACTCCCAGCTAAACAACTTTTTCCTTTCTACTGTTTTAGCAGCCACTTTCTAGCTCACCTGCTCCATTACTAGTTAGCTAAAGGAGCACCTGATTCCTCCCACATGTAGCCCACAGTGTCCTTATGGGCAAGTTATGCCCTCATTCTCTTGAGGAGCCATTGGCCAATGATCCACTAGAACTCCTCTACATAAACAAAAATGTGTTTCCCACCATACATCTGAAATCCCCATAAAGGACTGTCAGAATGTGTCAAAACTCATGCTCCCATGTCTGAGGGAAGTCAACCATTTTTCTATTTTTCTATCAAAAAGGAGATCTGAGAAACTGAACCTATAGCCTTTGAAATAAACAGTGGCAAAAGTATTACAAGTCAATCAGTTCCATTCAAGAGCCACAATGTAATAGGCCAGGGTGCCTATTTTATACACTGAAGTTGCAACTCTGTTACACTCATTTTTCAAAATTAGGTCCATCCAATCAACTGGTAAACACCAACACATTCAGAGAAATGGAATTAGAGACTTGCCTGCTAAAACTGATGAAACAGAAACATAAGCACCTCTTCTGCTACACAAAATCTCCCTGGTTTAACAATTAGTTTGTTTTCAAATTTCTGCACCACTATCCTGACAAGATCAGCATGCATGGGCTTTACTTTCAGCATTTAACAAGAGCATGTTTGCGTCTGCTCAGGAAAAAACAGACTCCAGAAGCTCTTATGTAAAAGAATAGCCCCATCATATTTTTAAAATCAAATTCTTCCCATACACGCTAAAGGTCTGTGTTATTATTTATTGCTAAGAGATAGTGAAAGTATGTCTGTGTCTCGTTGTGCTGCATACTTTCTATAGAAAGGATCCAAACCATTTTTAAAAACTTGCCGATGAGAATTGTGAAGTACTATTAGAATATCACCTTATAAAGAATTTCTTTTATGGATACACAGAAGAAGGGTCATTTGTTCTCTAAGTGAAATATCATTGTTCAAAAGAGATGGCTTTAGCCTGAGAATTCTGCATTTAAACATGTATCCTCCCAATTCATTTTCAGAAGTTCTATATACAGGCCCGATGTTAGACTTTTGTATATTAATTATCCAGTTCATATTGTTTCCGTTCCCACAAATGGCCTATGAAATCCCTGCATATCTCAAGCACTAAATTCATAGGCCCACTTCTGCCCTGATTTTCACAGGTATTTAGCTATTTTAACAATAGCTGCAACTGTGTAACTCAGTATTGAAATGAATCCCTAGAGTAAAACCCTGGCCCCATTAAAATCATTGGGAGTTTTGCCACTGACTTCAGTGGGGGAAGGATTTTGCCATAGACTTTGAGCTGAAATTATATTGGCATTTAGGCCAATTTAACAGTATTATAGAAAGCATCTTTCACTGTTAACTAGTGGTAGCCCCATTTTAAATTCAACTTTTTCTTGAAATTCTGGGAATTCACTTGAGTTTCAATACTTCTAATGCTGATATTTTACAGTAGTGAATTACACTATGTTCACCACAAGTGTGACAGTCAGAAATAATTAGGAGTTAATGCTAGGGATGTAACAGTTGACAGCAACTCCATCTGTTTTTCCCCCCTACAATCCAACATGGGCACCCACTCTTAGGCTTTTGGGTCCCCAGCCACCACTTCTCTTGGGCAGAGACATGTCTCTCTCTCCCTCCTGACTAGGATATTTCCAAGGTGCACAGCTGCCTGCCTATACTTGTATTCCCCAGCTAAGTCACACTGCCTAAGTAGGCCTGCTTTGCTGTTCTCCTCAGAGACAGAATACAGTATAATTGCCAGATTTAAGTTACCACACAACTCTTTCTAAGCAAATACATTTATTACTAAGGTACTAAAAACAATAAGAAAACTCATATGCATGCTAATGGTCACCCCAACTCCAGCAAGGACTCTGGCAAGTGAACAGTCCTTCAAACTCCAAACCGGAGTTTTTCTGTGGTCGCAAGTTCATAACAGCTGTTAGCTTACAAAAAGCACACAAACTGGGCCAAGTCCTTCCAACCCTTCTCCAGAAGAACTGGACCCAGGGCACCCCTTGGACAGAAGTTTCGGTCCATTTGTTGGATCAGAAAGAAGGCCCTGAGTCAGTTTTTACTCAGGCTATTTAACCAAGTGTCCTTACTTTGTTGGTTGGTTCCTGGAAAGTCCAGTTTGAACCAGCATACGCTAGCCCCTCGCAGGGGTGGTAGCTCTCCAGAGGTGTTACAACTTGACTGAATTTGCTTAACCATCCCCCCGCCCCCTCCATTCTTTATTCCAGGAGGGCTGTGCTGTCCCTCCCATGGCCCAAAGTGAAGCTTAAACTTAATTCAATAAGTCTTGTCTAGTATGTTGAAGGAAACTACCATATCTGTCACAAGGGGGGGACGTTCCTGCTAAATAGGCACAGTCTCCACTTTTATTTGCAAAATATATTTGAGGCCAAAGTTCTAAGACATTAGTGCTAATCCTCCCTCCTGAAAAAGTTTTTCCAACGTCAAAATAGTGGTGAGCAAATTAGGCTATGTGTACAAAGGTTGGTGTACAAAGGAGGAAAGAAGGTTGTAGGGGGCTGGCTTGTTCCCAGCCCATAAAGGATCCACTGCCACACCCAGAGTCACTTTCCAAGTACAGTTTTATTTCCCAAACACAAAAACTGTTTTCCAGCACATCCAAAGCTATAGCTTCCTTTTCCCCCCTTAGTTCCTCCTGCTTCAGGCCCTACTGCAGTCTTCCATGTTCTTTTCACTAAGCACCACCTCCCAAGGCTTTCTCCTTAGAGACCCTTTTTCCCCAGCAGGTTCCCACCATCACCTCCTTCCAGGGAACTCTAGCAGCTTCTCCTAAGGAAAATCCCTGCTTCTGCTTCCTTACGAACAGCCTCTCTCTTCATAGCCCCAGGAGCTGCCACAATTTCTTAACTGAAAAAACGGGGAGCACCTGTTCTAGCATAGGTACACTAGATCTGCTTCATTTAAAGTGGCCCTTGTGACAAAGGTGTTATTTTATGTTAGTACCCATAAGATTTAGTCTTAATCAGGTCTCTAGTGTCCTAGGTGCTGCACAAACACAAAGGAAAATACAGTTCCTGTCCCCCCCCAAAATGTATGTCAATGTACTCAGATTCCTTTAGACTCATCCCAAATTTGTTCTTTAGAGGTTGATTCTGTCTACCATCAGTTAATACATAAAAAATAAAATTTAAAAAAAACTGAGATACTAACACGCATGGTTTTTTTGTTTGTTTGCAATGGAACATTTAAAATGCACATTCCTTGAAATTCCATGGATTGTTCAGCCAACTCATGTACAGTAAAGGAAGCCAGTTTTTTAATCACTGAAATTTAAGGTACGTGGAAAAACATCTGCACACAGTAAGAGGACGTGCAAACGTTCACTAGCAGCAAATCTTAAAGCTTTATTGCCTAAAGAAAACTGTGCAGAAGCATGAGTACTTTAAGATAAGTGGCTTATCACAGAAATTCATTTGTTACTCATGCTAATAAAACTAATTCTGATTAATGTTTTGTTATGCTTAGCAATATAACAAATACTTGATTTAGCATAAGTTAATAAACATGTCAATTAAAAGCAGGGCAAAAAGAATTAGATGTTAGCAGTACTCAGGCTCCTTTGGCATAATATAAATGCGCAAGCTTTTAAGTTTGAGAAAATCTGTTTTATACTGCTTCATTCTTGTTGATTATTTTCACTAATACTTCAAAGCACTTATGCACCACCATGGCTCTGAACCAAATTAACACATTTGCATAACCATAACAAGAAAAATGCAATGAAGGGGTGGCTCAGCTATTTACACAGTGCAATTTGAAGAGGCAACATAGCTTTACCTGAACAGCTGATCTGACATAACACTGAACTACTCTGCCAGTTGGTTTGGCTCCATGATCTTCAGAGCTTCACCCTTTATAAGCATCCGTGAATTGACAGTCAGCTAAACAGCCATTATGACTATTCACAGCTATTGTGTTCAGAAAGTGTTACCCGTTGATCATTTAAAGATATAACAAGAACAAAAAAAAACCCTGCCCCTGCTATTGACAAGATGTTTATTATTCCAAACAGAACACTAAGTGCAAAGACTGCTGAAGTCCTGAAGTGAAGCACTGAAAAGACAATGTGAGAATGTGCCATCCCGCTCAGCAATAAGAAAGAGATAATATAATAGGTGCTTATCTGCTCAAAGAGAAAAGGAGTACTTGTGGCACCTTAGGGACTAACCAATTTATTTGAGCATAAGCTTTCGTGAGCTACAACTCACTTCATCAGATGCATCAAATAAATTGGTTAGTCTCTAAGGTGCCACAAGTACTCCTTTTCTTTTTGCGAATACAGACTAACACGGCTGATACTCTGAAACCTGCTCAAAGAGAGAAAGATGTAGCAAGTGGCAATCATTTATTTTTTTTAAAATGGCTACTTTAGTGCTGCAACTGCCTGGCCCTGCCAAATTTAAAGGGCTAGCCACAGAAAAGCATGCTGGGGGGAAAAGTTGCAATAAGAGGACAATCCTTTACTACAGGAAGTTAGTAGAGCTCAGAAATTAACAAAGGAAGATGATTCTGGGGAAAGATTGATTATATGTGATGTATATCACCGCTGCATCACAGTGAAGAAGTGTCAAAATGAAGGATGCCTGTACAATCTTCATTCTATCCTCTTTGTGTCTATGCATTGAAAAACAGTATATAATCATATGGTTGCCTACTGATGTCTTTGCAAAACCCTGCATCATTCTTTGCACAGGTTAGACAGTACAAAGTTAATGAGATATACTCCTTTTGCTTCATCTTCCTTCACTTCTACCTCTTGTTAAGGCCACAATACCCTTTAGTAGAGACTATGCTGTAACAGGTGTAATGTTAGAATAGGTATATATATATTAATTAAAGAGAATACACTAATGACTCCTATATTAATAATGCTTAATGTTTGTGATTCTTATTAAATGTCTTTATAGTGCTTTGCACAGAAAGCACTATGAAAAATGCAAAGTACCCTGAAAAATCAAGCCCAAAGTGTCTCAGACTGGGCACTCACTCACTAAAGCACCAAAAATGTGTGAGCAATTTTGCAAATGTTGGCCTTAATCCTCCTGTGCCTGAGTTCTCCATCCACAAAATGGAGATAATACTTTCTTATCTCAAAAGAGAGTTGCAAAGACAAGTTCATTAATGTTTGAAACACTTACATATTATGATGAGTGTCATAGAAAAGCCCAGGAGGAAATTAACAATTCTATAGTCAGTGCAGAGTTCAGATGATTTGTAATAAATAAGCTACAAGTCCACACACTGAATAATGAGAATCAGACAAAATGCCTCTTTCAGGGAGACCCTCCATCGGACGTCCCGAATGATGTAGGGATCAGTGTGCAATCATGTAATTAAAGACCATGTCATAATGCATACACACAAAGGACAGAATTCAGGTTGTCTGTACAAATTTCATTTAGCATCTTTTAATTGTGAGTGCTTGATTTTGCACCTTAATAACATTTTAATGCAGCTTACTAGCTTATGTTGTATGTAGTCATATATAGGTAACTCACTCGTGAATGTGTGATACAGGCCTCCCTCTGTGTCAAGCTGCAGAGGATATGAGTTATTACAAGGCTACCCCTTTTAGGGCTGCCCCCATTTCCCTCAGCCACAACTAAAGAGCCTGAGCTTTTTAGCTCAACCTTTTAGCAGCTTGTGCTCTGTAGCTCTGGAGGTTTCCCTGTTCAATCCCCTGAGTCTCCCCAAAGATGTCAGCCTCTACTTGAGCTGGGCACAAAAATTTTGATTAATTGTTTATTGGTTGAAAAATGCAATTTCGGTCAACCTGAAACAATTCATAAATTTGACTAAAATTTTCTGAATAATTTTGATGAAAATCTTATCTTGGGCTAAATTCACAAAGAGACTTAGGATCCATTCACAAAATGGCCAAGAGAGAAGATTTCTCCTCCCCTGCCCCCCCCATCCCTTCCCCTCCAATAACTTTTAGCTCAGTGGTTAGGGCATTCACCACAGATGTGGAAGACCCAAGTTTGAATCACTGCTCTTGGTGATGCTGACAGACCGGGTGCTAGCTCATGCCAGTGCCCAAGGACTCACTGAATACTCACAAATACATAACTGGATACCAGTCTGGCTTACCTATGTGTCAGTATTGTTAAGATAAATATTAGAGTTGTACGACTGTGTTTCATGTCTAGACCTTATGAATATTGTAGAATGCTGCATGTAATGATCTCACTTATTTCTGTAGCCAATGGTATAAAGTTAGACTGAAAGTTTGCATTATAAACCTCTGTAATTGTGTAACTCACCAAACAGGAAAAGAAGCATTAAGGTAAAGTGTTTATCCTGCATACAAGATGGCCCACTGAAGGCAAATGAGGCATGTTTAGCATTAAAGGATAGATCTTGTTGACTGCATTCCTTACTCCCTCCAGGAAAGTGAAACCTGCACATGAACTCATGCCGTTAGCTTGGATTCTGGGGTAAGAGGGATAAAAATCCCTGACAAGGAGAAACTGGGATGTTTATACTGTCTGGATTCTGAGGGACAAAGATGCCTAAACATAAGCAAGAGATTGCCATGCTGCTTGGCATGGGTCAGCCCTAAAGGACATGTACAGTGGCTTATTACAGAAGTTTATGTTACCTTTTTAAACCTAAGACTGTAACTCATTTGTTATATTTGTGTGTGTATATTTCCTGTTTCAATCATGTAAATAACTCATTTCTTTTTAGTTAATAAATCTTTAGTTAGTTTATTACAGGATTGGCTACAAGCATTGTCTTTGGTTTGAGATTTAAATACAAATGATTTGGAATAACTGCCTGGTTCTTTGGGACTGGGAGTAACCTGAATATTGTTAAAAGAAAAGGAGTACTTGTGGCACCTTAGAGACTAACAAATTTATTTGGGCATAAGCTTTCATGAGCTACAGCTCACTTCAAGCTGTAACTCACGAAAGCTTATGCTCAAATAAATTTGTTAGTCTCCAAGGCGCCACAAGTACTCCTTTTCTTTTTGCAAATACAGACTAACACGGCTGCTACTCTGAAACTTGAATATTGTTGTGATTTTTGGTGTAAAGTGACCATCTAATCACATAATCCATTTTACCTGGGTGACAAGATAGACTGGAGTGCCCTAAGGGGGCTGTCTGTGACTCCATGGTAAGACTGTTACAGTGCTGTAGTGTGCTTGTGACTGGGTGAGTGAAATCTAATTAATTATGGAAAATATTCTGTGATTGCAAAGCCATTGGCCATTATCTTTGAAAACGTATGGTGATCGGGCGAGGTCCCGGATGATTGGAAAAAGGCTAATGTAGTGCCCGTCTTTAAAAAAGCGAAGAAGGAGAACACTGGGAACTACAGACCGGTCTTCCTCACCTCAGTCCCTTGAAAAATCATGGAGCAGGTTGTCAAGGTTCCTTCCCCACTCTGAACGCTAGGATACAGATGTGGGGACCTGCATGAAAGACCCCCTAAGCTTATTCTTACCAGCTTAGGTTAAAAACTTCCCCAAGGTACAAACTTTGCCTTGTCCTTGAACCCTATGCTGCCACCAGCAAGCGTTTTAAACAAAGAACAGGGAAAGAGCCCACTTGAAGACGTCTTCCCCCAAAATATCCCCCCAAGCCCTACACCCCCTTTCCTAGGGAAGGCTTGATAAGAATCTTCACCAATTTGTACAGGTGAACACAGACCCAAACCCTTGGATCTTAAGAACAATGAAAAATCAATCTGGTTCTTAAAAGAAGAATTTTAATTAAAGAAAAGGTAAAAGAATCACCTCTGTAAAATCAGGATGGTAAATACTTTACAGGGTAATCAGATTTAAAACATAGAGAATCCCTCTAGGCAAAATCTTAAGTTACAAAAAGACACAAAAACAGGAATATACATTCCATCCAGCACAGCTTATTTTACCAGCCATTAAACAAAAGGAAATCTAATGCATTTCTAGCTGGATTACTTACTAACTTAACAGGAGTTAGAGAGTAGCAGCCATGTTAGTCTTTATTAGCAAAAAGAAAAGGAGTACTTGTGGCACCTTAGAGAATAACAAATTTATTTGAGCATAAGCTTTCGGGAGCTACAGCTCACTTCGTCGGATGCGTTCAGTGGAAAATACAGGGGGAGATTTATATACATAGAGAACATGAAACAATGGGTGTTACCATACACACTGTAACGAGAGTGATCACTTAAGGTGAGCTATTACCAGCAGGAGAGCGGGGGGGGTGGGTGGGGGGGGGGGAGGATGGGGGGGGGACCTTTTGTAGTGATAATCAAGGTGGGCCATTTCCAGCAGTTGACAAGAACGTCTGAGGAACAGTGGGGGGGCGGGGAATAAACATGGGGAAATAGTTTTACTTTGTGTAATGACCCATCCACTCCCAGTCTTTATTCAAGCCTAAGTTAATTGTATCCAGTTTGCAAATTAATTCCAATTCAGCAGTCTCTCGTTGGAGTCTGTTTTTGAAGTTTTTTTGTTGAAGAATTGCCACTTTTAGGTCTGTAATCGAGTGACCAGAGAGATTGAAGTATTCTCCAGCTGGTTTTTGAATGTTTATAATTCTTGACATCTGATTTGTGTCCATTTATTCTTTTACGTAGAGACTGTCCAGTTTGACCAATGTACATGGCAGAGGGGCTCATGATTGTGAGCCACTCCAGATGGTGTCCAATGTGAAACAAGGATTTGAAATATTCATTAGAACAGGTGAACTGGAACCTGGGTTCCCTTCCTCTCAGGTGAGCACCTGAACCACCAGCCTAAAAATTCATTCTCACTTTCTCTTTCTGGCCCAGTGACTATTCAGGTATTTGATACCAAGTGGAACAGCATAAATAGGGGCGACTGAGAGAATGCCATGCCAGAATTCCATGTAGCCTAGTGGTTAGGCCATTCAAATAAGACAGAAAAGACATAAATTTAACTCTCTTTTCCTAAACAATTATTCAAACCTGTGTCTCCTACATTCCAGGTGAGTGCTCTAACCACTAAGCAAAAGGTCGTAAGGGTAAGGTGCTACCATCACTGGGCTAAAGGTTGTAAGGAAGGCATCACAACCTTTGGCTGTTTCATTAATCTAGCCCTTTAAAAATGAATCATAGAATCATAGAATATCAGGGTTGGAAGGGACCTCAGGAGGTCATCTAGTCCAACCCCCTGCTCAAAGCAGGACCAATCCCCAACTAAATCATCCCAGCCAGGGCTTTGTCAAGCCTGACCTTAGAAATTTCTAAGAAAGGAGATTCCACTACCTCCCTAGGTAATGCATTCCAGTGTTTCACCACCCTCCTAGTGAAAAAGCTTTTTCTAATATCCAACCTAAACCTCCCCCCCTGCAACTTGAGACCATTACTCCTTGTTCTGTCATCAGCTACCACTGAGAACAGTCTAGATCCATCCTCTTTGGAACCCCCTTTCAGGTAGTTGAAAGCAGCTATCAAATCCCCCCTCATTCTTCTCTTCCACAGACTAAACATGCTCAGAAATGAACTGTTTCGGCTCAAATGCAATGCTTCATTCAATACAAAATGGACTTTTTTGATTCATCAAAAATTCTGAAAAATTCTCTGATTTAGTTGATCGAAATCAAATATTTTGGGACTGCTATCAAACTGAAAAATCAGTTATTTGATTAACTGTAGCCCCTACATGTATACCAATAGAGAATTTATATGGTTAACGTGTGTGTGTGTGTGTATTAGCTGAATGTATGAGACAGATATTAATTTCAGTAAACGTGAATATTCCACTGGCATTTAGAGATGGTTTGCAATACTTGACCAGAGCCTTGTGTCATAGGAGTGGAAAGAAGCAAATTTCCTGGTATACAGTGGGACTCAATGAAGTTATATCAGCATAAAAGCAGTGTAACATCAGAAAGCATCAGACTTAGTCTTTAGTTTAATATTGAAGTTCTATTTTTGGTGCATAACCTTCCAAGTCTCATTCCATTTTTGTTTGAAGACTCGTGGCTGAGATTATGTTTGGCATGCAGAAACTTTCTTTCTTTTGTTATTCCTTTTTAATTACATTGCCTCTGATTGCCAGTGAAATCGTTATAAGAATTGAAAAGTAGCTTCCCCCTGCCTCATTATAATGAACAAAAAACTTGGTGAAAGCCTACATTGTTGTGTTATTGGATCATTACTGCAGTATATGTTCAGCTGATGAACACTGCTTATTCAACGAGAAGATGATTAGACTGGTCCGTGAGCCGGCAATGATTTACTATAGATGGCAGGCAGCAGGCAGAGCTGTGTGGCAGCAGATCTTAATTCTCTCATTTGTAGAAAACATCATTAAACTAACAAAGCTGTCCATGAGTGGCTGTTGTCAGTACCTTACTATTAAACTGTACTTTTCTACTTATATTAAAGTATTAATTTCATGCAGTGCACTAATGATGGAGGATGTTCATAACAAACTGTGAATTTCAAGTTCCCATTAAATGCTCTGCCAGTAGCAACAAAGCCAACAAATGCAAGTGAAACTATTCTAATTACACTCTTTTCACTATGCAGCCCATGTCAGACGGCACAGGATCAGGGATTGGAAGCAGATTTGTTGACAAAGCTTCTTGACCCAGGAGAGATCATTGCTTTTGCCCTTGAATGTTCTAGGGATTGATCAATACAACAAATTAAGATCTCCCAAAAGGATGGTTCTTGTCTCTTCTGATTAAATATGATATTGCCATGTAGTCAGCAACCTATTCCATGACTGCTCATTTGGACCAGCTTTTAGAAAGACCCTTTAGCACAAGAATGAGGATGATGGCTGTGAGTTTGAGAGCTAGGGAGCCACACAATCTGTATGTGCCCAGCATCCTAAATAAAGAATCTTCTTTCACTTCACTATATCCAGATTGTGTCTCTTTTCCATCAAAGGAGAAACAATTCTGGCAATGAGCCCACAAAGCCCACAGCATGTGGAGACTAACTCCTTCCCCCCAACAACAACAACAACAAAAAATCAGATACAACACAAAAGCTTCCAAAGTAGTAGGGGAGGGAGAAGAAGGGGGTGAAATTCAAACCAGAAAATCCAGCTTCACAGGATGCAAATAGATATCAAAACAGTAGTAATTGAAAGGGAATAAGGAAAAAAATTAAACCCTAGCCATTGCAAGGAAATTAGTTCAAAACAAAATATAAACCGAACTGGTGACATCCCAGCACTTTACTCACCCCCATGCCCTAAGCCACCTGAAGGTAAGTGCTCCCTTGTGTGCCCCTCTGCAATGGAAAAAAGGCTGCAGTCCCACCCAGGCTTCATCTTTGTGATGGTAGAGACCTTGGAACCTGGCACAGGACAACATCAGCCATCTTGAGTTACTACAAACAAGCCAGGAAGGCCCACCACACTTCTGAGTATGGCTTCAGAAGTTATTTTAAACATAAAGAAATTATATCCTTTAATATGTACATTCTGCAACAGTTAAATAAACAGAAGAAAGGACTCAAAAGATGTGGGGAAAGGAAGAAACTGAAATTTAATTATAATACACTATTATGTTTATACTGTAATATATACACACTAGATATATATATAATACATATATATAATGGGTTTGTTTTTCACTCCAGCACAATGAATATGTTAAAGTGGAAATGATAATCTTAACCAGGTAGAAGCTTTGCCTGGGAACTTCAAATGCTTTGAAATCTTCAAAGACATTTTTTATCTGTGAATTAAAGATCACGACAAGAAGAAACGAGTGGTGTCTGAGTCTTTGAGCGAGACTTGTCACTGAACTCTCAGTTATTTAGAAAGGAAACTCATGAAAAGGAATACGAACTCTAGAATGGGCTCATCTGGCTCTACGTGAGAGGTATCCGAAGAAGTGCAGATGTAAATACACATAACTTCAGAAACATTTTTATCAACTTTTCACTTTTGGAGGCTGTGACATACCAGGGCACAATCCAGCCTAGTGGGGGCCTGCGTCACCCCTGACCTGCAACCTTGGGTGCCTTACAATTCTTTGTTGTAGTAGCTCCCACCTGGGCTGCTCACAAACAGCCTGCCAGCATGCAAGCCACACCCTGAGTGTCTGTGTCTAACTGCAGCCTACCAGCTATACCCTGGGTCTCACCAGCCATAGTTATACTGCAGGATGACCCCAACACACGCCAGATCTTCCCCCGGAAATGTGTGTCTTGTACAGCCCATTCCTTTCCTGGACAGTGCAAATATATTAAGTCTGTTATTCATTTAAGAGAATAATATGCCAGTTTATTATCTTAAATGGAGTTACCCAGACACTTCAGTTTAAACACAATGGATTAGATAATAAACTTTTTTAACTACAAGGAGATAGATTTTAAGCAAGTACAAGTAATGAGCCATAAAAGTCAGAAATCGTTACAAGAAAAATACAGATAAAATGCTTATTAGTATCTACTTAAGAAATTATCTTATTTGCAAAGCAGACTCTCTCAGCGCATGCTCCAGCAGATTACTGATCAAACTTTCAGGCCAGGACCCCTTCCCCAGAAACCAACAGCTGTATCCTTTGGTCTTCTGAGGTGCAGAGAATGAGGTGGCCGGGGAGAGAAAGAGGGGTGTCTTGGGGTCTTTGGCCCTGCTTTTTATAGTTCCAGATACCTTGAAAAACATTTCCATCTGAGAACCGAGAGACAAAACGTCTGTGTGGAAGGACATTCCCTGCTGTTTTTCTTCACCTGTTTGAGCTTCCTTTCTTTCCCTTCCTGCTTGATTACTCTGTTTATTGATTAAATGCAAATTAAGGCACGCACACATTCCTTTGTCTAGGACAGACCTGTGTGCTGACTTCTGTTTGGGCAGGGCTGTACTGTTTGAAACATGTTTTTAACATCATACAGGGAAATCTTATAACTTTACATACAGTGTTGCCACACATTTTTTCAGGACAATACTGACCAGCAAATTATGAGTTTTCTACTTGAGGGAATTCTGTGCCAAAAAATTAAAAATTCTGCAAAATTCTGTATATTTTATTTGTCAAAATAAAACAATATAATCACTCTAGTTTCAATTATTTTGGTAATTTATGTCAAAATACTTGTCAACAAGTATGTCAACAATACAGACAACAACAAATAGATTCCCCCAGGAGTAGAGAGTTAAAGAAACGCCTATGAAAGTTGGGGAGTGCTGCAGGGGGCTGCATGGGCCCCCCCAAAGCCCACCTACAGGGCACCCCCAGAGCCCGGACACCGCTCCACCCACCCACTTACCCCAGAGCCTTTACTCCCCCCAGCTTCTTTACTGTCCTGCTGGGGGACATGGTACAGTGCAGCCCAGCCCTTCCTCACCCTTTGCCAGAGCCTGGTTTCTCAGACCCTCTCCTGTTCATGGGTGGAAGAGGATCAAGCTGCTCAGCTAGGGCATGCAGAGCCTCCATCCACACTGGACTGGGAGGTCCGTTCACTGTGAACTGGAGAACTGGGCTCTGCAGAGTCCAGCAGCCCCTAATGGCCACCAGCTGCTCTGCAGCCCCAGTTCTGAAGGGAAAACATGAAATTCTGCACAGAACATTAATTGTATGCAAATTCTGCATTGTGCAGTGGCACAGAATTCCCCCAGGAGTAGTTTTCAAATTATACCTTACAAGGCAAACCTTGTATAAAGGTTATTACAATAGCGTGTAAGGTGTGAATACAGGGGTATATTCCGTCACAGAGGCAGCCCAAACTATTGGTATGCTTGGCTACATGCTTCTGTACACTGCTTTGATCAGTGGCTTGAGGGTAGAGTAATTAGGGTACTTTCCCTAACTTATCTGTGTTCCAGATCCATATACCACAGTTTTACATGCCATTCATTAATACATATATAGAGGGAAAAAACTAGTATTGCCTCCCTAAAATCCACACTTCATGTCCTGCTAAGTTCAGAGATGGGTTTTACATTTTCAGGTGGTGATCCCAAATCTCACGTAATCCAAATATAACAACGTCTGAAAATTACACTATCTACAGAGCATATAAACTTCTTCAGTGTTGCCTACTATTACACAGTGCCTAAAAGACCCTGCCAAATTACGTTTCAAGGAACATGAACATTTATAGGGCACAACAAACTTATCTGGAGGTATGCAGAAATCTTCTACATAGAGCTCCCAACAATGAGTTATAGGTATTAACATTACATATTTATCTTTGGACTGGAATCTCACTTGCCAACCACATCCTCAACTCTTACTTCATCACTTCAGCCTGCTCTGCAACGTGCCACCCCCTTTTCTCCACTAAGCTGCTCGTATCTTTCATAGACCATGCCTCATTTTCAGCTTCCTTAGACCAGGACTTTGATCTTTCTTTGGCGTTTCTTATCAACCCTCTAAATCCTTATCTGTTTAGGAAACATGGATTTTATATCTGTGGCAATTACTGCCAGACAAAAGATGAAGTGAGCTAGCAGCACACATCTTGATTTTTCATTGCAGGGGTCCCATGACGAGAGAAACAGGTGGCTGATCCACTCACAAGCAGAACCTCATCTCCTGCTGTCGAACTGAAGACATTCAAGACACCCTAATTTATTGTCTCAGAGCAAATAATCTACGTGCACTGGCAAATGACTTTCTGCAGCAGATATTTCTTTTACAGAGGCAGAAAGAGGGGTCACACACTCAGGCTCTGAGGCTAATAGCACCTCCTTCTGAGCCATCTGAAATGCTGGAGAACCACAGATTTTGGAATGCACTAGTAAAGAACAGGAATAGTCCAAAGAGAAGCAAGGCAAATTTCCTCTCAACGACCCATAAAAATGCCTCTATCCTGAAAGGGTTACATCAAGAATGAAAAGGCAATTCAGTCTCCATATTTATCAATTCTCTGGCCCTTTAGTCAGCTTGTGACAGTGATTTTTTTTAAATGGACCTCTGGCAATTAGGCTCTAGAATTAGACTAGAGTTGGTTGAAAAATTTCAAACAAAACATTTTCTCATCTCAAAATGGGGTCCCAGCAAAATCAAAATTTTCTGTGGAAAATATTTATTTTGGTGGACTTCTCTGTCATGGAAACTCTAAATGAAAGGTTTTATTTCTGGTCAGGTGGACAATAATCTCACCAGATTTAAGACTGGGGCATACGGGACCTGGCTCTACATCTCACCTGAGGTACAGCTGCAATTCAGGCAGACACAGAGATGAACCCTTCCCAAAATGAAACATTTCATTTTGGATCAATAATCAACAAGCCAAAACAATATGTTTCAATTCATCATTCAATAGCACTGAGCATCCTGTGAGTCAGTGTGAGTTGAGAGCACTCCATGTAATAATAATGGGGTACCCAGGAGTACTGGTTAAAGACAAATGAATTTTATTTCCTGTTCCTAGTCACCTGACCTGAGTCAGGGTTTCTTAGGCTAAATCCCCTGTCACAAAACAGGGGTCAGTATCAAGTAACTACAGTGGCTTCTGTCATACTCAGTACCTCATAGAAGGCACTCAGCACCTTACAAGATTGGGATTGCCCTGTGTACATAACATGAATCTGTATTTTTAAAGCATTCTGAAAGTTTTCAAAAGCTTCCACTGAAACGAGTCATTGCTATTCAAAGCAAGATGCAAATCCTTTCTGTTTGGAGGTATAAGAGAGTCTTTTTTTCCAAATTCCCATGTGACATTTTATCTGCATACTTTACAGTTTCAAAAGTATGTTCAATTTTGAAGCAAAACTCTTCTGAAGGTTTAATTTTTAATACAGTCATTAAATTTGTATCCACAGTCACAAGATGTATAATCAGTTTTGTTCTTCTGATTTAGAGTAAAGACCTTTTCATAGCTTATGCTTAACTAAAGCAATGTGAAAGAACCAAAATAATTAAGTTGACAACTGTCCACAAAATTATTTTTGAAACACTCTCTTTTTGCTTTGATAAATAGTCCCAGATGATATTTGATTGACAATATTAAGTCTGCACATCTGGACTAGCATTCTTGCATTAGAATGTTACTTAATGCTGACAAGACAGGATAATTCTATAACTCTTCAAATGGAACCATTATTTGCACAATCTTGCATAACATCCTTGATTATGATTTACAATTATTGTATAGGCTCAAAACCCGTTTCACCAGCTTCTGGGTCCCAACCAGCTAGACTTCAACAGAAATATAAGCTTTTGCCTTTTTTTTCTCTCCTGTCAATATTCAGTCCTTGCTATGGAACAAACAAACCTTCAGAGAGATTGTAAACAACTTAGCCATGAAATACAAAAACCATGCTAAATGAAAAGCTCTGCAACTGTGAAACCAGCGCTAGATAAGAGTCCTTTTTGGAGAGAAAATCTTTCGTAATAATTTTAGAGCTCTGTAGTATCTTTCATACCTTTTCCCCATGGGCATCTTAAAATTGCCTGACAGCTTTTTATGCTTAATTGTCTTTTCCAGAAGTACTGCATCACCTGCAGAAGGTGACACATGCTTAGCACCAAGAGGACATGTGATCACACTTTCAAAGCAAGTGCTTCTACAAATGGTAATTCTGCAGTGAGTCACGAGATCATGTAGACAGCTGAATCCCGGCCCACATAGACATGTCAGTGTTTGAAACAGCACCTGAATCTTAGCAGATGAGTAAAGAAAAAAAAATCTCAAACTCATTAGTTATAGGTTTCAGAGTAGCAGCCGTGTTAGTCTGTATTCGCAAAAAGAAAAGGAGTACTTGTGGCACCTTAGAGACGAACAAATATATTTGAGCATAAGCTTTCGTGAGCTACAGCTCACTTCATCAGATGCATTCAGTGGAAAATACAGGGGGAGATTTATATACATAGAGAACATGAAACAATGGGTGTTACCATACACACTGTAGCTCACCTTAAGTGATCACTCTCATTACAGTGTGTATGGTAACACCCATTGTTTCATGTTCTCTGTGCATATAAATCTCCCCACTGTATTTTCCACTGAATGCATCCGATGAAGTGAGCTGTAGCTCACGAAAACTTATGCTCAAATAAATTTGTTAGTCTCTAAGGTGCCACAAGTACTCCTTTTCATTAGTTACAGTGGTCAGTCCTATAAAGTCAACATTTAATTAACAGCACTGCCACAGTAGCTACCAGGTAAACAGAGCTACATTTCATTGGCACACCCCTTTAGAGTGTTGGGGGGATGCTATGGAGAAGAGATACATAAAATGACAAGTGTTTGGTTACTAAAAGCACTGTTTAGCATGTAGCACAGAGTTCTCCGCAGGGAGGAGTTCGGAGAGAGGGAGCCATTGTAGCCAACTTAACCCCAAGTTAGGGAAAGGTAATATAAAAAATATATAAAAAAAGTTTATTGCAAACTACTGCAATAACTTATTGAAGTAACCGCATGCAAATAGCGGGAGAGACATGGAGGAGAGATGCTGCAGGAAGGCACTGTCAGTTTTAATTTCTTAATCTGGGAGGGAGGTTTTTTCTGCCCTGGAGGTTAGAAGGCTGTGTTTAAGGACAGGCAGACAAATGGCTGTGATCAAGAAAACAAATGGACAGTTAAACTACAAGAGTGGTTGGGAGGGTAGCAAGAAAGATGAAAAGGGTGGGAAGGACTTGTGTCAAATTATCCACTCATTCCTTCCTCTGGAAAATGTGAGAAGCTAACTTGCTGCTGGAGAAGTTTAACAGCCCACTTCCTTATTTCCCACACTGGTTGATGGGGCTACAGCACTTTGCAGACAAGTCATGGAGCGTCTCCACAACAGGGAGCTACTGCACCACCGTGCAGTGAGGGTGAGTTTTCCATCCAATACACCGTTTTAGTGCCATCCTTAAAAATAAAAGGAAATTCATAAGGCGCTAGGTTCTTCTTTTAGTATTCCATGTATGGCCCAGTCTACACCAGAGTTCAGACTAAGTGGAATTGGTTTGTGGCAATGTTTGGCCGACCAGCCAGGCAAGGCGAACCTGTACCACAACAACACTTAAACTATGCAACATCAGGACCTAGACTAGAAGAATTCTAAATGCACTTATATCATACGAGGGCCCCATCCAAACTGGTTAGCAAAACCACATATGTAGGGCAGGTTGAAAGTTTTCTATTTCATTGCAAGAAGTGTCTCCTTTCTGCAGAAAATTACAGCTTCCCGCCCAATCACCAAAAATCTTCAATCTGGAAATGTTAAAACTCCATTTTTATGCTTTTGGTTGAAACAACAGTTCAACATTCCCAAATCAAAATGTTTAGTCTTGTCCCATTTCAACATTAAACCATGTCCTTCTGAGCCGCTGATGCACTATGTCATGGGAGTTGTTCTCAGTAAATATTTACCATTTAATGGCAACCACTTACATTGGTAAACATTTTAAATCTGCTACATTTACCTTAGATACAGTTATCTCAGTGTTTACATACTATAGGGAATACTGCAAATACTGGAGTGACATTATTTGAATTTCTAAGGTAATTTGCATGTTAAGGATGACTACTATCCTTGAGATTAGACCTTTGAATCAGTCTCTGGAAAGTGGAATTCTCACAAATCTTTCCAATCAGGTATTGACTGAGCTATTCACTGCTGGGATTAGCAAGTGAATGTAATAGAAGTTTAAGGTTTAAAATCAAATTGGAATTCCTGGAAAACAGACAGTGCGGCATAATAAAACAAGATAAATCTCTAATAGTGAATTTAAATGCTTCAATCAATGTATATTCCTGACCTCTTGTATATTCAAAGCTCAACCTAAAAGCTTATTTTTCAGAGAACATGCCTGATATCAACTCTGTGAAAATCATTATTGCAACTTCATTTCAAACTCTTCCTTGTTGAAGCCATAAAATGTGTTAAAGGCTCCTGTGGATATTTAAGTAGAGACATGCAGTCAGTGGCAGGGACATCCCAAGGCAGATGTTTTTACAGCCTATTGTACTTTTCTAAATTCATGGGGCCATTATCACATGAGCATCCAGGCAGGTTTTCCAGGACCTATTCAATCAAAACTAGTACATTTCCAACAACATCTTTATGACACCAAATTTTAATGGTGTCACCATCCTATTTGGAATTTGGTTGTAACACTGATGGAAAAGTTTTGCATACACCTTCTTCATTACATCATTCAGTGGGAGTGAATACTTTTACGTTTTTCTCTCTCTCCCAAAAATAGACATATATATTTTCAACACACACACATACATACAGACTCAGATCATCCATGCAAATAGGTCTGATATACGTTAATAATCAGAAAAGCAGTAAGCATGTATCAGCTTTAGTGGGTTTTTATGCTCTTACAGATGCAAAGAATTAGATGCCTACCTGTACTAGATGCGTGAGTGAGACTGCTTGCTACCTTGTAATAACTGATGTTTAAAATGACCTTGACAAGAAGCATTAATAGCCTTTGCAAGCTCTACAAAGTAGTAAGGCAAACATGTTCTTCCATCTTGATCACTCCTACTATAAGTCATCCAAACACCTGACCTAACATTGTGTGGAGATGTAAGTACACTGCAGAAGAATTATTTATTTGATGGGAATGCAGGGCTATTTTCTTTATATTTCCTTTTTAAAGGAGGACTTTTCTCTGTGGAGTAGTTTTCAAGCTGAACTCAATATAGTGATGGACAAATTTCAGTCATATGATTTGAATTCAGATGCAACAACCTTGGAGGAAATTTTTATATTTGTGTTCCATGACACACTAGAGAATTGTTTTTTCTCTTGTGAACTGGCTACATATAGACAGTGCAAGGAATTTCCATTAATGAGTGAAAACACAGTCTGGAACCACTGATTAGATTTAAGTTCAAAATCTGCAGTACAATTGTCTAGCTATGTGGGACCTCCATAATTTGGGGCCACAGTCATAACGTATCTTCCCCCAAGGACCTGTACACCTTGTCATGTACAAGTACAATTATTCATGGACACAAATTTGTCCTTGAAAAATAAGAGCATTGGTTGAGGCTTGACCAAGTATCAAGTATCTTAATTCCTTAGCAATTTTTTCCCCAAACACATTGGCTGTGGTACCTGTTGCAAGAAGAGCCTTGTCAAGATCTGATATTTTTTTTAATTGCAAGTTATTTCAAAGTACTATGCAATTGGCTGGAAACACTGCATGACCTAAAACCATTGACGCTCCTGTTTGTTTAAACCCTAGCATGTTGGAGATATTGTATGTAGAGAGAGTAGAAGAGGCTGTGATCCTATTATAGTAAACATCAAAATAAAAGCAATAATGATCTGGTTGATGATAACCTGGGAAGTCTGGACGGTGATGCTGTATCTGATTCAGTGCTTCCAGAATAGGGAAGGAATACACAAGGACAATAACCTGGACTATCTGTGTTATTCAGAATAGCTTGGACTACCTGTGTTGCTCATAAAAGATTTAAGTAAAACCAGAATACCTTCTTTTTCTAAAAAGTGGGACTGACACCACTACCTTGATGCTTCTGTAAGGTATTTACAACTGTACTTCATGAGTATAGAGTGGGAGTAGAATGCTACTACATCAGAATTCTACCCACTTAGTTTTCACCCTCCTAGTACTCTGCATGTGTAAATTAGCATAGCTCTATGCTACTCTCCCCACAGTAGTAAACCTCCTAGGCCTTGTCTACTCTGCACTTTCATCATTAAAACATTTGTCGCTCAGGGGTATGAAAAAACACCCCCCTGAACGACAAACGTTTTAACGTCAAAAAGCACCAGAGTGGACAACACTTGGTCGGCTGGAGACACTCTCCGGCCAAGGAAGCTACCGCCCCTCATTGGGGGTGATTTTATTTTGTTGTCAGGAGAGCCTTCTCCTGGTGAGAGAGAGTAGCTACAATGTGTGCCTTACAATGGCGTGGCTGTAGTGCACAGTGTAGACATAGCCCTAGTAAAGCCTGTCAGGACTCCTGGGCATTTAGGCCTAAATCCTCAAGAGGTATTTAGGCATCCAACTCCCATTGATTTCAATAAGAGTTAAGCGTATACATATCAGAAGATCTGGACATTAAGTCCTGCTCCAATTCCCATTAAGATGAAAGGGAGATCGATTACATGCTTAATATCCCACTAAATGACCAAATTCTCTGCTGGTGGGAACTGGTTAATGGAGCAACAGCCATTTACACCAGTAGATAATCTAACCAAAAGCTTCAAGCACGCGTGAAGCTCTCAGGAGTTATGGTCATATTCTGATTTCACTTACGTGGGTATAAATGAAGTCAGTGTAGTTATTCCAGACTTACGCCAATAAACATAGATCAGAATTTAGTCCATTAATATCAATGGGATTTACAAATACACAAGGAGCAAGAGGAAGACCAAGGACAGGGTAGGTTCATTATTCAATGAGATAGGAAAAACAATAATGGAAAACACAAGAATGGCCAAAGTGTTAAATGTCTTTTTTGTTTCAGGTTTCACCAAAAACGTTAGCAGTGATTGGACGACTAGCATAGTGAATATACGTGTAAATGGGGTAGGGCAAGAATTCAGGGGCACTCATGTATGTACTACTGAAGTAGATGTGGGAGAATATAATGAGGATTCTGGAGTTTTTTGCTGGAGGGATTGGTTTTGGTGGCTACCAGTAAATTTTATACCTTAGGGAACTGGACAATATGCTCTTTAGTGTCCTGTGATTCTTATAATTAAAATGGTATTGACTTCATACACACAGACATACATACCCAATGGTTCACATAGTTAACGATGGAAGCAATGGAAATATAATAGAGTGAGAGAAAAAACTCTTAGTCTTCTGAACTCTGATCAGTAATAATCAGCCTGATGTTCTGGAAACAAAGAAGCATGCAAACTCAGGTGAAAAATTTTAAATACTGTAAGACATGCCATAAGTTTTGAAGTCTTAAGAAAAACCCAAGCCATCTGATCTCTGAAATGAACAGAAGGAAACATCCCCCTTGCCTTCTCTAACAGGTTCTATATGTATTACCAGGAGGTGATAATTCAGGAGATATCTTTAATTCTAACAATTGGAAACAACCTGAGGGCTGCAAATATATTATTTTTGGAAACGGCATCCCTGTGTTATAAATAAATCCCATTAATTTATGGTCACATTCCCAGCAGCTGAGGTGCACAGTCAAATGCAGTTAGTGAACTGTTTCACCCTAAATCAAGTCTTGGTTTGCAGTGTCAATGGTACTGTTGAAATGGATCATTTTAATGGTTAAAAAACATTTTAGAATATAGCTGCATTTTACAGTAATGATTATTGTTTTGTCTCTGATATTTAAATGGCAAGGATTTATAAACCTTGTTAAATTTCCCAATGCATAAATAGTTTTTAAAAAGATAAATTTTAATGAGACTTTTGACAGAGAATAAAAATTCACTCTCTCAGAAAATTGTTTTCGTACAGAATAAATAGCAGTTGTTATTCTGAATTATAACGATCATTACTATTACATTGCACAAATCCAAGGCTTGTTGGCTTTTACCACATTTGAATGTTACCCCCACACGAAGAGAATTGTTCTCTAATGCACTGTCATAGTGGCACTCTTCTTTTGGATCATACAATGGGACGGATCTAACTCCCTGAGTCTTACCATTGACTTTAATGAAAGCTGAATCAAGCCAAATGCCTGTGTGAATGCAAGAAGAGCCCAGCTGTTGAGCAACTCTGCACTTTTGACATGTTGAAGTGTTGGTTTCTCCTGCCCAATGGTGCCAGCACCACTGGCCTGCACAGAATGGGTCCCCATTCTCTTCCACTGAGGGAAGGAGTCCAGCACTCTGGACTGAGAAGTCTGTGTTCTCCCTGGGCATTAGAACTGACATTGTGCCCAGCCCATACACAGACACAAGTGGTAGGGAAAGGTTCATTATGCTCTTTTCTCTCTCACCTGGGAAAGGCTGGACCCATTCAACCCCAAAATGTTTTTAAATTTAAATTTTAAATTTGAAGCAAGTGGAATGGCACTGGGCTCAAGGTTTCTTTTTCAGCTTTATTAATTATAAGATCAAAGAAGCTTGTGTACTGTGACCTTCTCTCTTGTAAACCTAATTTTATATTATTGATTAAACACTGAAATCTAGTTAAGTAAATTTTATTAAAACTGTTTAATTGTGGGATAATTTTCACTTCTATCTTTTAATCATATAAATTATGTTGTTTTATAATATACCAACTATGCCTGTGCAATGATTTCCAAGAGGACCAGACCAATCTAGCAAAATCTGATCCTTCATTCATTTGAATGGACATTTCCTATGTTGTGCCACCATCATACTTGCTCTTACCTGTGGCCCCGGGATCAAGGGGTATAGACAGGTGCCTTAAAGCAACCTATGCCACCCCCTCTTCAGGTGCATAATACAAGCATACCTGAGGATCTGACCCACAATAAACATTTGTCACTCTTGTGAATTTTAACAAGAAATATGTTACTTTGTATGGAGTGAATCTTTTAAAAAATGTTTTGATTAGTCAGAATGTATTAATGTAAGTATTATAGTTTAAAATATGTATTTAAAGACAACTATTGATCAATCAATTGATTTCATTCTTTGACAGAGAACCCAATCCTGTAATCTTTGCACCTGCAAAAATATCACTATAATCACTGAAGTTTCTAGTATGCCAGGAAGACAGGTTCAGATCCACAGAAAAAAAATCTATGCCTTAATGCTATGTTCAGAAGATATTCTCTTTATTATGACATTTTGAAGACATAGAAGAACAAATATCCTTTTCGTTTTGGTACTGAGATTGGCATTTAGCAAATTTCTCCCCAAGCCAGTCCAATTAAAGGGAAAATAGTTATTTTTATAAAAACTATTATCCTGTGAGATCAGTGTCAGCCTCATTCCTGCTTGCTTTCCGCTATTTTGCTTTCCATTATCTTTTATTTTTGGTATCTTACAATGATGCCAAAAATAAAAAAGGAAAGTTACACAAATTTCTGCATGATATGACACAAAAAATGCATATAAAAATTGTGTGGGTAAAAAGCATATCATATTCTAGGGAAAAAGCAAAAGGATTGGAAGTTTGGTTTGGAATTTAGTGTGTTTAGCTAAAGTATCCAAATATCTTAGAGGCTGATGATGTTCTATGAATTGCGTGGGCAGGGAGAGAGAGTGCTTTTGGCTAGTGAAATTTCTGTTATTTTCTTCTGGTTAGATAAGAAATGCTACAGACGTTCATTTTTTGTATTATGACGACACTTCAGAACCAGGAAATAGAGAAGCAGCTAAAAACACATACTTTTTTTTTTTAAAAAATGAAACCGGAATTTTATCTAGCTTGAGACAGGTTTGTTTCAGGTTTAGGTTGGCTCTTAATTTGTCTGAAACAGCTCACCTCTCCCTTGTTTTATTTGTGTGTCTATGTTTTTCTTCACTCATCTTACAAGATCGTTTTGGTGATTTTTTTTTTTTTTTTTTTTTTGCTTGATTGACTACATTCCATTTGCTGAAACTTGCTTGTAACAGATTCTGGTTTCTGCTTTTCACTCTCCTTTATAACTGGGGATAATTCACAATAGCATGAGTTTCAGCATGATATTGATCTGCCTTCCATTTATACTTTGGCTCATGTTGCATTTCAGTAACAGTGAGGAGTTTGTCAGTGACCCAGTATTGATTTAAGGTATATTTGCTGTTGCCACAACACCTCATAACAAGTTATCCTCTGCTTGAAAATGGTTCAGCCAGGATGGGTCAAAATGCATTCACACTGTCAGATTCTCTAGTTTGTCATACGTTTGCTGAACAATCTTCTGTCAAAGATGAACATTGTTTATAGAAAAAATACTGCCTTCTTCTGCCCCAATGATCCAGACTTCCAGTCACACACCTTTAGTCCATATACACAGTTAAGTGACATCTGGATCCAGTTTTGTCAGTTTTTATGCTAACATGCAGTGCCAAAACCATTGGACAGCGAAAGATGCACAGTGATGTACTTTGACATCCTGTTACTCAATTTGCATGCTGATAACTGGTTTTCCAAGCTTCATGACTAACCCTTTTTGGAATGTACATTAAACCCTTTTTGGAATGTACAGGAGTTGTGCAGTGGTGTTCTGGGGAGATCTAAAAGCTACAGAACAGTTTTGGTTTCATTTTAGGGAAAGAGAATTAGGATATTTGCTTGTACGACAGTCAGTAGTAATTCTTATCCCAGAAAGCATTTATTAACACTTCAGGGAGTTAAGTGCAAATTGTCAAGTTTTAGCCTCTATTTGTGACTGCAGTTTTTACACATTATTACCTGAGCACACAAATAACAGACTTCACACACACACAACCCATTTCTGTGCATTGATTAAATGCATATAAGATTTAAATATATAGATTATATTATTTACATAGCTTTTGAGGCCAGAAGAGAACATTATAATGTATATAATTTATCCTGATACCTGCATAACAAAGGCCTTAGATTTCATTCAGTGATCCCTGCATCTAAACCAAATTGTGTTTGAACTAGAGCATATCTTTTACAAAGATATGTAGCCCTGAGTTAAAGATTCCATGGGATGGACAATTTAACATATTTAAGTGATAGTATACAAAAATGCACACATAAAGTTGTGCATGCACTAATTGAAAAAACTTGGCCCTTCAAACAAATGCAGGTGATAACGACTGACCTGGGTGAATGGGTAAGTGTGATGGATGCTAAGGAGCTCCACTCCAACAAGGAAGCAAGTGAGCATCTGGTACAGGTGCTTAATGGACAAGGCCTTGTGTTGTAGAAGTGATCCCTGTGGTGTTCCTTACAGAAGTGTTTCTCAAGCTATGATGCTGGACTCCTTGTGGGAGTGCAACCCTATGAGAAATTAGAAGAAAAAATTTATTTTTTACTCAAGACTTGCAGAAGCAAACCCCATCACTAAATATTCAGAATTCAGTGCAGATAACAGATATTCAATAGAAGGTTTCTCATGATAAACCCAAAGTGGAAATGACCCATCAAGAAAAAAAAACAGACATTTTACCCACAGGGTTAAATATTCTTCCCCAAATGTAGAATATTCTTTCGAATATCAGTCTCTTTTTTTTTTTTTTTTTTTGAAAACCGCACTTAAAAATATGTTTTCATTAGGAAGGCTAGACTACTTAGTCTCTCCTTAAAGGAGGAACTATGGAAAGATAGGAGAAACCTTGTGTTAACTTCCGTTCTACAGTCATTTAACTCTTTCTGCAAACATGCGGTAATCAGCCCTGTGAAACTGCATCTGACTGCAGTACAAGCGTTCCTGAAGGCGTCCGGGAAAGTTCCACAATTTACAACCACCACCACCACCCCAAAACAAGAGGAGGTTCCAATCTAAAGGAGACCTAGGGGGATTGGGCCAGAAATTGTTTCCCAGTCTGGTCCATATGCCAGAGAGGAAGATTCAATTAGTTGCTTCCCATTTTTATCCCTTGTCAAGAGAAGGGATTGGAGTGATCCAGGAGTTGCTGAATAAAGCAAGACCACTGGGCCTGAGACGGTTGGTTGTGTTGCTTGTGCCTGAAGTCAGCATTAGAAACCACTGGTTCTTTCCCAGTGCTCACCCTTTCTCTATTGTCCTTGGTCCGCCTGCTGCTGTAGGAGGTTGAGTACAGATAGTCATAAAAATGACCATACTGGGTCAAACCAATGGTCCATCTAACCCAGTATTCTGTCTCTGACAGTTCCTTGTCAGTTGTAGGTTTAGGGATACCCTAAGCATGGGGTTGTACCCCGACCAATTTTGTTAATAGCAATTGATGGACTTATCCTTCATAAACCCAGTCATACTTTTGGCCTTCACAATACCCCATGACAATGGTTGACTGTGCATTGTGTGCCTATTAATTTCATTGTGTTCCCACTATTCTTGTGTTATGTGAAGGTGCAAACAAACACTTCCCTTTTACTTTCTTCATACCATTCATGATTTTATAGGCTTCTATCAGATCCCCCCTTAGTCATCTCCCTTTTCTAGGTTGACCAGACCCAGTCTTTCTAATCTTTCCTCATCTGGAAGCTGTTCCATACTCCTAAACATTTTCATTGCCCTTCTCTGTATCTTTTCTAATTCTAAAATATCTAGTGTTCTTTGTTTGCCAACACCCTTGAGTTTTAACAGCTGGACTCATGTCTAAATATTATTATAACAGACAAATAAGTACAGTTGACAAACATTTACAAGCTGTCCTGATGCTCTAATTAAAATGAAGGAAAAGGAGGTACTCTGCTGGGATTCTGTGGAGGGCAACAACAAAATGGAACAGGCAATAAAAGAACCATATTTCTCATTTTCCTTTACTGAAAACTTCCTTATAGGATTGCCACCTGTTCAGGGTTTTCTTTTCCCTTCGTTTCCTTAGTTTGAAGGCATTCCCATCACTCCCTAGTTGTTTGGGGGAGGGGTGATTGTTGATTTGTTTGTTTTAAGTAAAGTATTTGGCTTTCCACCATGCTACTCTTATGGACTGACAGCTGAATCAGGCCTGCCTCTGCTGCTTCTAATATAGATTAATCTACTTCAGATTAGGGTGACCAGATAAAAAGAAAAGGAGTACTTGTGGCACCTTAGAGACTAACCAATTTATTTGAGCATAAGCTTTTGTGAGCTACAGCTCACTTCATCGGATGCATACTGTGGAAAGTGTAGATCTTTTTATATACACACAAAGCATGAAAAAAATACATCCTCCCACCCCACTCTCCTGCTGGTAATACCTTATCTAAAGTGATCACTCTCCTTACAATGTGTATGATAATCAAGTTGGGCCATTTCCAGCACAAATCCAGGTTTTCTCACCCTGCCCCCCCCACACACACACACAAACCCACTTTCCTGCTGGTAATAGCTTATCTAAAGTGACCACTCTCCTTACAATGTGTATGATAATCAAGGTGGGCCATTTCCAGCACAAATCCAGGGTTTAACAAGAACGTCTGGGGGGGGCGGGGTAGGAAAAAACAAGGGGAAATAGGTTACCTTGCATAATGACTTAGCCACTCCCAGTCTCTATTCAAGCCTAAGTTAATTGTATCCAATTTGCAAATGAATTCCAATTCAACAGTTTCTAGCTGGAGTCTGGATTTGAAGTTTTTTTGTTGTAATATAGCAACTTTCATGTCTGTAATCGCATGATCAGAGAGATTGAAGTGTTCTCCGACTGGTTTATGAATGTTATAATTCTTGACATCTGATTTGTGTCCATTTATTCTTTTACGTAGAGACTGTCCAGTTTGACCAATGTACATGGCAGAGGGGCATTGCTGGCACATAATGGCATATATCACATTCGTGAATGTGCAGGTGAACGAGTCTCTGATAGTGTGGCTGATGTTATTAGGCCCTGTGATGGTGTCCCCTGAATAGATATGTGGGCACAGTTGGCAACGGGCTTTGTTGCAAGGTTAGGTCCCTGGGTTAGTGGTTCTGTTGTGTGGTATGTGGTTGCTGGTGAGTATTTGCTTCAGGTTGGGGGGCTGTCTGCAGGCAAGGACTGGCCTGTCTCCCAAGATTTGTGAGAGTGTTGGGTCATCCTTCAGGATAGGTTGTAGATCCTTAATAATCCGTGTTAGTCTGTATCTGCAAAAAGAACAGGAGTACTTGTGGCACCTTAGAGACTAACAAATTTATTAGAGCATAAGCTTTCGTGGGCTACAGCCCACTTCATCGGATGCATAGAATGGAACATATAGTAAGATAGATAGATAGATAGATAGATACACATACTGATAAGTTGGAAGTTGCCATACAAACTGTGAGAGGCTAATTAGTTAAGATGAGCTATTATCAGCAGGAGAAAAAAAAATTTTGTAGTGATAATCAAGATGGCTCATTTAGACAGTTGACAAGAAGGTGTGAGGATACCTAACTTAAGGAAACAGATTCAATATGTGTAATGACCCAGCCACTCCCAGTCTCTATTCAAACCCAAGTTAATGGTATCTAGTTTGCATATTAACTCAAGCTCAGCAGTTTCTCACTGGAGTCTGTTTTTGAAGCTTTTCTGTTGAAAAATTGCTACCCTTAAATGTTTTACTAAGTGATCCATGGCCCACGCTACAGAGGAAGGCGAAACCCCCCCAGGGCCTCTTCCAATCTGCCCTGGAGAAAAATTCCTTCCTGACCCCAGATATGGCGATCAGCTGAACCCTGAGCATATGGGCAAGATTCGCCAGCCAGATACCCAGGAAAGAATTCTCTGTAGTAACTCAGATCCCACCCCATCTAACATCCAATCACAGGCCATTGGGCCTATTTAGCACGAATATTTAAAGATCAATTAATTGCCAAAATCATGTTATCTCATCATATGAACTTTCCTTAGGTCATTTTAAATTATAGAGAAATAGACAGTGTCACAACATAGTTATTTTGAACACAATGCCATTCTCTTCTAAAACCAATACACTACTTCCATGATGCGTAATAAAGATTCTGAACCATAAGGTTTTGCTTGATCATTTTGTAATAATAGACCATTTATAATATCACTCCTCAAAATGGATCCAATTTTGTTCACCTTTGGTGCAAAGTCAACGGCTTGAATAGAATTGCACCAAGGAGGAATTTGGAGCCTTATGACAGAATAATCAACAACACAGCATAATGAGTGGCTAGATTGAAAAGGAAAAGTCATTTATTTTGTACTGAATTGAAGTGCATTGATTAAGGGCTGGTCTTCACTATGAGGAAATTGACACTGCTGCAATCAATGCAACGGGGATCTAGTGAAGACCCGCTAAATCGACGACAGAGCACTCTCCAATTGACCCCGGTACTCCAGCTCTCTGAGAAAGGTAAGGGAAGGAGACCAGAGAGCATCTCCCATTGATGCAGCACAGTGAAGACTCTGGGGTAAATTGACCTAAGCTACCTCGACTTCAGCTATGTTATTCACGTAGCTGGAGTAGCATAACTTAGGCTGACTTACCCCTGTAGAGCAGACAAGCCCTAAATGCCCCCAGTGGATTGTTAGTTAATACAATGGTGTACTGATTACACAAGTTATTCCTAAACAATTTGGACTATCTTGCGAACAAGAAAAAAAAAGCATTCTATTCCTTCAACACCCTCTCCCTCAGCCCTTGCTCTTTTATAACAACATCCTTCTCAATTGAGAAGGAAAGCAATGGTGTTTTCTTCAGTGGATCACCAGGGGATATTTTTATAGTACTTATTACAACATTGCTATGACTTGGGTATTTAATATTCTCATGCATATTTATCCCTTTCTAAAGATCATCTGATGAAAATTGCCTCTCACCTTGATTAAAGAGACCTTTCAGGATCTAAACTTGTACTAATAAATATTAATCTGCATCCCAACAGGAAATCAAAACTGTCATCTCATGTTTAATGTGGTTTTTTACCCCTTCCTCTAATTGTTATTTTGTAGACATTCTATAAATATTTTTTATTAACAGACTGATAGCATAGCCTTCAAGCAGACATCTAGACGTCTCTTCTGGTACCTCACACCCTCTTAGTTATGTAAACAACTCAGTCTCAGTTGTACCTTCTTAATTGGGTTCATTTGTAGGCTATAAATGTTGTTTACATGTTTCTTCAAAAGGAAACAGATTTTAAATGAAGTGACAAAAATGGACTAAATCTGAACTTGCAGAGTAATCTTCTTGCTCCTTTGGTTCTTACCTAGGACCCAATTCTAGGAGGTACTCTGTGCCGCCAATGAATTTTGGAAGTATTCTCTACTACACTGAGGTCAGAGGGATTTGAGGGCTCTCAGAACCTTGTAGGAGGGATTCAACACCTTGCAGGACTGGGCCCTGAAAGCTCTCAGGAATAGGCTAGCTGTTGAAGCATAAATGTCTACACAGCATGTAAGTGCAGCATTTGACAGAATATGTTCAAAACTAGTAAATAAATACAGGAAAGTTTTCTTCGTTTGCTCCCACTCCATCCTCCTCCTTTACATCTCATCTAATTTTTTTCAAACCAAGAATATCACTGAAAGTGTTTCCATAATGATTTTATACAATTTTAAAGGGACAAATACAAGCCCACCCTACATAATCATAGAGGCCCAAATGTAGTGTAAATGTAGTCTCACTAGGAAAGCTAGGCCACAAACCCCTGCATATTGGAGAGTACAAAGGCCCTATGTGATGGAACATGCTGGTAAGTGTAAGCAGACGGTTAAGTTAGTGATGGGTGAGGTCTGAGATAAGCCATTACTACCAGCAGCAGAAAGGCAATGGAGAAATAAGCAGAGCCCTTCAGCCTGCACCTCATACTGTCAGGGGACAGTAATTCCCAGTGGCTTAAACACCTATGTGGGCCCCTCCAGCCAGGGCAGCAGAAGCTGCTGCTGTCTTCATGGGCTGTCTTTTATGGGCATTCTTTCAAAAACCCCTGTTGCCCCCATCAGAACCCTCATGAGCCCCAGCACCTACAGGACAGGACATCACCAGGGCCACCAGCAGAGAGAACCCTCTGTGACATCTTCTCTTTTCATTAGCCACCTAATTGGACCAGTCAGTATTCATCCCCCACCAGGTACCTAAACTTATTTTCTTAGTCTCCTTCGCCACCATTCTCCTTCCACTTCTCCTCTCCTGTTTATATGTAACCCACTGATGAGTGTGTGTTACAGGTCCCCCACTGTGCCAATCCACAGATATGAGTGGTTACAGCCCCAGCTTGGCTCTAAACTCATGCTTGTAGCTCTGGAAGTCCCTGATTCAATGCCCAATGTATTGGCCATGAAGGGAGCCATCACACGTAGTCTGTTCCTCTTGCACCTGACCATGTCCTGCTTTCCCATTCCTCCGCCCACATAAGCCCTCCTTAAAAATGCAAGCCATGGTTAATTACTTAGAAATTACATATATTATGTATATTATTTTAAACTGGGGGGAAAATCAGCAACTAGGAGATATATAGAGAAGGCATGAGAGACTGTGACCTTTCTCTCCCCAGCAGGGGGCAATGCCAGGAGCTGCTGAAAGCTACCTTAGCACATTTGAAACTCTTAAGGGTTCTCTCTGTTTGGCTATGTCCTTCTCTCTTCATTCACACACAGCTACCTGTTGCAGAAGGCTGTGAAAAAGAGATGGCGAGAGAAACATGCAGTGTTTTCGTAGCCATGTTGCTTCCAGGGTGTGAGAAAGATAAGGTGAGTGAGCAATAGCTTTGGTCCAATAGAAGATATTACCTCACCCACCTTGTCTCTCTCATGGAGAGAGAAGGAGATATACTTGAGTTTGCTAGGCTGAAAGAGAGGAAAAGGGATTGGTGGTAGGAAAGAGAGGAAGGAAGCTAAAATCCTATAAAAATCATGAATCCTGTACCTATCATCGCCTTGTTTGGCTTGCTTATATGTTGCAACCCTTTCCCTTTCATCTTTCTAGATTATAATTTCTTTGGAGCAGCTCTGTATTTTTGTATATGTTTAGAAAGCATTCAGTACCTATTGGACACTTCCATAAGCTAATTTATAATTAAATCATCATCTTTGTGAGGTGCCTTGTGCACTATAAGCACAAGAGAAAAAAATAATACTTATGAGTTATCGCTGATGGGACAGAATTAAAGGAGACAAAGGAGGAAAAAAAGGATGGTGGAAAAAAATCAGAAGACCAAGCGCTCCAAAGCAGGTAAGGCCATGCATGGTGCCCAGGCATCCAGGCCCACCAGGCTACTTTTGACATTTAAACGTGTGGTAGGTAGTTACAGGAAGAGAATGTGGAGGAGTAGAATAACAAAAACAAACATTATAAACATGACAAATATCCTGGACCTAATTACATGATGCAACATACATCACACTAGCAATAGGCTTATTGACCAAAGCGTATCTAAAGCAGGTCTCTGACAATCATATTATTAGCAGGAGCTGCTTTAATCTAATTTATTATAGTAGATAATGTTGTATCTAGTATTATAGGTGAGATTGGGAGCACTGCCCATTATTAAGGTTGCCTGACACTTTCCATTGTAAGATTTATCAGTTGCTTATAACTTTGCCAAACTTCAACCATTTGGGCTGAAATTTTCCATGCCAGGTATCTGCCTCAGGTTGAATGTTTTGGGAAAGTTTCATCCAAAAAATATTAGCCATTTCCATAAATGAAGCTAGGGAAAATATACTATTTTGCCCATAATAAAAATATATGGTGTCCTTTTCTGGCGTTGGAGCGGGGTATTGAAATTTGGCAAGGGAGTGGCCTTTGTGTCAGAGATGTGTCTTTTCTTGTCCATAAGAAAATCTATCAAAATTTGGCAAACTCATGTCTTTGAAAAAAAAAAATCACAGTTTATACATTCTCAATAGAAACTTCTTAGAGCTAAATACCTCAAAGATTCTGTTCACACTTGGCATGCTCCAGCCTAGGGCTGAGCAGAACTTTCCCTGCAATTGCAGCTCTGAACTGCTGCTCCACGCTGGGTCCAGGTCTGGGCACTCAAATGGAGAACAGAGAATCTGTCTCTCCTGTTCATTCAGTGACTCCTCACACACAGTTGTTCCAGGCACTGTAGAGGAGGAAGCAGCCTCATTTCAATGCCGAAGGCACAAGAGCCAGACCTATGGGGGTGAGGAGAGCTGAGGAGAGACTGGGCCTGGGACTGAGAGCCAAAGAGGGGATTGTGACTGTCTTGGCAAGGAGACTGGGTGCACGGGAGGAAAATGGGAGAGGGAGAAGGAGGAGCCAAGGGAGACTGAGACCCAATGAGGTGGAGGGAAAGAAATTGAAGTGGGAGGGAAGACAGATCTCATGAGCTGGGGTACTTGGGGAGAAATGGGACTGGCAAGGCAAAGAGACTGGGACAAGGAGCCTGGGGAGAGGGATTAGGACTGGGAGCCAGTGAAGATTAGGAATGTGGGTGGGGGGCAACTGGAGGGATGGTTTAAGTGAGAGAGAAAACAAGGAGCTGGAGGTGGCAGAGGAGTTGGGAAACTAGGAACGTCTTATTGGATAAAACAACTGGGACTGGGGGGAGATTGGACATGGAGGATCCACAGGGGTGAGACTCAGATTTGCTGGGAAAGAAGACCAGGATTGGGGTGAGAAGAATCAGGAGTAGAGAAAAAGACTATCTAGGTGAAGAGAATGGAACTGAGATGAGGAGCCAATGACTGGAAGAAAGATAAGTCTGGCACAAGGAGAGGGTGAAGGAGAAAGGGCAGAAAGGAGTCTTCCAGGGGGGTTCTGCCTTTTCAGTTTGCTTTTTAAAAAGACTTAGGAAATTACATACGCACACTATTCTTGTTGCAAAATCAAAGCAAAGGAACTGCCAGAATAAGATTGTCTGATTCTTAATTTAGCCACCTTGTGCATAAGCATGATGATACAATCTTTAATCACAGGATATTAATGCTGGTTTTCCTCGTGTGTGTGTCTGTTTGGAGATCCTTTCTGCCAGGCACCAGGTGAATTTAGCCTCATATTTGAGACAGTGAATTCACTATTAGTCTTGTCATGTAAATATAGGTAGAAAATGTGTTTTATAAAACTAGAGATAGCCACAGGGCTCAAACTGGGTGGGTATACAAGCATGCAACTCTGAGCCAGACACCTTTTTGCTGCACTGTTTCATAGCTCCCACCATCACAAGCAGCAGACAATTCTGAAGTGCAGCTGCTTAAGACTAGGCATGCTGTTGCAATTCAAGCAGTTGCTTCCCAGCGCTTTGACACCAGCCAGCAGAGGGGACACAGCCAGAGCCACTCACAAGGCGCTGCCGCTGCCCAACGGAATGGCTACCATGATCCTTTACCCCTGGTGCATGTGATGCCAGAAGATCTGCCAAAAGAATGATCAGGAGTAGCAAGACTTACTTAGCAAGGAGGAACACAGGAGCCCCAGCAAGGGGTAAACACAGAGCTTGTGAAAATGAGTGGGAGCATCCTCGTGAATTCAGAGCTTCCAGTTAGACCAGAAATACCACAAGGCAAGTCTTTTTATGTTGTTTCTTGGCACATTTCTTTCCAGTTTTGGCCATAACCAAAAAAGCACATGAAAAACAAAACCAACCAACCAATGGGAAAATATTATCTGAACCTCTTTAGAACATCAAGAATGGTTCAATTATGGCTCAATTAAAGTGTGTGGTAATCCTGTATGATTCCATATAGGAAGTCCCTGAAAGTCTTCAATTGATTTTGGATCATGCTTTGTGGTAGCTGATCAGGAGCAGGCTCTGTCTTTACTTGGATTGGAGAACTCTAAGGAAGACCTAAATACTGAAACAAATAGATCTGGTGATATAGTGACATGCTTTCCTCTGGACCAAGACTGAACCTGCATTCTACTATAGGATGAGGGATATTGGTCTTGCCGGATATGCCATCTTAGAGATGAGATGTAAAGCCAAGGTCCTTACTAATTGTGGCTATTAAAGGAACCACACCACTTTTTAAAAACACAATGTAGGATATTCGTTAACTCAGGTGTGCCTATCTAAATTATACCTTCTCTGTGGAGAAAACACTGTCTCTTTAGCTGTGTTTATACAGTGCCCAGCCAGTCATGAATGGGATCTTTGGGTGCTACCATAATAATTCACTTGAAGTATAGAAATCTCTTGCAGGATAGGTAGGAAACTATTTCTCCAGACAGTCTAGTTTCCGGATCACATTTTTCTGAAATGTAATCCAGACATCACTACAAATTTTAAAATAAAAATCTGCTGCCTTTTCAGATCTCTTGGATACACCTTCCTGGTCATGTTCATGGATAATTAGAGGATCAGATCTGAAAATACTTGCACTGTGGGGGAATCAGCAGGTGACCCACAAGTTCTAAGACAGAAAAGCTTTGACAGATTCATTAGCACATCTTTACTTGGAATATTCTTAAAGATCAAGAGGACATTGCTGTTTTAAGGAGCAGACACCTCTAGCCACCTCTCAAAGAGCAGAACAGAGCAGTGGATAATTGATGCATGCTTGAGAGCATGATGCGTAGACAGAATGATTTATTAGCAATTAAAACAAAGGAGAAGATAGTGAACTCAATCGTTGTGCTACAAAGCTTGCAAAAACCAAAATAAAACAAACAAAAACCAAAACCACATCAAGCGCTCACAATGTTTTTGTCTCTCCCAGCCTGAAAAACATTTGCCTTACAGAAGGGTGTAAAAAATAAAAAATCGGTGCCTCAAGAGCAGCACATTTAGCTGCCATGCAAGACCAGCGATAGGAATGCTCAGATTATGTTGTTCGAGATGTGGGTCATTTTAAGAAATGCTTCCTCTGTCAAACCCACAACAGACCTTGTGCTGGGACACCACGTGCCCTGTTGTTCCATATGGAAGGATACAGAGTGAGAGAAATTACAGAGTTGCAGCCGTGAAAGGGAGGGAGTTGCCAAGGTAAAGTGTGTGAAGAAAATAAAACCTAAAGGAAAAGGAAACTACTTCTCTTTCAGGAATCCAACACTTAAGAATCAAATTGCTGTATTAGGAATAAAGGTTTCTGGACCTCTTTTGCCTGGTTTAATTAGACATGGAGCTGAACATTCTGTAAGACTCTGAAAAAAAATCTTACATCTAAGCAAGTAAACCAAGACTAGTTCATTGTCCCACAGCTGCACTGACTCTATTCAGGTTCTTATACCACACCCATTTTTCTAGTATGGGAGGTCCTTCCAGCACTGTTGATTCTTGTTTAATTTTTATTTTTTTTAAATCACCCAATTGTAATGGTGGGTGTCACTTAACCAAAGTCATGACAGTGCTGGGCTATGAAACTAGTATCATGGGTAGCAACCTCCCCATGCCATCAGGCCTCCAAATTCCCATGGATTTCTAAACTCTTTAAGCTTGTGTCTGCTCTTGATCAGCTTCAACTCTTTCAGTATGTATGAATACAAAATGCACATCCATCAAAATGGAACACATGTGGTCTTTAAAGTACATGTGTCCATTCTATTGAGGTTTATTTTTCAACACTGAAGCATTTTTGCCTGCAATAAAATAATCATGTGTATTTTAATATAAGCACACATGGCTTTTCTCTCATAGCCGTACCATTCAGGACCAGCACTGGCAGGTGAAGAGTGAATACAGCATTTCCTTAAGATCATGAGATTTCTCGTGGGGGTGGAGTGGGACCGGTATATTGTAACCATGTTCTGCATCTACCCTATAAGGAGCTGCTGAAAGCATGACACAAAGAATATGTGATAGTGGGAATACCTGCTGAACTTTCCATGGTGTGAAGTCTTTGTTCTCTATTATCCAAATTGCTTTCCAGTTATGTGGTAGACTTCTAAAATCAAGCATATGAAAATCAATGTCCCTTTAATATCATGTAGCCAGGATAGAGGAACCCTGTGCATTTTACTCCTACATTTTTATCAGGTCAATCAAAAACACTTGAATGAGTGCACTTTCACCCCAGGAAGTTTTAAGTGAGAGCTTGGAACATGTATACAATTAATAATTCTGTTGTCTGTGCTTTAGAGAGATCACTTATATTTCTTGGTGTATTTCACGTCTTCCAGCAACAAATAAAGTTTAGGTATTTGATGAAATATTTGTGTTGATTAGAAAAACTCACTGATTTGTAACCTCAACTCTTAATCAACTATCCAAAACTCTTGTTTTTATAAAAGTAGTCATTTCTCTAGCCCCCTTCCGCCCTCTGCCCCCAGCATTCTCAATGCATCCAAAGCCAGTTTTAACATTGACTGTAGAGCACTAAAATGGCCTTTTAGAGGGTAGTTTGTATAAAGTTACTCTCAGCTAGCTATAGCTCCATCACACTACTGTACCCCTCTTCTTTGACCTCACTGCTGGCCACACCATCGTACTGGTATACTTTGAAGGTTATGCTGGTGTCTCAGGTCCCTTCTGCGCCTGTTATTCTCATATCTATGGTATCTAATTGCTCATTTTATTATTTGTATTTACTTGACATCAGATCATTCCTCTCTCAGATTTCCTGAAACTCTGTTCTCAGCCCTTGTCTTTTCTATCTACTGCCTTCCCACTCAGACATATAATTTGAGAATTTAACCTCAACTACCAGTTTTATGCTGATCATACATGTGACTACCTCACCTTTAAACCTTTCAGGGATCCCTCCCTCAACACAATTCCCATCTGTTTTAAGCATATCAATACTTGTCTTAACTTCTGTTAATTTAATTATACCTTTCCACTATCAAGAGAAATACCTTTCAGTCACACCCACTGCACAACTCCCTTCTGAATTCTGGCCCACCTTTTAGCTGTCTTGTCTGTAGTCTTGAAGTCAAGTCATCTTTTATTTTGACTGCTCTTTTGCATCTCATATGGCTGCAGTCTGCAAGTCTGCCTTTCACCATCCTAATATAACCAACATATGATACTTCCTTGCTGCTTACTCCTCTGGAATTGCAATTTCATGCCTTTGTCACTTCACATTTTGTCTACTATAAACAGCTTCTCCTCTGTGGTCTCCTAGTGTCACCTATAACTACATCTGGTTGGGATTTTCTGGACAAAACTTGTTTTGGATAAAATGCCAATTCATCAAAACAATTTCTATAGTCCAGGATGAATCTCTGGTCAAAATGAAAGAAAGAATGAGAGCCAAAATAGCCAAAAACCCAATGATTAGGGCACTGACCTGGGATGTGGGAGTCCCTGGTTAAAATCCCTGCTCTGCCTAATTCAGTGTAGGTATTTGAACCTCGTCCCCTCCATTCCAGGTGAATTGCCCAAACACAGGTCTATAGAATCTCTCTCTCTTTCACCCCCACAATATTTCATTATTTATACAAACTGGAACAGCTTCAACAGGAGACACTGAAAGCAAGACTGAGGCTATGTCCTCACTACCACTCATGTTGCTCAGAGGTGTGAATAAAGGCTTGTCCTCACTACCGGGGAGATCGACACTGCTGCAATCGATGCAGTGGGTATCAATTTAACGGGTCTAGTGAAGCCCTGCTAAAATTGACAGCAGAGAGCTCTTCAGTCAACCCTGATTCTCCAGCTCTCTGAGAAGAGTAAGGGAAGTCGACTGGAGAGCCTCTCCCATCAACACAGCGCAGTGAAGACACCGCAGTAAGTCAACCTAGTCTAGGATGACTCCAGTTATGTTATTCACATAGTTGGAGTAGCGTAACTTAGGTCAACTTACCTCGGAAGTGAAGACAAGCCCTAAGCCACCCCGTGAGCAACATAAGTTACACCGACTTAAGTGCTTGTGCAGATAGCGCTATGTCAGACGGAGAGCGTCTCCCGCCGACATTGCTGCCGCTGCTCCTTCAGGGTGGATTAAGTCAACAGAGGAACTCTCTCCCATTGGTTTAGAGTAGTTACACTAGAAAGCTTACAGCAGCATAGCTGCACCATTGTAAAGTCTCCAGTATAGCCATAGTCTGAGTCTACAGCCTGGTGGTTAGGAAATTAACCAAGGAAGCGGGAGACCCAAGTTAAAGTCCTGGCTCCAATTCAGGCAGAGCAGGGACTTTAATCTGGGTTTCCCACATCCCCAGGCAAGTGTGCTGATCACTGGATTATTGGCTTTTGGGGGTGTGGTGGGAGGGGTTATTTAATTATTTGTTTTAATGCAGAACAAAAACAAATTGCAAAAAAAAAAAATTGCAAAAGAGAATTCTTGTTTCCTGGCCAGGCCCACTTATAACCAGATGGGCATCTCTTCAGAGTGCTGCAACACAGTTTCTCACCCGTACATGCAAATGCAGCTACATCACCCTGCTCATGGATGACTGCTCTCTATTATTTCATATACAATATAAAAACATTTATCATTCAAGATCTCTTGCTTTCTCCACTCCAATGCTTTTATCCTACCTTAGGTTCCCTATTCCCTTCTCTCTTCCCGTGTTCTTGCTCCTGCTCTTACACCAGATATCTGGGGCTATATACCGGTCTCCATTTGCCTCGCTGATTCTCTACCCTTATTAAAATGCAGTTCTGAAACCACTTCCTCTATGCTGCCTATAAGTAGTAAGCTGTCAACCTGTTTCATAACCATGCTTAATATATTATCAGCCCTTCATACTTCTAAGATTTCTTTCTACTCCCATGCTCATACCTTATAACTTTTGACACTGCCCATTGTTGCAACGGATGTGCTTTGTGAGATATGTATATGAACTATGCTTTATACAATTATATTTGAATGTACTGGACATCTTCTGAAAGGAAATATGAGTGCTCACAGAAAAAGGGTCTCAATTGTTCAGCCCCAACACACTTTGAATAATTGTCAGTGTTCGACATTTCTTCTTCAGGGTGTTGGCATTAAAAAAGGCAGATTGACAAGGAGGTAGGGAGATGATTTGGATTCAGAATATAAGAGCAAAGAAACCTTTAGGATAATTGCATTAAATATTATTTCCCCCAGGCAGCTAAATGAAAGTTGTTAGATCTGCGGGACTTGTATAAAGTGAAATGAGATTCTGCAGCCTCAGAAATCAGTTTTTGAGTGAATTGGAAAAGTATCTCTTTGGTACAACTGTTCCATAATATATTTCCTTGTGGCTCTCTCACCCCATTCCCTTACTGTAATGAGATTTATATACTTCATTCAGTATAATCAATAATAAATTGACTTCTTTAATCTTAATAAAAATGTGTAGCTGTTTCTCTTTCCATATTGAATAGAAAGTCAGAGAAAACTGACTTTTTTCACAGAAAACTGGAGAAAAGGGGAGGTCTAATCTTTTGCTATGCACAGGCTTCAGCACTTAGATACTAGGCTGATAGGTGTTATAGAAAACCCTAAATTAGACAGACAATTAATTCTGTCTGCGGATTAATCAGCTGTAAATATCTGGAAGAGATACAGATGTCTGATTTTATTGTTGCTTCCTGGTCATATCCAAGGTGCATGCTGGGGATCTGAATAATCCATGTTTTCAAATAAAGAAGGTTAAATCCAGTAGTACCAATGCTCCTCCAACAGGTTCAGTGCTTAATAGCATTAACCATATTATATAGTAATCCACACACTCACATTCAACTCTTTCTGAAGGTTTCCTTCGGAGGTATTTATTGCCAGTAATATTATTTGTTTTATAAAGTTACTAATACAAAAGTCTTGCTAAAATGATATACCACTATCAGAGTTCTTAACTTTTTTCGAAAATGAATTGCTATGTTTGCTAGGAAGTACTCTGGACAAGAGTTTTGCATAGCACATTCACACAGAGCATACTTTAGTCCATTGGAATGCATTTAAAAAGGAAAATGAGTTAAATGAATATTATTAATCAGAAGTAACAGATGGACAAAAATCCCAGGGTCAGATCTTCATCTAGTGTAAATCTTCTTAAGTGCATTGAAATCAATGGAGCTACACTGATTTATACCCATTGAGGGACTAATCAAAAAGGTGCTTTGGAAACGTTTTAAAAATAAGTTTTCTAAAGTGAGTTTAGCTCTTATTGAAAGTGCGAGATTGACATGTCTCAGGACTGACCTCCTAAGAATATTACAGCATGGCAATCGCAGGCAAGTTTCCTCAGCTGCTGCTTTGATGGTGTTTCTATCTGAACTTTATGGAGAGCGGACTACCCTGTCTCTCTTAATGAGGTGATCCATTACTCATTCAAATCTTTGGCCTCTTTGCCGAAGCTGCTAACGATGGTGCTTACCTCTATTGGAATTAAAGGACAAGGATCATATTATTATTTAGTATTTATCTTTTGTAGCCTCCACTGAGTGTTAGGCACATTCAAAACAGAGAAGATAGCAAAATCCCTGCCCCAGGAAGCTCATAGTCTAAAGTTGGAAAAGTAAACAAGTAAGGAAACAGAAATTAGGGAAGAGGAATAATGATAGTACAGTTCAGTTATCCTCTTTATTTTTGTTATATAAAATACATCCATGTCACTCCTTAAGCAAAAAGCCAGTTATTAAAGTTTCTTACAGGCACTGGACAGATTGGCTTCAGGAATGATTTCCAAGATAAGCCACCAAGATAGTTAAGTCCAAAGCAGACTACAAAGAATTACAAAATGTGACTGGGCAACAAAACAGCAGATGAAATTCAGTGTTGATAAATACAAAGTAATGCACATTCAAAAACTTAATCATGACTATTCATACAAAATGGCAGGGTCTAAATTAGTTACCACTCAAAAAAGAGATCTGGAGGTCATTGTGGATAGTTCTCTGAATACAGCCTCGCAATGTTCAACAGCAGTCAAAAAAGCAAACAGAATGTTAGTAACAATTAGGAAATGGATAAATAATAAGACAGAAAATATCATTATGCCACTATATAAAACTACGGTATACCCCCACCTTGAATACTATGTGCAGTTCCGGTCTCATCTTAAAAAAAGATATATTAGAATTGGAAAAGATAGAAAGGACAACAAAAATGGTAAGGGGTGTGGAACAGCTTCCATATGAGGAGAGATCAGGACTGTTCAGCTTGGAAAAGACATAACTGGGTGGGTGGGGGATATGATAGAGGTGTATAAAATCATGATGTGGAAAAAGTGAATACGAAAACGTTATTTACTTCTTCAGATAACAAAAGAACCAGGAATCTCACAGTGAAATTAATAGGCAGCAGGTTTAAAACAAACACTAGGAAATACTTCACACAAGGCACAGTCAAGCTGTGGAACTCATTGCCAGCTTAAGTCGATATAACTTCCATCACTCAGGGGTATGAAAAAGCGCCCCCCCCCCGCCAATGCAACACAAGTTTTGCGCTGTCCACACTGACAGTATGTTGGCAGGTGATGCTCCCCCACTGACATAGCTTCTGCTTCTCACTGAGGTGGAGTAATTATGACAACTGGAGAGTGCTCTCCTGTCAGCATAGTGCATCTTTACCATACATGCTATAGCAGCATACTACAGCCAATGTAGTGCTGTAGTGTAGACTTGCCCTAAATGTCTTATGTCACAGTATAGGGTCCTACATCTGCCCTAACTCGACTGTTTCCCGGTACTGGGGTGAATGTTTCAGTACTAGCCTCTCATCCTTTTTGAGAAACATGTTTTATACATTCCCTCAGCATCCTCCATCTCCTTCAGATAGGAAGCTCTTCCCTATCCTCTTTTATATGAGGAGTTGTAAAAAGTTTAAGCCTGCAACAATTTAACTGGCTGGCAAGGACATATTTCCATTGGCAAATCAGTGATTTAGCTTGATCTTATTGTACCCCTACTTAAATTATAGACAAGTGCTTCCTTCGAGTCTGCTACGACAATACTAGTTCAACTATCACAGATAGATTTGCCAAATAATCCACAATAGCTAAAGAAAAGCAGATCTCTGTTTAAAACTGTCGCCTACTGTGACAGCTGCTTAGTTTTCCTTAGAATACCACCACTTATGCCATTCTTCAGCCTCCCACTGTTTCCCACTTAATGAAATGGAATAAGAAAGCACCTGAAAATTGCTGTCAGCACCTTGATATCCACAGCATAGCAACTACAACAAATAGGTCTGGAAAACTGAGGTGGGGGAGGGTGCTCTCTCAAAAAAAATTATGTGTTTTGTTGTCTCAGGTTTGCACATGAATTTCCCTTCCAAACCATTCTCAGCAACACTACAGAGCTGGTCTTTGGAAAACATCAAGAGAGATTGAGCCCTATTTTCTCTCTCACTAAATTTTCACCTCTTTAACACCATTGTAACTCCACTGACTTCAGTGAAACTTACACCAGTGTAAGGGAGAAAAGTTTGGGTGGCCTCCACCTCAGTAGACTGGGGACCAACATCCTCAGGGACAGGTTAACTAGAGGAGTCAGGACATGGTTAAATCAATAGCAAACAAGGAGGGCTAGAAAGAGAGAAGATATAATCACTTAGCACAAAATTGAGCTGTTGAGAAGAAAATTAATCAAGGAACCCAAGGACATGAAAAGATGACATGAATTGTCTATTGTAACCTGGGATTAATCTAGGAATGCACCTGTCACAAATAGAAAAGAAGTACTTGTGGCACCTTAGAGACTAACCAATTTATTTGAGCATACGCTTTCGTGAGCTACAGCTCACTTCATCGGATGCATACTGTGGAAAGCACAGAAGATCTTTTTATACACACAAACCATGAAAAAATGGGTGTTTACCGCTACAAAAGGTTTTCTCTCCCCCCACCCCACTCTCCTTCTGGTAATAGCTTATCTAAAGTGATCACTCTCCTTACAATGATACACATTGTAAGGAGAGTGATCACTTTAGATAAGCTACACATTGTAAGGAGAGTGATCACTTTAGATAAGCTATTACCAGCAGGAGAGTGGGGTGGGGGGAGAGAAAACTTTTTGTAGCGGTAAACACCCATTTTTTCATGCTTTGTGTGTATAAAAAGATCTTCTATGCTTTCCACAGTATGCATCCAATGAAGTGAGCTGTAGCTCACGAAAGCTTATGCTCAAATAAATTGGTTAGTCTCTAAGGTGCCACAAGTACTCCTTTTCTTTTTGCGAATACAGACTAACACGGCCGTTACTCTGAAACCTGTCACAAATAAGAGGTTATTTTTAGGTAGCTACTTAAAGTTATTTAAGAAGATGAAATTAGTAAAGCACATACAGAAACTTTATGAGCTTTAGTTAATACAGCCAGATATAATTGAAATCGTTGGAAAAATCTATATACATAAGAATAAGACAAATACAATAAAGTGGTTTCCTACATTGTACATATTTACAGTCTTATGGAGACCATTAGAAACAAAATGGAAAGAAACATATGTGAAGATCATCCTGAGAGAAAGGCATTGGGGCCAGGCTTCCCACCAGAGTGTCCCATGTTGCCTTCCTAGTGCCCCAACAATAGATTGGATAACCCCATCTTCAATACACCTTTTCCTATACCACATACATGTCTGCAACCATATTTGATAAGGATTAGGTCTTCTGGCTAACCATGTGTAGTATCCTGGCTATCCATAGTTAAACTTCTGACTGTTAACACTTCACTTGCATCAATTAATGTCCCAATAGTTTCAATATGTCAATACATATTGCAAAAGTATCCTAAGATGCTACCATATGTTTATTTGTGGTTTATGTACTAATCACAAGATACATATTGCTAAATTTTATAACCTTAGGTCAAGCAAACAATACTTATGCTAATTTATGCCAACTGCCAACTTCTACTGGGTCTCGCTCTAAGCCCTTAACACTTAATGTTTAGCCAAGCCTACTTTTAATACATATATTTTGATTCTTCTACTTGCTGTTACAGCTTCAATAGCTTCCATTATTATTTCTATATGCATGCTTAGCACATAGATTATATTTTACCCAAAACCATATACCTTCCAAGATGAGGTCAGGGTCAACAGTCAACTTTATGCACCAATGCAAGGAAACTGGGTAACAAACAAGATAAATTGAAGTTGCTCATTTATGAGCAAAAATTTTATCTAGTTGATATTACTGAAACCTGGTAGGATGAGTCACACAACTGGAATGTTAAAATCAAAGCTTATACCTTATCCTGGAAGAACTGAGGGGGCAAAAGGGGAGGAGAGTAGCATTCTGTGTAAAAAATGGCATTGCCTCTTTCTGAGTCACTGATGACTTGGAAGAAAATGATCTTGGATTCTTATGGATCAACGTCCTAATAGATAAAGCACAAGTTAGGGTACTAGTTGGTGTCTGCTACTGACCACCAAATCACACTAGGGAACTGCCTCCTTACACACCTATCTATAACGTGTAAGAAAAAAAACTGCATGATCCTGGGGGACTTTAGTTGGAGTGACAATGCTTGAGGTCTCATGCTGCCAGTACTACGACATTTCTAAACATTATAGATGTCACTTTCCTAACAAAAAAAGTGATAGAGCCAACACAGGGTTTTCAGATCCTTAGCACACAGTAGCACTCTTCCACCCTTCCATGTTCACAGTGGTCTTACAAAAGTGCGTGAGTGTGTCTATGATTTTTTATCTAAATTGAAGTGACATCATACATCAGTTCTGCCCACTTAGCCTCACCTCTGCTCCTCCTGCAAAGCTTGGGGTTCTTCACCCCCAACCTCTGAGGCTTGGGGGGGCTGCAGCAAGATTCCTTCTTCTCCTTCTCAGGCCTGGTGTTGCAGGAATGGATGAGGAAAAGAGAATCCATCTTGTAGCTCATAGGAAAGGAGGGGGAAAGAGGGAGCAGAGCTGCTCTGAACTGTTAGTCTCCTTCTTCTCCCTTCTTTCCCTTTCTGTGAGGACGGTGGTTCTTGAAGTTGGGGAAAGCACTATCTGAGTCTTGACTGGCTGTTGAACCCCCAGCAGGTAGGGAAGTAGGGGAAAATAGCCACTCAAAAGGGGTTTTCTCCCTACAGGCAGGGCTGAAATTTCCATCCCTCAGCAATCCAGTTGGAATTGTAGAAAATGTATTTTTGGGGTCTGCAACCCATTTTGACCAAGCAAACTTTAACCACTGTCATCCTCTCAGTGATCCTACAGTGACTACCAAAGGGCTACAGCTGTCTCACCTGAGAAACCAAACTGAACTTTTAGAGCAGACACAAAACAATCTTCAGTAACACATCCACTCCCTTCCCCATCCATCAACCCATAAACTTTTCCATATCCCATCCATTTAAAGCCTAAAGTCCCTCAAACCAAAAAGCTCCACGTCTCATAATTTCCTATATCAAACAGACTTCCATGTTCTGCAGGCCATTCCTTGCTTCTTTGTTCGCTTTCTGTCATGTGGTCTCTGGAGTTAGAAATATCCCAGATTCCCAGTATTTTGCATTGATGGTTTCCAACCAAGTTTCTTCTCCCACTTGTGCAGGTTTGAAAATGCTTAGCTTGTTCTATCTAAGAACCAGTGGTGGCTGTTGCCGTCAGTCACATGGTTACAGATGGAAGACTAACCCCTTACACTGAATTAAATATTCTTGGAGCTGGCAGCTACTAACGGAGTATAAGATTTCTCCTTTTCTGTTAACAATGATTGAAAAAGATCTACAAAGATCTTCTCCTTTTCTACACTAGAGTGGATATTTGTTTTAAAGTGCCTGTATCAATATTTCTTATGTATGTGTTATTATATTTCTTGATATCAAATCAAATATTATTATGAGATACACTTGGAATGGAAGAAATAACATTGTACGTTGCCTACTTAAGAACCTCATTAAATTTCACTGGGTTTTTTTTAAAAACAGCAATTCTGAAGCAAAGCTGATGGTTTGTTGATTCTTGATATATACACATACAGCTTCACAAAGAAGCTTTTGCACAGTAGGATTTTCACGCTTCCTGGATTTCTTGATGAACCTATATAACCTGAATCCTGTGTGAATTATTCAGTTTATCAGCAGCTTTCAAAGCACAATTGCCTTTAATGGTGTACTGAAATTTTAAAAAGCAGCCTTCTACCTGCAGTTTTGAGCTATAAGCCTCTATTAGCAATAACCTAGCAAAAGCCTCAAGTCAAAGACTAACCTAATTTAAGAAACAGGCCATTAGTATGATACATCCATAGTGCCACAGTGCTGGTGTGATTTAAGAATCATAAATGCAGGGAATCAGACTAAAAAGAAGGGAAAATCATTTTTTAAACTTAAGCATGACAGTAAAGAAACAAGTTATGAGCCTTACAAATTTTCAAATTGTCGTTCATTATAAAGCTTCTTAAAAAGCATTCTTGTGTGAAAAGTACTATATAAATAATTTGCAAATATTTTAATTAATGACTGACTACCTACCAATTAATACATTAGTGGATTTGCTACTCTTTCTTTGTTTGTGGTTTTCTGGGCTTCATGCAGGCTGAACGTAGAGAAAGTTGTTTTTGTTTTATTATTTTCCCTCTATATGTGGAATTGAAAGGATAACTAGAAGTGGCCTTGAAGGAAGGCTTGAAACTTTCATTACATTTATGCCCCTCCATTCCCAATGTTTATAATAGTATGGCGGACAGTGTGCATTACATCATATGTGGCGGCTAAAAATTAGAGATGAGCAAATTCCATAAAAAAAAGTTTTCTGAAAATTAGTGTGAATTTTTAAATGAATCCAATTTGACTATGGTTGCACCCCTTCCCTTTTCCTGAAAATGCAAGCAAGAAAGGTTAATGGCTGGAATGTTTCTCAAACAATGGATTTTAAGCAAATGTAAATATTCAAGAAAAGCTAATTTCAAATTCACATGTAACTATTCAGCCAGAATGCAGAGCCCTAAGACTTATGCTCATCCAGACAGGGAATAGAAACATAGCATCTGTACTATGTGTGCAATTGAAACGGCTCAAATTTCATGTTTATCAAATGTGCACAACTGTTTACAAGAAAATTATTTTCAGAAATTATGCGAACAAAACTGAATAATGAATACATTAAAAAACAAGCAAACAATCCCTTGGGGGTCAATTTCTAAACAGAAAATGAGGCAACATTATTTCGTATGAATTATTAACTCAATTCTGCTGAAAATCTATTTTCAAAGTTGGGTTTGTGCTTTAGTGGAATAGGTTATGACTTTCCTTCCTTGAAAGCTTGCAACCAATCTTTAACTTAAAAAAAAAAAAAAGCATCAAATAAATGGAAGATTAGCCTCAGCTACATTCTCTAAGTGTATACATTCCATAGGCCTCTTGTCTAAATGTCAGTGTTGTAGACAATTACTAGACAAACTGTCAACAAAGGATGAGGGTTTGCTATGGTTGAATGTTATCTGCAAGCTGTTAGGATTCTAATCTCCCCATTTGACAGCTTTTGATGCCTTATGAAGGCAGCAGGATCCATTCAAGTAAGAAACCTTTTCTCTGACAACAGAAAGCTGAAATGAGACCCCACAGTAATAACTGTTAATATGACTTTCATGTGCAACAGCAATTTCAATCAATCTTTATTAAAAAATTATTGGTGCAAGCATTTACAGTTTCCTTATTTTATTTTGAAAGGCCACCAATATGAGTCCAAGAAGAGCAATTTATTTGTATTCAGTTCCTGGGCTAGAAAAGTTAAATCAATTGTTTTGCTTTTCAACTCTTGCCTTTTTCCAACTTGCTACAGAGACAAACAAACAAAAAATAAAATTACTGTCCACTGAAGAGTGAAGCAGGTGCAAGCTTTGCTCTTTCATAGTTCCCATTTAATTCAATGTAGATTCCTTGTTATTCTTTATCAAAAATGTTCTAGTGGCTCTGTAACACACCCGCGGTTTATTTTTCTCTTTTACGAAGCTTATTTTTAAATGGATATAAATAGGGTGCTCTCTTTCAAAGCCATTTTTATAAACATAATGACTTAAGAAATGAACCTGAATAGATTATAATAATTATTTTAACATGTATACCTATTGATGGGGATGGAGGCAGGGGTTGATAGAAACGGAACTACAATGCTGAATACTCTCCATTTGGCAATAAATGTTAACTGCAATAAATTGATATGAACTTTCTTCATCATAATTGTGCTACTCAGCAAACGCCATCATTACAAAATGTTTAATTTACTGCCACTGTTTATTTTTCATCAGAAAAAACTCATCAGATGCCTTGTTCTTTGTCTCTTTGGCCTGGTCTACACTACGGGGTTAGGTCAAATTTGTGTTAGGTCGATTTAAAAATGACTGTGTCCATACAACCAACCCCGTTCCGTCAACCTAAAGGGCTCTTAAAATCGACTTCTCTACTCCTCCCTGATGAGGGGAGTAGCGCTAAAATCGACCTTGCTGGGTCAAATTTGGGGTAGTGCAGACACAAATCAACGGTATTGGCCTCCAGGAGCTGTCCCAGAGTGCTCCATTGTGACTACTCTGGACAGCACTTTGAACTCCGATGCACTAGCCAGGTACATAGGAAAAGCCCCAGGAACTTTTGAATTTCATTTCCTGTTTGGTCAGCGTGGCGAACTCGGAAGCACTCAGCAGCACAGGTGACCATGCAGTCCCCCCAGAATCGTAGAGTGTAGAATATTTCTACGCTTCCCCTATCATCTCCATCCCTGAGGTTATCGCAGATTAGAAGGCAAAAAAAAAAAAAAAAACCAGCGCTCACAATGACATGTTTTCTGAGCTCATGCAGTCCTCCCACACTGATGGGGCACAGCTTAATGCATGGAGGCATTCAGTGGCAGAGGCCAGGAAAGAATTAAGTGAGCATGAAGAGCAGAGGCAGGAAGCAATGCTGAGGCTAATGGGAGAGCAAACGGACATGATGAAGTATCTGTTGGAGTTCCAGGAAAGCCAACAAGAACACAGACCCCCCGCTGCATCCACTGCATAACTGCCTGCCCTCTTCCCCATGTTCCATATCCTCCTCACCCAGATGCCCAAGAACGCGGGGGGTGAGGCTCCGGGCACCCAGCCACTCCTCTCCAGAGGATGGCCCAAGCAACAGAAGGCTGTCATTCAACAGTCTGATTTTTAGTGTGGCTACAATAAGCAATTTGGCCTTGTCCTTCCCTCCTCCCCCACTCCACCCAGACTACCTTGTCTGTTATCTCTTTTTTTTTTTTAATTAATAAAGAAAGAATGCATGGTTTCAAAACAATAGTTACTTTATTTCAAAGAGGGGAGGGGGGATGGCTTACAGGGAATTAAAATCAACAAAGGGGATGGGTTTGCATCAAGGAGAAACACACACAACTGTCACACCGAAGCCTGGCCAGTCATAAAACTGGTTTTCAAAGCCACTCTGATGCACAGCGCACCTTGCTGTGCTCTTCTAATCGCGCTGGTGTCTGGCTGCTCAAAATCGGACACCAGGCAATTTGTCTCAACCTCCCACCCCACCATAAATGTCTCCCCCTTACTCTCACAGATGTTATGGAGCACACAGAAAGCAGCAATAACAATGGGAATGTTGGTTGCACAGAGGTCTGACCTAGTCAGCCAGCAGCACCAGCGAGCTTTTAAACGTCCAAAGACACATTCTACCACCATTCTGCACTTGCTCAGCTTATAGTTGAACTGCTCCTTATTACTGTCCAGGCTTCATGAGCCATGGGAGCAAGGGGTAGGTGTGACCGCACAGTGCTGCCATCTGGGAGGGCAGCCTGAGGCAGAAGCCTCCAGCTCGCATAATATTCCAGGCAGGACTGAATCTCCATGAGACGAAACTTAAAGAAGAGAATGACCTGGAGTCTCTAGCTCCCATTTGGTGCTCTAAGAGGAGGATAGCCATGTCTGTCCAGGCGCCCCTGATCGACCACACTGAGGTCTGCCAGGAGCACCCAGGAGACGTACAATGGCTATCAGTCCTACTGCACCGCCTGCCACGAAGGCAAGGAGCTGCTGCTGTGTAGCAATGCAGTACCGTGTCTGCCAGCAGCACCCAGGAGATGTACGGTGACAGTGAGCTGAGCGGGCTCCATGGTTGCCGTGGTATGGCATCTGCACGGGTAACCCAGGAAAAAAGGCACAAAATGATTGCCTGCCATTGCTTTCACGGAGGCAGAGAGGGGGGCCTGACGACATGTATCCAAAACCACCCACGACAATGTTTTTGCCCCATCTGGCATTGGGAGCTTAACCCAGAATTTCAATGGGCAGCGGAGACTGCGGGAACTGTGGGATAGCTACCCACAGTGCACTGCTCTAAGTCAATGCTAACCATGGTAGTGAGGATGTACTCCGCCGACTTAATGCACTTAGTGTGGACATACGCAATCGACTGTATAAAATCAACTTCAAGAAAATCGACCTATTTTCGTCGTGTAGACATACCCTTTGTAATGAAACTATGAAGATGTTGGGTGCATGCACAATTAGTTTAACTAGGTGAGAAAATACTGCTAATCATTTTTTAACTTTAATTTGAGATTTTAAACAGAACTTTATTTTAATTGTAATTCATTTTAAAATATCCTATTCACTTAGATGTAAAGACTTTTACAGCTTTATAGAGACATTTATATGCTTAGAATATCATAACATTTGCTATTAAAATTTCTCCCTGTAACTAATCTTTTCCCATTTTCCTACCTCTCTGACTGATCCTGTTTTCTCTTTGCTTTATTGAAATTTTATAGTTTAGCTCATTCCCTTTAGTTTTTCTATTGGCTATCTGGGGCCTGCCTTTACTACTTAGTTCTTTTTCTTTACAATTTTTAGTTGAAGAATAATGTACAATAAGTAAATCTGATTTTAAATGGATGTTTTAATTATTGTACATCTTGGTATGAACTTGTACGTGCACTTTATTTGAACTCTGTCTGCAGCCCTCTGCTAGTGGTCACCTTCTGCTTATTTCTTTTCTGCAATTTTAAATGAATGTTCACTGAAATCAATGGAACATCAGAGTGTATAGGCCCCAGATTTTTTTCTGTAACATAGGAAATGTTTTTCTATTACTGGTTGTAGTGGTCAGTTTATATAATAGTTTGACTTGCTCTTGTGAAGTGCAGGTAGGGGGCTCGCTAAGTATGGTTTAGAAAAATACTCCTACAGGTGTGTTCGCTTAGAAATATATTTTATTTTTCTGTCTGATAATTTAACAGATTAAGTTGTATTTGTTTTGGTTTTTAAACAGAACAAACACCAACATTATTTCACAGGAAGCAGATGTGTTACAACAAGTAATAGATGGAGAACAAAGTCTAAGTTGTATTAAAAAGTTGTTGCCAGGATTTAATTGCCTGTAAACAAAATAAAACTTGTATATGAAACATCACAATCTTCGCAAGCTTTTCTAATAGTTTTTTTTTTAGTTTGCTTTATCAAGTTAACAATCTGAGATTAATTACATGCAGAGAGAAAAGAAAATATATAACATGATCCTTTCATTATAAAAGGAGTGACAGAGTCAACTTCAGCTGCTAAAAAATGCGCCTGTCAGTATCAAACCCACAGTTTGTATTTCTTGCTTTCCTGTTCCAAACCTCTTCTAGGACCCTAGGCCACAACCTACAGCAAAACCCTGCCCACTGGTTTGCTCCAGCCAACAACAGATATTGTGCCTTTATGTGGTACAAACACCCCAAAACAACAACAAAACTACAACTCCACGCGTAGTAGTGACAAGATGCTGATCGTCCTTACACCCTGCAATGCTAAAACACTGGTTCTCAACCTCATTTTGCTGGTGCTGCTCTTGTGATGGGTTGGTGGCTGGGTGATCCATGGCATCCACCATAAGTCTTTTATTTCATGATAAAGTTGCCACTGTCTTTCCTTTTATCTGTCCATTTTGTCTGTCCCACCCCTTTTGTCTCTGCCATCTCCTTTTCCCCCTGGCTTTCTTGCTCTCCCTCCTGCTCCTCATCTGCCTTCTTCCCATCTCCCTACTCACCAGAAGGATACACATGCTTTTTAGCTGCTTGGTTGTTGGAGCCATTTGTTGGGAGACTGGGTTCTCATCATTGAACAGGTCCCCACAGGAGCACCAAGCTGTTGTCAGAGCACACAGGCCTGTTTCTGAATTGTCCCCATAGCAGATTGCATTATGGGACACCAAAGAAGCAAGAAGCAAATGTGAGTGGCTTTCAAGGAGGCATCCACACTTTACTCAGAATGTGGGAATATTCCTACCTTGGGAAAAAGACAGGGTTGATCCAGGGAAAGGCAGCTTTCTCCAGCTGCACCCTACCTCTCCTCTTCTCTAAGCCCACCCTCCCACAGTAATCTGATGCTCCCCAATTCCAGAAGACACTAAACTAAAAAGAAATGGCTTAGCAGTTACCCTTTCCGCTTCCTGTCTAATGATTACTGCTGGTGGGTTTAGCCAAAAAGAGGACGTTCCAGATAGAAACAGGAACACTTCCTTAGGTTTTGTATTCTCCAGCCTAAAGCTTGTTTTAATTCCCATCAAACCCAAGAGAGTTTACACTGCCCAAGTCGCTGCTCTGAAGGCAGTAGTAACCTTAGGCTTATTATATACTTCCAAAAGCGTTGTTTCACATACATTCAAGGGCTGCTCAACTTTCACATGCTCAGAAGGGGGCGATATAAAGAAAAAGGGCAGGTGACTAAGTAGGGGTTTAACGTTTGTATCTTTCCTCATTCACTCTCATTGTTTCAGAGGGAAGTTACACTTCAGTGAATGGTAGCTATTTCTATCTTTGCTCCTTCCCTTCTGCAAATCCTTTCCATCTGACTGCACAAAACAGAGAAGATGAGGAAACTCTAGTGCTGACAAACAATGTTGTAGGCATGTTGTCCACAAGTCCTAGTATGCCACACTACAGCATACCAGCTTTTTTCTAGCCCTCTGTGTGGTATAACTAATCCACTACTGTTGCAGGAAAAGCGTGTAATTGCTGTTCTTGGATTGAAAAGGGAAATGGCAAGAATTGCAGATTTATGCTTGAATAATAGACTTGTCATTTATGGATTTACAAAAAGAGAGAGAGATTTGTGAAGGTTGAGTTGTGGCAGTGTCTCCAACTGAGGCAGTGCATGCAAAATATGTTAAATGCCAGCTTAAAACTTTCATCACAGAGTCCTTTGTATAGAACACCATTCAAGTAGAGCTGTATTACTATATACATCAGACATCTGCCCTCTATAACCTTCTAGTAAATACTAATGAGAATGTATTATTATACTTTAAATCTGAATAGGAGAAATATATAGAAGCAATAAATACCATATTGAGATTTAATAGTTGATGGCAGTTGATGGGAGAAAAATTATAGATCTGTCAGACTCAAAGGTGAAATGGCAACTGGTACTGTTATACTGGACACCTGAGAGCATGCTTCAGAAATACTGGGACAAATTGATGTGTACCTGGGAATGGAGATCACTGAGGAGGCCAGGCCACTGAGGAGGCCACCTGCCTTTGTGCTCTCAACTGCTCTGGCTCTGGCAGCATAGCTTCACTGGAGCTGAATTAATAGGCCCTCCCCTTAGCCATGGCTACTCTAGGGAATCTCTTAAGCAGGCATAACTACCAAGGAAGGATCTCAATGGGAATAGAACCCTCATCCATCCATTACAAGAATCCCCCAAGTCCAGAGGCAGGATTTGGCCATAGAGGCAGCTGACCTCTCTTCTGTACAGGCAGAGGAATAGCCACATGAAGAGTGTATCCTTCATATGCATATTTGGAGGGGCACAATCTCTACTGTGCATTGACACTGTGCTCATCACCATGCAATCCGAGTGCCTGTCACTGACAACTAGTTCTGAGAAGTGATGAAAAACTGGGGCAGTACTAAAAGACTGGAGAAACACCACATTTAGTACAACTTTTGTAAAAAGGAAAACATGATCCTCACAATTATCACGCTTTACTCATCAGATAAGTTGGGCTCAAAATAAAAGAAAAACTTTTAAGAAAGAAAAAATAATTAAACGGTTTGATGATGAATGGAACCAAGAGCAAGCTAGCCGGAGGCTCGGGAAACCTGGGTTTGATCCCTTGCTCTCCCCCAGACCCTCTGTGTGACCATGGGCAAGTCATTTAGCCCCTCTGTACTTTGGTTTCCCATCTTGAAAAATATGGGGATAATTGCACTTCTCTACTTTACAGAGGTGTTGTAAGTATAAATACATTAAAGAAGTGAGTAGCACAGAAACTATAGTAATGGGGGCCGTACAACTACCTAAGATAGAGAGAAAAGTAAAAAGCAGTGTGGCTTTATAAAGACTGTATCTTGCCAGAAAGCAATAGTGAAAGAAGAATTAGTATAGTTTTTGGGGTTCTATCTAAAGAAAATCTCCTGGCTGAAATAAGAGCTCTCTTAAGAAAATAAGATATACCAAACACAAAAATATATGTCTGTAAATTTTAATAACAAATCAACTCATCCCCTGCAGATCACCTAAATGCCATTTAAAAGCATGACACTAGAAAAGCCTATATTCGCATTTAATTAATAAAACTCTAGGAAGGAAATTACACTGCTGTGAAACATTTCCAATTAAAGGTATACAACTGTGAGGAGAAAAAAAACCACCACCAAATGTGCTGGATGCCACTTCAGCTGCATCATTTAAATCTGAGATATTCTCACTTCTACCTGAGGTACAAAGGTGGAGTTTTAGAGCTGTGAAATCATGAATTTTGGCAGAAAATACTTAGTGCTATAGATAGATTACAGGACAGATCAGTTGCTTTCCCCAGAACTGCCTGTATTAAATGACACTAAAGAGAGACTGTACTTGGTGCTTGCTCTGTAAATAAAATTTGAGTTAAAATAACATTAATAATAGATAGAAATTTGATATGAAGACACTAGAAAAAATGATAATCCCTTTGTTGTAGAATAGACATTATCTTAATGAAACTCAGTAACATAAAAAGGTACTATATCTTACAAACTTCAAGATGGGCTTTTATTTATTTATTTGAGGTCATTATTGCATATTAGGGAACCTTTAGTCCATGCTAGCAGGGTCCACACAGGCCAATTGGTGCTCCACATGCTAGTGTACGCTGTAATTTACACCACTCTAGTGAAGACTAAAGCACCGTGTAGACAAACCCTGAGAAAATGTGTGCTTGTTACATTGCTTATTCGATCTGAGACCTAGCACAACTTTAAGTGTGAAAAGATTGTTTATTTCAGAAAGGAATTTGAGAAGAGAGGCAGGAAGTCTAACCCCTTACATTGAATTAAATAGGTAAGAACCCAATAAGTGTCGTCTTATTGTAACCCTCCTGCCCGTCAGAGTTGGCAGCAACAAGGGCCAGGTTCAATATCTAGGGGATCCATTCCAATAACACAATGCAAACCGGCTCGAGCCCCCACCCAGTGACCTGGGACAAATATATACCAATCCCGCTGGGCGCCTCCAAGAGGCAATACTTCCCCTCTTGCAAGCATCCAGTCTGAGTGTAGCAAAAAGCCTTTTAATAACAGAGAGAAACAATGTGGCATTATGTTGGGGAAACACCACCAACAGGATTCATAACACAACCCATGAGCAAAAAATCCACCCCAAGCAAATTGGGGCATGCCCTTTCCCTTTTGTTCTTGAGTCCAGCAACCCCAAATCACCCAAAGTCCCAAAAGTCCAAAGACCCAAAAGTCTCTGTCCCTGGTCAGGGCAGCCCCAGAGTTCAAAAGTTTATCTACAGAGCTTTACATCCCAACCTGGGTGGAGATGGGGGTGGAGGTAAGAGGCACTTTACATGATCTGAAGCTGACCGCCCCACAGTTCCATAGGCCTTCGCTCCACCAGCCGCCCCATAAACTGCTTCGCTCAGCTCCGCTCTGCGGCCCACATGCAGCTCCCGCCGTCCAACAAACTGCTCCGCGTCCCACCAGCAGCTCCCGCCATCCTATGAACTGCTCCACCAGCCTGTCCACAAGGCACTCCAGCCGTCCCACAAACTTCTCCACAATATATCTTCAGGCTTCCCCACTACTTAACACAATGCTCAGTGATTTCAGCTCTTAGTCAGTTCAGCTCTTTGGTGAATTCAGCTTGTAGTAGGGGAGCCTCAGTGCTGGTGCACTATTAGCCCAAAGTGAGCTCAGCAGCCTGTAACTAGACTTCTAATGAAATCAAAATTAGCTCTGATATTCCACAGTGGAGAGAGGAGGAAGTGCAATTAGCATATGAGGCCCTCACCAAGGGGCCCATGCCACCAAGTATTAATACTTGTCCCCAGCCTCTCTCCATTCACACAGTTTTGGAACCCATGACCCTTGCCTAGCGAGTGCTACTTAGTTGATGGTGAGTCCCTCCATCATAACAAAAGGCCAAGTACAGTTCCAAGCACAGTTCCCATAATCAGGGTAATAACAATTTATTCTTCCTGCCCCAATAACAGAGACACTGGGGATCCCACAGCAGCCAAAGTGACCATTTGGGCAGCTATGGCCTCATTCTAGGCAGGGTGGGTGTGCCTATGCAAATGAGATCGGCCCCTGAAGTTATTTTCCACAACTTGCCACACCTCACCACCAGATGTCAGGGTGGAGCTCATCCTGACACTACTTACATCATACTACATATGCTGAAAATTTTGTTTCAGATCAGATTAAACATTGTGTTGCGATTTTGCCTTTTTTTATACAATATAAAACAACATTTTTAAAAACCCCAAAGTTGTTTCAAAATGAAAAATTGAAATGTGTGATTCCAAAAATGTCAATGTTTTTTTCTAGCTTTTCTCCAAAATGGAATGTTGGCAAAATTGATACAATTTTGTGAAGTATTTCAGTTTCAACGGAACTATATTTTCTGATGGAAAATAGTTCTTTCAAAGTTTTCAATCAGCTCTAGGCATCACCAATATTCCTCCTATACCCATTGCTGCAATCTATTAGCAGCTCTTTGGAATATCGCTTAATTGTACCTTGTTATTTTCTTGTTCTCCTCTTCTCTTTTTGATTTCTTGTCATAGTTTGATGTTAATCTGAATACTCTTGAAAAGAGGTTGAAAAAGGTAAGCAGAGAATATATAACTTTCTATCAATTACCCAGCTCAACCAATTAATATCCTTCTCTCCACTTAGATAATATATAGTCTCCAGACTAGTGCATATGACAGAATCTTTCTGATCCATGCAGTCATTACAAAGGCAATTTAACTATAATCCTTGTTAACTTCAGGCTGCCACCATGGAATAGAAATATGGTCTTGTGTAAAACATGCTCTGGAGCAAATCAAATGTGACAAAGAGGAGACTCAGCAGATTAGTCTTGAAATCGTAAGAAGAATGGTTATACCCTATCCCATACTCATTTCAGATTTTGCCAGAACAATAGATGAATCAGGTGTCATTTCCTGTTCTCTTCACTGTCTCTGTCCAGTACAGGAGGCATTAAAAATTTAATTTCTAACAATAGCACGTCAAATATAATAGAATGCTTTAAGACACTACTACTTTGATCTTTTCAGTTCTCTGCACTTTGATTGGCTGGCCATCCCACTCTTGCCTGACAAGTCAGCAAACTTTTAAACAGGTAAAGAATTACAGCTACCAGCTAACCAAATTACTAAAAAGGTCCGTGCATTATGTAGGACACACTTACTCGCCATTCTGCTTTTTCTTGTGATGAAAAATGGGAATAGGAACTGAACATTACCTATTTTTCCTCTACTGACATTAATTGGATTAAAGGTATAACATTGCCTTAATTTTCCCTCAGTCCCTGATTTGTTGATTTGTGCTGTCTCCATCATGGATGAGAAACTTCTATGGCAAAATTATCATCTTATTATATCTATTGCCTCTATAGTTAAAGATAATACAGTCTTCTGCTATTTCCCTCAAAAACAATGACGGTTCCCATCTGTTCTCCCACCACACCATATATTAACATGTCCTTCTATCAAGACCCCTTTATAAATTATTACAATTTTTCCATTATTTTATAGTTCCCAAAAAGTGTGCTAGGTACTTCACAGAAGATAGAGAAAAATAAACATTGTCCCTGCTCTAAAGAAATCACCATGTGAGGCCCCAATCCCACCTATACTTCGGATCATGAGCATAACTTTACTCTCATGATTATTCATGCAAGTAAATTGCACTGTATGCTAAGTGCAGGATCAAGGGCACAGTTTTAAATGCGGCAGAAGTGTGAATAATAAACAGCACAGAGAGAATCATGGTTTACACTGAGAGACCTATAAAGCTCAATCTATTTAGCTTTTTGAAGTGACGGTAAGAGGTAACTTTATCAAGGAGAAGATATAAGACACAGATGTTTACCACCAAGTGTAATTAATCACTGGAACACCTCCCCAAGGGGTGTGGTAAATACTCTAGGACTTGAAGTCTTGATATCAAGGCAGAATGCTTTTCTGAAAGATATGCTCTAGTTCAAATATTAGTTGATGGGCTAGATATAGGAGTCACTGGGTGAAATTCCATGGCTTCCATTATGCAGGAGATCAGACTAGATGATCATAATGGTCCTTTCTGGCCTTAAAAATCTATGAAGCTATAACATTTTCTTCTAACACTTCAAATCCACTTTAACCAAATCTTCTTTGGGCTTGAAGAAACATACATTTTTATTTCCCCTTTCTGGACAGGATTGGAAATGCTGCAGTAATACAAGAGAAGGTATTCTCACAACTTTTCTAGCCTGATCGGAAGCCATTTAAAAAAAAACTGAACAAACCAAACAAACAAAAAACACAGAACTCTCATAAGAACTTACCCACATGAAATTTCCAGCTCTGATTTGAATGTTGCTAAGTTCAGATAACTTATCTTCTTGGAGTTGACGGAAACTGAACCTCTAGACCTTTTGAAGTTTGCCCATCACCTCTTCACCGCATGCTGATAATACTCCCTAATCTCCAAGGGTTTTGTGCTTCTCACATTCAAGTCAGTTGTAGAGCTCCCATTGATGTCAATGGAAGCAGGAATGAGCAATGAGAAAGGCTGCTGTTGGGTGACAAGAAATGTTCCCTTCCCATTGAGGGATCAGCATGCTGCCTTTATGGTGTTTGTCTTTGTTGGCCCAGGAAGCAAGAGGCCAGGCCAGGGAATTTAGTTTCCTGTATGGTCCAAGTGAGTTTATTTCCACAGTCAGACTTAGGAATAGATGAGACTTTGTTATGAATTTTGTTTTAAAATATCACTCCCAGGCTTGGTGCCAAGTTTTAGATGAGAGCAATCTTTTTTTCCCCTGCTAAATTATAATATCTTAAACATGGCTGAGACTGGAAGTGCTGACACAATTTTGATTATAACAGTTGGAATTCTGTGGCTATAATATAGCTGTGCAAACATTTTCATTATCATAAATGTCTTCTGCAATACAACTAAACTAAACTCAATGTTCACTGAACACAGAGCAATTCTGTGTCCTTCAGCTTTAATTTTATCATCTTTGATTCATGAAAGACGGATCCAGACACAAACTATCACTCTTGCCAAAATAAAACAAGGGTTTCAACAAATGTATTATGAAGTAATGTAAACCTGGATTCAAGCACAGGTGGTCTGCCCAGGGTAAGAACTGAGGAGGGGGCTTTGAGAGGGGACCTAGCAAATAACTAAGGGATTGATTTGTGAGATACAGGCTTTACTGCTATTTCCCAGAAGCTTCTTTCTGGTGAATAATTAAAGAGACCTTAATTGTGTTAATATATTTAACGGTGATCCAGTGTTTCCCCTCTCCCCGCCCCAGTAACAGAGCTGATAAGATTCTGGCTTCCATTCCATCACTGCCATGTTATAACTGGAGATGAGCTAAAATTAGAACCTCAAATCTAAACCTGTTTGAATTTCAGTTGCGGTGGAGGTCAGAGAGGGGAGAAGCAACAGCAGGGAGAGAGGGGAAAGTATTTCTGATCTTCTTCTTAGCTATGCGCAACATGCCTCGGGTGGCACGTGACCAGGATTCATCACCAAATTTGGTCCACTGGTTGGATCATTAGAATCCCTGATTCCAAACCTGCCCCAGTAGTTCATTCTGTAGGGACTCCTGTGGCTAAACCAGAAGAAACATGGTTGTGCTCTTAGGAAAACCCCATCCAGCTTTACTCACTTGAAGGAAGATGACTACAATGAAAGAAGGATGGCATTGGTTGTTAAGGCTCTGGATGGAAACACAGGAGGAGATGAGATTTCAAATCCAAGGTCTGCCAAAGACTTCTTGTGTGACATTGGGCAAGTCACTCAATCTCTTTGGCATAGGTCCTCAATGGTATATAGGCCTTTGTGGATCTCAGCTTTTGTGGCTGAGTTCCCTTGGGTAAAATGGGGAGAAAAATACTTATTTTATTGTTCTTGTCTGTTTAGCTTGTAAACTCTTCTGGGCAGAAACCATCTCTTACCATGTTTATACAGGGTCTAGCACATTGGAGCCTCTAGACACTTCTGCAATACAACCACTACTATTAACAATAATGCAATACACAAATTCAAGTTAGCAGAGAAGACAGGTATAAGCCAGGAACAGAAATAATCTCTCTCATACTGTAGAATATATATCAGCAAGAATGAGGTTTTATCTAAGTTCTGTTAATGTTTGATTTTCTCACTTTCTTTCCCCTTCAAGTCAGATTTCAAAGTTGCTGGGTGTTTACATTCCTTGGGATATGAAAGATCCTGTGTCACGCACTTTCCAGTTTTGTGAAAAAGATGGACTGGAATAAAAACCCCTCAGCCTAGAGCAGGAGCAAAACCAAATTCCTTGGTTTGCAGTTTGTTCAGGGTAAGCCCCTGGTTGAGCGTCCGCAGATATATCCGCTCGCAGCTCCCAGTGGCTGCGGTTCACCATTCCCAGCCAATCAGAGCTGCGGGAAGTGGCGCGGGCCGGGAACGGGAAATATGAGATACCCTGGCCTAGAGCAAATCTTTTCCTGTTGTCAAAAAAACATTTTATATGATACATTTTGTCTGCAAAACACAGTGTCCAAAATTTCTGCATGTGTTGCAGTTTCATTTTAACATGCTGCACAACTGTAACCACCTGTGTATAAACATGAACAATCTGATGTATCCAGCATCCTCAGGGCACATGAAGGGCAAACAGAAATAACTTCAAACATTTATAATTGTACATTTTATAGAATGGAATGTAGAAGGAACAACCTCAAAGCAGAAAATGATTGCTAGGTTACAGAGGCTTGTCAGTTATTTTAAGCTTTGACCTTCAAGAAAGAGCAGTGATGACAGCTGGAGTGATTTTCTGGAGTGGATACTGCAGGAAGAAGTTTTGAGATAAATTAGGGGGATGGAGAAGAATTGAAAATAATTATATGAATAATATGCAATTACAGTAATTAAACACATTAGTTTTTTGTAAATGAAATGAATGTTGTTATATACTCGATCTTCCATTCATTTTGATGGTGGTGGGGACAGGGGTGTGGGTGCACGTACATATGCAAAAATACAGTCTCTCAGTAATATCCTGGGTTTTTTTAATTTTTGTTTATCACTTTTACTATTTACAATATATCAAACCAACCAAGTGAGCTACCATCAAAAAGCAGCAAACAACAAACAGAGATTGGTTAGTCTCTAAGGTGCCACAAGTACTCCTTTTCTTAGAGCTAGAATTCTTTGTGGGGGTCAACAAGCATTTGGACAAGGGGGAATCCAGTGGATATTGTGTACTTAGATTTTCAGAAAGTCTTTAACAAGGTCCCTCACCAAAGGCTCTTAAGCAAAGTAAGCTGTCATGGGATAAGAGGGAAGGTCCTCTTGTGGATAGGTAACTGGTTGAAAGATAGGAAAGAAAGGTTAGGTGTAAATAGTCAGTTTTCAGAATGGAGAGACGTAAATAATGGTGTCCCCCAGGAGTCTGTCCTGGGACCAGTCGTATTCAACATATTCATAAATGATCTGGGAAAAGGTTTAAACAGTGAGCTGGCAAAATTTGCAGATGATACAAAACTACACAAGATAGTTAAGTCCCAAGCAGACTGCGAAGAGCTATAAAAGGATTTCACAAAACTGGGTGACTGGCAACTAAATGGCAGATGAAATTCAATGTTGATAAATGCAAAGTAATGCACATTGGAAAACATAATCCCAGCTAATCATATAAAATGATGGGGTCTAAATTAGCTGTTACCACTCAAGAGAGAGCTCTTGGAGTCATTGTGGATAGTTCTCTGAAAACATCCACTCAATGTGCAGTGGCTGTCAAAAAAACGAACAGAATGTTGGGAATCATTGAGAAAGGGATAGATAAGAAGACAGAAAATATCATATTGCCCTCTATATAAATCCATGGCATGCCCACATCTTCAATACCTCATGCACATGTGGTCATCCCATCTCAAAAAAGATATATTGGAATTGGAAAAGGTTCAGAAAAGGGCAACAAAAATTATTAGGGATGTGGAACAGCTTCCATATGAGGAGAGATTAATAAGATTGGGACTTTTCAGCTTGGAAAAGAGACAACTAAGGAGGGATATGATAGTGGTCTACAAAATCATGACTGGTGTGGAGAAAGTAAATAAGGAAGTGTTATTTATTCCTCATAACTAGGGGTCACCAAATGAAATTAATAGGCAGCAGGTTTAAAACAATCAAAAGGAAGTATTTCTTCACCCAACACACAATCAACCTGTGGAATTCTCTGCCAGAGGATTTTGTGAAGACCAAGACTATAACAAGGTTCAAAAAAGAACTAGATAAGTTCATGGAGGATAGATCCATCAATGGCTATTAGCCAGGATAGGCAGGGATGGAGTCCCTAGCCTCTGTTTGCCAGAAGATGGGAATGAGTGACAGTGAATGGATCACTTGATGATTACCTGTTCTGTTCATTCCCTCTGGGGCACCTGGCATTAGCCACTGTCAGAAGACAGGATACTTGGTTAGATGGACCTTTGGTCTGACCCAGTATGACCATTCTTATGTTCTTATGGTGGAAATTATAGGAGGTGCCAGAAGCCCCACCTATTATTAATGTTGCACAACATTTCTCATTATAAGACCCTGTTTTCAGCTGTTTATAACTTTGCCAAAATTAAACAATTTAGACTTACATTTTCCATGCCATGTGTCTGCCTCAGGCTGTATTTATCTGGAAAATTTCAGCCAAAATCATTCAGTTGTTTCCAAAAAAACAAATACTTTAATTTCTGGCAACCTTTTCTTTGAGCAGCTTTAGTGACTCCATACTTTGGAGTAGGGACTTGAAATTAGGCAGGAGGGGTAGTCTTTATGTTAGGGATGTGCCTTTTGCTGTGCCTGTGAAAATCCAACCAAATGTGGCCAAGTTATAGTCCTTGGGGCAGGGCCGGGGAAGGGGAGAGCACAGTTCACTTATGCTCAGTAGAGATTTCTTCAATTTTCTGCTAAGATTTCTGATGATTCTGAGAATGCTCTCTCCCCTCAGAGGTCCTAGTGTTAACCATACTGTGCATGCATACAAAGCATATGAGCATACTCCAGCCCAGAGCTAAAGGAGCTCAGCAGGACTTTCCTTCTATTGGCTGCTCTAAACTAGAATGGGGGCAGGCACCAGAACTGAGAGCAAGGAGCACTGGATCTCCTGTCATCACATTGAACTCTCCCACAACTCTCTGTCTCTCACATACACACACACATTAGCACCCAAGCAGTACAATTTGAAAGCACTGGAATTGGGATAGCACCCTGACAGCATGGAGGAGGAAGCAGTCTGATTGCATGAAGAGGGGACAAAAGTCAGAGTGTGGGAAGAGAAAGGAGTAGATTGGGGAAAGGAAACTGGTGAGATGAACTGGGAGAAGGGAGAGAAACTGTGTGTGTGTGTGTCTCATTCCCCTCCTAATGCTGGACCACATAGAGGATGATGACAACCTACTTTTGCTATCAGCTATTTTGATAGCTCAAGTGGCAGAGGTCGGTACAGTGGAAATAAAAGGTTCCAACCCTGCTGATGTAGCCATATGATGCCATATGTTTTTTCACTTTTCTTTACTAAAAAGCTAGGAAATTACACAAAGAAACTACATTAAAAAGCACATTTTTAAGATTGCAAATCAGGCAATGAAAAGTTAGGAAATCATATTGCCAGAATTAAATTTGCCTGAAAAACCTTAATTTGATCCCTTCTGTGTAATATAATAAAGTCTGGAATGACGGGATCACATACTGTTTTCTCTTCACAGGACCCCTGCCTCATTCAATGCACAGACTGGACCTGCTTTAGGAATGAATCAGGGCTGTGTGGTAAGAAGGCTACTGTCCGTAGGACCTCGGCTTCATTTTTTGCAGAAATTGGCAAGTGAATGAGGTAGGGGATTGCAGGAAAAAAAGACAATAGTCTCGTGGTTAAGGCATTTGAATGCTGCTCTGCAGATCTGGATTTTATCCCTGCTTCTGTCCCAGAGTTTCCATGTTTCAAGTCATTTAACCAAAGTTTTCAAGGTGGTCATTAATTGTGTGTTCCTCATTTTCTAGGTGCCTGACTTGAGACCCTAAGGGCTGTTTTGCAGAAGTGCTGAGCATAGTGGCAGGTTTCAAAGCCGCCTGGCAGGAGCTTTAAGTTGCACAAGGGCTGGCCCCAGGAATCAGGGAGTTCAGTGTGGGAGAGAATCTAGCCCTATAACATTATTTCTCGGTCCCAGTCACATGACCTGAGTCAGGCCATCCAGTGGCTACTGCTAAAGGGTGCTCAGATTTTAGAGTGCTGAGTAGTAGATGCATATGTAGTCTAGTAAATGGCTAGAGTGAGGCACTTAGCAACTCTCAAGGTCAAATTGTACATTTGTATAAGTTCTTTTGTACATTCACTCCTGCCTTGTGCACAGGCAGATCCCTAACTTACTTATCCACATAGCAAATAGGCACCTGTAGGATTTATCCTGAGAAAAATACTGTAGTATTAATTGCCCCAAACACTGCAATACCATTATAGAAAGCCATAGTGTTTGGAGCAATTGTGATAGAACACGGCAGTACTTTTTTAAGACACGGGTCGCCCTGTGTGCACAAACTGCGGATTTGTGCAGATAGACCCAGTAGCATGCACACAAAGTAGTCACATTTGCCTGTGCACAAATGCAGATCTACAAAGTCAGCGAACATCAGGCTTATAATTTTTGAAAACAAGACTTAACTTTATACAAACTTTAGAAAACGCATGATTTTTGGATGAGTGTTGGGTAGGTTCTCATTTTGTTCCAATTCTCCAGTCCCTTGTATAGTGACATAGCCATAACAAATTCACTCCCCAACTCATCCAGGGAGAGTAATTTTTCTTTGACAGGCAAGTAAAATATTAGTAGTTTCATCATCAGTCAGTCAAGGTTTTGTGCCGGGACTGGTAAAATTTCATGAACATTTGCAAGGCAAGTATAATATATGTTAAGCTCCTTTATGCTTGGTGAAAGAAGAAAACAATTATTTTTGTCCATCATCCACCGGGGTAATATACTGCACAGACATGAGTCAATGCCTTCTTCGGTTTACATTTACATCTGTTTCATAAACAGCACAAATTCTGCAGGTTAGCATTTGCAAAAAAGTTCAGCTGAAAGTGGCATAAAAAAATAAGATCAAATTGCCTTTGTTGAAATTGATGAGAGTGGGTAGCAGGGGGGGAGGCAAGTTTGACACATTACATCCTAACCCTGTACATCAAAACATAAACTATAAATAAATAGGCAGGCAAGAACTAATACATTCACATTGTTTCCCTGCTTGTCAACAGCTGACTTGCTTGACAGCATCAGCACATTTCTAATTCCAAAGGTAACTAAGATGAAAAAAAATATTTATTCAATATTTCTGTCTGAAATGCTGGCTGTATTACATTTAAATCAGAATTGTTCCCTCTACTTCATACATCTAAACAAAGGAGCTTCCTCGGGGCTGCTTTTGTTTTAGGGCTTGCACCTATGAGATCCCGAGAGCGCTCTAGGATACTAATATAGCTCCCATCTCCATAGCACCCAAGTGCCTCACAATCTTTAATGTACTTATCCTCACAACATCCCTGTGAGGTAGGGAAGAGCTATTATCCACATTTTACAGATGGGAAACTGAGGTACAGGGAAGCTAAGGGCCAGATTTTTAAAGATATTTAGGCACATTAAGATGCAGATAGGTACTTAGTGGGATTTTCAGAAACAACCTATGTCATAAATATAAAGGGAAGGGTAACAACCTTCCTGTATATAGTACTATAAAATCCCTCCTGGCCAGAGGCACAATATCCTTTTACCTGTAAAGGGTTAAGAAGCTCAGGTAACCTGGCTGGCACCTGACCAAAAGGACCAATAAGGGGACAAGATACTTTCAAATCTGGGGGCGGTGGGGAGGCTTTTGTTTGTCTGTTCTGTGTGCTTGCCGGAGAGAAATCAAGAAAGCAAGCAATCCAACTCCATTAGAATTAGTAAGTACTCGCAAGGAAATGCGTTAGTTTATTTTTGTTTTGGCTTGTGATTTTCTCTGTGCTGAGAGGAAGGTGTATTTCTGGTCTTCTTTTTGTAACTTTAAAGTTTTTGCTCAGAGGGAAATCCCCTGTGTTTTAAATCTGATTGCCCTGTGAGATTAGCTTCCCTTCTAATTTTACAGAGGTGCTTCTTTTACCTTTTTTCTTCTAATAAAGTTCAGTTTCTTTTAAGAGCCTGACTGATTTCTCTATTGTCCTAAGACCCAGGGGTTTGGGTCTGTGATCACTTTGTAACCAACTGGTTAGGATATTATTTTCAAGCCTCCCCAGGAAAGGGAGTGTAAGGGCTTGGGGGAATATTTGGGGGGGACAGAACTCCAAGTGGTCCTTTCCCTGATTTTTTGTTAAATCACTTGATGGTGGCAGGGTACCCTCCAAGGGCAAGACTTTGTGTCTTGGGGAAGTTTTAACCTAAACTGGTAGAAATAAGCTTAGGGGGGTCTTTCATGCGGGTCCCCACATCTGTACCCTAGAGTTCAGAGTGGGAAAGGAACCCTGACAACCTATCTGCATCTTTCAGACACCTACATATCTTTAAAAATCTGGCCCTAAGTGACTTACCCAAAGTACACAGCTAGGGCCACTCCTCCACCCATCACCATCCTGTACCCAGAATTGTGCAGGGGAGACCATCACCCCACTCAGGGTCATAAGATCCAGGTGTTGCCTCTCCTCTTCCTTCCTCTCCTCCTGCCACTATGTGGCCTTGGGACAATACTGCAGAGTAGAACAGCCAGAGACTTTAGCCAGGAGAAGCAGCTAAAGCCGGGACCTCTGGATATTCCAGTCAAAACTGCAGAATGTTTTGCTGACTTTCTCTACCCTGCACTGATTGTCTGTTTGTTCCAACCCTCTTCCTCAGCTTCAGTCCACATCTGCCCCTCCTTACTCCCCTCTCCCCTACCCTGTCCCTCCTCATTCGCCTTCCCTTGACTTTCCATTTAGCTGATCTGCTAGTAAGTAAATCTACAAAAGGGGAGGGGGGAAGAACTAACATGCCATTTGCTGCCATCACATAGCTCATTCTGCATGAGTGTTCTATCCCTTCCTCCACCCTGTGTCTGTCTTGTCTATTTTGATTACAAGCTCTTTGGGGCAGGGACCATCTACTACTGGGGACTCCACTGCTAGATGGCCCTTAGGCACTCTCATAATAAACATATTTTAAAAGTCTGTGTCAAAACAGGGAACCCCCAAGCTAGCACTGGACTAGGTTTCCTCTCTAAAATACATTCTATTATGTGCACAGTAATAACCCTCCATCAGACATCAGCAGCAGGATTTGAACCTGCACCCTTCAGCACAGAGTCCTACCATTTGAGCAACAGGATCACTACATGTCTCTTCCCTTCAATTCAAAACTTCACACGAATTCTAATTAATTCCCACTCTAATCAACTTACCAAGAAAACTAAAATGTCTGAAAATATGGAACTGACCGGACCTGACTAAAGTTTATTCCAGTGATACTCAGACCTCAGTGGATCAGAGCCAAACTGATCATCAGCATTACCCAAAAGAACCACAGTTGTGTGAATTCATTGTTTCATTTACTATATATAAAATTGTTATGCTCACAGCAAAATGACTGCCAAGTATTATTTTATCAACTACAATTGGTTAATAACAAAGTAAAACCCTCCTGACTGGATTATTAACTAATCTAAGTTATTAACCAATCACACAATGTTTTAATATCATGTGTTGCAAAGAGCTGCATTAAAGGGCCACTTGCAGCTCACGATCCTCAGTTTGAGTGTCACTGGTTTATTCCAATTTTCTCTCACCATCAACAGCTAATCTTCTCTTTATCCTGGGGTAACAAAGAGGAAAGATGTACATCTTTGATATGTCAGCTTTTTCTTACTACTTACAAAACTAAGCCATGCAAATGTGACATTGCTTCCAGCTGGCCTAATGTTTTTAGCAAGAATATACTGAAGAGAATAAAGTGAAACTCACACAACCTTCATAATGTTTTCTTTCATGTCTGCTTACAATTCAGCTCTTCAGCAGAAAGAACCTGGGTCAATCACACACGACAGGATAGTTGATTCATCAAAACTATTACTCAATATTTCAATATGTTACTATCTCAACAGGTGGAATTAGAAAACAAATATAACTATCATACAAAAAAGTGTCATATTGTAACATTTATTCTGCTTAAATGAAGCTAGTTCATTTCTCTTTCAGCCTCCATTTCACTGCATTTCTCACGGGTTTCTTGTCACCCTCACTTTTATTTGTATGCACTTTATAAACATATTCAGATTACATCTAGGAACATATTTTCAAAAGGTGGGTCTTTCACTTATGAGTGAAATTGCACCCACAAATTTTGTGCCCACGTTTTGGCACCCAAAACTCATTTGCGGGCTCAGTTCTGAGTACTGGCTCATGATTATCAGCATAAATCAAACAGTGAAACATGCAAGTACTACATGTTCACCCACAACTCATTTTGTGGGGGCAAAATTGAAGGTGCAAACCTTGTGGGGTTAAAGAGAGAGGCAAAGCCTCCGCTCTTCTGAAAACACGTCACATGTTTTCTTATCAAATATAAGAGTAACATAGTGTAAACTGTTTCTCCAAATCTATCACTAACAGGCGCTTTGGGGATTCCTGTTGAATTAAGATGATATTGGTACTATAAAAACCCTGCTGAATGTTTGGGGGCTCAAATACCAGATCAGATTTTAATGGTGGGAAACTCTGTCTCTCTAAGATCTGAATTTCCCATTTGGTCCAGATCTCATATTAGGATAAACCAAACTCCCAGTCCTTTGGGGGTTGAGAGAGGTGTTCAAAGTCTGAATCCAGGTCTCATTTTTGCAAATTGGGCTCATGTCTCATTAGATCCTTGCAGAGTTGTAGCCAATATCTTACTTATAGGGCTGCCTGCATGTGAATCAATTCTTTTTTCCCCTTTTCTTTTGAAAAGGAGCGTAGTCTGGCAGGACTCTTCATATAAGGCTATTTTTCAAACCAATTTCAAAGCCTAGATCCAAACTCAGATACTCACATGAAAGGCATTTGAGTTGAGCAAAATGGAATCAGGGATTTTCCCAGAATTCAGTAAGGTACAATTCAACACATAGTTTTGTCAATCAATACAAATATTTTTAAAAGTGTATTTTAAGGATTGGTCAGGTGAGGTCCTGAGATGCCCTCATCTCCCATTGATTTAAGTAGAAGTCTAGATGCTCAGCGGCACCTCACAAGATTAGTTCCTTAGTGCCAATGCCAGAAGTTTTAAATAGGGGTGTCAAAAGTCAGTTAGTTTCCAGAGGTGTTGAGCTTGGATGGGTACTATTGACTTCAACCACTGAAAATCAGGTTACTTATTCAGGTGCCTATATCCAGGTCTGAATTCCTAACTTTGGGCAGTCACCTAAGTTCCCTCTAAGCTGCACGGCCGCACAGCAGGCTATCAAGGACTGTACAGGGCGAGAGGCACCTCTCCCCTAGCCCCGGCGTCAACCTGGCTGGGGGAAAGGCACCTCTCACCCGGCCCCGGCCCCAGAGCAGCTGCAGCCTGGGAGAGGCGCCTCTCCCCTGGCCCCAGGCTGCGGTGAGAGATGGCAGGAGGGAGTCCTCTCTTCTCGCCACAGCCCCGGGGCAGCCTGTACCCCAAACGCCTCATCCCTGGCCCTGCCCCAGGGCCCGCACCCCCAGCCAGAGCCCTCACCCACCCCCCCGCACCCCAGCCCTCTGCCGCAGCTCTGAGCCCCCTCCCACATCCCAACCCCCCCATCCCCAGCCCCACCCAAGCCCGCCGACAGGGTGGGGCAAAGGGGGAAATTGCCCAGGGGCCCAGGAGATTTAAAAGGGCCTGGGGGCCCCTGGCTGCTGCCACCACCGCCACAGTAGTGACGGCAGTAGTCAGGAGCCTCAGGCCCTTTTAAACTACCCGGGCAGGCTGCAGGATTCCTATGGACATGTTGGACTGCTCCAGGCCCCACGCTTTCGGGGGCCCCATGGGCCGGCACGGTTGGTCCCGGAAGTAATGGTGTCCTGGAAGTGACGAATCATCGCTTATATCCCGCCTGCCCTCCCTCCCCCCAGGGATGGCCCTGGGGCCTGGAATTGCTCTCAGCGGGCCTGGCCCGACCCCAGAGCCCACACCCACAACCAAAGCCTTCTACTCCTGCACCCCAGCCCTCTACCTGAGCCCTGAGCCCCGAGCCCCCTCCTATACTTTGAACCCCTCGACCCCACCCCCCTGCCACACATCACCTCTATATTGGTGCACATAAAAAAATTCATTCCGCACATGGATGTAAAAAATTAGAGGGCACATTGCAGTCACATTTGACAATTTGCATCCTGTGCAAGCTCTTAACATAAATACATGACCAGCTGAATATCCAGTCTGAAGGAAAAACCTGTGGGAGGGGGCCATGGGGATAAGATCTCAGAGTGCTCCACCACACATTTTGCCACTGGGATATGGTGTTTGGAGCCCACAGAACTAGGATCTGTGCACACCCTGGGGATGCATGAGTGGCTTGAGCCATCCAGAAGAAAGCCCTGTGTCTCCATACTGGCTCTGGTGCCTAAGGGCCCTACTGAGCTCCATCCCCTGACACCGTGCAGAGCAAGTCCATTTGAGCTGCGCTACCAGGCACTCCCCGTGACTGCAGCTTTGCCTGAGATCCAAGAGAACGGCCACACAGGGAAGATAATATAGCTAAAGGGCTGAAGCAGATTAAATTTGCATCCTTCCTCCCTCAGCCTGCTCTCTACCCAGCCCAACCAGTCTCCACCTCCTTCCCATGCATGAACCTAGACTACACTGTGGCCTCTTTGTGGTCTCAGGATTGGGGGAAGGGCAGAGGAAATGAGAATGGTGATGATACCTTTCACATGTGGAGAATCTTCTCCATGCACAGATCTGGAGCAACTTGACCCCCAAATAAGCAGCCGGTTACCAATTTTAGGCCTGAACGTAGGCAGATATATCTGAAAGTATAGCCCTAGATATACACAGATATAGATATATTTGCTATGGAATGGGTTGAACCAGAATTTCTGCTTTGTTCAGTGGTTCATAAAATATATATATTCAGCTGATTAAACAAAAGTGCAGCATCAACACTATAAAATAATTCTTTAGCAAGCTACATACAGAAATGTTTGATTCAGAGTTTTGGGGAAACGATAGTGACTTTACAAAAGCGATCATTTGTTTTACTTCTGTTCTCAGTGACAATAAAGAGGAGACAGCACAAGATGGTTGTATATGCAGTGGCATAACTAGTGCATTGCAGTTTTATGCTCCAGAAACGACTGTGAAGGGAAGATGTAGAGACGAATGGAAGAGGATAATGATGCTAATAAGTCTCCTGGAAGATTATCATCACTAGAAATACATCCAGAAATACTTTCTAATTAAACAGTTGTTTTAGGAATCTCAATCAGCAAGCAACAATCACAAGAAAAGTCCTAGAAGCACTTGATCAGCAATTCACACACTGTGGTAAATGTAGTCTGCAGAGCACTTGCTGCTGTCTTAGACAGCTGTTTCATCACATGGCACTAGCCCTCCTGTATGTTTCCAATCGCTATATTGAACTAGGAGAAGCTATGAATAACTAAATGTTTCCTAATGTTATGTCTCCAGTGTGAAGAAGGGCTACAGAATAAGGATCTATGGCATCAAGATATATGGATTTTAATTGAGCAAAATTCCCATTAATGTTGGAGCTTGGATTTCTATGGGAGTTTTGCTTAATTAGGGACCCCAGAATTCAGCCCATAATATTTAAAACAAAAATAAAAAAGAAAAGCAAAACATACTCCACTGCATCAAGTTTGGGACTTCAGTGTGTCCCTTTGTTTGTTCTACATAGGTTTAATTTAGACCCTGATCCTGCAGCTGCTTCCATGCACGCAGACCCTGTGCTCCACTGAAGCCAACTTCACTAACTTCACCTTCAAGATCAGTTTCCAAATGTAGTCCTATGTAGTAATCGAATACCAAAATATCAAAGGCATTGGGTGCTGTATCTGCAATGCTACTTTTCCAGTCCAGATATTCTTCCTTAGAACTTATAAAGGCCACCTCACTTGTGCATGTTCCAATACTTGCTGATAACCTGACTTGAATTTCAAGGCTGTAAGACCGTGCATCAATGAGTTGCAATTCAAGTGACTCGGGGGGGAAGCACCAACTTAATATTTCTAACTGATTTTGCAGAGGTATTTCAGTCAACTTTTGCAACCAGCCTCTGAAATTGTGCACAGAGCTTTTGAATACACAGCCATATACCTGAGGCCACTTACTATGATAAGTTCCAGAGTGTGTTCCCTTCCCTCCCTCCCTCTCCCAAGTAAGCCACTCAGAATGAAACACAGACAGTTCACATTAAATGACAGAATAGCAAAATTTACCCCTCTGTGACACTCTTGTTGTGTCCTCCCAACCTCTACCCCTTTATTGCTATTTTTGATTTGTAGTATGATAGCACCTAGGAGTCCCAATCAAGGACCCTCATTATATTTTGTACTATACAGACCAGTAACAGAGAAGACGGTTCCCAGACATCTTAGATTCTGAGGGTGAGATTCTCAGCCCTACTCCAGCCACTTTATTCTGGATAAAAGGGACACACCAAACGAGTCCTAAAAGCCCTGGATTCAACCCTAGAAATTCCTGTCGTGCAGAAACAGAGGCAGACAAAGAATGAGGGTCACAAATCTGGCATTGGGAGCCTACTAGGGGAGGGGCTGAGGGAGCATCACTTGATGCTGTGAAGATTCGGGTGGTGCTGCTGCCCATTGACTATAATAACTTAGTCCCGCAATGCTATCTAAAGTTATGATGAGGGCTACTCTAGCCCCTACCCTACCATTTCTTGCTTGCTTTTCTGCCTATATTGTGCCCTTCTCATTTTTGGCCTTCCACAGTTTTTGTGCCATTACCTCCTCTCATTCTATGAATGTGAAATGGGGCACCTGATGAAATGAACAGCCTCAGTTGGACAGTTTGGATGTGATCACTCACTGTTATTTCTTCATTCTTTTTACTCTGTCTTAAAATAATGAGTTTGCTGTAAAAACTCTTAATGCAACCATCACAGATGAGAACTTAAATGCGCCAACTTCAGGCAATTCAGACTCCTGCTTCCCAGAACAACAATAACTCGGCTACATTACACATATATATTATGGGATCATAGTTGAAGGCAAATACTGCAATATAAAAACTGTACTGCATATGCACAAGGGAAATGATGAGTTATGGTTCTTCTGGGATCTATAACTTTCTATGTCCTTGTTTTCATGTGCTCCCCATAACATTGCACACAGTATAAGTAACATTTTCAGAAGGAAATTGTTAAGCAAACCAAAAGGGTTTCATTAGTCTTTGCGGTGAACAATCTAGAAAAGGAGCAAAATACACCTTGGGGATCCTGTGTAACAAAAGGTCATTAACAATTTAAGACACTTCTGAGACATCAAATGGTGGTATGCTGTTACAGCTTTCAATGTTGGTCTAACTGGGGATATTAATGCTAGGTCTGAAAGATATACAAAAGCAAATTTAATAACTAAATCCTTCCTGTGTTTCAATAACAGAAAATGCATTGGAAATGAAAGCCTTACAAATAGCAGGATGTAATGAAGGCAGACACAATGAACTATGATAAAAGTAGCTTTTGACCTTAAATCTGATTATAATGGGACTTTACGGTAAGGGATGATTATGCTGCTTCCTATTAGACACAGCCAATCAATAAGCAAGCTGCTTTGGATTCTAAAGTACAAGTCACACATCTCTATCATGTTTCCTTAGATGGCCATGTGAAGAGCTGAAGTTGGAAGCAATGTATTCTTCTTACTGGGAGAAAGAAATAGTTTAATACATGGCACATATTAGTTCAAGCCAGAGCACTTTGCAAGATCAGGCCTGTAATCTTTCAAAAGGGCTGACAAGCTCTTTTGAGGTGCTAAGTGCTCCCAGCTTCTAACACAACCTGGGGGCATAGGCACACTGTGACACAGGGCCCAACATGGCTCATCCCCGAGACACTGTTTCTCCCCCACCCACACACATACTTGGCATGGTAGTGGCTGGGGCCTACTTCCCCTCCCAGAGAGCCAGGGCTAGCAGCAGTTTCTCTCTCCTCTCTCTCTCTCGCTCTCTAAAAAGAGTGGCAAGAGGGGTCCTTCTGCCTTCGGAGCTTTAGGGCTCCTCTCTCACACCCAAAGATGCAAGTGTAACAGTGTGTGGGGGGGTGGGGGGCCATTACTTATGTCAGTAGTTGGGGTATATCAGCTTGGATAGGTGGGTCACTCTTCTCGTCCTGCCACACACAGAATCCTGTACTGGGATGGTGATGGCACAGCTCCATAAAGCAGTGAGTGTTGCACTTACCACGTTGTTGCATGGGTAATAAAATAATTGTTTTCTCATTAAACATTAAGCTTAAAACAACATTTTTTGGTTTTATTATGCACATTTGATACTATTGGGTTTCTCAAGACAAGTCAGAGATTGTGACACCATCTGCCTTCTAATCCTGGGTGCTTCCGTGATGTGCAGTTTTGGTTCAGAGCCCTGACACCAGCAGCCTCACAACACAATGGCCTCACCCTGGTTTCCACCAGGCTGGTTACTCCTTGCCCGGTGACACCAACAGCCCTTCCAGTTCCGAGTCTCCTCCAAAACCATCACCCCTGCAGTGTCCAGTCTCTCTCACTGGATACTCACAGATGTTATATTCGCTGCCTCCACACAGACAGAGCACACACCAGCCTGTTCATTTAGCTGAGGATTTCATCTTTCAGGTTAATACACAGCACTGAGATGGTTTTGTAATACAACAAGAATAAGTTTATTAAGGAGCAGATATTAATGACAATAATAGAAGACACAGATATGGTTACATGTAAAACAAAACAAGAACTACTTCAGCAAGTTACAGTCTTTGTCTAAGCAGGTGTCTCACCTATAGTCAGTCCCAGCTACTGTTGTTCTTCAGGCCAAGAGGATCCACTTTTCATGAACTCAAGGGGTGCTGCTTCCCCTTTATCACCCAGGTGATGGATGCAAAAATGGCTTTCTGCCTTTGCTTATATTTCCCAAAGTTTATTGTCTGTTTCAAGAGCCAGGAAGGCTTCCTGGGGTTGCAGGCTCCATCCCCCATTGTGATTGTTAAGTGTTCTTCCCCCTCACTTGTTTAGCTTAAAGAACAGGAGTACTTGTGGCCTGTTCTTCTTGCGGATACAGACTAACACGGCTGCTACTCTGAAACTTGTTTAGCTTAATTACTTTGTTTACATTATATGTAGATTTACTTTTCACTGTCCTCCTCGCTCAATTTACATTGGAGACACAGGAAAACAGGTGAAACAACATTCTTTGTCTAGGACAAGCTGGGCTCACGCACTGCTTGCAAAATACCTTTTAAGAACAAATCTACATCACATACTACAATTCTTTATACACCACCTATTTGTACATCACACAATAATATTAATGATCAGCATGTTACCAGTTTGCATAGGATTCCTCACGACACCTTTTAGATACAGATTATCACAACAGTGTGTAGGGACAATGAATGTATTAGGCCTGATGTGAGTTTTGGTATGGTGTGTCCTCTGCCAGTTGGCACTGAAAGGCTCCCAGGGTCACAAACTGTTTTCCCATTCTTATTTGGTCCACCTCTACTTTCCATTCTACTAGATAAATCAAACCAAAATTAAAATTAAATTAATTCTGGGCCAGAATTTAGCATGTAAGGAAAGAGAGACACTTGCAAATAAACGGGTGAAATGGCAAATGGATCAAACTGCTTATGTAGTCAGCAAAATCACAATATAATCTGATTCACATATAACAAATTTTTTCATTAGATTTGCTCCCTTCTTTCTCCATTAAGTGTTAGTTATTCTGCAATGCAACATCAGCAATACAAAGTTTAATTTACTATAACACTACCCAATTGTGCAGGAACTATGAGAAACTCTCAGGGCCTTTTTACACCGTTGCAGGTCAAACCATATAATAAGTAAGACAAAGGAAAAGATTTATAAGACATGACAGGACACATACTATCAGGAGAGAAATCAAATTTACGTGTATAAGAAGGCACAAATCTGAAGGCACTAGGCGATAAATGCACCTAAAAATGTGCCTGTAGCAGATGCAAATGCTTGTTTTATTAGACATTTTATAGTGTGGTTTTTTTTGTAGGGTGGTGTTTTTTAAAAAAAATGCTACTTATTAGAAGTTAACAATATGTATCATCTGTATTTAAACAAATATTGTTCTTTTGGAAGGAGTGCGTCTGTCTGAACTGAAGCACAGAGGGACTAAGTGACTTGCTCAAGGTCACACAGGAAGCCTCTGGCACAACAGAGAACTGAGCTGTCTCCTAAGTGCCAGTCAAGTGTCCTAATCACTGGGAATTTTTTTTTCTTTCTAAAATTTCATGAGGATTAAGAGTTGGGACCCTGACACCACTTCCTGCATGACTTGAGCAAATCACTTAATTCTGTGCCACAGCTCATTCACCTGTAAAATGGATACATCCATTACCTGCTACACAAAGTAGTTGAGGATTAATTAATGTTTGTAAAACTTCTTGAGAACTTTGGATTTAAGGTTTCTAAGAGCTAAATTCTGTTGCCGAATGTAACTCAACAGCTTCAAATTACATACGCCCGTGAACAGAGATGGATGTAAACCGCATCAAAACGTACAGAGGTGTCACAGCACATTCAGAACTCCTGCCAAAATATGCTCTGAATTCAAGTTCAGTCAGACTGCCATGTCTTTGTGTCTTAACTCCTACCCAATCTAATATTATTTTTAGAAGGACACATCAATTCAAATCACCACCTCATCAGCTAGGTAGTGTGGGTCACGCAGCCTATGTCCACACTTAAACACTGCAGCTGCACTGCTAAAGCACTTCAGTGTAGACACTCGCTACACCAACAGTAGAGCTTCTCCCATCAATGTAGTTAATCCACTTCCCTGAGAGATGGTACATAGGTTGATGGAAGAAGTCTTCCATTGACCCAGCGCTGTCTACCCTAGAAGTTAGGTCAGATTAACTACATTTTTCGCACCCCTGAATGATGTAGCTGGGTCTTTTTAATGTATACCTGGCCTCAGTGTCTCCTCACTTCCACTGTATTTGCTAACATTAGACAAAAGAAAACACCTTACCTGCCTATCTATGTGATATACAGGAAGGCCATTAGAATTCAATGAACCTCCATAAACATAAATGCACACGTGCCAACTACTAATTGGGCTGTGAGCATGAAACTAGTATTAGTAAGATATAGAGTTGGGATGGAATCTAGTAGTTGATGTGACAGTTTGGGGGTTATACCTGCATTCCCAGTCCAATTTTGTGAAAACCATGTTGTATTTCAGCCTTCATTTTGAGTGCAGCCTTGATTATATCCTTCAACATACATTGTAATCCAACATGACAGTTACATCATCACTTTTCAGTTACTGAGCCTGGTGCCTAGGTGTCTGACCCTGAATGAGAGAGACCAAGGGGCCATCAACTTGGAATGGTTTTCCTCTAGGAGAACAAATGATTTGCTAAAAAAAAGGGAGATGAGGCTAAAGGCAGCTGGTTCTCCCAGTTTGTCTCCAGGAAAATAAGACTTTAATCAACTGACTGGGGCTTTGAAGCCAGTCAGTGAGTCACCTGACAGGGGAGGAAGTGAAACTTTATTTAAGGGCAGAGTCTGTCCTAGATCCTCTTGCTCTCTCACCAACTAAATATACCAGGAAGCAAGACTGCAAGATCTGCTCCTTCCTGTCTCTGCCATGTGTCCCGCAGAGAAAATTAAACTATACACAGAGTGTCCATGAAGGTGGAGCTCTGGAGAGTACATGCATAAACTATTGGGGAGACTTGGGAAGTTCAGCACTGATCTTGGGGCAGGGCAGCTGGACAATAGGGTCCTGCAGGAGTACCACCAGGTGGGCAGTGTACACCCTGAGAAGCTAGATTTGGAGAGAACATCTGGACTCTACTCAGTGGTTTGGAAGCACAGGGGATCCAAAGGTTGGGTCCACTACAGCAGTCTGATGACTCTCTATGGGGATAGAGGGAGGAACTGAGGGGAGATTCAGTCAAGGCCATAACAGTTGTCACTTATATTTCACATTTAAATAATTTTAAGTAATCAGATGGTAATCCTTCACTGACCTATGTACATCTGCAGCAGCTATTAACCCCTTCTGCAGATTCCTATTTCATACGTCCCAACCCATCTATAAATATTTCAGAAACATATAATTACTACTTGTGCTACAGCATTGCTAAAATTGATATCAGAGGCTGGACTTTTTTTTTTTTCCCCTCTTCCCCTGAGCAATTGGAATTCTGATGGGTAAATGTGCAAGTACTGCAGTACAAATAGTTACAGATTTTCAGTGTTGGAATTACTCAGGGAGTCATGTAACAATTGTTTCACATAAATTACATACTGATGTATGCACAGCAAATAGTAAGTGAAGGCTTAGTCTGCAAAGTAAGCCTTTATTGTTGGGCCTGACCCTGCAGTCATTCTGGGTGCAAATCTTCCATGAGATTTCACTGAGACAGACAAGTGTGCGAGGACTGCAGAACTCAGTTTGAGTCTGCAGATTCAATTATTCCCTCTTCTAAAACAATTTTACCACCAATGGGTTCAGTTTACCAGCCTGCGCTTTTTTTTTTTTTGCTTATTTTTTTTTTTTTTTTACAATCTGATTACATACTGTAAAAGTGCTAGGGTTGTGCCTCTGTACTGTGAAACTGGTATCTGAGAACCTCTAATGAAAAGTAACTTCTTGGCCTTCTGAAGATAACTGTCATTGCTGAAATATTTATCAGATCTAAAAGCTGCCCAGCACACGTACACGCCCAGAGATACCTACAGTGAATTGGTTTTGGCACTCTGAGTGGTGGATAGCCATAAACGAATATAAATTTGAATTTAGTGGCAGTGATTTAGGTTTTCCTACCAAGAATCTTCTTATCTATTTAATATATCTTGGAATCCAGAGACAACTGCAATTATTTCAGCTCTATTGATTGCCCTTAGAGCACTGAGTACTTCTTATCTATTCACCTCAGTTGTCCCGTAATTGGCCACTCATCATGAGAAATAGAAGTGTGTCATTTAATTAGCTTTTAAAAACATCCATATTAATCTGTTGATGTTTTTCCCTGCAGAATGCCCACACAGATTTACAGAGATATGATTTTGCATTTTTTGTTTGCTTGTTTGTTTTCTGCATCATTGGCCTGGAGAAGAATCACAGCTGCTCACAGGTATTATTCACTGAAAGATTTTGCTTAAATGATTTGATGTCTTCCAGTTTGAAGGAACCCAGATTAATTATTTAATTAGCATTCTGCTATGATTAATTGAATGTTCACAAATTAATTAAAAGCTGCTTACCTTGTGTCAGTTCAGTAGCTTCAATGGAATCTCCTGCGAAATGGCAAAATACACATAGTTCAAAAAAAATCTCATCTTCACTTCAAAAGTCATGCCTAGGACAGAGGTTTCCGATATTACACTGTAGTTCAGGGTAACATGGCGGATAGCTTTCCAGCATTCTGAATTCACAGGCTGTGCTTTGTAAATCCAATAATCACAGCAAATTCATTTGGCATTCAGGCAGGTGTTGTCTGTTCTTCCATATTTATACCATGGTTATGGTTATTACTCCCATTGAAGGAATATGTGGGAATCCGGTTACTTATTTATGTATGACAGTTCTGGTACCCTATGTTAATATTTTAAACTCTGTGTGTGTGTATATATAAATAGATTTGGACTGACATTTTCAAAAAAGCCTAAATGAGTTAGGCACACAGATCCCACTGAAATTCAGAAATGAGTAGGGAGCAGCATGGAACGACACTGTGCCAGAAAGGCACCGCCAGCCCCAAACTCCCCAGTACAGACCGGATAAGCAGGACTCACTGGCATACTATCTGGGCTGGGGTCATGAGATCTTTAGCTGTCATGGCAACTGGGGAAAGCACTACAGTTACAATTATTATATATATATTTGGATTAAAAAGAATTTAAAATCTCTCTAAAGTATTTAGACTTTTCATTGGCTGGCTTAGTAGAGAAAAGAGTTTGTATACATTTCCCAAACCTATTGCTATTATATATTGTTCTCCTGGGCAACCTGGAAAAGCGTGTATAGGACTTGCCAAGCCTGCTAAGATTTTTGAAGTTTTAGCCCTGAAACAAGTAGAGATGCCCTGGGACCCATTAGCCAAGAAACCTTTCTTTTGACGCTAATGGGGCTGACACTTGTAAAAGCCTTGGGAGTCAGTGATTTTTAGACTTTGTTTGAAGGAAGAAATAAACTGAAGATTTGAAATAGTAAAAGCAACCTCTTTCATAAGTGTTGATTAATTAGCAGTGTTGAGAGTGGTACGGTACGAGGGGCAGACATCAGCAATGCTTTCAATAAAAAGAATTGGCTAGATTCTCTGAGATGCTGTCCTCCACGCCTATTGAAATCAATGGGAGCTGAGGCCATTCAACACCTCACAAGAGCTGCTAAGTGCTACAGATCAAGCCCCATAAAATAAACTGTGTATCAATATTATAGTGTACCTACTGTCATGAGAATTTTGTTATGCTGTGATATAAGCCACTAGGACATGCATTGGATAAAGAGATATGTTTTATGGGTACAGTCTCCTATATCAGCCATGGGCCTGACCCTTCCAGTCAGCTTTTACTCAAAACAGAAGTCACCTAAAGCAATGGGGCTCCACACAAGGAAGGACTACAAGATCAAGCAGCGTATGGTTACTTCTGTCAATCCTTACTTGCTAGAAACTTCACTACTTGTATTGACTTTCTTGGTTTCTTTTAAGGAGGATAAAATAATAGGGCCATCATTCTTGCTCAGGTCACTTCAACTGAGCCTGGGACCCTTTGATAGGAAGAAATATGCTCTCTGTAGTTGCTTAAATAGCACACAGCAGCCAATATATTAAAACGGTTGCACAAACAAATTGCTTTTTTTCCCCCTGTTTCTTTTGCATTTAATGCCAATAAGAGGCTATAGTGACTGGGATAATAAATGACTCCTGTCTAACATGACAGGTCCCCTTAGTTTCTCAGGGTACCATATGTAGTTATGTTGAGCACAGCTTTTGTGGAATGCATAAGCCACAAGCGGGCTGTTTACAAATCTATCGGTAGTTGTTCTATAGGACGTCTACCAAAAAGTGTAATTTGGTAGCCTATTAGATGGTTGACAGGAAAGAACGTGTGAAAAAAATATAGATCAATAACTTTCTTTGCAGCATATATGTTTGAGAAAGCAGAACCTTTCTTTGTATTGTTATGCTGGGGTTTGGGCGAAAATTCATAGAAGCTGGTGGGCGTAAAAGCCACCCGTCATTCAGAACAGGTGTCAGAAATAATTAAGTTCCTTTATGGAATATATTCATTAGCTATGGAGTATTCTGAGCTGGGTCTCTCTCAAACTTTCCTGTTGGAGTTGTTCCATTTTATATAAACAATTAAATATTCATTGGAGCAAGTGGAGTAAAACCTGAGTCCAGGAGTGGCCCTAGCAAATTTTCCATCCAACCCAGGCACACCCCAGCAGCTGAACACAAAAAAACCCAGCCAATCAGCAAAGTGAAAATAGAGCTGGCCAATCAGAGTGGAGCATAAAAAAGGGGGGGGCTCAGCTCCCACAGGAAGAAGGCATCCAGGGCAAGTGCTCTGCTCGCCTGCCCCTAACCAGCCCTGCCTGGGTCTCCCCCTCTCCCAGGTGAGAGTTACCTAACCATTGGGCTATGGAACCATTTTCACGCTCTCTCTGGCCCAGTGACTAAGTATTTTTATACAAAGAGGAACAGCTTCAACAAGAGAGACTGAGAGACTTAACCCAAAATATCCCACTGCCCTGTGTGTGATGCTGGCAGACCAGGTGCCAGCTCATGCCAAGGCCCCAGGCCTCACCTCAACGCTGACCAATACAGAACTGAGTTAGTCAGGCTCTCCTGTGTATCATTTTTAAAATAGATGTTAAGTTGATAAGAGTGTGTTTGGACTTTATGAAATGCTTGTAGGATGTTGCATGTATTAATTTCCCTTATAACTTCTGTACCCCATATATAGGTATGGTTTTAAAGGTATTTTGAGGTTTGCATTGTAATCATCTGTAATTGTGTAAGGCCAGATCTACAGTGCAAACTTATATCAGTATAACTATGTCGCTCAGTTATACCTACCTAGCCCCCCGATGTAGACAGAACTATGTTGATGGGAGAGCTTTTCCCGCCTCTTCCGGGAGGTGGATTAACTATGCCAAAGAGAAAAGCTCTCCCATCAGCATAATAGTGTCTTCACTAAAGCTCTGCAGAGGCGCAGCTGCACTGCTGTGGCGCTGTACATGAAGACAAGCCCAGAGTCAAACAGAAAGGAAGCATTTATTCATGTAAAATGCTGGCTTCCTACAGAAGGTGTTAAGCCCTCCCCATCAAGAAGGCCCTTGAAACCAAATGAGCCATTGTGAAACATTAAAGAACAAAATCTTTGTTAACTGCATTCCTCCCCATCCTCCACCCACATGGAGAGGAGGTGTGTGCATGAACTCATCCTCTCAGCTTGAACTCTGCAGGGAAGGGAATAAAAATCCTTAAGGGCAAGTCTACACTGAAAACACTGCATCAGCGCAGCTGCACCACTGTAACACTTTAACGAAGACTCTCTATGCTGATGGGAGAGAGCTCTCCCTTTGGCGTAGTTACGTCACCTCCCAGGGAAGCGCTAGCTATGTGGCAGAAAAAGCTCTCCCCTCGACATAGTGTTGTCTACAAGGGGGCTTACCTCGGTATAACTGCATCACTCAACAAGAAGACCTAACAGGAAGACACTGTATTTCCATACTTCTTGGATTGTTAGAACATAACAATGGCCATACTGGGTCAGACCAATGGTCCAACTAAGGCGCATCAGTAGAATTCAGCATAACTCATCTGCAGCAAACCAGACAATTCAAAAGCTCAAATTCCCTTCTTCCTCCTGTAATAACCAAGCATTACAACACAGCCTCCACTCCCAATTTTCAAATGCCTGGGAAAAGAGAGAAGTTTTGCAGCATGTCCTGCAGGTAATCAGATTTGATTATCTTCGAACAACGGTTGGGGAGCAAATTACAAAGCTGTGGGGTCTTCACTGAGCACCCAAGCAATATCCCCTTCTTGTGTATGCCAGTGGGGCCTCAACTTGAGTACTGTGCCATCTCAACTGTATTGATAGAGCACCAGGGAGAGGTGATCTCTGCAGTAGATAGGTCTTAAGCCATTTTGGACTTCACAGATCAAACTCAACACACTTGTACACAGAACTCCCACTGAAGCTAATGTGTGTATGTATCTGAGAGCAGTGTTTTCCCTGTATGTTCTGGTAACACCGTTAGGTTTGGGTTAGAGTCTGCCACCCTTACGCACCTTGAGTAGTATCTTACTCTCCAAATAACATATGCACAGTGCAAGGCGAGTAAACTGGTGGTAGAATTTGTCTCTTAATGAAGATCTTCCTTAGTTTTTCTACAATCCAAATAAAAAATGAGCTTATCTGTAGAATGTGTTGAGTTGTATTGTAGGCTCAACAATAAGTTCAGCCAAAGGGCATTTTAAAGTTATACCGCTATGGTAGAAATCATACGCAGTTACAGACGAATGGGATTTCATGCATTTTACTATACTAATATTTTCTGAGACTTCCCAAACTCTACGAAGTAAGTACATCTAAGTAAGATCATAAATGTGTCTTTGTATATAAAAATTGCCTGGTTCAGGCTAGATTTTGTTTTCATTGTAACTCCAATTATATTGAGAAACGTAAAAAGTTTAAAGGGAATATCAAAAGATGACAATGAAATAATTCCCCATTAAACAGTAAAATAAAAGTAGGTCCTCAAAGGCCAAATTCTGGTCTCATTGAAGTCTATTGTCAATGGCAAAATTGTTAACTTCATTGCTATCGGGATTTAGCCCCTAGAAAGAAACTAATAGCACCAGTTAGAGTCAGGTGTAATAGTTAAGCTGCTCCATACAACTCTGCTAATGCACCAGATTCAGACTAGCAACATGTTTATTGTAACTCACAGGGATCTTATTTTTCACCATAAAAGCAATGGCAAATTATATGATGGCTTTGGGACATGCACAAATAAAGACTACCCAAAAAATGATAAAACTAATTATCATTTGTATGATCCAAGCTAGGACACCAATTCTGTTCTGGGCACTCTCATTTAGTGCAGAAAAGTGGAGAAGGAGGGTGGCTTTACACCCAGTGATGTGCGCCTCATATGCTGGAGCCTGTTTGGCCCCCTAGTCCAGTTATAGCAGCCTCAGTCTCCACCTACCCTCTACCTCAAAAGACCTTACCAGTAGCCAGGATTAACTGGGTCCAGACCACTTGGGGAATTCCCTGTGCTAGGCAAAATCCCATGTAGGGTTGGCACGTGTCCGTTTTTTGATGGGAATGCCCAGTCTAAAAGGGACCCTGGCGGCTCTGGTCAGCACTGCTGACCGGGCCGTTAAGAGTCCAGTTGGTAGCACAGCAGGGCTAAGGCAGGCTCCCTGCCTGACATGGCTCCGCATGGCTCCCAGAAGCAGTGGTATGTCCCCCCTACAGTTCCTACACATACGGACAGCAGGGGGCTCCGCATGCTGCCCCCGCTCCAAGTGCCAGCTCTGTAGCTCCCATTGGTCAGGAACCACAGCCAATGGGAGCTGCAGGGGTGATGCCTATGGATGGGGCAGCATGCAGAGCTGCCTGGCTGTGCCTCCGCATAGGAGCTGAAGGGGGGACATGCCACTGCTTCCAGGAGCTGCTTCAGGTAAGCACTGCCTGGAGCCTTCATCTCTCCCATGCCCCAAACCCCTACCCCAGCCTCCAAACCCCTCATTCCCAGCCCGGAGCACCCTCCTACATCCCAAACCCCTCATCCCCAGCCTCATCCCAGAGCCCATGCCCCAATACCGAGCCCTCACCCACACCCCAACCCCCTACCCCAGCCCTGATCCTGCCTTCCAAAGACCTGAGCCCCAGTCTGGAGCCCCTTCCTGCATACCTTATCCATGGCCCTACTTCAGAGCCTGCATCCCCAGTCAGAGCCCTCACCCTCCTGCACCTCACCTCCCTCGCCCCAGCCCCCTCCTGCACCCCAAATTCCTCATCCTCAGCCCCACACAAGAGCCCATACCCTCAGCCAGAGCCCTCACTCCCCCTGCACCCCAACCCCTGGCTCCAGCCTGGAGCCCCCTCCTGCATCCTAAACCCCTCATTTCTGGCCCCACCCCAAAACCCCCAGCCCACACCCATCCCATACTGTTACCCACTGCCTCAGCCTGGAGTCCCCTCCCATACTCAAAACCCCTCGGCTCCACCCCCCAGCCCGGAGCACTCTCTTACACCCAAAACCCCTCATTCCCAGCCCGACCCCAGAGTCTGCACCCCCAGCCAGAGCCCTCACACTCCCCCACACCATTGATCTGAAGACACCAGAATTTTGGATCCTTAATGGGGCTCAGTCCCAGTCTACATTCAAACATTTTAGCATATGCACACACACACACACACTCTCTCACCCTTTACAAAATATCTCCAAGTTGTTGTACATGGAAGCCTATTTGGTAAAGAGAAGCCATATCACAACCGACATACGGGAAATGCACAACTAAAATAATGAGATTTTTATCAAAGATTTAGATGATTATGGGAAAAGTAGAGCAGAATGAAAGTAGGTAAATCTGTTCTACAAACAGTCAGTGGCAACAGAAGAAGCAAAATCACCAGCACTTGTCAAATGAAACAAACAATAAATTATCTGTCCTGGAACATAATAATCTAGATGTCTAGGTAAAGTATGAAGAGTTTAATCAGGCAGTCACGTAATCATAGGAGGATCCTACCATCAATAGAATGTTTACGAGGAAAGCAATGACCTTTTGTTTGTTTGTTTTAAAAAATGATTTAAAAAAAAAAAGTTTGGCAACTAGGACATATGCCACCATGTTGTTTGAATTCTTTGAAATCTCAGGACTATTTATTCAAGAAACTGAGAATTACAACTGTAAGAAAGACATACATCAAACCTAGCATAGTGTGACAATATCTCATAATAAATTGCCTAATGGTCATAGAAAAGGAAATCATACATATTTGTACCATGTTTTGTTAATCACAAACATGTCTTTGTTTAATACAATTCCCCTTCATCTTTTAGGCCAGAGGCTTCAGCTAAGACGTCTCATTTCAGAGTCCCAGAACTTCATAGTTAGATAAACTTAGTATTTTTTTAACTATTGTTAACATCGGCCACTCAAGGAATTGCTATTTTCCTGCTATTATGATAGGATTTGGAAAAATATGGCATATTTATATTTCTGTATTTGTATTTCCATAACACATAAGAGCCTCTGTCACATACCAGGACCTCATGGTGCTAGGCGATATATAAAAACGTAAGAGTATGATCCTGACGCATGGAGCTTATACTTTAGTGAGAACATCCACAGTTGCTTTAGCTAGGACAAAAATTTATAAGGGATATAAATCCCAGTGTGTCAGACCATAAGCCAAAACCAGCTGTCCAAAATTAAGAAAGAACTTTCCTTGTGGGCAGGTCATTCCCTAATTGTCTCGATCCAATCCAGTATCTCAATTTCCTTAATTATTCAGGAAAGATGGGCTGAAAGATTTGGTCCTGGATATAGCTCTCATGTTTGAGGTGGTGGAGAACAACGCTAAAACAAACTGAGATGTTTACTTCTGAATCCAGATCCCAAATTCCTCAGAATCTGAAGGGATAACATGTTTCAGTTTAGACTTATCTCTATTATCAAGAAGCTTGCAGCATAGTCTAAATTTTGGAAGAATTAAGTTTGTGGCCCTGTAACTAAGTAGATTTAGCTACACAAAAAGCAGAGAGAACAAAAATCATGCTTTATCAAAGCAAGTACTTTTAGGTACAACTACCACCATTCAGATTCAACATGAAGTATTTTTCCAGTTGTTTTCCTAGGGTTAAATGTATTACTTATAAAAAAATAATCCCAACCATTCCATTTAAAATTGTTTATTTCTACATTGTAAGAACTGGCAATGCTAAATCATTCATTTAGACATTCAAGAAGTGTAGTGAAACATTTATAAAGTGTGGAAATCAGATTCATTGCTTGCAATCCAATGCATAAATTTAGTCAATAATATGCCAATAATAATGCCCTGCCCACTGAGGAAGGGTCACAAGGGAAATTCCAGCAGCTGGGCTACAGCATGGAGCAATTTTGAATTTCTCTTATTGATACCAGATGAAAGCAACTCTATTGTGCCAAATCAGATGATGCCAAGCTGATAATGGGTGTCAAGAAAGAGAAGTGCTGCCAGCAGATTCTAATGAAGAATCTCAAACACATATTTTAACATCTTCGCAATGGATATGAAAGTAAAATAGCATTTAAAAAATATATGGAACACAATTAGTCATGCTGTATAACAAAGGCACGGCTACAGTATATGCACTATAAACAGCTAGATAAGTGATCTCTCAAAGAAATTGCTGCATTCACTGGAGAAAAAATAGGTTAAATAATTCATCAAAGCATAAACTCATCTGCGTTTTATGTTCCTTTGCTCTGCATGTTTTGAAGTTCTCTGATAAACATTTTGCTCAGCTGCTGTGAGAAAGAAATTGGAAGTGGTTGTAGTCCCTGTCTCTTGGTAGCTTATTCTTCTCTGTTCGTGCTTATATATACATGGAGCAATACAGCAAACTCTTTAAGATCTACCTACTGAAACTGCACCAAAAGGTAAAAATTTTAAACCAAGATCTCAAGGACAATTGTCACAAATCCAGGCAGTTCACTATAATTATATACCACAAGACGCTGTAATCTACATCACACAAGATTTTATTGGGCCTCAGGAAGGCTTGGTTAGTTAATTATGGGAATTACTGCTGTGACTTAGAAATATCTCTCTAGCCACCAAAAAAAAAAAAAAATGCTCCTGCACTGAAAGAATCCCCACAAGCCCAAGCGAGGATAGTGTCTGTCATGTTTAAACTAGGTATTCTTGGATCTCTTCTCATCTGCTCAGCTTCTCATTAGAGTGATCTTGTTGGTGCATTGGAGTTGTGTCTCAAACTAATCTCAGGAAGATGTAAGCTAATTAGCTACACCAATGGCAGAAAGTTCTTTCATATCATATTGCTGTTAAACTATGGTTTTGTAACATTACTTCCATGCAATGGTGATTAAAAAAAATATTACCATGTCCAATAAAATCAGTCATTATTGGCCTATTTGCTGAGTTTGAACATACTATAGTCCATGGTAGTGCAGCATGAACAGGAGTTGATGCCAATGTAGCAGCTGCTGTATGCAAATATAGAAACAACTGTACTTAAAACTAAAATAGATAGGCAGAAGCCTCAAAGCATTGAGGTTTAGTTCTCCCTTTCCATGCTCCTTTTAAAAAATGATCAGAATATACAGACCTCAGGCAGAGAAGTTTGCTAATGCAATCTATAGGGCCAAATTTATTCCTGGTGAAAATCATCAAGAGATTATACAGTCCTTGAATTTTGCCCATTTAGATGGCCCACTTACACCATGTCAGGATGAAACTCTCTCTAACACAGATACATACACACACTCAACAATATATTTCTCTTTCAGTAGTGACACGCAGCAAGTATTATTAACATGATAATTTTTCCTAAGAAAAAGGTATGAAAAAACTAAGATAAAAATGACTGCAGGCATGAGGACTGATCTCGAAAAATACTGGCAACAAGAAAGCACTGGTGCCATACAAAACATCAGTGAGTTAAGAAAGCTGCATGTTAACCAGGAGATACACTGGAAGAGTCATAGTATTAAAAATGAGTGAAGAGCAAGACCTAGCATGCTGCTGTTCCTCTCACAATTTCCTTCTAAGGCAGCATGATTTGCTCTGGGGAATTAATCCCTTCTGGGGATGTATATACTGATCAACTGAGATAAATGAAAAGCAGAAGATTAAGGAAAAAAAATTAGGCCCATGCCTAACTTCAAGCACTTGAGTAGTCTATTGACATTAATGAAACAACTCACATACTTATAGTTAGACACTTTCTTAAGTCTCTTGCTGTAGCAGGGTTTAAATCTCCCTGGTATTAAGGTTTCTGATGAGTTATTCCATTTTAAAATTCAGTTGGTTTTGGATTTTGACTGTAGCTGCTGCCATTTTAGGACCGACAGGCACTCATCACAGAATACCGTAATACCCAAATCAATTAGCAGGCCACTTATTTTATTAAAAGAGGAATTGTTCTTGTTATTTGCATTGTAGGAGAGCTTATAATATGCAAGGTGATTTTCAAACACATAAGAAGAGAATTCCTGGCTTTGTTTAAGTGAATGGGAATTTTTCTATTAACGTCAATGGGGCCAGGTCACAGGCTGTCCAGAAGAGCACAAGGCAGGCAAATAATAAAAGACAAACAATTTACAAGCAAAATCTCAATGGTACACAACTTGGTCGTTACCTTTTCTAAAAGTGATTACCCAAATCTCCTTTAGGAGGTAGTAGCTGTTCAAAGCCACAGTCCTGGAAGTGAGTCTCTGTGAGCAGACCCCGGCACCCATGCAAGTCTCCTGGAGTCAGTGGTGAGTTATGTGGGTCTAAGGAGGCGTCCACCCATAGTGCTCTGATTGCAGGATCAAGTTCAAAGGTTAAAAATGTAGGTCTATTTTGTAGTAGCAGCTGTTTGATCAATGCGCATGATTTGGTTTTCTTCTTTTTGTTTTGACTCCTTTAATTGTGGTGGCCTGTGGACTAACCTCCAAGCTCCCTTGCTAAAATAACAGGCATAGTCCAGTATTGCAATTAGCTTTTCCTTGTTTTGTTTTGTTTTTGTTTTTAACAAGTAAAACTAATCTTAAAGTTGTTCAAAATACATTTGTCCTCAATATGTTTATCCTCTTATCAATTGTCAAGGACAAGTGGGAATGCATATAACCCCTGCAAGTACCATAAGGGGGAAAAGAAATAAATATTTAAGACTAATTGTCACAATTTAATAGCAGATATTTCACACAACTTTACTAATATACCAGCTGAGCCTTCACTGAAAAGAATTAAATTGAGGATTTTTTTTAGATGTTATTGTTTTTCACTCCCCATTTTTGCCTGTTTTAGATACTTGAAAATATATATTTTCAACCCCCCCCCTTTTTTGGGGGGGTCCCTTTCTATTTGGCAAACATTTGTATGTTTGTTTTCCCTTCCCCATGCTTTGAAAAGATCTGAAATCAACATGCTTGTTTTCCTATAGCAATTTCAATTTAGCTAGAACCTTATCCTAACAAAACACCTTTGTTTGTACAACAGCATCAATGGCCATCATAACAGTGCTAAAAAGTATTCAGATTGCCAGGTACACCAAAGCTGGCATTTTCAGGTAATATAAACACTGCAAAACATCTGTTTCTAGCACCTTACTTATAGTCTTTCAAACTAAGCCAAGGTGTGGCAGCTTTTTTTTCCACCCGAATAAATGTAAAATGCCTTAAAAGTAAATTTTACTTTATTTATTCAGCCTGAAAACAGTGAAATAATGTGTTTGGTCATCTGAACAATCTGAGATTACTACCAATTACAGAAACATTAAGTAGGACTGTTTCTTTATACCCAAAGGCACTCATTTAGAATTACGGGAGAATTATTATACAGTATATTAGTATGCATTTGAATGATCATAAGGCTAGGAGTGCAGTGTTCTGGGAATAATTTTCTTTTATTAATTTATCCTGCAAAACTTGCAAAGGGAACACAAAACTTTTTGTCAAAAAGAGCAGTTATTGGTTTATATCTGTCAGCAATGAACTGGACATTTTAAAATATATGCAGGGGATACATTATTTAGATATGGAGACACTTCCTCTTTGAAATTTGATATTTTTTTCATTTAAAAGGAAAGTATCTAGGCTTTGAGAACCCAAAAGTAACCTACTTTTAAATGGGTAGAATTTAAAAGTAGGTTACATTTGGGTTCTCAAAGCCTAGATACTTTCCTTTTAAATGAAAAAAATATCAAATTTCATTCTAAAACAGGAAATATGGCTTGTATACACAAAATAGGGCTGAACATAAAAGTTTTAATAAGGAAACTCTCTAAAAGTAGCTAGCCCCTGAGTATGAACACATTGCAGAGACTTTTACCTACAAGCATTAATTTAGGTTATCCATACCACAGTTGTTTAAAGGTATACTTCTAAGGGTCCAAATCTGATATTCTTACTCAAGCAAACTCTAACTAAAGGCTATGGGAGTTCTGCCTGGTCCCAGATCTTGCAGGGGAATGGAGGGGAAAGAATCCCTCGTAGGCAGGGGTGCTGGAACAATTTGTACAGTGGGGGTGCTGAGCGCCACTGAACCAAACTGTAAACCTTTTATAGGATGGAAAACACTTCAAGCCAGGGGGTGCAGCAGCACCCCTAGTTCCAGCACCTCTGCTTCTAGGCAGTGGTATAGCAATGGAGCCTCAGGAATATAGTACTGCATAGTTTCTAACTCCTACAGAGGAAGAAAGGGCCTGGTGAATCCTTGTAGTAGTGGAACCACAGGCCTCAAACCCCCAAATGCTTCTGTATTGGGACACAGGGACCACACCTCATTCATTACAAGATCATATTCATTACACCTTTGGCTCTCTTTACAGTTAGCACATTGTTCACAAGCCAGTTGTGATTTTTCTGAGTATATGTTTGTACAGCCATGGAAGAATGAGGCTGTATTTTTGTTAATGGTGTTTATTTCCATATAGCGATGATTATAGTATAAAGTGAAAATGTACCATGTCTTTAGTAATGAGAAAGGGTACACATAAGAGGTACTTACCAGATGGAAGCGAAGATATAGTAGTGACTGCCAATTGTAAAATAGCCACTTTAGACCTGGTGCTGTTTAGCTCTCTCAAACATAAAAGGCCAATTCCAGAGAGGCATGCTGGGGAAAAAACTTCCCTTGGAGAAAGTAAGTAAGGGCTAGGAAATCATCAGAAAGGCTGCTTTTGTGTTGTGCCAATCACACATATTGTAAAAACATGTTTAAGTCAATGTTAAACAGAGTGTTGTGTTCCAAGGGGTGTCAAGCTTCCAACCTGGAACAGGCTGGCAGGAAACTGCTCATTGTGACTCCCGTATGGCAGAGCAGTTGCACCTCCCTAGGAAGCAAACATTGTGGGCACTTAGGCAGCAAAAAAAGGTAATGAGATGCAGGTGCTATTGAGGACTGGGTTCCTCAAAATCACTGGGATACTTTTTTTTCCTTTCTGGGGTACACTGGCAGTCAAAGAAGAGCAGTCCAAAGAAGGTTCAAGGCAAAGCAAGCTGTAGAAGAAAGAAGAGATCTAAACAGGGATGTTAAGGAAGCATCAGGAGGAGATAATGTAAATGACAATTTTACTCTCTTTGCTCTAGTGTTCTGGTCAGTTTCTCAAGCAAGTGATTCTGTGCATCTATATTCCCTTCTGCTCAAAATCCAACATAGCTGTTTTTTGTAAGTATTTTTTTGAAGCAGTTGGATGAATAATTTTCAGACTCTGGGCTGCTCACCACCTGCTTGCTTTAATTATTTCATGTCCATGTTCTGTGAGTGGTTTCCTTAATCACAGTTCTTTAACATGTACAGCATACCCCCCTTTCCTTCACCAGATGGCCAGCTGTACTAGCTAATACAGAGGTGGGCAAACTACTGCCCACAGGCCACATCCAGCCCGCGGGATTGTCCTGCCTGGCCCCTGAGCTCCTGGCCCGGGAGGCTAGCCCCTGGCCCTTCCCCCTCTCTTCCCCCTCCCCCGCAGCCTCAGCTCACTGTGCTGCCGGCGCCATGCTCTGGGCGGTGGGGCGGCAAGCTCCTGGGGCAGCGCAGCTGCAGAGCCCGGTGCTCTGTGCTGCACGGCGCGGCTGCCTGTCCTGGTTAGGGGCGGGGAGTCCAGGGGTGGTCAGGGGACAGAGAGCAGGAGGGATGGATAGGGTAGGGGTCCCTGGGGAGCCATCAGGGAACAGAGTGGGTTGGATGGGGCAGGAGTCCGGCGGGGCTGTCAAGGGGCAAGAAGCAGGGGAGGTCAGATTGAGGGTGGGGGCCACGCCATGCCTGGCTGTTTGTGGGGCACAGCCTCCCCTAACCGGCCCTCCGTACAATTTCAGAAACTCGATGCAGCCCTCAGGCTAAAAAGTTTGCCTGCCCCTGAGCTAGTATGTAGGATGGAGGGATGAAGCTATGGTTCTGCTTAACCTCTGCCCTTAGTCTCCATTCCAGTGAGTTTCACCCAGAGGAGCAGCATGGAAGTAGCCCCTGTGGCCCTCCTACTACAGGGGCCGTGATTGTGGGCAGCCTTTACATGCCCATAAAAGGGGGAAAGCTCATTACTCCCTCCCTTGTGGGGCCACACAATCCAGCCTGAAATTATTAATCTGCAAATCAGGTTAATACTGACAACTATTGTTATAGTCCACACAATACTTCACAATTAGTGGACATTTCATATGTATCCTAATCTCTGCATGTTAACTGCACTGCCAAAGCTCAGTTACTTAATGTCAGATAACTTGCTTGGTGGAATGGCACACTCGGAGTTGTATTTTAGGGTAACCAATAATAGCTGTAACAGAGATGATCACTAGTGTGAGTAAGATAGCAATTAAGTTTATGAAATGTGTAAAGTACCCAATACATTTTATCACAAAAGGCATAGAGAAAGATAACTTTTATTACTGTGCAGTTCTCTAACTGGTCCATCAATTATACTTTTTGAATATTGTTGAGGGATAAATCACCATGTACCAGGGAAAGACTTCATGGCATTTTTATTGTGAATTTATTATCATGAATGATTAAACATGGAAAATTATTTTGGCTTTATCTCCTGCCTGTACTTTCTCAGGTTCCGTACCACTCTGCATTCAGTGAAATGCTGGGCCAGATCCTGGCCCCATCCCTTTTCTGCTACTCTGGTAATGTAACTAACAGGGCAGCCAGGGATTCCTCTAATGTAGGGGGAATCCCCAGCTGGAATAACACCAGTGTAGTTGGCTCTATGCCTCATCTTGGATATAGCTGGGTTGGCTCTTGTCATCCCTGAAGGACTGTTCTCTGTGCCATAACTTAGAACAGCATCTACAAGCACTTCTGAGTTACATCAGGGGCTGAATCAGCCCCTAGTTTGGCCAACGATGAGAAGAGTGGAAAGTTGGTTTAGAGCCACACCAGGTTTTTTGCCAAGCACAGCTCAGTTGAATCAGGGGAGCTGGTCCACTGTGTATAGACTGGTTGTGAGGGAACAGTGTACTCCATAATAAACTGAAGTACTACTGAACAGGGAAGTGCATGCATATAAGATGCAATTATTTACCTTTCTTCCTCTACTTTGTGTAGAGGGGATATGTGTTACTCTGCTGGCAACCAACAGTGAATTTATCAAAAAGGTAATGCAACTCATGTGGGCTCTTAACAGAGTTTCCCCATAAAATACCAGGTCAAACTTCAGGACTAGACCCTCATTTTCCAAACTGTACAAGGGACAGGCCCAAATTACTTGAGGTACGATTGTCCTCTTCTTGATCATGAGCTCCCGTGACTGAAAGCATAGAACTGTCACCCTGAAAGATAAGATTTTTAAGTGTAAGAGACAGAGCTTTGTAGTGACTGGTCCGTCAGTCTGGAACTCACCCCAGGAAGAGCTCAACCCTTCCCCCTACCCCCTTAATTCCTTTGGATTGAACGGAGTTTCTGAAGTTGTGAACCAATCCAGACCAGACCACTAAGTAGTTTCAGGTTCTGATCAGGCTATAGGCTAATATTGGGACCAGTGCTTCCTTATCTTCCCCAATCAATTCACTCCTCCCTAACTGTAACCTCAACTGTTGTTTCGGTTCAGGTCCTATGTATGTCTAAAATTACCTGTCACTCACATGATTACAATGTATTCATCCCCAGAAGCACCTGTGCTGTTATGCCAAAGAAAGTGAGCTATCGAATGTGTCCTATAGACTAAGTGTGGGAAAGGCTGTGCCCAGCCCTTGCACAAGTGTGCAAGGAGGAGGCACTGCCTGGCAGTTAGTCACAAAAGGCATTCTCTGTGTTTCTCTGAGCAACATCTGAGCTCCCGTTTAGTGCTGAAGTGCTGTATCTTCACCATCAGGCTATCCGGGCAAGTAGTGAGGCATGCTTGCAGCACCTAGTGCAAGCGTAGCACTCTGGGAGCAGAGCGTGTATAATTCATGGACATACAATGCCTCTTGCATCTCCATTACGGCAGTTCTCAGACCTCTGCACCACTCAGCTCTACCTCCTACTGACGCCTCCTTTTGTATTGACACAATTTAACTCTATACAAACTAAAACTGTCCAGTGATGTCTTATTTTTCTTGTATTTTTTAATTTAACTGTGAGTAAAATTATGTATTTTATTTATTTAGAGGCTGATCGCAGTTACACAGCCATAAAGCTGGAGTTCTCCACAAGGGGTAAGTTGATTTCCCACCGAGATCAGAATCTGGCTCACTTTTAAAAAGTCATTGTCAATCCAATACCGTAGGACTCCCAATTATCTGCACAGTATTGGGGACATGAATTTTACTTGAATAAACCGGAGCTTGGGTAATCAAGAGGGCAGCAGTCATTCAGCAGCCGGGTGGCCTGCCCCATGGCCAGGGGCTTCTCCTCCTCTCTGCAGTCCTGGCTAGGCATCTCTGCTGTGCTCCACTCACTCACTCCGTTGACAGTGGGGCTGCTTCTTGTGCTGCTGCAGAAGCCACTCAGCAGCAGGCTGTCTTCTCCTCTGCCTGGGGCTTGTCCTCCTCCTCACAGCCCGCTGAGATCTCTGCTAGACTATGCAAACCGCCACATTATCTGAATCCCTTACATGTCCTCTGCACCTTATATCTCACACTGGGGGACAAGGCAGGGATTTGGCTAGCCCGGCAGTACGGATAGGAGAGTATCAGATAAATGGAAGTATATTCCACACCAAAATAAAAGTACAAATAATGTTCAGCTGGTAGGTGAGCAGAGAATGGGACAAATGTTAATTGTATACATAGGTCCCAGTTTAGGTTTTCATCTAACACGTGGGTTTTGACAGGCTTGCTAAGGGCAATAGCCTGCTTTTATTAAATGGGTTTGACAGTTGTCAAAACAGGATTTGAGGTATCAGTGCTTCATGATGACTAAACCATGTGAAATGCAGAGCGACTTTGTCAGGTACAAAAGCAAATTGCTCTTTTTGAACTTCTTTATTGCTATGAACTTCAGAAGACAGTGACAAGAATTTGTAATTAATACCATGTCAGCCTATGCACCCTTTGGAAAGGGAGGAGTGTGAGCAACTAACACCCACCGATTCTGAACCAAAGATGTTTCTGGAAAAGAGAGGCTTTGCTGAAAAACACGATTCACAGTGACATGGCAACACATGGTACTCATACTGAGTACCCCAATTAAGGACTAAATTGCAATATTCATCCACAGTTGTGAAGGGGGGAGGGGCTCGGTATTAACACTTCTGACAGAGCTAGGCGCCTCAGAAGTGATGATGAGCCATAGCACCCCCCCTGGCTGCTGGCAGAACTATTTGCTATTGTAATTAAAGAGGTGTTGGAGAGGGAATCTCCCCTTCACTTGCCGGCACCGTGGAGACATTATGCATTTTAAAGGGTTAGAGCTCCAGCGGTGCAAGTCTTTCCCCTCCTCAAGAAGGCTTAGTGGTAGGAGAGGTATAATGGAGCCCTCACCATATTGCAAGCAAAATTTCATCTGGAATCTAATCCAAAGACCATTGCAGTCAATAGAAAGAATCCCACTGATTTCAATGACACTTTAATCAGGACGTCAGTGTCTTGAAAATTCTGCTGAAAAAACACTGAAAACCTTGTTTCTTTGCAATAAAAGAGTGGAAGAAGAGATAAATTGTAGGCAGAGATGTTTGGGGGGTCACAGTGTTGGCCCAGTTGTAATACCACCAGTGGCTGGTTTCCTAGTATCTCGGACAGCATGAGTAACAAGCCCTTGGAACTGAGGGACTCAACACACCAGGGAGTGGGGGCGGAGTGGAGGGAGCATATCTCAGTCATGTAGCAATAATTTCTCAGATTGATTAGAAAGCAGTTGAGTGACTTAAAACATAGAGATGGATGGAGCATTCATTTGTCAGAGCTTGGCAAAGGAAGAAGAGGATCTCACGTAAGGCAGGGAGGAAAAAAGAGAAGGTGGAATATTAGTAGACATGCATATATGAGCTTCATTAAGAGGTATATCAGTGTAATTTTAGATGAAATTGGTAAGGAGGAAGTAGTCTGGAGAATAATTTAATTCAGACCAAGAAAGAAAGGGTAGTCTCTGGCTGGATTGTAATTCTTTGGTCTAAGTTTGGTTGTGGGTTTAATGTGTGGGTATTGGATGGTATTGGCATCCTGTGACATACAGGAGGGCGGATCGGATGGTCCCTTCTGGCCTTAAACTCTAGACCGAAAGAAAAATATTACAGAAACAAAAAAGGAAGGTGTGCCTGATAGGGTAAAGAGAAGAGGATTGGGAATTGCATTTACAGTCAACATACAGTGATGAACACCACACCAATGTGATCTCATCAGTTTGCCCTTCCTAACAGGAAGGTCACTGAATGTTAAACCATCCATTGTTTCTGGGTGGCATTCCAGGTGAACTGAAAGTGGAATGCATTGCAGTTGTCTAGTATGAAGTAGCATGCACGGTTCACTGTTGCTAGGTCTACATCCCATAGATATAGGTAACTAAGGATGAAAGCTGACATGTCTGTCTACTGCTGCATCCTGGGCATCCATCAAAAAGGCTCCATTTCTTTCAATACCCCTTGCTCTCCTCTTTTCCATAGCTTTAATGACATATTGATAAGTTCTAATGCATCTTTCTGGACCAGGATTCCTCCATCTACCAATTCTTGCCTACTCTAGTATAAACATATAGCATTATTCCATGCTCTAGGTGATATGCCGGTGTGTCAGATTAAAGCCCAAGGCCATATATGATATTTCCTGTGGAAGCACTAGAGTTGTCATAGGCTAAAAACCTGGGGATCTAAAAGAAGAAATTAACACAAGGAGCCAGGCACCAGCCCATAAATCAGGAATGGATGACAAGAATCATCTGAGAAACACAGGTTTACACTGAAAACAACGTGACTGGAGTTTACTTTCCAAAGTCAGTCATATTCCCCTTTTTAAAAACCCTCTGGTTTGTATGTAAATCATATATCACAGGTCATATTACAAGTGCAAAAACTGTACTTGTGTAGTTTGGATGTTACCCCAGAAAAGTCGTTTCCCCTCATAGACCAGAAATGGAGTAATATGGAAGCATGGAGTTCCTGTTTATGGAGGTTTGATAGCATCTCTGTTACCAGAGCATCCCATATTTTACAGAACCATGAAATAACAGTGGGTTGGAAAGGGGGGCTTTCTTCCTCTAAATTTCAACCAGAGAGCATCTGGAGGACACCAAAATATAGGATACTGAAGTTGTGTATATCCCTGCAAAATACATTCCTCTCTAGCAGCCTCAGAAAAAGAAATAATGGGACTATTGTCAGTTTAGCTCCTGTAATCTCAAATCTGTTTCTTACATTAATCTGCATTTAACTTCTGGTTCCAGTTCATCACTTCTTTATCTGGTCCTGAGATTAAACCACTGTAAACTCTGGGGTTTTTTTAATTAACTGTTTCTACGCCTTCGAGTACCCTTTGGAAACCTTTCTTTATTCTTCCTCTGATGCATCACATGGAAGCAGGCAAATGACTCTTTATTTTTAAAATTCCCTTAGATTTTGTTTACAAAGGAATTTTAAAGAAAATTCTCAATCCTTCAACAATGGTGCTATTGTCATTAGGGCTCCATAGGCCCAACCCTTCAGGGAGCTAAAGTTCATCCTAGAAAAAATAACCTGTGGAAGAGTGTGGTTTGGTACAGGACTTAAAATCCCAGAGGGTGGAGGGCAGGGGAAGAGGGAGTGTGAAACATTAAAATGATAAACCTCAAATCAGTGCATGTGATGTACTAAAATGAGAGGAATACCTACCTCTCCACAGCCACACTATAATGCTCCAAAATGCCTCCACTTTTTTTTTTTTTTTTTTAAAGAAACCCCTCAAGAGAGACAGTGCAGGATTGTTTTGTGCTGTACCCCCTGTGCTTTATTGTAGACACTATACAATTTTCCTAACGGTCCATATTACAAAAAAACAAAAAAATCACCATCACAACTGACTACTAATTGGTGCCCTTGATGGCAGCATGAGCAGAGAAACTAAGGTTTAGGCATAGATCAGCGTTCATGTCGCGCTTCCTGTCAGTACCTGGGAAGCTAATGATCCAACCAGGGTACCAAATTCAGTGATGAATCCTGGTCACATGCCACCTGAGGCACGTTGCGCACACACTCAGAAGAAGATGAGCACAGAGGCCAATCCTCATCCATAGGGAAACTCTTCCAGTCTGGGTTGATGCATATTTATTGATCAGCATGGAGCAGTTTGCACTGCTAATGTTGTACTCCATGTAGGTTTCTCTCTCTTTTATGATCATTAGAGCCTGTCTGTACTGCTTCCTGAAAATAAAATCATGCCCCTGTTCACCTAAACAGTGCAGCTAAGAGGGGGTGTGGGAAACTTTCAGAAAGGTAAACATCTCGTCCCTATTTATACACATTGTGAAGTCACCAGCAACTTTGCCACAAAGCAGATGGATTTTCTGTCTCTGCACAAAAAGGGCCACAGATTGGAGCATTAGTGAGAAGTCAGAGAGCAAGATCTGGCAGATCATGTGAAAAACTTTGCCCACCACCTGTGTGTACTAGGAGTCAGTGAAGTTTGTGATTTGAAAGAATTAAAAAGGTAAGAAGACCATGGTTTGTATCTTAACTTTTACAAGGTGGGATCAGAGCTGCAAGCTGAACATAGTGGGACCAATTTACCCAGGTTTGTGCAACCTGCACTCTACATTACATAGTGAAATGGCAGGCAGAAGTCTCTCTGTGGTCACACAGTAAGTGTCAAACAGCTGCTTTGAAGTCTAAGTTGGAGAATCTTTGCAGGCTTCTTCCTAAATTCCTCCAGTGTCATGTAGGGGGAATAGCCTTACTACCTGAGCTAGGAGCAATAAGCACCCTATTCTGCAAATCCTTAAGAAAAATGTTTTATTTTAAATAACTATATTTACTTATCTTAAAGGGAATTAATAGCATAAACTTTACTAAGCCATAGTGCAAGCAGGTGCTATTCAAACTTCCCAGGTATAATTTGCCACTACCAAATTCATCTCTCTCCTGGTTGGTAACAGGTCCCATCCTGAGCTTCTGCTGAGCATCCATAGGACTAACCAGCTGAGGAGGGTTTTTACCTTAGAGTAGATTAGTGAGATACTACAAATTCCCATCACACTGTAGCCACATTTCAACATTTCTATATCCTCAAGGTATATCTCCAATTACAAAGGCCAATCATAATTTCTATGCTAACCATAATATAATTAATAGAATATTTCTCACTGTATAAAGCAAATGTTTTAATAAGCCTATTTTGCAACTCATTATCCAAAAATATTTAATGATTGGATCCCAATTATCTTCTGTATGAAATGGAGTCTGCAAGGAATTTTAAATAATGGCTTGTTCAATTGTCCTTCCTCTCCCCCAACCCCTCACATTAGAGTTGCTTTAAGCATAATTTTTATTATTAAGATATGTATTGGAAAGTGCAAACAATTTTCTTGATTAGGCAGCTTTCAACTACATTAAGCTTCAATAGTTTAACATAACTTTTAATAACAAAGATGCTGCAATTCTAAATGGTTTGTTCTCTTAGCCCTCTCAGCCTTTAGCACAGGACTTTAAAAAACAATACTAAAGGAAGAATACTAAACAACACTTGCTCCACCTAGTGGTACTTTGCTCAAGAAAAAAAAACAGCACTATATTAGTATTTTTGCATATGATTCAGTGCATATGAAAAGAGGTCCTATATTATCATGAAAAACAGGAGTGCTTTCATTATGAGAATCTGCCCCATTTCTTCCTCTTCTCCCTCAACACATACGTATTTCAAAATAAAAGTGAGATACCATAAGCCCCCCCACAAAACAAAACCCACCTGTTTGCTTTGTATTGAGTATCATTGTGCTTATAAGCCAAACCCTTCACTTTTTTAATTGTACATTTATTTTAATCACCTTTGACGTGCAGGTTAATGTCCTAACATAACTTGTTCCCTCAGTAAGATTCTTTACCTTTCTGATCCATCCAGCTCTAGTGAGACAGAGGTGTCTGTTTAGCTGGGCCTATCACCTGACAATAACCTTGCTTTTGGGCACACAGGAGAGAGGTTGTTCTTAAATTGGCTACAAGAGTTCAGGCTCTTCCGGCCCAGCTTTGTCTCCTGATACAGTATCTCAGTAAGCTGCTGCCAGCAGACCTGAAAATTATTTTTTGATGACACTAACAGAAGTGGTATTGATGGGTGATTAGGGTTTTATTAACCATAATAAAAAAAATTTAAAAAGCAATTTTAATACTAACTATAAAATACACTATTCCTCAACCTCCAACTGCTCTGACTGTTTATAACATAGCCCTGTGTGTATATGTAAAATACTGGGTCATTGTAGGTACAACCATAAGCTCTAAATACTTTTTGAATGTTTTGTGTATCAACATCAGCTAAAGAGATACAAGATCTGTATTAGCATATCAGTATTGCTCTCAGTTCATCCTCTCTTGCATTTCCCATCTTTGAAAGTCCTGATACATGTAGTCTAAGCACAGAGCTTGAAGGCTGGCACTCCCAAATTTTCATCTCTATTCAGATAGCAGGGCTAGTCACTTAAACTGCCTGCCTCCATTTCCCCATCTGTAATACACAGATAATGCTTATTAACCATTGTGAGATTTAGTGTTTGTAAAGCACCTTGAAGATGAAAAGCACAAAGTGCTCAATTTCGAGAACCTTATACTTAAAGTCAGACCAGCATTTTGGTATATGTCCGTTTTTCTGAACCAAAAGCTTTTCTTTTTTTTAAAAAAAGGTGAAGAAAAGCAAGCTAATCCCATTCATTAACAGAAAGTGTCTAACACTCTCGAGATCCCTCACTATGACATTAAGAAGTATCGTTCTGTTCTACTTGTTCATAAGCCACCTACGCCAAGAGGAAAAATTGCTTAGCTAAACAAACCAGATGTTCAGTACCGGTGGACATAGTAAGGCATAGTGATATGCACTTTTACCGACTTTACAGGTCAGTCTTCATATCTATGGCCTTGCCTTTGTTTGCACAAAATATATTATATACAGAACTTTGTACAAATTGCAATGTACAGTAGATCAAGGAGAGAATAAAAATTGCAAGGATGTGTTTCATTATATGCTTGAACAGCCAGCTCAGTTCAGATAGCAGAAATGCCATTTAAAAAAAAATCCAATTAAAAATAAATCCTTAAATATTGCCTTCCAATGTGCCCCTTCTAACAACTCTGGATAAGATATGCTGCTGCATCTAGTACTATGACATTTGTTGAAGTAAATGATTTTTAAGTGTAACCATCTTAAGTAACTGAACCTAGGTTAAGAAGGAAGCTCACGGAGCCTGACAATTTTACAGTTGGTTACCAAGGAGATGTCAGAGTACATTCATGGATTCCTAGGAATTCCCGAGCCTTGTATCCACTGCCAGCTCAAAAGTACCAACAATGAACCCAATCCTGATGTAAGCAGAGTCAGGATGAGCTCCACCTTGACATCTGGTGGTGAGGTGTGGCAAGTTGTGGAAAAGAACTTCAGGGGCCAATCTCATTTGCATAGGCACACCCACCCCGCCTAGAATGAGGCCATAGCTGCCCAAATGGTCAGTTTGGCTGCTGTGGGAACCCCAGTGTCTCTGTTATTGGGGCAGGAAGAATAAATTATTACCCTGATTATGGGAATCAAGGACAGTGGAACTGTACTTGGCCTTTTGCTATGATGGAGGGACTCGCCATCAACTAAGTAGCACTCGCTAGGCAAGGGACATGGGTTCCAAAACTGTGAATTGGGAGAGGTTGGGGACAGGTATTAATACTTGGTGGCATGGGCCCCTTGGTGAGGGCTTTACATGCTAATTGCACTTCCTCCTCTCTCCACTGTGGAATATCAGAGCTAATTTTGATTCCATTAGGAGTCTAGTTACAGGCTGCTGAGCTGAATTCATTTTGGGCTAATGGGGCACCAGCACTGAGGCTCCCCTACTACAAGCTGAAATCACAAAAGAGCTAAACTTACCAAGAGCTGAAATCACTGAGTGTTGTGTTAAGTAGTGGGAGCCTGAAGATATATGGTGGAGCAGTTTGAGGGACAGCGAGCAGAGCAGCTTGTGGAGCAGAGCAGAGCAGTTTGTCGGATGCCTAGAGCAGCTGTTGGGGCGGCTGGCAAAGCGGAGCCCCATGGAGAGGTGGGGCCATCAGCTTTGGACCATGTAAGGTGCTCCTTAATACCGCCCCCCCCCCCATCTCCACCCGGGTTGGGAGGTAAAACTCTGCAGATAAACTTTCGAACTCTGGGATTGCCCTGACCAGGGACAGAGACTTTTGGGTTTGGGGACTTTGGGTGATTTTGGGTTGCTGGACTCAAGAACCAAAGGGAAAGGACACGCCCCAAGTTGCTTCGGGTGGGTTTTTTGCTCTTGGGTTGTGTTATGAATCCTGTTGGTAGTGTTTCCCCAACATAATGCCACATTGTTTCTCTCTGTTATTAAAAGGCTTTTTGCTACACTCAGACTATGTGCTTGCGAGAGGGGAAGTATTGCCTCTTGGAGGCACCCAGCGGGGGTGGTATATATTTGTCCCAGGTCACTGGGTGGGGGCTCGAGCCGGTTTTCCATTGTGTTATTGGAATGGAACCCTTAGATACTGAACCCGGCCCTTATTGCTGCCAACTCTGACAAGCAGAAGGGTTACACTTAGTTTAATTTTTAACTTCTATATCCAGTACAAGCTTATTTTTGAACTCACACCCTATTTATTTAGCAACTGAATTGCATAAAAAGCGTAGTACTACAGAAAGAGGAAGCAGCACAGACAGAAACTTATGACCCAATTTTAGGAGCCTACGTTTAGGTTGCTGAACCAATTTTGAAGCACCTAAACAAATGGTCTGATTTTCTTAAGTGCTGAACACTCACAACTGAGCTTAATTGGCACTGCAAATGCTCAGCACCTTTGAGCAAGGATTAGATAACTAAATTTACTTACCCAGCTTACTGGCCTAAATTGAAATTTTAGCCTATATGATGCCAGTTTCCATTTTTAAAGACCAAAAAGCTATGGATTTGTGAAAGAAAAATCCAAAAATAAAGGAAGTTGAATGATTGCCTTAAATGTAGGGCTGTCGATTAAGCGCAGTTAACGCACGTGATTAACTCAAAAAAATTAAAATTAAAATTAATGGCAAGTAATCACAATTTATTCACACTGTTAAACAATAGAATACCAATTGAAATGTATTAAATATTTTGGATGTTTTTCTACATTTGCATATGTATTGTATTCTGTGTTGTAATTGAAATCGAAGTGTATATTTTTCATTACAAATATCTGCACTGTAAAAATTATGAAGAAATAGTATTTTTCAATTCACCTCAGACAAGTACTGTAGTGCAATCTTTTTGTTGTGAAAGTGCAACTTACAAATCTAGAATTTGTTACATAACTGCACTCAAAAACAAAAAAATATCAAGCTTCAGAGCCTACAAGTCCACTGAGTCCTACTTCTTGTTCAGCCAATCGCTAAGACAAACAAGTTTGTTTACATTTACACGAGATAATGCTGCCCTCTGCCTATTTACAATGTCACCAGAAAGTGGGAACAAGTATTTGCATGGCACTTTTGTAGCCGGCATTGCAAGGTATTTATGTGCCAGATATGCTAAACGTTCGTATGCTCCTTCATGCTTTGGCCACCATTCCAGAGGTCATGTATCCATGCTGATGATGATAATTAAAAAAAAAGTGTTAATTAAATTTGTGACTGAACTCCTTGGGGGGAGAATTATACGTCCCCTGCTCTGTTCTACTCGCATTCTGCCATATATGTCATGTTATAGCAGTCTTGGATGATGACCCAGTACATGTTGTTCATTTTAAGAACGCTTTCACTGCAGATTTGACAAAACGCAAAGAAGATACTAATGTGAGATTTCTAAAGATACCTACAGCACTTGACCCAAAGTTTAAGAATCTGAAGTGCCTTCAAAAGTCTGAGAGGGATGAGGTGTGGTGCATGTTTTCAGAAGTCTTAAAAGAGCAACACTCCAATGCATAAACTACAGAACCCAAACCATTAAAAAAGAAAATCCACCTTCTGCTGGTGGCATCTGACTCAGATAATGAAAATGAACATGAGTCAGTCTGCACTGCTTTGGATTGTTATAGAGCAGAACCCGTCATCAGCATGGACATATGTCCCCTGAAATGGTGGTTGAAGCATGAAGGGACATATGAATCTTTAGCGTATCGGGCACGTAAATTTTTTTTAAAATCACGTGATTAATCACCATTAATTTTTAATCACTTGACAGCCCTACTTAAATGCCATATGATAAACAGCACAGCTACTTTATAGGAGAGAGAGATATCTATCTATATAATCAAGATACTGAAAAGTTTAAACAACCATATTTCCTTATACTTTTTTAGTTTAAAATATACTCCTCTTAGTTGTTCTACTTCAGTGAAACAGCTGAGGAAAAATAACTACTTCTCATCCACAGTAAATTAAAGCTATGCATACTTGATTGTTTTAACAAGTAATGGGTTGTAGATTTATGATGTATGTTAAAACATCATCTTTTCCCAAGCCAAATGGAGACAAGGATACTACATTTCCTCATTCACAATTACAGATTTCCTAATCTATAACTATTGTTTTCCCTATGTGCTTATATATACACACACACACACCCTAGACACATCTACTAGAATTCTTTGAGGGGGTCAATAAGCATGTGGACAAGGGGGATCCAGAGGATATAAGTGTACTTAGATTTTCAGAAAGTCTTTGACAAGGTCCTTCACCAAAGGCTCTTAAGCATGGGATAAGAGGGATCCTCTCATTGTATCAGTAAGTGGGTAAAAGAAAGGAAACAAAGTGTAGAAATAAATGGTCAGCTTTCAGAATGGAGAGAGGTAAATAGTGGTGTCCCCCAGGTATCTGTACTGAGACCAGTACTGTTCAACATATTCACAAATGACTTGGAAAAGGGGGTAAACAGTGAGGTGGCAAAATGTGCAGATGATACAAAACTACTCAAGATAGTTAAGCCCCAGGCAAACTGTGAAGAGCTACAAAAGGATCTCATAAAACTGGGTGATTAGGCAACAAAATGGCAGATGAAATTCAGTGTTGATAAATGCAAAGTAATGCACATTGGAAAACAATCTCAACTATATATATATAATGATGGGGTCTAAATTAGCTGTTACCACTCAAGAAAGATCTTGGAGTCATTGTGGATAGTTCTCTGAAAACATCAACTCAATGTGCACCAGCAGTCAAAAAAGCTAATAATGTTGGGAATCATTAGGAAAGGGATAGATAAGATATTTTCTATCATATTGCTTCTATACAATTCTATTGTTCGGCCATATCTTGAATACTGCGTGCAGATCTGGTTGCCCCATCTGAAAAAAAAAATATTGGAATTGGGGGAAAAAATATATTGAAATACAGAAAAGGGCAACAAAAATGATTAAGAGTATGGAACAACTTTCATATGAGGAGAAATTAACACTACTGGGACTTTTCAGCTTGGAAAGGAGACGACTAAGGGGGGATATGATAGACATCTATAAAATCATGACTGATATAGAGAAAGTAAATAAGGAAATGTTATTTACTCCTCATAACACAAGAACTAGGGGTGACCAAGTGAAATTAATAGGCAGCAGGTTTAAAAAACGAACAAAAGAAAGTATTTCTTCACACAAATGCACAGTCAACCTGTAAAACTCTTTGCTAGAGGATGTTGTGGAGGTCAAGACTATAATAAGGTTAAAAAAAACCTAGATACATTCATGTAGGATAGGTCCATCAATAGCTACTAGCCAGGATGGGCAGGGATGCAAAACCATGTTGTTTGCCAGAAGCTGGGAATGGGCGAAAGGGGATGGATCACTTGATGATTACCTGTTCTGTTCATGCCCTCTGACGCACCAGGCGTTGGCTATGTCAGAAGACCGGATACTGGGGGTCACCCTCAGCTGAAAGGACCTTGTTAAGTCAGGGGCTCCAATGCCAGACCCCCTGTGAAAGTAAGAGGAGTGGGGATCCTGCTCACAGTTTTATGATCATGAATCCTGCTTGTGGCATTTTCCTTAATTAATTAATGTTGGGAGACTTCCCACCCTTCATTAAAAGTTTCTTTTCTACACTCAGACTCTGTGCTTGCGAATGGGGAAAACCAGGAGTGGTGTGTAATTTTCCCAGGTTACTGGATGGGGGCTTGAACCAGTTGTGTGTTGTATTTTTGAAAAGGAACCCCTAGATATTGAACCCCGCCCTGGTTGCTGCTGGTTCCACCAGGTCCTGTGTTGTTTAACAAATAAACTGAGCTGGAAAGGGGGATGAACAGTTAGGTAAAAAAAACTTTAAAAAAAAAAAAAAAAAAAAGAGGACACAGTTATTTAAGGTAGTCAGGACCAGAGCTGACTGTGAGGAACTTCAGAAAGAGATTTAAACAAGCTAGAGGGACAGGCATCATAACAGCAAACGATGCACATTTGCACAACACACAAATAATGCAATTGAAGGGGGGAAAAAAATCTGGTCTGATCCAGTACGAAAAATCCTAAATTTCCTATGCTGATTCTGGACTACCTTCAGTTTCTGAGTGCTTTAAAGGCATAGGCCAATGTACAACGCATTACAGAACTACAACCTACAAGCAACTAAGCTTTCCATGGTTAAGATGTCTAAATGATATTCACATCAAATATGGCCAGTTTACAAGGTGGGGGGGAAGATGGTTTTCTGGCAGCAAATAAGGGATTTTTCTGAAGAGACACCAAGCCAAATTCTGTCCTCATTTACTATGCCCATCCCCTCGTCTTCATATTTTGCTCTTAGCTATGCCTGTGTCACCCACCCCACTTTTATCAAGTGGGGTGGCAGTGCGCAGAGAGCAAAAATTTTGCCGGATAGTATTGATTTGGAAAATAGCCTCTGTTTGCTTTTAAGAAGAACAAAGTTAGGCAATTACAATCCAAAGAGTTCAAATATTTTATTCACAACATAATGTAAAACAAATATAAAATGTAACATTTTTATGCACACTTTTGACATGCTGCCAGACAGACAACACATTGAAACACAAGTTAGGCATCAAGTGGCAGGTGAGGCACATTCCAAACCCTCAGACAGTTCTTTGAGACATGCAAAATTCTCTCATATAAAAAATAACCCACAGAAGAAGAGATCAAGCAAAAAATACTGCAATTATGAATACCCCCCCAATTTTTCTGGATCCAAACATGAGATGCATTTGCAAGTTCCAGAAATGAAAGTATGGCATAGCATGGATAGTAATTAGGGTTAACAGAAACTAGTTCTACCTGCTGCTGCTCCCCACAACCCCATATATGGTCTACATGAAAAGTAAGTTTAGAAAAAGGTTAACATTTATAATACTGACAAGCAAATAAAACTGCAGAGTTCCAGGTATTACATTTTAACATTGTTTTGAAAGTTACAGTAGAGCATCAATTTAGAGCAGATCCCTGTCTCACTTTAATAATCCAATGACCAATTTCATGTCTCCCAAAAAGTAGGCTATTGAATCAAAAGGAAAAAATTATCATAGATCAAAGCTATTGGAGTATCAACTGCAAACTATGCTTTCTCTTGAGACTGCAAATATTTATTCACAACAGATCAAGTTAGAACTGTCTGAAAATGGGAGGAGATACTGCAGTGATATCTGGATCATTTCTTAGAAATCAGGACAAGGACTCTACATGTTATAGAAGAAAAAAAAATAAGTGTGTGGGGGAAGGAGGGAAAATGACTTGTAGATATGTAGGAACATAGATGGGCAAATCCTTATCAGATGAAATGCAGATCCTTTCACGGACATCTTGAATCTCTCACAAAATGGGTTGGTTGTATTGAGTTTCATATAAAATACAGATCTTGTAACATTTTGCCAATAGACCCCAGTTTTTAAACATTTTGAAAAAGGTGGATCCAATATGTTTGATTTAAAATGGTCTGGAGAACAAACGGTCAAATAAAGAACTGATATAAGTAAATGGAGTTGCACCCTCTGAGAGTCTATACCCACCCTAATCTATCAAAACTAATTATTTTTAGAATGGTACAGTACACAAATTTTCAGCATCTAGAATTCATTGAATCCGTTGTCTGTTACTAGAAGTCTCTAAGTTTTGACAGTAAATATTAGACACAAATAGCTATTAAAAATAGAAATATTAGATAACTGTTGGACCCCAGTTATAAAATACATAATAAAATAGGCACTTTAACTTTGTAGTCTTTCCATAGATAATATAAAATGGATGTTTCAAAGTTTAAGAGTTTTTGTGCAAAAATTCTTAAATAGAATGCAGTTTTTAAAAAAAATAAAATAAAAAAAAATCCACAACAAAAACCCAGGCTTGCAGAAATTATTCCCCCCCCCACCCCCCCACAGAGAGAATAGTTATCAACAGAGGTCATCTTTAGTACGTCACAGAATAAATATTGCACACACATTGGAGTAGTCCTGCTGTAATTTGCCATTTTTAAAAAAAAGTTGTTCTTAGAAATTCACAATTTGAGGATTATAAAAACCACTTCAAAGCACAAGGGAAAAAAACTGGTACATCCTGTAGTAATAAGGTGTGAACATACACACAGCTCTAAGCACCAAAAGCACATGAAATAAATGCTTTCAGTCAGCCTGCACAGCTTTGTGTCTTTGAAGAGTCAATCAGCTATTGCTTTATATTAAACAAAATAAATCAAAAACATCTCATTTTAAAGACACAGATCTAGAAATGAAATCATTAGGTTTTTTAATAGCTGGCTTTACCTCCAGATCCTATTTTGGCAGTTTTAATGAGCACAGACTTTACAGAAAAAAGTAACCAAGTCCAGATGGACTATAAAGTCAAATGTATGACAGTGTTGCTCAAGCACCTCTTTTTTCTTTTACATTAGACATGCTAAATCAGATGTATATATTTGATGCTGCTTCCATTAACATGTGCACGCCTTTCTGTTTGCAACCCACTAAATAAAATTGGAACTTATGATGCAGGAAGTCTAGTCTGTTGCCCTGGGAAGTAAGCAGATATCACAGGTGGATTTCCTTGCTTGGGTAACATAGCTCTTGATAACACTGAAAAAATTTAAAAAAAAATTCAACCAGGTGTTGCACTCTTTGTAAGGTGGTTAAATGTATATACAAACAATTATTCATATTAAAATTGTTTTGAAAAGATAGTTAAGTTCAGCATATAGTAAGCTTCCTCCCCTGCTATCCTCCCCCTCCCCTCAAAAAAAATCATTTGGTCTCTGATTCAACCACATACACAAGCAGATAATCAACTTTAAGTATGTGAGTAATCCCACTGAAGTCAACAGGGCTATTCACGTGCTTAAAAAGTTAGGTGCCTGCTGAATCAGGACCTCATACTACAAACTTTCAGATTTGGCCAATAATATACTTTAAACTGTTCTATTCTAATAACATAAATTTGCCGAAGAGTAGAAATGGGCCTGAACCAAAACTCCAAAATGCTGTTTCTATTCCTCTAGACTGAGGAAGTTAGATCAGAACTTAGCAGTTCAGGTCCATCTCTAGAAGTAACTCCACCAGACATTCGTATTGTCTCCATTAAAATACTACTGTGTGTCAAACAGTGAAACCTGACCTACCTCAGTATTCCCCTACACATCGAACAGGAAACAACTGAGGTATCTTAAGATATCATGCTACATCAAATAGTGACTATATAAATGGTGACCACTGAAACATAGGGTATTACTACTAAACATTGACATTATGGTAGCACCCAACAGCCCTGAACTGCTGGCTAACTGGGTCAAAAAAACAAGTCATCTTTCAAACAGTTGCACTCAATCAGATCATTTACCTGTGTTTGCTACAGACAAAGGTTTTAGTCCTCTCAAAGGCAAGTTGCCATCTTTCTTCAAATATTTCATGTCTAAACCAAGTGGCTCACTGAAATATCAAAATGTGTTCGGGGGAAAAAGTTATTCAAAAGGGAGCAAGCTGCCTGTAATTAATATCCTTTTTAAATTATATGCTCTCTTATGCCACCCCTCCTCCTCCCCAGTTTTATAGTTATTAGCCTTTATTTTTAAAATGTGCAGAAGTAATACACTACAATGTATTCCTGATAGCTGTATTTTTATTTATTTGGTTAGGAGAAGAGGCACAAAGTAAATGCATAGTTCAACCAAATTCAGTTGCAGAACAGTGGACTGTAAACAATAGAAGTTATACAGTTCATTACTTTCATTCTGCAGCTACTGAAACATTGCATCTATTTGGACTCTGACTAGGAATCCTAAAAAGAATGATTTCTTAGCCTAAAACAAACAGAGAGCTAACAGCACCCATCACCATTTACAGGCTATGGCTAGTAACACAAGGCTCACAGTCAGCATACCTTTGAAAAAGACAAAATTCTGTTACTATGTACAAAGAGGTCACTGGCATTAATAATAAAATCAAATTATCTATCAATTTTAGATAAACAGTAAAGTCACTAAACAAAATTTATAAAAGAAGTAAATTGCTTGGGGATGGGGGGAAGCCGATTAAAAATCCAGAGCAGTTTTACCAAATACCTAACACACATTCAAATTTATTTCCATTGTCACAAGATTGGATCATTCAGAATTTTTCCCTCACCCTCTAAAATACCATCTAACCACTCTTACCACACAAAAAACCACAACATATTTTTTCTGACAATTAAGACTTACATTAGGGTGTGGTGGTAAAATGCACACCATCTTGATAGTCACAAAATGGGGAAATATTTGGAATTTACAGTACAGGTGGAATACTTTTTGCAGCAGAAAGGAGATAAATTTCCTGTGTCTGACTCTATGTCCAACAATCCTCATAGTGGAATATTATAGGCAATGAACTGACCTAATGAGCTAAAAATAAATGTAACGGATTCATGTAAAACTTGAGACATTTGTAACTGAGAAGGGGAAAAAATAAAAACTGAGGCACCCACACCATCCAGCACTTCACCACAAGATGAATCACTTGAAGCTTTCAAAACCAGCCAACCAACACTGACGTAACCCTTCTGCCATTGAACTCAGTGGTAAAATTCCCACTGAGTTCAATGGGAACAGAATTAGGACAATGCCAAGTGCTTTTGAAAAATCCCACCCTGAATCTCTATTTTTGTAGAGCCTTGAAAATGTGCTACACACAGAGGATCATGTTGGCTGCCTTATATGGCATGTACTCTTTCTGCAAAAGGTATCAGTGTTCCTCTATTTTAATGAGCTGTGATATGGTGCTGGAGTGAAAAGTGTTGCCATAAAGGCTTCTATTATGCAAATTCTGATGGAGCAAGGAATTAATTTAAATATTTTCCCCCTTTATACTGCAGGATAAGAGGAACAAAGAAAAAAATTACTTGGAAAAATTAGTGTAACAGCTCTTCTCACATCCTCAAAGTGTGTGTGTGTCTCTCTCTCTCTCTTTGAAGCTTGGGTTTAGGTCAGAATAATGGCTATAATCTTTTGAAATGAAAAAAATGAAATGAATGAAAAAAATCATTTACTGTGGAGATGAATATCAACTCTATTCTTGCCTCACAAAAAGTACAATAATGGAGTTCAATAAATAATATACACTGCTAAAATATTCTGGCTGACGTTGCAGCCATTAGGTTCTTGCTTCCATTTTCTCTTCTCTTTCCAGAAAGCGTTTTTGTTTTGTTTTTCTTGGTAGAGTCTTCTATTTAGCTCCAAGGTGTTGCCACCATTAGAGGAGGTGGTGGAAACAGTGGACACTGCCTGAAGATGGCTGAACAGTTAGGTTCCACAGCCCACATCTCAGACAAGCAGCACAGTCCCCTATATCCTCCTCCTGTGGCTTAGTTGGGGGTTTGCTTGGGCAACAGCAAGTGTGCTGGACTCTACCTTCAGGGAATTATAAGGAGGCTTCACTTTACTTTGGAAATAGTGTGCTATCTGCCTCCAAGCCAGACAATTCACTTTCTTGAAAAGTGTTTCTAGAGGCAAAATACTTTCTAACCTTATCTTTACTTTCCTTGCTCTTGACAGTTATATTTCCATTCATGAAGTTGTGGTGGTGTGTGAATGGGGATCCTGACTCCAAGGACAACAAACAAGCTCAGGTCAGATTAGAACTGCCCACATACCAAATCATTCTGAAGAGAATTAGAAGTTATTTGGAGAAGTGCCCAAGTAAAATCTAATTAGCAGGCAACCTTTTGAATTTAAAAAAGGCACACAGTTCCATGAGGGGTTCTCACTGGGAGTTCCTAAATGCCAGTGTGCTTGGCCTCCTAGTAGATATTAGAGAGAAAATCCACTGCCAGGATTGTTGGACCTGAAGAGGGGGGTTAAACAAAAACAAACAAAAAAGATGAGAGACTTCTCTGCAGAGTTTAATTCTTTTCCCAGATCTTCCCTGGCACTTTTGAACATTCTCCTGGCAAACAAATGGGATGTCCCATGGATTCCTTGAAGGAAAGAGTCAAGCCGCAGCCAGTATAGTGCTGCCTGAAATCTCAGACTGATGTTACTTATAACACAGGAACAATTTGACATTGGCCAAATGTGTGATTTTTTCATAAAAGCCTTTTTCCTCACACACACACACACACACACACACAGAGTTAAAAGTGAAAATAGGACTTGTGTAATCTCTCTGTCTTTAGAAGTTACCATAAAATGATGTAGTTTGTTATATCACTCAGCAAAAAAACAAAAGGAAAAAAAGAAAAAAAAACAAAAAACCCACAACTTACACATGGCCTGAGTTTGGGGGCACTAAAGGAGTGGAGGTTGGTGGACAAGGTCTTGTCTCATGTAATGGAGTGCTGGTGGAATTTTCTGATAAGTTGATGCAAACCTATACAATTTAGAGAGTGAAAAACAAAAACATTGGACAAGACTTGTGTGTTTAATACGGCTCCCATCACCATAGACAGCACACGTTTTTCCTCTCCCAAATATAACACAATCATCATTGTACCATTAAACCATATGTTGTGATTTTTGAAGTCCCTTATTTTTTAAAAGGTCACTTGGGTAACTGCTCAGGGACATCAGGCCTAGATCTCTGCTGTACTACACTTGTTTTACGCTTGCATGACTCCATTGTCTTCCATGAAAGTACATGGCTCAAACTGATGTTGTGCAGTGAAAAGTCATGTTCACTGGCTTCTGGAGTCAGATTCTGCTTCTACTGAAGCCAATGACAAAACACTCATTGAATCCAACAGGAGCAGGAGAAGGCCCCTAGTTTGTGTTCTTCAAAGGAAACTGCATCGGTGAGGGAATGCCTGAGGTACCCATTTTGGAACAGTATAATATCTGTATTATTGAATTTATTGCTGTAAATGCAACTAGAGGCTTAGGCAATGGGCTAATTTTAATACCTCTAAAAGTAAATACATTATATGAATAATTAATCTAAAGGTAACCTAACTTAAGAGTTCGGGGGGATAAAGCTTTACTGCGACAAGTTGGAGATTAATGCATTTTTTGAATGTTGCCTCACAATTGTCAATAGACGCTTCAAATTAAACACACATTTACATATTTTTCTTATGCTACTTTTTTTTAAAACAGTTAAAGCTAAATTTATTGTTTTCATACTCTCCACCTATAAAGCTAATTTTTTAAAAAAAATTTCTGTTTTTCATATCCTCCAACTATGTACTAAAAGAATTTTGGCTTCAAGTCTAGCTCTCCAAATGGGAGGTAGATCAAATGATACATTTTACAACTTAAAAAATAGACTACTACATGTCAAATGTTGCACTTGTAAGGCCCAATATACTGCAGCTGGCTGAAGCCAGGAACAGATTCTTTATACTATTACAAGATCTGAGATCCCAGTTCTTCTGTGGGCTATAGACATTTCTAGCTCTGATGAATTGTGAGCTATCAGACACAAGAATGGATTTTGCCAGGCCTGAGCCACAGACTAGTGATAGTTTTGCTTGGGGAGGTATAGGGAGAACATTTCTTGTACCAGATTCCTTTTGTTAATTAAAAAAAAAGGCCGACTGCTTAAAAGCTGCCTAGAGATTTGGAATATAAGTAATAGTCCCTAGCAGAAATGGATTAGTGGGTAGAGTGTAGGGAGGCAGTGAAAGTTACAAGATAAAAGCCATTTATTGTACAGTTTTAGAAAAATGAAAATAATTCTTTTTCAGATATATAAATTGGGCTCATAGTTAACTATTTTTGCTTATTTGTTCCTCTGGAAAAATTAAGAAAAATGCTTCTTTCCCCTTTCCTCCAAAACCATTTACCCAACTCTTCTCATGTAGTCTGTGGGCATAATCTGTCAAAAATGGTTAGTAATGTTTTCCTAACACATTTGTCATTGTGTTGTATTTATGACATAAGTCAAAACTGTTGGGCAGAGGGGAATACTTAGATAAGAGTAGTGGCCATTTCTAAGTGTTCTATTTTTCAACATTTACAGCAAGCACAGCTTCAGCTCTCTAATGCAGTTATTAGTGTCAAAACATTCCATGTTAACATTAGTGTTCTGCTGTGCTTTATCCAGAGGCAAATCACAATGGAGAATTAAGCTGTTAAAAGCTAGGACACTTCAGCAGAATACGTTATAGTGCAAAGGAGGTGAAAAATAAAAGTATATATGCCTGCCTGTGGATTATATCTTGCAGCACTGGTGACCGCACATGGGATATTCATTCGCAGAGGAACAGAGCCTTCACAGTTATTAGAAAGGGAAGCAGTGCTAATTGGTGGAGGCATCACAGGGACAGAGAAAGGACTGTTATAAAGTAGAAGCTGAGGCTGTAAGGGAAACAAACAAAAATAAGTGGAAGAAAAGACTGTTTAAAAGTAAAATATGACAAAAGGAAACAAGCCTCCCAAATACGCGTAAGTTGTCTTGATATTTTTGTGATAGAACTCCTTCAAAAGTCTGAAGTATAGTAGGGCAGAAAGGTCAGTTTTACCCCAAACAAAAAAGAACAAACCCAAACCCCTCATCCACATACTTTTTTTAATGTTTAAGTATGTGCTAGGCAAGAAACATATTATAGGTCCATAGTACACGCTTTGTTGCCAAGCTAAATAGAAAAAGGAACACTAAGCAAATGGAAAAAAAAAAAAGTGTGACAAATGCCCATCTTTTCCCCTTACCTAAAAAAAAAAAAAAAAAAAAGGTGCCCACCCTTTAATAAGGTTTCAAGGTGGAAAAGCCCCTTCCACTGTGCATTTTTTCCCCAATGGAAAGAACCAAAAGTTTTAGAAAAAAGAGTCCCCTTCATAGTAAAATGAAACCATGGGCCTCTTCGGATATAATGTTACGAGAGGTCAACTGAGCTTGAAAGTAGTTCCAGGACAGGATATTTTTGAGGCCAGATAAAGGAAATGTCAGTGACCTCTCTTTTTTTAATAAAGACAATCTTGTCATTTGTAAGTTTAATCCCAGCCTTTCACCATAACACTTTTTTCCAAGTGCTCGTTAGGTCATACTTTCACTTCTATCAGAAGATAAAGGTGTTCAGATAGCTTTCTCTTTTGTGGTTGGTTTTCAATTAAAAATGTTTGTTAGTTAAGGAGCTTGTGTCAATCTACAGAACTTCATATTTGCTTTTATGAAATCTGGCACGCCCCTTTCCATAACTGTGTTAAGAGATTCCCATCCTACTTTTATCCCGTCTCCCAAAAGTAAGGGCTTCGTCTGTGTCAGAATTAAAAAGCTTTTGAAATTGATTTAGTTTCATTAGTGCAACTTTTCACTAAGAGAAGCTGCTCTGTTCAGACTTTACACCTTTGGCGCTTACATAATTTATAAGGAAGGCAATGTATCCCCTCCAACCCAAGATAGCTACAGGGCCCTTATACAGCAGAGAACCCCAATCATGCAGTACTTTGGCTGATCGGGGAATGAGCAGAAAGAAGCCCCAATTGGGGATGGAGAACACTGAATTTATTGGGTGAAAAATGGGGTGGGGGGGAGAAGAGAGAAGGTGTCAGTAATTTAAGCAACAATTTTAGCTGGACTGAGAATGAAGGAAGAAAATTTGAAATGGGAATAAGGGGACAAAAGAATACAGATCTCTCATTCAAAAAACTTTACATTTAGTGAAAGGTTTTGCATCACCCTCCCAATAAAGAAAAGCATCTTTTAGTTGGGGGGAGAGGGACAAACACAATGAGCCTTAATCAGAACCAAATGGATTAAAAATCAACTTCCTGAGTTTTAGTAGGAGAACTTTCCATCATCAATACCACATAGGATTGTGGTAGCTTTGTTTCAGTAGTGCCAAGCTTACTACTTTGCCTAACTATATTGCATAACCCTAGCTATGCACGGAATTTTAAAGCTGTTCTCTGTCTCTACTGTTCTCTGCTGTCCTTCTTTCATGCTGCCACTTTTGCAGGTTTGGGCTCTATTCCCTCAGCTGAGAAAACGTAACTAAACACTTTCCTTCAGTTGCTCTAATGATGAATTAATAGATTGTTTCATAATTCATATTTTCCACAATAGCTCAAAATTACAATATATAAAATTCACAACAGCTCTGATGTCATGGAGCCAGACAGTAGTTTTTCCTACTTTTTTCAAAACACTACTTGGGATGTATAAATAGGGTAAGCAGGTGATTCTACATTGCTATTGTAGATTATTAAACATGGTTATCAATGAATTTCCTCTTTCTGGTCTTATTTGCTAGTATTCAGATTATCCATCCAAAACATTTAAAACACAGGCATGCCATCGCTCCATTTTCTCATATCATACCATCAAATGCACAAGCATCATGTAATCTTCTAACTCTACTGCCTAAATCAGCATGGCATTAACACAGCACAGCTTCAGCTCTACTGCAAGTGGTTTTTCCACTATCTCCATGGTGTTTGCCCACTACATATGATCAACCACCTCTGAAAAAATTAGAGGCAATTTGTCAATCTCCAAAGCTCTTTCTCCAATCAGTCTTGCAGTGCAATGGGAATTTTTGAGTAGTATGTAACATGGGATTTATAGGAGGCTCACTTCAAGATTAGTACCCTCCCAGGAAACTTCCATTAAATATATATCATTGTATTCTATCATTACATCTTGTAACTTAGCAGATAGTAAATGCCACTGGAACTTGGAAGTGTTTTGTCCATCTTTAAAAAAAAAAAAAAAAAGAAAACACAACACACACACACACACACACACACAATCTGACCGATTTAAGATCAGGCATGTTCGGAGACCAAGCACTGATTGTAAATCTGAGTGCATGTTTTAGTTATTTGCATTTTCCTTGTACTTATATGTTATGCTGAAAAAAAACAACTTCTATTGGCTTATCTCAAATATGAAACAATATCTGGATGAAAGGTATGAAGAGTAAGAGCTTCAATTGTTCACAGATGCTTTTCGGGTATTACATGGTGAGGCATTATCCGGTCTCCTTTTATATATGGGCCAAAAATCTTCAAGTTTGGGTGAGGCACACATATCTATATACAGGACACCTAAATATCCTGATTTTCAGAAGTGCTGAACAGTGGGAGTTTCCAGCGGACTTCAACTGAGAGTTCTAGATGCTCAGCAACTCTGAAAATTCAAGCCACTGACAAATGTCCATATGTGAATTTAGGGATCCAAGTTTGAAAATGTTAGTCATAAATTTTAACTGGACTTCAGCCTTTTCTTGTGTTCTAATACTGTCTAATCTTTATTCAGCTTCCTGATTTACCAGCTTTTCACAACTTTTAGTGAATCAGTCACAAACATTATCCTTTCCCAAATCACTCTGTTCATATCAGTAATTTCTCTGCCCTTAGCCTTTAACTCTGTCTCAGATTACTCTATGGATTCAGCTGGAACCTGTGTTTAGTTTTAAAAATGTAGGGAATATTATACTAACAATGGGTTAGCTTTTACAAAGTTTCAAAACCTATTGTAATATGCCCTTAGCTTTCTTTTCTCTTCAGCAGATACATCTATCCAAGTATTATAAACATCTCTACCTCCTCTTCTTCCCCAAAGAATTAGATAACAGCATTTTTGCTCCTCAGCTTTGAATTTTAGGAGACCCTTGAGAAGAAGCTCCACTGGCTGTTTAAATTTCTTCCTCTCCCTAAGAACATTCATACTTTTCCAGTTTATTCTAGTCAGCCTTACCTCACCGGTTTTGTTTGTTTGTTTTGTTTTTGTTTATTTGTTTGGTTTTTTTAAGGATGCACTGTTCTTACAGGTTTTCTGAAACTATGAAGTTAGACAACTTGAGTAAAATTTTGAAAAAAAAAGCTTACACTGTGTTAGGAGCCAAAATTCCATTTTCAAAAGCGGGGTTTTGCTCTTCAGTTCCTTAAGCGCTCTTGAAAATTTTACCTTGTTTAAGGAACTGGTTTGCTTTCATGACATAGGTAAGAGCTGATGCCTACAGACTAACAAGTTATTTCTGTACAAGATTTAGGAAGCAAATCAAATCAGGTTTTTATAACAAACTAAAACACCACACACTGAACAATGTGATTTCCCGTCCCCCAAGACCCAAAAAGTCCTACACAGTCAAACATGACTTGTTAGACTATCATAGCATCATCTGGTGTCTCCCAACACCATCATGGAAATCTTTTGGAATTTTACTCGTCGCTAGGTTATTTTTATAGATAATTGCCAATTAAGAAAATATTTATATCACTTATTTTCAGAGGCATCATAGCGCACACACATCCTGCAAAGCATCTTAACCCATCTAGCACCATGTAGCCTAATTTTCAAGAAAATAAATTCTTCTCAGCCAAAAAATGTTAAGTGGATAAAAGATAATTGAGCCATACAGCTGTATCTATCATCAAGAGAACAGATTGAAGAGTTTTACCCAAATCATTTTCCTGCAAATATTTTGACAGTAGTGATCTAGCTAGAGAGGTACACAGATTCATAAATTACAATTTAATTTCTTCAATTCAGACCCAGGGTGATTGTAATATTGAAATCCTTAGTAAAAAGAACCCATTATGACAACTCCTGCTTAGGTTGTTCTTTGACAAAAAATTAGCTCGCTTGGCTCCTGGCCAATGAAAACCCCAGACATTTTCTTGGGTTCCGCAGCAGTGCAGTCAGTTCACTATTCCTAAAGGGATAACATAATCCCACTCTGACAGCTGTAAAATACCAAATTAAGTATGGATCTCTGTATATGGCAATCTCGCAGTTGGGAATGCTATCTAGGGACTCAGTAAATTCAGAGAATCCCTGGAGTTGGGTCCCTTCACCTCCCATCTGACTGTCAGCAAGCTGCGGATGGAGAAGAATTTTAAAATGTCAGCAGAGCAAAAGAATCTGTCTCTCACTACTCTGGAAATGGAGGGGTCATGCAGATTTTAAATCCCCACTTCCTCAGAACAAATCAACAAATGAAAAAGCCAAAAAGCACTGAGGAAGATGGGGGCAACGCCTTCAAGACAGATGACCGTTGGGGCAGCTCCTAAAGGGTTTTGTTATAAATTAGAGTGATAATATTTGAGGAAGTCTCCCCAGCCACAGATTTTATTTATTTTTAAACAGACTCAAAAACCCTAAACCAACCAATCAACCAAACTGTCCCTTTACTAGAATTTTAAGGTGGAAACACTCTTCTGAACATAGAATCATAGAATCATAGAATCATAGAATATCAGGGTTGGAAGGGACCCCAGAAGGTCATCTAGTCCAACCCCCTGCTCAAAGCAGGACCAAGTCCCAGTTAAATCATCCCAGCCAGGGCTTTGTCAAGCCTGACCTTAAAAACCTCTAAGGAAGGAGATTCTACCACCTCCCTAGGTAACGCATTCCAGTGTTTCACCACCCTCTTAGTGAAAAAGTTTTTCCTAATATCCAATCTAAACCTCCCCCATTGCAACTTGAGACCATTACTCCTCGTTCTGTCATCTGCTACCATTGAGAACAGTCTAGAGCCATCCTCTTTGGAACCCCCTTTCAGGTAGTTGAAAGCAGCTATCAAATCCCCCCTCATTCTTCTCTTCTGCAGACTAAACAATCCCAGCTCCCTCAGCCTCTCCTCATAAGTCATGTGCTCTAGACCCCTAATCATTTTTGTTGCCCTTCGCTGGACTCTTTCCAATTTATCCACATCCTTCTTGTAGTGTGGGGCCCAAAACTGGACACAGTACTCCAGATGAGGCCTCACCAGTGTCGAATAGAGGGGAACGATCACGTCCCTCGATCTGCTCGCTATGCCCCTACTTATACATCCCAAAATGCCATTGGCCTTCTTGGCAACAAGGGCACACTGCTGACTCATATCCAGCTTGTCGTCCACTGTCACCCCTAGGTCCTTTTCCGCAGAACTGCTGCCTAGCCATTCGGTCCCTAGTCTGTAGCGGTGCATTGGATTCTTCCATCCTAAGTGCAGGACCCTGCACTTATCCTTACTGAACCTCATCAGATTTCTTTTGGCCCAATCCTCCAATTTGTCTAGGTCCTTCTGTATCCTATCCCTCCCCTCCAGCGTATCTACCACTCCTCCCAGTTTAGTATCATCCGCAAATTTGCTCAGAGTGCAATCCACACCATCCTCCAGATCATTTATGAAGATATTGAACAAAACGGGCCCCAGGACCGACCCCTGGGGCACTCCACTTGACACCGGCTGCCAACTAGACATGGAGCCATTGATCACTACCCGTTGTGCCCGACAATCTAGCCAGCTTTCTACCCACCTTATAGTGCATTCATCCAGCCCATACGTCCTTAACTTGCTGACAAGAATGCTGTGGGAGACCGTGTCAAAAGCTTTGCTAAAGTCAAGAAACAATACATCCACTGCTTTCCCTTCATCCACAGAACCAGTAATCTCATCATAAAAGGCGATTAGATTAGTCAGGCATGACCTTCCCTTGGTGAATCCATGCTGACTGTTCCTGATCACTTTCCTCTCCTCTAAGTGCTTCAGGATTGATTCTTTGAGGACCTGCTCCATGATTTTTCCAGGGACTGAGGTGAGGTGTAGTATCATCCGCAAATTTGCCTGTCTGACATTTGACAGTCTGACATTAGCTAGTGGTGGGCAAAGGATATGCAGGAGAAGTTTCAGATCGCTTGGGTGTTTGACAAACAGACAGAGTTGGAAATTAAAATAGCTCGCTCTTAGTAAAAAAAAAAAAAGTGGTTGCACACAGCTGGACCACGGCTGGACACAATTTCTTTCTACAATCTGGCTCTACTGTATTGCATTTATAATAGCCACAATATTACCTTTGCCATTTAAAAGAAAATTTTATTCTTCACAAATTATGTTCACGCTGAACTCTAGAGGCAACGGTTTTTAAATGTACACATTATTTCTGAGGCAATTTAAAAGTTGGAACCAAACTTATGTCAGCCATCTAACAAAGCACAGTGCCTCTACTATTTTAGCTGTGTACTACTCACTCATTAATGGATTTGTCAGTTGGCTGCAGAGACTGAGTAAGGGTAACCAGCCCTTAGAATTAACAAGCATATTGATTTTCTTTTTTACATTTGTAAGAAGCCATCTTCCAGATGGTCCTGAAAGAAGTGAAATGCTTGTTAACGTCCTCCTGGTCTAATTTTCCATAGTACACCGCTCTATTTCATCACTGAGCCACTGGGATGCATTTTCACCTCTGTACCACCTGTCAATATCATTTTAAGATTTTTTTTCTTCTGCTTTGAATATCATCCACAGCTTCAGTTTAGTACCATCTGTTATACACCTCAAAATTCCTGAACAGCAGCTCTTTTCTTCAGACAAGTATCATTTGGATATATACACGAACACAGTAGGGGGATTTATACTTTGGAAAGCACTACACAACCTCAGACTTCATTTAACGTTTCTCCATTGACTATTTTACTTACAATTCTTAATCCTTTCTTGTTTGCATTATGAGCCAAAATGTACTGGATAGAGGCTACATATCTTTTCCTGCTGATTTTGAAGTGATAAAACATCAGGAAGAAACTGCATGAAGATAACACGCTAAATTTTCTGCACTGCTGACAATTTCCATTGTCCAGATGTACACCAGTAATGGACACCTTTCTGGAAAACTCCTCCTAGGTCCAGCAGTATCTAAAGTTCAGCAGTCTCACAGACAGGATAATGTCTGTTTCCAATATGGCAGTACATCTGCTGAATGAAGAGGAGGCCAGCCACTTTATTATTTCCTCCTGTGTCTATTGAAGCGATATAAAAGTGTAACCATTGTATAGTTTTGACCACTTTGAGAGGGGGTAACTAGTTCAGCCATATCCCTCAGGTTAAGTGTAGGAACTCGCTCTCACTCTACTAGAATCCTTCAGAATGGAAGAAATTTCACATGCGACCACTGCACATTTGGTTTTTCCTTCCCAGTCAGATCTCAACCATCACCCATGCTCACCTGAACCCCAAGGGATAGATACTGAGCACAGCTGACAAAGGTAGGTATGTGGAAAGATAGGGAGCAGAGTGGGCATAAAGCTAATACAATGTGGGGGGAGGAGGAAAAAAAAAAAAAGGGGGCCAAGAAACAGCCCCCAGCATAGGTTAGCGTAGTTTAAAAGCTGCTTTAAATTGCTGAAAATCAAGAGGAGCACTATATACTCCACTCAACCCCAACAACTCCTCTTTGTGACTCAGAAGAAATCCTCAGCTGCTCCTCAGCCAGTTTACAGTGGCTTTGTGCTGCTGAGACAATGCAAAACAAACAGCTACAGGCAAGGCCAAGAATCTTGCCCCAGGAGCGAGAGATGGGCATGTTTAGAACTGTGTGGCTTTGTTCAGTTTTCATTCAGATCTGACACTTACTGTAGTTTTGTGCGTATAAATAATCAAAAAGATTTCCCAACCACAGTTCAGTGTAGTACAGCACAAATACTTACCAGGCCATTCTGCAAGGCTGCTGAATTGGCGGCACTTCCAGCACATGGCATATCACTGGGACCTGATGCCCCATGCATAGATGCAATTTTATTCTCATTCAGTTGTTTATTTAGCCAGGAAATTACTACAAGGAAAAAAATGCATGAAATGAACATTCAGCTCTACATAAAATGTAACAGATTTCTGATTTGTCTCATACAAAAATACAGGCAAGTATATTAGAGTAACTGAGCACTAAAGATAGGACAATGAATTAATGCCTTAACTTTTAGGATGATGCAAGCAAAGCCAATTGAGCTAATTTCCATATACTGTAAATGGAATTGCACTACTTATACAGCATATGTATTTTCAGAAAGCCAACAGTAATCAAAATGCATTGGTCACAACATCTATCATATTGTATATTAAACATGCACACAAGTTATTTACAATATTAAGTGCTGAAGTCAGGTTGACTGAAAGAAGTTGTCAGGGTTCCCTCCCCACTCTGAACTCTAGGGTACAGATGTGGGGACCCACATGAAAGACCCTCTACGCTTATTTCTACCAGCTTAGGTTAAAAACTTCCCCAAGGCACAAATCCTTCTTTGTCCTTGGATGGGTACTGCTGCCACCACCAAGTGAGTTAGACAAAGATTCAGGAGAAGGACCACTTGGAGTTCCTGTTTCCCTAAAATATCCCCCCAAATCCCTTCACCCCCTTTCCTGGGGAGGCTTGAGAATAATATACCAACCAAATATGTAAACCAGTTTCTTAAAAAACAGAACTTTATTATAAAGAAAAAAAAAAGTAAAAGAAGCACCTCTATAAATCAGGATGGAAGGTAATTTTACAGGGTAATCAGATTTAACACACAGAGGATTCCCCTCTAGGCAAAACTTTAAAGTTACCAAAAAAAAAAAAAAAAAAAAACCCACAGGGATAAATCTCCCTCTTAGCACAGGCAAAATTCACAAGCTAAAAACAAAAGATAATCTAACGTGCCTTGCCTTATTTACTTACTCTTTTTGCAATACTGAGACTTATTTTAGGAGAAAGAGTTTTCTGACCTGATGCTTCTCTGCTTCCCCAGAGAACACACAGACAAAGAGCACACACAAAGCCTTCCCTCCCGCCCACCCCACCACTCTAGATTTGAAAGTATCTTCTTTCCCCATTGGTCCTTTTGTCAAGTGCCAACCAGGTTATTTGAGCTTCTTAACCCCTTACAGGTAAGGAGGAATTCTAGGCTACCCTTTACTGTATGGTTATGACAGAAGTCAATTAGATGAAGTTCTAGGGATTATCACCACATATAATGGGGACGCAACTGAACCCAGTCCTGCAGTGCTGAGCACTGAGCGTGAGGTGGCAAGCACCTTCAACTCCCATTGAAGTCAATGTTCTTTGTTTCCTGATACCTAGGTCTTGGACGGGGTTGGAGTGGCAGAGTTGTTATTCAGCTATCATTAATGTGACTTTGACATATCTATAAGTTTTTTAATTGTAATACTCTTGGTTTCCCCTCCCACACAGTTATATACTGTACTAGTCTTACAATAAAGATTTTGAACCAGATTCTGATCTCAGTTACTCTACTGACTTCCGTGGGGTTAATCCATTTTTATAGTACTTTAACAAATTAGAATTTGACTCATGCCTCAGTATGCACACAGAGAAATTACATACCCACCTTTTCCAGTTCAAAGATCAAACTTTGCCCTTGAAATTGGTTTCAACTCATAACAGACTGGAGAAGTAGCAAAACTAAAATGCCCATGGAATATAAAATGTTTTGAATGAAAATCTGTACCTTATTAGATAGTTTACATGATCATTCTAAAGAGTGCTTTTACTCTCCTTACCATTCTCACTAGTTTTCAGCAGCTGTTTGCTTTCTTCCAATTTCTGAACAGTGATGTCCAGCTGCTCTTGCAACTTCAAGACCTGGGAAGAGAATGAATTTATAGTAAATAATTCATTAATCTGAGCAATCTAGTCTTCAAAAGAAACATAAGAGTAAAAACTGTTGCCAAATGAGGAAGAATTAGACCAACACCAATAACAACGTTTCTATTCCTATATTTTCCCCCATAACAATCATAATGAGAGTAAGAACACACACTGACATTTACGGGATGGGGGCGGGGGGTTAGGTTATCTCTTTCTTTCTTTTTTTTTTTTTTTAAATTTGCTAACTGCCTTCCAGGTGATTGTGGTAAAGCTTGCATACTGTACGTAAACATTAAATATTGGTATTGCTCTGTACTTTTCCATGCAACATATATACACAGACATTGTATGATCTTTACCTCTTCCTCTTTTTGTTGAAGAACCCGTTTCACATTATTAAGCTCCAATCTCTCCTTTTGAAGGGTTTGCTCTTTTTCTCCTAATATTTTTTCCTGTTGCAGTGTCACTGCATTTTTTAACTTCATCTTCTCCATTAGTTTCTTCATCTCTCCCTGGAGCTTTTTGATAATTTCATTAGCCTACCCACACCCAAAAAAAATAAAATAAAATAAAATTTGGGTGAACAACAAACTTGCCCCATAGATTAAATTTAGCAAATGCTCTTAAGTGTCTTACTTTCAGAAGTTCCTCAGAAATAGACTTCACAGTGGTTTCAAATTTTCTAATTTGAAGCTGTTTCATCTCCAGAGATTCTTCCAACTTTTTCTGAAAGATAGTTTTGTATTCATGACAGGACAATGTCAACATAGCCAAATGCTGAAATGTTGTTTAGTGGGGTTGGTGACTGCAAGACTCCAGGAATTAGTAATGGGAGAGAGTGTGCATTTTATTTCTAGGTCACCAATTGTTCAGTGGCAACCCTTGACAGCCTATGAAAGAGATCTGGTTAACATAGGTGCCACTTCTGTGGGTGGTACAGGGCTGGAGCACCAATGGAAAAAAATAGTGGATGCTTAGCACCCACCGGCAGGCGCCACGGATCAGCTCCTCCCCAACCCGTCCAGCACCTCCCACCCGCTGAGGATCAGCTGTTCAGCGGTGGGCAGGAGGTGCGGGGGGGACAGAGAGGGGCAGGGGCAGGAAGTGGTGTGGGGGTGGGGCCTTGGAGAAAGGGTTGGAGTGGGGGCGGGGCCTGGAGTGGAGTAGGGGTGGGGGGGGGTCGAGCACCACCCAGAAAAATCAGAAAGTCGGTGCCTCTGCTGGTTAAAAAGTAAAAAAAAAAAAAAAGTCAGCTGAAGACTGTCCTGATGGACAATTCTCCACTAGGCTTCTCTCAGAAAGCACCATCTCAATTGTCATCCTTGCTGGCAGACACAGAAAGAGACCAGAGGCTGCACTTGCAAGGAAGACCTGGTGAAGAAGGCTCACTTTAGAGTAGATCTTCCATCTCAATGTTAAATGTACTCGAGCAGGGCAGCATGGGGAAACGTACACTGCTGCTGCCCGGTCTGTAAATAGGACTTCAGTTTCCAAGGCTATCAATTATTTCATGAGCACTGAATTCATTAATGTATTTTCGTTTTAAAAAGTAAAATTAGACAAATGAATTTGACTGTAGCCATGTTGCATTGTTTCAAATTTAAAGGAAACTCTGTTTAAAAAGAAATTAATTGGTGGGAGCCGGGGGGGGGGGGGCGGGGGAGGAGAGAGTATTATATCTATATATATATACACATACACACACACACACACAGAGTGGCCTGGTCTACACTAGAGCATTAGGTCAACATAAGGCAGCTTACATTGACCTATTTATGTCTGTGTACACACTACAGCCTTGCTCCCACTGATGTAAGTGCCCTACTACATCAACATAACAATTCCACCTCCAGAGAGGTATAGGATTTATGTTGGTGTAGTTAGGGTGATGAAGTGTCCCTGTAGACACTGCGTTACTTACATCCATTGGCTATCATTTTTGTCAATTTCATGGCTCCCCGCCCGGGAACAAGGCATCCACTCTGGGCATCCTGGCCCAGGCCTTCCCACAGGGAGCACAGCTTCACCCGGTGGGGTGCTCCATGCCCAGAGTCTGGGTCGGTGAGAGCCCGGCTGCCCCCCATGTCCCTGGCTCCCCACTCTGGGAGCACACAGCCAAGAAGCCTGACGCAGCTGCCCCACTCCCAATGGGGAGCCAAGAAGCCTGGTGGGAAGCAGGAGCCAAGTAGAGAGGGGAGCAGGGAGCCAGGCTACCGGTGGGGATCTGCATCCAGAGCAGAGAGCCCTGGCTTTTAGCCCCTACATTGCCCCTCTTAAGTCGGTGAAAGCGTTCCTACTGAGGATGTGTACCACTGACAGAAGAAGGGCAGTGTGGACATGAACCACTTCAGTAATTACTGCGGTCGCTGTAAGTTGACCTAACATAGGTCAGCTTACGTTTATAGTGTAGACGTGCCAACATACACACCCTGACAAAATAAGACTTTTTTGGTTTTAAGCCATAATCCTCACATTAACACTACGTCATTTCAAAACTGGTTTACTTTCCAAAGGAATATTTAAAGAAATCTTTAAGATATGGATGTTTTACACCTCTAGGGAACATCTTTCAAGCAATGAGTTTCTATTGCCAACCTTGTGTTCTTGTGCACTTTCACAGACATCTGTGCTTCTTATTACTACTTGCTCTTTATCCTTCACTTCTTGTTCCAGGACTGCAATGCGTGTTCTTAGCTGGTTTAGTAGTTTCTCGTTTTCATGGCACTCTGTGTCAAGAGTTGAATTTTCTCTTCCAAGGGACAGAACTTCTTGTTTTGCCCTCTGATACTCCTATCAAATGAAGATTCAGAGGAAAAACAGAAGAAAAACAGTAAGTCTTTACATTAAAGTGTTATGGAAAAATTTTAGGATGAGCAGCCAAGCAGTTCTCTGTGAGGACTGGAGAGCTGTAGACAAAAAACTAATGAAAAATTATAATGAGTTTGGTCAGCTCTATCCAAGGGATTAGCCTTTAGACAGACTCATCTTCATTATATTTCTATTCTTCTCTAGCCAAAATTTTCCTCATAGGCTATTAGCTTCTCTGCAAATCACTCTGGTCCATTGGGGAACCTCATAAAAACCTCCTTACACTTTTATGATAACTTATAATCCAAGTGTAAATGTTTCTGAGGCAAGGACAGTGTTTTCTTGTATGTTTGTACAGCACTTGGCATGCTTTGGTGCTAGCCAATTAATACCAATAATTAAAAAAGTTATGCAGATGCATTAAGAATAAAGATGTAAGAATAATTTAACAATCCTCACCTAACTATATGATTTTGTCTTTGAAACTGAACACCTGAGTATCAGTGCTTGAAGCAAAGTACAGTTACTATATTTGTCAGTGGAATTTGTGATCATATTTTACACAATAATAGAACTCAAAATGTCTCTAGTAGATTCTTAAGCAAACCTTTACAAAAGCCCCATTTGGCCTTGCCTCAAAAGCAATACTACCTAGCCCTTGCAACACCTCTGTGTGAACAAGTGACAAATAACTGTAGAATTCTATTCACAAGACAAGGAAAGAAACAAAATATCACACCGGCAACATACCAATGTTGCTACTGTGCTAATGGAGACCATAGGCATAGAGTAGAGGTCAGAGAAAATTGCACACAGTTGACAGCAGGAAAACACAAACAAAACTGCACTGTGACTACACTTTATTCTCAAAAAGCCCAATCATTTTTCCGTTATTCTTCTTTTACTATGGAGTAACCTGTTCATTTTATTCAGTTATGCAAATGGGGCAGGGGGAAGTTCGTCTGTACTGATTTCAGAATAATTCTCATCTATCTTGTCATATGCCTTTGGTTAGGCAACCTCCTTCTACATGCAAATGTTTGTGAAAAGAAAAAAAAATCAAATCCTCTTACTAACTGCAAACAAGTGTGTGCATGTCTCCCTTTCTGGTCAATTAAAATTTAATTGAGGTGGAATAATTGTACATATGGCATGTATAATAACTAAAGAGACAACATCTTGTTCAATTCACTGTAATGGAAGCCTACCACCACTGCTAATGGTATATAACGATAGTACAACATTAAAAGAATTAGATTAAATAGCAGGTAAAAATGGGGTGCCTCAAACAGTGTCATGGAGCGTGAAAGTTGCTAGGTCGGAGGGTGAGGCTGAATATCTTTGTCAATGAAGGAGGAGGATTTCAGCAGAGAGGAAGGAGAATTGTTATGTTCTTTGAATTAATGGGGCCCCATCATCTTCTCCATAGTGATCCCTCTTATCTTAAAGGGTTCCAGAGCTTAACAACAATGATGGGTTTCTGATTGTGCATATCTTTACCTCCAATACAGCATGGAGCACTCCAAAGCTTGGATCATGCAAGACTAAATCAGGTCTTATGAGGTTGGGTTTTTTTAAACCACCACCACAGTCAAAAAATGCAAATTTTTTGCAGGAAAGGGTCAGAGTGAAAACCAGAGAAATCCACCTCAGCCAATAGCCCAGGCTTGGGAGGTAAGGGGCAGGAAAAGAGACAGATAGACCAACCTTCCTCAGAATAGCCAATGGCCTTGTGGGGAGGGCACTCATTTGGGATGTGGGAGACTCAGGTTGAAGTCCTTGCTCTGGCTGGCTCAGAGTACAGTTTTTCATCCCATGTCACTTCAAAATCAGACAGAGCAGGGACTTGAACTCAGGTCTCCCACCCTAACCACTAGGCTACTGGCTATTCTAAAGTAGGTCTCTATCTCTCTCACTTTTTTTCCCCTTCTCTTCTTCCCCCCCACCCCCCCCAAAAAAGGGGGGAAGGTCCCAACTTTGTCCTGATGTGCAAAAGGAAAAAATTCTGAAGTTGTGAAAATTTTCACAAAACAGGAAACATTTCCTGCTCAACTCTACTCATGAGCTCTAGGGACTGGAGGGCCACAGCCTCTCCAGCGACACACTATTCTATTTTGTGCTGCTGTTCAGCAACAACGCAGCTGGTCTCCAAGTTCTACTCTCATGGCTGAGTGTAGAGTGGAAGGGGCAACACCTATGCCATTGAAACAACATCATAACCTTACAGTACCACTGATTACCCAGATATCTTGGGCACATATTATCAGAACTGTAATGACTTTTCATTATAATTAGAAGATGATGGTATGATCCAAAACTCTGTTATTGTAATAAAGAATAGCAGATTTAGACAATCAAGGTTGTACCATGTATGGTCTAGTGATCGAGCATGTTTTAATAAAGATTTGCAATTTAGACTTGAATAGACCATACCTATGCAAAAAATAATTATTGCTGAATAGAGTCAAAAATATTGGCCATGCCTTAAAACAGAATCCCAATGGTAGCTGTTGAGAAGGTGGTCACACAAGCAGGTTTCTCTCTATTTCTTCCCCATCCATTTCAAATAGAAGTTTCTAGAAACAATGCCAGAGAAATCGGGAAATAAAAATAATAAAGATAAAACCCAATTTTCCTGCTCCTGCCTATAACTCAAGACACAGTGTCAATCTGAGTATCTTGCCTCTCAATATGGCTAACCAGGACACTGCCACATTAGAGGTAACACTGCATGCACACACTGGATTCAGTATTGTTTCAGAAATTTGCTAGGCACTTTACAGAACAAATCCAGTGACTGATCCCTGCACAAGAGCTTATAATCTAATTTTAAATAGTAGCAGCATAGATTCTATCTAGATTTTTTAAATGTTTTTGCCAAGAACTATGAGGCATGAAAGAAGTTGAATTAGTTTCCCCCAACCCCTCATGTCTTGTTTTTTTGCGAGACACCCAAATAATTTGCCAGGTTATATCTGAAAGTTTTGTTGAGAAGAACTAAAATTAAACTTTACATCAGCTGGAAACCATCTCTTTTTACATCAGGGTACCAGAGATCATGCTCAGGGGAATTCCCTTTTGCAAAGTTAGCAGTGACACTATCAGGGTCTGCAAAGTCCACAAAACATTAATGCCTGTTCATTCCCTTCCACCAAAAAACAGGAACTAACTCTTATCTGCCATGCTCACATCTTACTGTACATTAATATGAATGAACTACACAATTTCAGTTTATCAACAACGTAACCATATGTCACTGAAACAGGACTGTCCTACTTTCAGGACCTTTTCCAATGTTCTTGTCCTGTATTACAAGAACACCATGTTTTCTCTAGCTTTTTTGTAAATGTCAGCAAAACAGCCAGCTGACAGGCCATTGACCAGCTCAGCTGGTGACAGAAAGCAGGTTGGGGTGTGCTTCAGGAACGATCTCCTCTCTCACATGACACTGATGCAGCCCCGCTCTACATGAAGCCTTTCAAGAACTAACCCTCAAACCAACCCTCACCTCATGCAAACTCAGATCCACAGAGTCCGAAGCCATGGGCATTACTTTATTAGGTGAGCCTACAAGCTCATTTCTGTAGGGTGGAAATCCTGACCCCTCTCTCAACAAAAGATTTTTGTCTTCCCTTTGGTTCCCCACGGAGGGGTTTTTGTCACTGAAGTATATGCTCTGGCCCATGGTTATTACCAAGTTAACAGGCAACATCTTCAGATTTATTACTATTATTATTATTATTGTTGAATGAGCACTTCATTCTCACTACCTTTCTCGCTGGCTAGTGAATGCCTCTGAACTATCCATTTATATACACACATGGCAAGCATGACTCCTACAGCATAAGGCCCTATCTCTCCCCCATGCCTCAATAAAGGTGTTAGAGAAATAGCTTATATGGCAATGCAGAAATCTTTGAACATTTTTATTTCTTAAATGGGTTTTATCATTCTAAAGTAATTATTTTCTAAAATCTATCAAGATGAAGATTACAGAAGACAAGCTGATTGATTTATAACCCAGTTCCAAAAGAGAAAGATTACTGTACTGTCTGATTTGCAAGAATGATACAAGTCAAATTGTTCAAGCTTAAATTTTCATCCTGCTGATCGATAGATGAATGTTGAGGAACCAACTGTTGGGAAAGAGCCCCAGCCATCAGCTGTTTTTATAGGATGTGTGTGTCAAGTTTTCCATAAACTGGTGACATCCCTAGACTTTCACCTGGATAAGACTGTCAGCTTCCTCAAGGTGGTCTCATGTATCTGGCTTTCTGATATTTTTCAGGGGTCAGACATCCAGTCTCTGCAGTTTATAAACCATTGAATATTTTTTAAATTGCTAATTTAAATGGGACTTTTCACAAAACTGATGCTAAACTAAGGATGATGTGTTGTAGCAGAATCAGTCCCAGGATATATGAGACATAAGATGGGCAAAGTAGTATTTTTTCTGGGACCAACTTCTGTTGGTAAGAGAGATAAGCTTTCCAGTTTACACAGAGCTCTTTTTCAGGTCACCTGAAGAAGGGAGGAAAGGGTTAGCCAGTACATAACTGAATTTTAAGAAGAAAGTTTTAAAACTGGCACTGATGTTGTGTTTCAAACATTAGATAATAATTTGTTTTCTGTATTAAGACATTTAACCAACTCCAAATTACAGATTTGATTGACTTTAATAAAATTCTTCTACTTGGGATTATTAACAGACAGCCACCTTCCTAGGGTCCTCTTTAGAATTTATAAGAGCTGATTATTTTGGTATTAAATTTGATGATCGAACCCAATAGTACTACTAAAGGCTTTGATTTGACCTATTTTTAGTTGAATATTAGTAAGAATATATTAAATCAAATCAAGAGAACATATCACCAAAGTTAAGTATTTTAATTTATAAAAAAACAGTCACATTTCTTTCAATAAGCATTGTGGGTCCAGAACCTAAAAGCCTGAATCCTCTCTCCCTAATTAGCCTTTGGTTCCCACAAATACTTTATCTCCCTCCCTCCTTAATTAAGAGTGATCTCTTCCTTAAATTAAGTTGTATTTAATATGCGGGGTTAGATGGAAGCAATAGCACAGAAAGAGGAGTAAATGTTTAGGCAAATGGGTTTGATACAGGTATAGGGATGGGGCATTCTGAGGGCAATAGCCAGTTACCATGGAGGGGTTTGGATAATTGCTATATGGTTATTCAGAAACAGCTATACAATGCTTATGCAAATAGATTTTCCTGAGCCAGAGTGCAAGGATTTGCATAATAGAAATAAACATACAATTATGGTCAATAATTATGCAGCAGCTACATGTTTGGGTTGGAGGAAACATTTCAGTACAGACTTTATTTAGAGTCAGAACTACTTCTGTAGCAATTTTACATGCTTTATTTATTCTCTCCACCTACTTTGGAGCAGGCTGTAACAATATATTAAGGTTTGGATATTCAAAGGGTCTAAAATCCCAGTCTAAGTGTATCAAAATAAGGGGCCAGATCCTTAGCTGATGTGAACTGGCAGAACTCCACTGACTAAAGCTGAGCTATGCTGATTTACATCAGCTAAATATCTGACACAAAAAGACTTAAGTTTACTGGAATTCATTAAGTGAATCAATTTTTAAAGGCAAAAAAATGTTACCAGTAACACAATTTTAATTCCCCAATAAGTATACCATTTATTATACTAGTTTTACTATACCTCTTCAAGTCCTGCAAGTTTGGATTTCAGCTCCCTTATAGAAGATTCAGACCTGTATTTTCTCTCTATGAGATCCTTATTAACAGTTTCCAATTCAGATACCCTGGTTTCTAAGTGATGTACTTTTCTGTTGCAAGTTGCTTCCATCTCTTTCTTTTGCTGTTCATGCTGAAGGTGGTACTGTGCTTGAATCTTAAGCAGGAAGACAAGGATATTAGTGAAGTCATGTATATATACAGCATACAGACAAACATCTAATTTTACATACAGATATGTTAATTTAAAATTCAATTAAATATAGTTAAAAAAACGCACACCAGGCTCACAAGAGATACAGACAATATTAAAACTCAACATTTACACATTTCCCCTTCACTGTAGAGTTCAGGGAGTCTCTTTTTTAGAAGAAGCTATTAGATGAGGGCGTATTTACTTCAACAGATTGCCAAAAAGTACTTTTGCATATATATGCTATAGATATGCAGTATTCTGGTGCTACTCTACCTGAGACAAATGGCTATATTTCTACTTACCTGTAGCATTTTCTCCTTTTCTGCTGTGATTTCTTGGGAGTACTTATCAGTCAATGAAGTGGTCTGTGATGCCCATTCATTTTGCAGTTTATCCAGTTCCTTACTTTTTTCTGCCAAAGCCTGAAAATATCACATGCTGATTTCTGTTTGTATAGCAGTTATATTTTTTTTAAAAAGTCAATTTGGTATAGATTTAGCACCACACTTTCAGGGTTTGGTTTGCTTTTTCAAAAATAAAGGCTGCTTCCTACCTGCTCTGTTACGGTTAGCCTTTTCGAAAGCCCCTCTTCTGATCTGTGTAGCTTATCTTCCAAGATACTGTTTTCCATCTATTAAAAAACACCAAACCCCCAAAAAACTATGATATAATCATTAAGCAGCCCACACTAAAATTACAGATTTTTACTTTATAATAAAAACCTTTACCAATATGTAAAATGACCATATTATTACTATCAGTGGTGACAGCATACAGTAAATTAGGAAGTCTCCTTCCAAACCACTAGCAAAATTATATATATATATATATATTACAATAAAAGTGTAATGAAAAATATATACGTTATAGGATTGGGGAAGGCAGGAATGGAGGAAAGAAATTTGCTCACAATAGTGTAACAGATTTGATTTAAAAAGGAAGATCTCTAAAGCACTTAAATATTTTTTTATTTTCCATGCAAATTTGCTGGTCTTATGTATTTATTTCTCTGTTTCTTCTAGAAAGAAAAGAATTATGCCTAACTTCAAACCTACTTGTTCATCATAGTTTGAAAGTCAGACTTAGCTGTTATTGAGTCACACTCCATTTAAGAGATTTTAAAATAGCAGATGGGTGGGGGAAAATATCCTTATGAAGCAAAGAGCATATATACCACCTGTAAGGGACTTACTTGCACCAACCTAGATTTGAAGAGGAGGGAATTCTTTCCCATAGCACAAACTTCCCTTTTGCTACAAATTATCCTCATAGGGAGTTGAGGGAGATTCATTAGTTTAAGATCCAGAAAAACCTCTAATTAGTTCCAGATTTCTAACACATTCAGCATCTCTAGTTTTTCCCTCTCCTAGTATAGTTTTCAAACCGCTGCAGTCTAGTTATACCAGGCAGGCCTATTAAATGGAAACTTTCTAATGTTACTGCTTATTAATTTCCAAGCATAAATATACAAGAAGATAAAAACTTGCATCTATATACATCTAAGACATTGGGCCCAATTTTCCATCTAATTTAAACTGGTAAAAAAAACAAAGACAACTCTCTTGAAGTCACCTGAGTTACACCCAATAAGATGAGAATCAGGCTAACTGTTTATACATATGGTATATGCACAGCACCAGCTTAGCAATAAGAGCTAGCCATGTACTAATCATATGCTTTAAATATCCTTCTAATTTGGCGCTTGATCTTGGAATTGGATTTGCATGTGTGGACCATTACCCCCACTGGGAAACCCATTCAAGTCAATGGGGCTCTACATGGAAGGATGGACCTTCATGGATCATACCAAGGTTCAAGACTTATCTTGTTCTATCTGATCTATAAGGGCTTTAACTGATAGTACTTGTGTTAATTCTTAATAAAAGAAAGACTTAAAGCTAACCTTTAAATTTTTAATGCAGATGGCAAGATATTTCTTGATGTCACTGTCACTTCCTGCCAAAAGCTTTAGAGACAAGTGAGTGAGATGTTTGAATGGATTGGTTTCCACTACATTTAAACATGCAGGCATGCAGTCCAATGCTGGAGAAGAAGATGTTACAAGTTGAATTAAAAACCTATAAACACACCAAGAAAAGGCAAGTATTAAAACCAACAGTCTCTTGAATCAAAAAGGTTACAGCCATTTAAACCTAACCGACTCCCTGGGCTTCTCCCACCATTATTTTATAGATACACTGAGACATCTGCGAATTCAACCAAGAGCCACCTCTTCACCAGCTCTCAACAGGGTGGCCACCAGAGTGGACAATCCACATCAATTCGGAAAATTGTTTGAACAACAAGATTGACTGTCTAGAGACAGGCAGCTAAATTATGTTCAAATCTGGTCTTGAGAAAGCCATTTTTAAACTATGTTTTCAAATGAGTTTTAGACCCAGCTTTCTCCATTACAGACAGGCCCTAGATGCGCTGCACTAGTCAAGGAGCAAGAAGTACAAAATTGTTCTATCTGCATGAGAAACAGACTAAAGGAAAAAAGCGTTTGGTTTTTTTCTAAACTGAGTTAGCTAACATGATTTGATGCACCACTTAACATCTAGCATACACAGTTTAACACAATAATAGTGCTGGGTGCCATGTTGTAGCCCCTCAGGATTTGTCTTCACTAGGAAAAAAGGTCTGCTGCATGGTTACTAACACATGGTAACAAGGTAAAATTATAGTAAAAACAAGACAATTGTAGTTTTTACATATGCTAGCAGGTCAAGGTGAACCCTAGGTTCTCCCTTTGTGTTTACCTCAACCTGCTAACACACATGAAGACTAAAAACCTTTAGGCCTCATCTACACCACACGGTTAACTCAAGGGAGCTAATGTATTTGAAAAGGCTAGGATAGATACTCCCCAAACATCTGTTCCAAGATACAATGCACAAGGGCAGCATGAAAGATGGCACTCAGGATATGTCTGCATTGCAACTGGGAAATGTGATTACAGCATAAAGTTAGCTCAAGTACCAAAAGCAGCAGCAGCCCGGGCAGTGGCTACTTGAGTACTCACCTATGGACATGGGCAGGCAGGACTCGCTAATGCGCCTGCCTGTGCTGCCACACCTTCACCGCTATTGTTGTTGAACTAGCTTTGATGCTACAATCACACCTCCTGATTGCAGTGGAGACATACCCATAGATGCTTATGCACGAAGCCGAGAACAGGTGATCAAGGATGGCAGGTAACACAAATTGAGACAAGCTCAGATAATAAGTAAGAGAGGGCAGAGTTATGTAGAACTTTGAAGATGGTAACAAGATGCTTTAATCTGATGCAGTAGTGAATGGGGAAAAAGTGGAAGGGTTGAAAGTGGGCACTAACGCGATCAAAACAAGAGGCAATGAAAATGGCCTTAGCTGCAATATCTTGCAGGGAGCAGAAAGAGAAAATGTGGATTTCAGGGATACCAGAGAGGAAGTTGTTGCAGTAGGCAAAGTGACATACAGTGAGGGCCTGAATGGGAGATTTGTTTGACAGGATGGAAAGAGAAATCTTGGAAAAGCTGAGGAAGAAGTGGCAAGATTTAGATATGGCCTGGATGTGTGAGGCGATGTAGGAATCAAGTCAACATCCACATTGCAGGCCTGAATGATGGGGAGAATAGTGGTGTTGACAAGGAAAGAGAATTTTAGTTTTTAAATTACCAGTAGGACTGCAAAGTGGTCTTCCTCTACCATTTTTTCTTAGCAGAGTTAAGGAATTTTGCAAATACTAAACCACATGAACAGTTCCCCAGGCTACCCCTATCTCTGGCACTTGTAAAGGCATTACTCATCATCACCACGATATCCAAGCACCCATACAACCAACTGTGAGGGTTGCACTGAAATGCTCCCTCAGGTAAAGATTTGCATTTATTGAAAGCTTTCTAATCCAAATTCTATCAAAATAATGAAACTGCCCTTACCGAGGCACTTGTTTGCCTTGTTCCAAAATGCATTGTTCTAACAAATCAATGAATTTCTGGGGAAAAGCTGAAAAATCTATAAGCAGTCCTTGTTGGCTCTTTAAACTGCAAAGGAAACAAAAGGATGGCAATGGTAAAGGATAACAGTCAAGGGAAAATAATCTTTATTCTTAACCATTATCAGCCTATAAAACAAATTAGCTTTTCTAAATGGGATCTGGGTGGTAGTGCTGTATTACTCAAACATCAATTTTTTTGTCATTAGCAGTTTCCCTTAGTTGGGCAGTTTTTCCTCTGTACTCTCTTATTAGGAGGTTTCAGTTTCTTCCCTCCTATTAAGTAGGATCTGGGTGGTATATGAGACAGCCATATCTTTGAGAACACACACAAAGATAGTTACTACAAAACAGTTTAAGAGAAAAGAATCTTATTTCTTTTTTAATACCAACTCCCACCTATGTACAAAGCCACCAGACACAGACTTTACTAAAGACAGCAATACTATATGCACCATAACTTCAGACACTATATGAACACAACCCAAAAGTTCACAAAATTAATTTTCAACAGCATAAAATAGAACTTTCAAAGAACCGAATTCATTCTGTTAGGCAGCATAACTAACAAGGACAACTTTTTACTATGTTAACAGAAGTTTTACATTATTTATTAATACAATACTTTAAAGCAGGATCATCATCTCATTTCCTATACTTATACTCCTCTATGATACAAAGAAATCTTTCAGAACAGAATCTGCTTCCGAACTCAAGTGCTGACACCTACACCAGTAAGTAAATTATATTAAAATGACAACACAATGCAGGGGGTATGTAAACTGCAAAGGTTTTGTAGTAACAGTAAATGAAGGAAGAAACACAGAACACTGTACATATTTGTTCTTAAAACAACATTCACAGTTAATGATAGCAAGTTCCATTGTTTCTCAGAGAAAAGCAGCAAGATAGCAATTACCTCTGAAAATCTTCCTCTCCTATAGCAAGAGAATACAAGAATAATGGATCTGCATCATCTGTAATACGTACTGTAAGTTCCTGTCAAAGTTGGGATAGAATTATATTAACATTATTTGTTGAACATTAACAATGTGCCTCTTGGCACCATAAAGTATACAGGAGACATGACACATGTAAAAAGTTTACATTTACAAAAAAGACAAGTGAACTACAATTAAGATACAAAGTACAAGGTGACTAAAGTGGTGTTTTTAATCACACCTTTCGTTCAGACTTTTTTTTATTTTGGTAAATAATAGCAGATCATTAGTGGTGACTCACATTGACAAGTGTAGTCAAGTTTATCTACAATGTGTATTTTAAATCATCAGAATAATATTTTGTATGATCCCTAAACTCATCACGGTACGCTTAAACAAGATTATATGGTTATACAGAGATTTACAAAAAGGCAACTCATAGAATCTCATAACAACTCATAGAAACTTAAGCAATGCAAAAAGCCTGTGTCACTGCATCAAGGCAGTTTACATTCTATTTTAGCACACAAAAGATAGCAGACATACAAGAAAATCTTTTGATTCAGAACATACCTTCTTATGGATAGGACTGGATGATGTACAAGTTTCAACAGTTAGCCTTACATCAGCCCTCCTACAATATAAACAGAGAATTTCACACTCAACAAGAGACATTTCATCAGAAGGTCTAGATTAACATCTGAACTCATGCTTTCTACAAATGTATTGTAACATGGTGTTAAAAAAACAAGACAAAAAACGGTACTACAGTTCCATTCCTGCTAGGAATAAAATTATGTATGGCTGGACAACTTGATTAACATTTGACTGAAGTTGCAAATGCCTAACCAGTCAATAGGTTCAGTAATCAAAACACCTACTCAATATTTAATGAAAACTGACGTCTCTCAGTGCACAAAGTTAAGCACATGCAATGAGTCTTTTCAAAATTGTTGCCCTATTTTCTACCATCGTTACCAGCACAACTTAATCCTCTGTATTGCTTCTACCTACAGACACTCTTTCAGATCTAATACTTTTAGATTTCCGCATATTAGATTTCCGCAATATTAACTGTTTCTTGTTTTCATTTTGGGTGTTTTAATACTGGCTAGTGTTGTAGTCGTGACTCCATGGACTGAAGAGATTCTTCAACCATTACAACTTTTTTCTTAAGTTCAGAAATAAATGGAACAAAGTTTCAACTTTTTATCAATACTTTCTTCTAATGACTTAGTAGCCTATAAAACTACTTGGAATGAACTCTCAGAAGTTACATTTTTTATTTATTTTTTTTTAAATCTTCCTTAGCAATGAGTATTCACACTCTCAGAGGAATGGGGAGCCTCTACAGGAAAGGGTCTGCGTATTATCCAGCCACCAGAAACAGCAGTGGCAGATCTCTAGTAGACAAGACCTTAAATTCCCCAGGCCTTTCCATACTGTGGTTAGTTCACCCTGAGAGACACGGAGAACACTAAACCATGAATAAAAACTACAGCACTAGCTACATCCTCTATTTTCAATGCTGAGAGCCAAATTTTCAGAAGAGCTCAGCACCTACTCAGGGGTCAGCTCCCATTTAGGTACCTAAATACGTGCTAGAGTTTCAAAACAACTCAGCGTCAGATGTGGTGACAATTTCTGAAAATCTGGCCAGTTATTTTGATGCCTAAATGGGAGCTGAGCTCTTCTGAAAAATGCAATTTTAGCAATCAGTCTGCCCTAAATTAAAGCTAATTAAAAGCTAAAGTAAAATATTTTCCCTGTCTCAACTGTGTTATATCACTCCCATAAAATGTTCTCAAGAATGCAATAGCATACTGGCAATTAGGAGCCAGGAGTACAAGATTTGAAAGGCTCCAGACTGGCGACATCAATGGGGCCACCATGACAAATCATATTAATCCAAGTCAGACAGCGCTACAGGAGCGAATACAGTGAGTATAAAGGGATGCAGGCAAGATTGAACAGTTTCTTAATTATTTTTAATAAAGTTTAAAAAAATGGTACTGTTGTGACAGGAAATTGTTTATTCTCCAATTATATAAATTTAATTATATCCCACATGAAATTATAGTATGGTAATTAGCATCTTGTGGTCCCCTGCCTTGCTACAACCGCACCATAAATTCCTCAAAGCGGCATATACAGATGGTTAAATTTCAGAACTAACAGTCTCAGCTTTGGACTTAAGAAGTCAGAATGTTCCAGTTATCCTGTGGAAGCAAAGCCTCAAGAATTCCTCCATTTCTTTAGACAAGGTGGTTCTACCGTTAGACAATATCATAGATTTCTCAGAAAGTTTTGTAAGCATGCTAAGTTGTATAAACATGTTGTATTTTACAGAATGTTTTGTACTCATGCCACACTTTATTGTGGAAACTTATTAGCAAGTAAACTGTATGTAATCTGTTTGCGTATGCAGAATCCGTCAGAAGTATTGTCAAAAATAAACAGTGTGCTAGAAGCAGCTTGTTATCTTCTAGGGATAATTGTTACAGAGGTCTGTGTGACTTCAAAATATGTAGAAAACTAGATAAGAAAAGGGATGAAAGCTTTGTGGTAATACAGTAAAATCACTCTCTGTTGTAAACAAGTGAGGTAGAAATATGAGCAAAATTGAGCTAATAGTTTTGGAACAGTGAAGATATAAGCTGAATGCCTGTTCTCCAGATTGGGTAAAGTATTAACCCTTTCTGTATTGTGCTGATCTATCTATCTGATTGAGAGTCATCAGAATTGAACCCATCAACACTGCTAAGGATCCTGTGGAATTTAGAATCGCTGAAGGACCAAATACATGAAGCCTAGGCATGCAAGAGGAAATGGGAGGTGATGCATTTACAAGGTGGTGTTTTGCACTTGTGATGGAGAAATTTCACCTTTGTCTCAGGGAATATGGCAGATTACTAATTCCCCTGAAGTCTACATGAGGCCTAAAGGGTATGTTTATGCTTAAAACACGGCAATGGCGTGGCTTCCATCAGTGTAGATAATCCACCTCCTCGAGAGGCAATAGCTAGGTTGACGGAAGAATTCTTCCATCGACCTAGCACCGTCTATGCCAGGGGTTAGGTTGGTATAGCTATGTTTTCCAGGGCTGTAGATTTTTCATCCCCTTGAGAATTGTACCTATACCAATGTAAATTCCTAGTGTAGATCTGGTCTCAGAGACATGAGGAGCCCACAACACGTTTAGAATACTTGTAGCTCCTTGTGAGCACAAAAGGAGTCATATACCAGTAAGTATAAGTGTATTAAACCAAGTTACGAGGAGAGGAGAGGATAGTCATGCTGGAGGGAAGGTACAGTACTTGAGCAACAGAGTAAAAGCCCATCAGAACTTTTCAGAGGTTTTCAAAGTCCATCACATCATTTGCACACTAGATAAATACCTGTGGGGCAATGCACATCTGATTTTCCCAAACTCCCTTATCTCAGAAATTACTTCTGATTTTCCCAAATTTAGCTAAAAAAAAGTACACACATATGCCAGGTACAGATTTGAAATTGAAAGACCATTTCATAGAGGGGGGCCTATTTTAGACATAAACAGAAGGCGGTCTACAATCTTAAATGTGAATAGTCTCTTCCAATTAGTCCCTATAATGCCATGGCATATACATTGGAGCTCCCCCTACTGCCCTTGTCCATGAGTATTCTGTGTTAGGCTATGCTAGAAGCACTCTTGCGATCAGTCATATGCTCCTCGCTCAGCCCAAGTCCTTGAGGCAGGGCTACAGTGATGAAGTGGTGGTAAGTGTCATGGAAGTGCTGCTCTCAGATAAGCAGGTTATAGGGCTACAATGGAATCCGTTTTGGCAAGAGCAATTTTCAAGTCTTGCATACATGTAATCCAGTGCTACAGTAAAATACAATGGAGCCCTCTTACCCTTAAAGATGCCTCCTGTCATAAATATAAAGGGAAGGGTAAACACCTTTAAATCCCTCCTGCCAGAGGAAAAACCCTTTCACCTCTAAAGGGTTAAGAAGCTAGGATAACCTCGCTGGCACCTGACCAAAATGACCAATGAGGAGACAAGATACTTTCAAAAGCTGGAGGGAGGGAGAAACAAAGAGTCTGTCTGTGTGATGCTTTTGCCGAGGACAGAACAGGAATGGAGTCTTAAAACTTAGTAAGTAGTCTAGCTAGATATGCGTTAGATTATGATTTTTTTAAATGGCTGAGAAATTAAGCTGTGCTGAATAGAATGGATATTCCTGTGTGTGTGTCTTTTTGTAACTTAAGGTTTTGCCTAGAGGGATTCTCTATGTTTTGAATCTAATTACCCTGTAAGGTATTTACCATCCTGATTTTACAGAGATGATTCTTTTTTACCGTTTCTTCTATTAAAATTCTTCTTGTAAGAACTGAATGCTTTTTTCATTGTTCTTAAGATCCAAGGGTTTGGGTCTGTGGTCACCTATGCAAATTGGTGAGGATTTTTATGAAACCTTCCCCAGGAAGTGGGGTGGAAGGGTTGGGAGGATTTTGGGTGGAAAAAGATGTTTCCAAACGGGCTCTTTCCTAATAAAATCAACCCGCTCAGACGTTTGGGGGTGGCAGTGGAAGCCCAAGGGCAAAAGGTAAAATAGTTTGTACCTTGGGGAAGTTTTAACCTAAGCTGGTAAAAGTAAGCTTTGGAGGTTTTCATGCAGGTCCCCACATCTGCACCCTAGAGTTCAGAGTGGGAAAGGAACCTTGACACCTCCCACCCCCGTTTCAGGGTTCAGACATGTTGGTAGGGCAGTATGGGGAAGTTTGTATTGCTGCTGCCCAGTATTTGTTTTGTTAATTAAATAAAAGAATTTAGTGTCCAAAATTTAGTTAATTTCGAACTTAATCCACTAAAATTAAAGAAAAAATGGTATCCCATGACAAAAACATTTGAAGTGACAATTAGCACAGCTGATTTGGGGGAATTTGAATATGTGCTTCTTTACTTATACAGTATTTAGAAATCAAAAGTTATAATTACTGTGTCCTATAGTGTTTGAGGCGTCATCATTCAGATGGTTAGTACATCTCGAGTTAGCAGATGCTGGGTTTGTTAACCTACAGCTTGAGCATCGACACATATCTGTAACCCCAGATTAAGAACTGTTAAACCCTGAGTCCCAACCTGGGATTCTAGAGTCTACACTACATTATGTGAGACTGAGTCCAACCTTCCTATTGCCCTCCCAAAATGTGGCCACTCTAGTCCTTCGTTCATGGTGCAGTGTGGGAAAATTTTACTGTCCATAAACTGCAGTGTCCCGAGAACATTCAGCCCATGGGATAATGGAATACTTTTAGTGCACTCCCATAGCAAAAGTCCAGTGCAGATGAATCTACACTGCAAAGCAATAGAGCTGTGTATGATATTTTCTTACAGTGCTAGCCGACTGAAAACTATAACATCCAAGGATAGGTCTACACTGCAATAAAACACCCACGACTGGTTCATGTCAGCTGACTCAGGCTTGCAGGGCTCCAGCTATGGGGCTATGAAATTGCAGTGTACCCCAAGGGAGCCCGAACACGTACACCGCAATTTTATAGTGCCCCCCCGGCCTGACCCCCGTTACCTTGCGTCAGCTACATGGGCCAGCCATGGTTTTATTGCAGTGTAGACATACCCAAGTGTACCACCTTCCCTAGTAATCTTTCTAGGCTCTTACTGCTCTGCTAGCGCTCCTCATGGGACTGTTTCTCTCATGTATAGGGCTCCAAACATTTATCATACACCTTCTGAGTCCAGGATGATAGCAAACATGATGTTTCACTGGGGTCCTGAACTTCCCACCAGAGCACTTTTCCTGAATTCATGGGAGGGGAGCAGAGACTGTGCTAAACTTGCCATCCAAGTGCTTGACTTGAGTCATGCACTGCAGGCAAGAGCAGTGCAAACTTTCTCACCCAGCAATAGTATGATGCACTTCAATCCAGTCCTGAAACATTCCTACAAGATGCATCATGACACAGCTACAGCAACAATCTGGTTGCAGCATTACCTTACCACATCATTCTGTCTAAATCAGTGATATTATTAAAGAAATCCTGAAGTTTGTAAGACAATACTGCAGTTGGTTAATACAAAACAACGTAGGATAGTCAGGAAAACAACTATCAGAGGAGACAAGAGGAATGTCATGCCTAGAGTAAGATTTTTACATTTCTCACTTTCTCCTTCCAACTCTTCTAGGCTGCTCTTTGGCAGTCTGCAAGTCATGCTGATTTATGTGGTGGATTTGTAATACGTGCAAATGGAGACTAGGAAGAATCTAAGATAATTGACACTTGTGCCTTAAGATGTGATTTCAGTCCAGGTCCATCCCACCACGTAGGAACATTTACTCAGTTCTCCCACGCTAGGTCAGCACATGGAATAACTAAATCCTGAGAGACCCAGAGTTGGTAACTCAGAAGATGACACTCCTCCATCTGACTTAATACTGAACCAGCACCCAACATGGACCTAGGGGGCATTGGGTCCTGCAGACGCCATCCTTTAGATGAAATTTAATAGAACTTGGCCATATGTGGAAAATAAGGTTCCATAACACCTTTGAGGGGATCTTGCAAAGAAGCCTTCAAGAACTCAGTATAGAAAGCAAAAAGCTCCATTGCTATCTAGTTTGCAGCAAGAAGCACATTTGATGGGAAAATATCTGAAACAGAACAACATATACTGGGCTTAAGGCAATACTAATGGTCCCAGTGCAGAAGAAATTGAGGAGCAAAGTGTAAATGATGGAAGTCCTATTATTAAGTCATTAACAGATTTACCTGAAGATAAGGAATGGAAATGTGAGGAAAGTGATGGAGAATCATGCAGTTTTCCTAGCAGCATAAAGGAGACTCATGATAAAGAAGAATGTGGCTCACATGAAAAGGAGAGCAGAGACAAAGAAAAATCTGGTTTACATGATAAAAAGCAACAGAGAAGAATCAGCCTTGCACGACGTCAGAAACAGTGAAAAAAAATTGCATGCCACAAATCAATACATCAGATCCTGCTTTATGGCTGGTGATCCTAAGCTCTGCTGATATTGTTTGCACAATTTTGAACTAACTTCAAATTTCTGACCTCAACTGTGCTTTGGCACCATAGGCGCCAATTTCTGCTGGCGCCAGTGGGTGCTTGACCCCCTCTGCCCCGGCCCAACTCCACCCCTGCCCCGCCTGCCCCCATTCCAACTCCTTCCCCAAATCTCCGCCCTGGCCCTGCCTCCTCCCCTGAGCACACCGCATTCCCGCTCCTTCCCCCTCCCTCCCGAAGCTTGTTACGCCACAAAACAGCTATTTTGCGGCAGCAAGCACTGGGAGGAGAAGCAGGGACACGGCGCGTTCAGGGGAGGAGGCGGAGGTAAGCTGAGGCACAAGGCGGGGAGGGGAGCTTGGCTCTGCACCCACCGATTTTTCCCCATGGGTGCTCCAGCCCTGGAGCACCCACAGAGTCGGTGCCTATGTTTGGCACGATACACTGTTCCAAGTAAATGTTGTAAGCAAGGCATTACAAACTCAGTCGATGGACATCGTGACTGCTACTGCTCTTGATGAGATGCTGCCTTGATTTCATTGTGGCTTGTAGAGACAACAGATCTGAAGATCCATCGCTGCTGCCAAAGAAATGGCGGAAAACTTAGAAGTTGAGCCTGTCTTCAAGGAAACTCATATTCACTGGAAGAGGAAATAGTTTGTTTACAAGGGAAGAGATGAAGTGATGGGAAGCTTGGAAGAAAAATTAAAGAGGGAGATTTTTTGCCTGCTCCTTGACCCTGCTTGAGTGTCCATTGAAGAAAGGTTCAGACAAATGGGAGGGGGAGAAGTTTGTGTTTCCTAAAGCCCCCCCAGTCAGTGGTTAGATGAAAATGTTAACTTTTATTGAAAAAAGAAGAAGTTTCTAGCCCTCCTGGTTGTGGGGAAGACTTGAAAATGGGACTCCCCCACAGGCTCAAAAACACAAAAAGCAAGATAAAAAGAATGCAAAAGTTACCATTTAAGAACAAAATCATTTTTAACCCAGACTCATGAGTCCTGAATGTCTACAGTTGACAGCTCTGAACTATTCCATGTGTTTGTTAAAAGGCTTTAAGGCGTCGATATCTTGTGCAAATATATTTATAAAGCTAGGGGGTTATTGGAAGAGGAAGGCAGGAGAGTTTTTTAATGCTACAAATAAAGCGTTCCGAGTTTGTCAGCTTGAGTGAGGCTGGGGCTAGTGACCCCAATTAGCAATATTGCCTGTCCCAATATTTCTGAAGACAAAATGCGAGAGGCTTGGGGGCAGGTTTCCAATGAAGGTCCATGAGCCTGTACTCCTAAACCCCTTGGGTGCTTTGGAAAGCCTTCTCTGGGCTGTGACTCTGAGCGCACACAAATCCCTTTGCCAGCGCTCACACCCTGCTCTGCGCACCACGAAGCGGGAAAACAATTTCGGGGGGCCGAGCGAGGCGGGCCCAGGCTGCCGCTGCGCCCCCCTACACGGAGAGAGCACGGGCGAGCGTGGGCAGCTCATTGCCTCGGCTCGCCCGGGAGCGGCCCGTTCCCGCACTTCTTCGCACCTGGCTCCCTTTGCAGGCTCTGCCGAGCCCCCCTCGAGCCCAGGCGGCGGCGACGGCAAATAACGACCCTAGGGCCCCGCTCTGACGGGAGGCAGCCGGGCTCGCCCCCGGAGCGGCACTCACCTCTCCTCGCAGCCCGCGCAGCTGATCACCGCGGACACCCCCTGACAGAAGAGCCGCTCTGCCATGCTGCCGGGAGCCCGCGCCTCCCCGCGCCCCTACCTAGCCCTAGCGCTGGGCGCATTAGCGGCCTGCCCGCACCTGCGGCAGCGCGGGGATTTCCCCCAGCCGCCGCTCCCTGCTGTGCTCGCTTCCCCCTCCCTCCCGCCGGGCGCCTCCCCGGAGCTTTGGCGCCAGCTTCCCGCCGCTGGGGACAGCGCGCCGGGCGGAGCCACGGAAGGGGGGACGCGCCCCCGCTGCTCAACCCCTGGGCGCTGCGGTTGCCTAAGGCCGCAGGAGCCCTTGCGATGCCCGGTGCGTTGTTAATCCCTGTATCCGCCTGAGCCGCAAGCGGAGCTCGGGAAGAAACACGCAGCCACAGAGCCGCTCCAGCATTGCCAGCGGGGCTAGGGTCCTCCCAGCTCATGAGTCAGCCCCCGCAACATCATGGGCTTGGCTTAAAAGCTGTGAGAGTCTTTTAAAAATAACGGGGGGGAGGGGGCGGCTCTTTGTCTTTTGCTTCTTGAACCTGCAGGATAACCTAGGGCGAGAAAGTCCAGCCGGTCTCTGCAGGCGGGAGGGTTAGGAACGAGCGAAAATGAAAAGTGAGGGTCTCACCGAATTTGGGGGGTGTCACTTCCTAGCAGTGGCCATATTAACAACATTTGCTTAATAGCAACATGCCCGGAAATGATCCCCGCCCATTGACTTGAATGTGAATGGGATTCGGATAGTAGCAACAGGCGTGCTGCTCAGGAACAACTTTTTTGAAAAAACGGCTCCGGCTGCAGGCAGGTTGGCAGGAGTGGAGGGAAGGAGGTGCTGGGATATGCCGCGCCCAAATGTCAGGGCAGGGAGACCACAGGGAAAAGTACCATCCATCTCCACAGGCCTCCAGCTCCCCTTGGAAACCCCTGCATGGGGGCCGCAGCCCCTCAGCCCTCTGTTGTCCTGGTTGCATGCTCCCTTCCCAGCCCACAGCACCGGGACTCTGGCAGAGGCTCCCCAATTGGGTGGTGATGTGGGTGCTCTAGTCATATGACACTTGTGGGGCACATGCGTCCCTGGCCACAGGCAGGTTTGTAGTCCGCAGTCACTAAAGGCACATCCCAGCTTCTTCCCTGATTGAAGCCCCACAAACCTGTCTTTCACTTATTTTATGCTCTGTTGTTGCAGCTGTGTTGGTCCAAGGATATAGAACGCTTGTCTCTCTTTCACCAACAGAAACAGGTCACTACTACCTCATCCTACTACTACTTTGTCTTTCACTTATTGGCAGCTCTTGGATAAGAACAACTTTTTCTGGGAGCCAAGAGGTTGCTAATAATAACTTCACCTTTACAAAACACTTGCTATCCACTGCTGATGTGAAAGATACAGGACCCAAGTAGGGACCAAAATCCCACTCTTTTTCCCATTACCAGTAGCTGATAGCCAGGAAATGGTGCACCTGACTTGCGTGTTACCAGTCGATCTGGCCCAAGTCTAATAGGATTAGTCCTCAATCCAGATGGTGTGTGGTAATTTTTTTAAGTCTTCATAAAACGCATAAATACATAAAACCTCTAAGGCCCTGTTACCTAGCATTTGTTAGAAGATCAGCAAGATGATCCCAGTTTTAAAAGTACATCCCATATATGATTTTATTTACTGTACTTTATAACAACATGTAAGAGAATAATTGTATCACCTAAGTCTTTAAACCTGAAAATAAATTGATTTCATAGAATCATAGAATATCAGGGTTGGAAGGGACCTCAGGAGGTCATCTAGTCCAACCCCCTGCTCAAAGCAGGACCAATCCCCAATCAAATCATCCCAGCCAAGGCTTTGTCAAGCCTGACCTTAAAAACTTCCAAGGAAGGAGATTCTACCACCTCCCTAGGTAACGCATTCCAGTGTTTCACCACCCTCTTAGTGAAAAAGTTTTTCCTAATATCCAACCTAAACCTCCCCCACTGCAACTTGAGACCATTACTCCTTGTCCTGTCCTCTTCTACCACTGAGAATAGTCTAGAACCATCCTCTCTGGAACCACCTCTCAGGTAGTTGAAAGCAGCTATCAAATCCCCCCTCATTCTTCTCTTCCGCAGACTAAACAATCCCAGTTCCCTCAGCCTCTCCTCATAAGTCATGTGTTCCAGACCCCTAATAATTTTTGTTGCCCTTCGCTGGACTCTCTCCAATTTATCCACGTCCTTCTTGTAGTGTGGGGCCCAAAACTGGACACAGTACTCCAGATGAGGCCTCACCAATGTCGAATAGAGGGGAACGATCACGTCCCTCGATCTGCTCGCTATGCCCCTACTTATACATCCCAAAATGCCATTGGCCTTCTTGGCAACAAGGGCACACTGCTGACTCATATCCAGCTTCTCATCCACTGTAACCCCTAGGTCCTTTTCCGCAGAACTGCTGCCTAGCCATTCGGTCCCTAGTCTGTAGCTGTGCATTGGGTTCTTCCGTCCTAAGTGCAGGACCCTGCACTTATCCTTGTTGAACCGCATCAGGTTTCTTTTGGCCCAATCCTCCAATTTGTCTAGGTCCCTCTGTATCCTATCCCTGCCCTCCAGCGTATCTACCACTCCTCCCAGTTTAGTATCATCTGCAAATTTGCTGAGAGTGCAATCCACACCATCCTCCAGATCATTTATGAAGATATTGAACAAAACCGGCCCCAGGACCGACCCCTGGGGCACTCCACTTGACACCGGCTGCCAACTAGACATGGAGCCATTGATCACTACCCGTTGAGCCCGACAATCTAGCCAACTTTCTACCCACCTTATAGTGCATTCATCCAGCCCATACTTCTTTAACTTGCTGACAAGAATACTGTGGGAGACCGTGTCAAAAGCTTTGGTAAAGTCAAGAAACAATACATCCACTGCTTTCCCTTCATCCACAGAATCAGTAATCTCATCATAGAAGGCTATTAGATTAGTCAGGCATGACCTACCCTTGGTGAATCCATGCTGACTGTTCCTGATCACTTTCCTCTCGTGTAAGTGCTTCAGGATTGATTCCTTGAGGACCTTGAGTTAAAATACTCTGTTTAGCAAAAGCCATAATAAGGGTACTAGCAACAAAAATATGTATTTGCTGAAAACTGGCATTCCACAATTGCTGTTTACACAAAATCAGTAAATAAAGGAGAGAAACTAAAATAATATTGATGTATTCTATGACTTTCCATGCCATAAAGTATTAATTAAATACAATCTGCCTTTTCTTCCTTTCTAATGTCATGCAGTAACTTCCGTATTCCTTATATCATTTTAATGATATGATCTATGTACCCATGTGTGATGCAAATGAGTAGTCATACGGCTATATAGTTAATGTTGAGCATGTTGGTAAGTGTTTACAGGATCAGGGCCTTAGAGTTTAATAAGTTGTATTATTTTCACACCATATGATTGATCTGAGGTATTTTACATAATATTTGGGGGCCAATGAATCTTACCTTATCTATACCAGTGTAACAAATGTAGAAAAATAATTTAATATTGTAAAATCATATTTTCAAAATTGTTCTTATACATGCAATAAAAATATTTTAATTACCTCTTTAAGTAATATTTCTGATACTCTTGTTTGCTCACCATGAAGTGTTGGTGAACTTTAACCAGAAACTGATCTTTACCTCTCTGGCTATAGCAGAGCTATCACTCTTCTGTAATATGTCATCCTCGTGATGTTACTACTCTTTATTACGTGTTTCTCCCCCATTCAGAGTTACACAGTTTAGGATGATTTTAATTAAATGGCTTCAAGTTTCAATTAGTATTTTTAGATTAAAAGTTGATTTAATACATGAAAAATATTCATATGCAAAACTAAATCATTCTATAGTATATACACTTACAGAATTATGTATAACAGATTACAAAACAAGCAAAACAATATCATAACCAGCAAAATCATCCTACTTATAGAACTATGGCATTAGCATTACTAAAAAGAAAGTCATTGTTATACCAACAAAAATAGTGTAATTCAGAACTATCAATATTAGTCAAAGTGCTTGGTTTTTAAATATTTTCATGATGTTTTATTCATTCAAACTTCTTCCCAGAGATTATTTTTCTTTTAAAGTCCTATTAAGCCATTGCCAAACTATTATTTAAAAATTGCTTACCGCAAAAATTCCAGTCACCTGTGTACTAATATTTGTGATCATTTAAATGCTTGTAATATAATTGAAAAAAGCAACATTATTTTCACAGACTCCATACTGAGTGTCTACTTGCTGGAATTTATTTAAACTGAAAAACCGGAGAAGGACCTTTCTGAACAGCAGAAAGTAAACACATCACCCGTAAACAACGTATTTAAACCTATCATTAAGAACTATTGCAAACAATTGAATTAATCATTTGGTCTTTAAAATATAATAGATCACATGCATTTTCTAAAGCATTAACACTTCCACTGTTTGCACAGGAACAAATCTTTTTTCAGTTGAACCGCAACAGAATGTAAACCAGATATTGTTTAAGGCCCCTATCCTGCAAACATATACCTGCTTAACTTTACTACTGTAACCCCATTGATTTCAATAGTACTATTCACAGTTGTGAAGTACAGCACATGTATAAGTGTTTGCATGATGAGGGCCTTAGCGGTGTATAATTTAGTGCTTGTTGCTGTTGACTTGAAAATAAATGTTAATTTAAAAAGTGAAATTCCATCTGATGAAAACTATTTAGTCCTTGAAATTTTGTCTGTAGCTGTTGAAAACAAGTATGGTAACAAATAAGAAATTCTGTGATCATTATTTAAGAGCTGCTTATGACTCTCCATGATATCAATATTTTCCATTCACATAGACAAAAATAGAGTTTTTCTAGTATCCTTCAGTGTCTTAGAGATTTCTGATCTTCAGAGCTGGAGAGTAAAGGATACCTTTGTAGTATAGCAAGGCATAGATTCTGTAAAAGGAGAAAAAGTATACTATTTAAAATTTCAGCTGTATGTTCATCAAGTAAACAGTTATATTTAAACCTTGCCCAGAAATAGCTCGATGTCTTCATTTTATTTCAAAGGTGAACTATAACAGCAAATGATTTGTGTACTAGTTTTCATAGATTCTATTGGTCTGTGTTATGCAGAATGTCAACCTAAATGATCATAACTGGCCTTAAAGTTCTTGCCTTAAAATTGAAACTCCATCTACAAAGGTGAATGTATTTTGTGCCTGTCTGACTTCACAGGATTAGCACTTGTAGAAACAATTTTAAAATATATATTTATTGATTTGCAGTTCACTTTTACAAAAAAAACCCAACAAAACACCATAGTGTTTTTATTATTAATAATAATAATAAATTTACATTTGCACCAAAATAAATGAGTATATATCCAATGCCCTGGGCTCCCAGGACAATTTTTAAAGATATATTCATTTTAAAAAAAATCTGTCAATTATCCCAGATCAAACCAAATAACCCAGGAACACCACAAATGAATGGACTTCCTCACATAGGACATCCCCATTACTCATGCACTACACCCTTGTTTTGTACACATCTCCCAGGCCTTTAAGGCCAAATTCTGATCTGATATTTTCTGTTTTTTTCCCCCTCAGTAGTGCTGCTGCTAAGGGAGCGGAGGGGGTGACCCAGCTCTAGAGTATAATTCCAAGTTCAGTGTGGGCCTGTTCTCTACTCAGGGCATCTTGGCATAATAACCACCAAAATTAGGGCCCTACCAAATTCATGGCCATGAAAAATGCATCATGGGCTGTGAAATCTGATCTTTCCCCATGAAATCTGGTCTTTTGTGTGCTTTTACCCTATACTACACAGATTTCACAGGGGAAACCAGCATTTCTCTAACTGGGGGTCCTGACCCAAAAGAGAGTTGCAGGGGAGATCACAAGGTTATTTTAGGGGGGTTATGGTATTGCCACCCTTACTTCTCTCTGCTTTCAGATCAGGGTGGCTGGAGAACAGCAGCTGTTAGGTGGGCACCAGCTCTGAAGGCAGTGCAATACCATACCATGCCACTCTTACTTCTGCACTGCTATCTTCAGAGCTGGGCAGCCAGAGAGTGGCGGCCGCTGATTGAGGGCCCATCTCTACAGGCAGCAGCGCAGAAGGAAGGGTAGCAATACCATACCAGGCCATCCCTACTTCTGTGCTGCTGCCGGCGGTGGCTCTGCCTTCAGAGCTGGGCTCCCAGCCAGCAGCCACCCCTCTCCAGATGCCCAGCTCTGAAGGCAGCGCCACCGCCGGCAGCAGCACAGAAGTAAGTCTAGCAGTACCACCCTAAAAATAACCTTGCAACCCCCACACAACTCCTTTATGAGTCAAGACCCCTAAAATTACAACACTGAAATTTCAAATTTAAATAGCTGAAATCATGAAATTTACGACTTTTAAACTCCTATCACCAAAATGTACCATGACTTTGGTAGGGCCCTAACCATAACGAATTTTGACCCCTCCACAGAGTTTGTATATGTTTGTTCAGATCTAGGGCTCTGATTCCGGCATCTCTCATCAAAACAGATCTGAAAGCTCATCTTCTTTTGAAAAAAAGACACAAAAGAATTTTCACCCTTGTCCAATAGCATATAGAACTTCTACAGCTTTTAAAATTGCATATTTCATGTGCTCTTACATACAATTGTGCTCTTACGCTTGTCTTCACTTTTTATAAAGATTCAGGATATTGTTGATCTCTGTATAAATCCAAGCATATTATTTTGATGTGGCTAGGAAATCTTTATGAAATCTACATTTATATCAGAAATAATGGGAGATTTACTAAAAATTTAGTGCATATACCTCTTTCTTTTATATCTGCAATGTAAGCTTTCATAAATTCTTTCTCAAATTGCTCCCGATCACGTTCACTTTCTATGATGTCTTCGGTATTGTGATACAAGATTGTTTCAAGAGGATTATCCTTAAGGCTTATAAATCTGTAGAAAAAGAAATATTAACATGAAAGGATAACTTCTTAACATGAGCAGCCGAATGTAGTTTGCTATATGTCAGCTATTGATTATGTTACACATTTTTCCCCCCTTCTGAAATTACAAACAGTTTGAATTGATTAGCTCCAGAAATTATATTTACTAACTTGTCTTGTTTGGGTGGATCTCACATACAGTCCATGCATGTGACAACAGGCTAGTCAGTTTTATTAGCCAGTTAACCATACTTAAAAGTAGCAGCTTGCAGGCAGAGGGGGAGTTGTGAAGAACCTATGCTTAAGTAATTGAACAAAAGTGTTTTATAGTCTTTCTATTATGGAGCGAGTAAACATTTTAGGTAGCACTGTCTTTACACTCTGTTCTCCCTAGTACAATTCAGTACATCCATACTGCAATATTTTTTTCTGTCGGAATAGAGTTTTAGCATTTTGGGGCGTCTGTACATATCACACTTCACAACATCTGACCAGCTGTCCCATAATTGTACAGCAACTCCTGATCAGAATAAGAAACTTCAACATAGATCCCATCCTATCCATGTTTCACAGCATTCCAGGATTTAGTCAGAATTCCTTAGCTGATGATGCACACCCTTGGGAGTTAGAGTTACTTCCCAACATCCATTACAACAGAGAAGTTCAGTCTGCATGCTTTTTTGTCATGTTTGTAAATATACTAAACCAATACTTTGAAAATGAAAATCACATGGTTGCACAAACTGCTCAGTAATTCCATGCACAAAGTATGTGTACATAATTCTGAAAATCTGGGCCATCTCTTTAAAGCAACAAAAATTGATTAATCAGTGAAATTTCCACTGTCCTCAAAAGAAAAAATATCATTCCAATTAATCATATGGCATAGTAACACTACCAGGAACTGCTCTTTCATATTCAAATGACTTCAGGTCCTAAATCCTGAGTGTCAAATCAAGACATAGGATTATCATAGTTACAAATGGGAAGGACTTACGAATCCATCGATCTGCAACTATAGGATACAGTCTCTCAACCAAGAATATACACATTATTAAACCGACACAAGCACTGAATGTTGATGAGGCAATAAAGTCTCAGTACAAGTACAAAAGCACACCTTGGTAGTAGGTGAAATATCAGGAACCCTGAGGTAAACTTGTACAATTCCTCACTGGACTTCGGTGATTTCCTTGCCCTTAAAGAGTGGTTCTCATATAAATGAGGTCAGAATTTTGCCCCAGGTTTGGTGAAAGTTGCACAGGTAACAACATACCCAGCCCAGCAAGCATGAACGCAGAATCCAATAAAAGGAAAGGAAAAGAGAATTGTAAAACTGTTTTGAGGACCATTACTGCACTGGGTCACGTACCTTTCTACTTTTGAGTATATTCATTTCTCCCTAACTATTACTTACTTTAAACCTGTGGGTGATTCACAGACATCTGTGGGTATCTCGACCAGATCATCCCCACTAACCACCAGCAAACTGAGCTTTGGCATATTGAGCAAAGCTCGTGGAAGATAAGTCAACTTGTTTTTCTGCAGGAGAAATGTCTGAAGTTCATCAAGCCTAAGGAAGCATAACAGAGAAACATGTCTTAAAAATACAATATATTTTAAAGATCTTTTATTATATATGTGTATCTATTCAAACACCAACTGTTAATTGCTTCCTCTGGGAAAGAAGTATGCAAATATTCACGTGAACCATATGCTTTTCCTTATGCTGTTTTGTATTTTTCACAGAACATTCCATTGACTTCAATGGGAAGTTTCATGCATGGTTTGACAAGATAGATGCTAATAATACACCTGTGAGAAGAACTAAAAGTTGTGCCCAAATCAGAAGCTAGAGTAGCAGTGTGCACTTTCGTGGTGCAGTGAAGGTGTGTGCACACGATGCCATGCCACACAATGTGATGCAAAGTTCTCATGTATCTCATTCTGTCAGAAAGTCATCAAAATATAGGTGGGAACAAAAATATATATGGAAACTACTTATAAGAGTCATGTGACCAGGATTTGGCCTTTATTTAGTTTCCCCAAATATACAAGTACGACTGAAATCAATGTAAAGGACCTAATGTTGTGGTTTAGGGAGTAGGCTCCTTTCATTTGTGTTAAAAGAAAAGGAGTACTTGTGGCACCTTAGAGACTAACCAATTTATTTGAGCATAAGCTTTCGTGAGCTACAGCTCACTTCATCGGATGCATTCAGTGGAAAATACAGTGGGGAGATTTATATACACAGAGACCATGAAACAATGGGTGTTACCATACACACTGTAACGAGAGTGATCACTTAAGGAGAGCTATTACCAGCAGGAGAGCCGGAGGGGTGGGGGGGGACCTTTTGTAGTGATAATCAAGGTGGGCCATTTCCAGCAGTTGACAAGAACGTCTGGGGAACAGTGAGGGGTGGGGGGAATAAACATGGGGAAATAGTTTTACTTTGTGTAATGACCCATCCACTCCCAGTCTTTATTCAAGCCTAAGTTAATTGTATCCAGTTTGCAAATTAATTCCAATTCAACAGTCTCTCGTTGGAGTCTGTTTTTGAAGGTTTTTTTGTTGAAGAATTGCCACTTTTAGGTGTGTAATCGAATGACCAAACAGATTGAAGTACTCTCCGACTGGTTTTTGAATGTAATAATTCTTGACGTCTGATTTGTGTCCATTTATTCTTTTATGTAGAGACTGTCCATTTTGGCCAATGTACACGGCAGAGGGGTATTGCTGGCACATGATGGCATATATCACATTGGTAGATGTGCAGGTGAACGAGCCTCTGATAGTGTGGCTGTTGTGATTAGGCCCTATGATGGTGCCCCCTGAATAGATATGTGGACACAGTTGGCAGCGGGCTTTGTTGCAAGGATAGGTTCCTGGGTTAGTGGTTCTGTTGTGTGGTGTGTGGTTGCTGGTGAATATTTGCTTCAGGGTGGGGGGCTGTCTGTAAGCAAGGACTGGCCTGTCTCCCGAGATCTGTGAGAGTGATGGGTCATCCTTCAGGATAGGTTGTAGATCCTTGATGATGCGTAGGAGAGGTTTTAGTTGGGGGCTGAAGGTGATGGCTAGTGGCGTTCTGTTATTTTCTTTGTTGGGCCTGTCCTGTAGTAGGTGACTTCTGGGTACTCTTCTGGCTCTATCAATCTGTTTCTTCACTTCAGCAGGTGGGTATTGTAGTTGTAAGAATGCTTGATAGAGATCTTGTAGGTGTTTGTCCCTGTCTGAGGGGTTGGAGCAAATGCGGTTGTATCGTAGAGCTTGGCTATAGACAATGGATCGTGTGGTGTGGTCCGGATGAAAGCTGGAGGCATGTAGGTAGGAATAGCAGTCAGTAGGTTTCTGGTATAGGGTGGTGTTTATGTGACCATCGCTTATTAGCACCGTAGTGTCCAGGAAGTGAATCTCTTGTGTGGACTGGTCCAGGCTGAGGTTGATGGTGGGATGGAAATTGTTGAAATCATGGTGAAATTCCTCAAAAGCTTCTTTTCCATGGGTCCAAATGATGAAGATGTCATCAATGTAGTACAAATACAGTAGGGGCATTAGGGGACGAGAGCTGAGGAAACGTTGTTCTAACTCAGGTATAAAAATGTTGGCATACTGTGGGGCCATGTGTTGGGTAATAATAAAAAAGTTCTGTATTAAAATCACAAATGAGTTTGATTCCCCATAGTTTAAATTCCAGGGTATTACTAATTAAGAGGTCTCTTGGTTTTTGGTACTGTTTCTCTCCCTCTCTGTGTGAAACTTGCAAGCTGCTAATTGTGTTAGTACATTCTAAGTCAGAGTCTGTTCTCAAAGCAATTCTTTGTAACAACAACTACTCACACAGAGAGAGACTCAAAGCAATACTCTGTAACAACAGAAACATCACCCAGAGACTCCCCACCCTTTTGTTGTATTCATCTCGCTTTGTTAACAATTGTGATTAAAATAGAGATAGAGGATGTATGTGGATGGATGCTTGGTGTGCATAATAACTGAATGATCAGGGAGGTGTCAGCCTAAGAATCCAGTGTCCATCGGCTGAAGAAGGCGTCAAGTGGAAATAACCAGAGGACCCCCAGAGGACAGACTGGAATCCACCCAACAGCCTCAAGAATAGGAGAACCAAAGAACAAGATAACATCTGGCAGCACAGAGCCATCAGGAATGTGTCATCTGCTGATTGATTCAGCAACAGCATGATGAAGCAATTCCCATAGACTGGCATAGGAAGAAATTCCTATAAAAATGGACTCTAGAAAGTGAGAACTTTGGGGTCTGATTCTGCAAACCAACTTCCAGGAGCATCAGATGAGCATCTGACAAGGCCCTGCTCCCCCCTCATGTCCAGGACACCTCGCCAGTGGCTTGGCATGAGCAACTCTAAGGCTGGTAACTATGATAATAACCTTGCAGAACGAATGTGTTAATAAATATGAAATTGAATGGAATGTTATAGCTATAACTAACTGCTTACTATGATTCTTTCTGTATTCACAATAAATGTGGCATTTTGCCTTTTCCCCTTTAATAAGATCCTGCTGGTTTTTATTTTATTGGTATAACACATGCGGGTACCCATAGCAGTGCCGCTGATTTGAAGGTATACATTGTCCCCAAATGTGAAATAGTTATGGGTGAGGACAAAGTCACAAAGTTCAGCCACCAGGTTTGCCGTGACATTATCGGGGATACTGTTCCTGATGGTTTGTAGTCCATCTTTGTGTGGAATGTTAGTGAAGAGGGCTTCTACATCCATAGTGGCTAGGATGATGTTTTCAGGAAGATCACTGATGGATTGTAGTTTCCTCAGGAAGTCAGTGGTGTCTCGAAGATAGCTGGGAATGCTGGTAGCGTAGGGCCTGAGGAGGGAGCCAGACAATCCCGCTGTCAGGGTGCCAGTGCCTGAGATGATGGGGCTTCCAGGATTTCCAGGTTTATGGATCTTGGGTAGCAGATAGAATATCCCAGGTCGGGGTTCCAGGGGTGTGTCTGTGCGGATTTGTTCTTGTGCTTTTTCAGGGAGTTTCTTGAGCAAATGGTGTAGTTTCTTTTGGTAACCCTCAGAGGGATCAGAGGGTAATGGATTGTAGAAAGTGGTGTTGGAGAGCAGGCTAGCAGCCTCTTGTTCATATTCCGACCTATTCATGATGACGAGAGCACCTCCTTTGTCAGCCTTTTTGATTATGATGTCAGAGTTGTTTCTGAGGCTGTGAATGGCATTACATACCTATTTTTGTTCTGCACGGCTGAGGTTATGGGGCAAGTGATGCTGCTTTTCCACAATTTCAGCCCGTGCACGTCGGCAGAAGCACTCTTTGTAGAAGTCCAGTCTGTTGTTTCGACCTTCAGGAGGCTTCCTCCCAGAATCCTTCTTTTTGTAGTCTTGGTAGGAAGCTCTCTGTGGGTTAGTATGTTGTTCAGAGGTGTGTTGGAAATATTCCTTGAGTCAGAGTCGTCGAAAATAGGATTCTAGGTCATCACAGAACTGTATCATGTTCGTGGGGATGGAGGGGCAGAAGGAGAGGCCCCGAGACAGGACAGATTCTTCTGCTGGGCTAAGAGTATAGTTGGATAGATTAACAATATTGCTGGGTGGGTTAAGGGAACGACTGTTGTGGCCCCTTGTGGCACGTAGTAGTTTAAATAGTTTAGTGTCCTTTTTCTTTTGTAGAGAAGCAAAGTGTGTGCTGTAAATGGCTTGTCTAGTTTTTGTAAAGACCAGCCACGAGGAAGTTTGTGTGGAAGGTTGTTTTTTTATGAGTATCCAGTTTTGAGAGCTCATTCTTAATCTTTCCCTATTTGCTGTGGAGGATTGTTGATAAGGTGGTTCTGCAGTTTTTTTGAGAGCGTGTGGCACAAGCTGTCAGCATAGTCTGTGTGGCATGTAGATTATGTAATGGATTTTTTACCTTCAGTCCATGTTTATTCCCCCCCACACACACACCCCATTCCTCAGACGTTCTTGTCAACTGCTGGAAATGGCCCACCTTGATTATCACTACAAAAGATCCCGCCCCCGCTCTCCTGCTGGTAATAGCTCACCTTAAGTGATCACTCTGGTTACAGTGTATATGGTAACACCCATTGTTTCATGTTCTCTAGGTATATAAATCTCCCCACTGTATTTTCCACTGAATGCATCCGATGAAGTGAGCTATAGCTCACGAAAGCTTATGCTCAAATAAATTTGTTAGTCTCTAAGATGCCACAAGTCCTCCTTTTCTTTTTGCAGATACAGACTAACACGGCTGCTACTCTGAAACCGTTCACTTGTGTTGTGCCCCTTGTCCTTTCTTCACACAATAGTAATTTGCGGCTGAACATTTGCTCTTGAGAGTGAATGTGGGGGCCAGAACTATAAAACCCGAGGAACCATTGTTTTTCTCATTCACCCCGTATAGGTGCTGGTTCTACTGCGAGAATAGTGATGCAGCTGTATTGCATGAGAGACTCACACATTTCCTTTGAGTTCCAGAAGGTATGGCAGGTGATGCTTCAGTACATTAGACAGTGTTTCTAACTCTCATGATTTTTATTGGGAACCTCATGATATTTGGTGTTTTTCTTAAAGCTCCAGTGGCTGGAATCAGCAGATTGCAGAATAATCTCAACATTATATAGAGAGAGAGAAAGAGTAAAAGTTTCTAATCCTCATCCTTGCAGAGAAAAGATTGAAGCAAGAGCACTCTGAAATCTCAAAAACCAGAAGGTTAATAAAAAAAACCCAAAATGTATAAATATTAAAATTCATTATTTTTAATCCAATCTCTTGATTTAGAGGGGCCTAGCTGAGAGTTTTAATATTTGGAGTTAGCAATGCTAGGTTACCAGTTGGAAGAAACTTTGTAATGGGTTGGGTTAAAACCCCATTGATGTTGATAGGCGTGAACTCACGCTTTAGTTATCACAACTGTAAACATATGTCCCATCTGAGATCAAAGGTGTGTATGAACTCACTCAGGAGCTTATGGGTTGAGTATTGCTTGGGTCAGGAGGGGTGTGTGACAAACAAATACTGAGGTCACAGGCAAGAACAGAGAGAAAGAAGCAAAGGAAATGAAGCAAGAAAGCCAAGTAGTAGCCCGTGAGCACAGTGTGACCCTGGAAAAAGCAAGAGAGAGAGTGAAACCAGATATTATAGGGATAACAGAAAAATGGTAGAATAGTAGTCGTGGCTAGATTATAGCTATTGAAGGGTATTTCCTGTTCAGGAAAGAAAGAAAAAAAATAGTGAAGTAGCATTGTATATTAATGATGAGGTACACTGTAAAGAAATTAGAAGTGATGGAATGGATAAAATGGAATCTATTTGGTTCAAAATCACTTTGGGGAAGAAATCTAACTAATGCTCCACTGGGATAGATCTTGGGGTATGCTACAGCCCCCCAGGATCTGATATGGATATGGATGGAGACCTCTTTAATATTTGTAATGAAATAAATACTACTTGGAATTGTGTGATTATAGGAAACTTTAATTTCTTAAAAAGCAAAGGAGTACTTGTGGCACCTTAGAGAATAACAGATTTATTTGAGCATAAGCTTTCGTGAGCTACAGCTCACTTCATCGGATGCATTTTACAGCTCACTTCATCGGATGCATTCACTGAATGCATCCGATGAAGTGAGCTGTAGCTCATGAAAGCTTATGTTCAAATAAATTGGTTAGTCTCTATGGTGCCACAAGTACTCCTTTTCTTTTTGCGAATACAGACTAACACAGCTGCTACTGTGAAACCTTTAATTTCTTGGATATCCATTGGAGGACAAGTGCTACTAATAATGTTAGAGCCCAGATATTCCTGGATGTGATAGCTGACAGATTTCTTGCATCAAAGTCACTGAACCAACAACAGGTGATGCCATTTTAGATTTAGTATTAGTAAGTACCAAGGACCTCACAGATGAATTGGTTGTCGTTCTTGATTCAAGTGATCATGAGCTAATTCAGTTTAAACTAAATGGAAGGATAAAAATAGGTATGTAACTGGGATCCTTGATTTCAAAATGGCAATCTTAAAAAACTTATGGGAGGTATTTAGGGAAGTGGACTGGACTGAAGAACAAAAGGATCTGAATGTGGAAAAGGCTTGCAATTCCTTTAAGTCAAAGTTGCATAAGCTATCTGGTGCCAGCATCCCAAGCAAAGATGGGGGGAAATTGTGGGGAAGGGTTGCAGACCAAACTAGATGAACAAGCATCTCAAACAGGTTATTAAGAGAAAGCAGAAATCCTAAAAGGAATGGAAGATGGTATGGATCAGCAAGGAATGCTACCTCTTGGAGGTCAGCAGGTGTAGGGGAAAAAAGTGAGAACTGCCAAAAGCCAAGCAGAGTTGCACCTTGCAAAGGAAATTAAAAACAATTAAACCCAAGGTTCTTTAGCCATATAAATAAAAAGAAAACAAGAAAAGAAGTGGGACTGCTAAGCTCTGAGGATGGGGTGGAGATCAAAGATAATATAGGCAAGGCCCAACACCTAAATGAATATTTTGCCTCAGCTTTTAATAAGGGTAATGAGGAGCCTTGGGGTACTGCTAGGGTGGCTAATGAAAACGAGGACATGGAAGTAGAAAATACCACATCTGAGGTGGAAGTCAAACTCAAACAGCTCACTGGCCAAATTGGGGGAGCCAAATAATCTCCATCCAAGAATATTACAGGAGCTGGGAAGTGAAATTACAAGCCCAATAGCAAGGATTTGTAATGATTTTGTTGGGAGGAGGGTGGAAATTTAAAATTCATACAGATAAGTTTGCTTCCCTTCTGATATTTATCAGGCTCTATGAGCCACATTAAGCATGCTTTGGCTTGACCTTTCTCCCCACCTCGTATTCCTTTCTGTGTAGCTGCACAGCTGCTGCCCCGTCAGTTGCAAGTTTGCCGCTTCTATCTCTACCCAGAACATTATGTTGCTCAGGAATAAGACAGGAAGAGCAACTAGCTAACCACAAAACAGGGACATTGACTACACACCATGTGGTCAACAAACTGGAAAACTGAGGAAAATATATTTTGTTCTCCAATATCTTTCAGTAATGGAAATGATAGGCTTTACTTGTAAAATACTAGATACATTTGCAGATCGAAATGGAGTTTTCCAGTGATGATGTCCCTTTCAAACAATAATTGGTAAATTCAAATTTGCTGGTTACTGCCATGTTACTTTCTAGACAAATTTTCTAGTTCATGAGCCTATTTATGAAATGTAAGGAACTACCTGTCTATATCTTGTGGGAGATCTTTCAGTTTGTTGTTGCTAATATCCAGCCAGTGCAAACTTGACATCCGGAGTATACAAATTGGAATAGTGGGGAACTTGTTTGCTGACACATCCACAAATGTGACTTGTTTCAAGTTACTTAACTGGAAAGAAACAATGCAGCATTTTAGGTACATTCTACAGAATATCTTATGAGCAAATCATTAAACTCTTCAAATAAATATTATTGCTTCTCCAGATCACTTGGAGCATTCAGGATTGTATAATGTTTCTGATTTGTACTCAGCTTTATGCCACACACATCACACCCATCATTGTTCAGGTAGAGGGATACCAGACATAATTCCCTCCAAAACTTTTCAACACCTCTAAATCCACCAGACCTCTAAAATGAAATGTTATTTCCCCTTGTAAAAAGCCTGGAGTCTGGGAAAACAGCAACTGGGACAAGGTATTGACCCTGGCCTTTCCCCCAAATAGTACAGAAAACTAACAACCAGTAGATAAAACTGTTTTGATAACTAATAGACTTCGTTATTACACACTATATAGATACTAAACAGTCATTTTTAAAAACACCATGGAGGTTTTATCAATATATCTTCTATTTACTTTAAATAGACTTCTTTGACTATAAACCCATGTAATGCATTGAAAATGTTTAGCCAAAAGACAACTTGAGAACTGCAACTTTACCAGTTCACATCAGCCTAGAATATAATCCAATATTTTTTTTAAGTAAAGCTGTTTAAAAATACATTTTCTGAGTCCCAAACTAAATATATATATATAAATGCATTAAATCCTTTTATTAGAAGACCTGTCAAAGGAATAACATTTTTAAATAATAAACTGCTAATGTTTCCAAGGTTAACTACAAATGTAAAGTAGACCAGTTTAAGAATTAAATGTGTTAAATGAAGGGCTCTGTGTACTAAATCCATTATTTACAGTAGGGCCGTCGATTAATCGCAGTTAACTCACACGATTAACTCAAAAAAATTAATTGTGATTAAAAAAATTAATCGTGATTATTCACAGTTTTAATCACACTGTTAAACAATAGAATACCAATTGAAATTTATTAAATATTTTTGGATGTTTTTCTACATTTTCAAATATATTGATGCTGCATGACTGCGTGTTATGAGAATAGCTATTTTTCCATTTATTATATGCTATTGCCAAAAGATCATTTTAATATTTAATTTTGTTTTTCTTCAGAGTTTATAATCCCACAAAAATGAATTTGGCACAGAAATATGATTGTCTTGATACAAAACTTTGGCTGGGCATGCGACACAATATATGGGGCTCTAATTATATTGTCTAGGCTACAAGCCCTCATTGCGCTTTCTTTTAGGGCAATATGAAACTAAATCTATATGGTTTCTACACAGTGTTCCAGCAAAATGGAGTTTTGATTTAATCTGTCACTAGAATGCTACCAACAAACCTCTGGGGAATATGACACACTGGAAATTATGGCAGCTACGTTTTATATTTACTAAAGAAAACGCTATATATATTTATTTCCTTTTGAAAGACTAATGGATTTTTGCACCTCCTACAACATTTCATTTATAAACAAGCCTGCCAACCTTATCGTTTTTATTTAAGCTGTTTATTTTTGCTATTTAACTTTGTTATCTGACTTTGAATCAGTCAGAATATAGGCTTTATGCAAGCTCCATTTTAAACACTAGCTGCATTTGACAGTCAAACTACCTGGCCACAGTTATTGCGGTCCTTACTGTTAATCATAATTGTCATCTTTATTTGACAAACTACCCATATTGCTTCTTATCTTAATAATTTTGCCTTTAAAGAAAATAGTCTTTGCAGCATTCCAGAGCTCCACTGCTTTTCTTTTCTCTGACAGTTAAAGTTTCAGTTGAGAGAAAAGGACACCGTGTCCCTGAGTTGAATGAGTTGTTTGATTAATGGGTGTGTTTTTATTTCTGCTTTATTTTTGTCATTGAAAGGGATTTACTGATAAGGTCTGTTGCTTGTGGTTTTAGTATGAGCTGCCCATTTCACGGCATAAGCAAATGCAAAAATCTGAAATTATATCAATACCTAGCCAAAAAAACCCAACATTAAATTAAATACAAATATTCTATGGCAGAAACAATCTGACTAAAACCAACATAAGCCAGGAAATACAGAGAATTAACCCAGCTATGCTCAACTGCTTTCAGTTCTCTCCAAACAATTGGTGACCTAACACATGAGGAGCCCAATTTTGCAAGAAAATCCTGGCTCCATTGAAGTCAACATGAGTTTGGCATCATTGATTTTAATGAGGCCAGGATGTCACCCAACCTCTCCTGCCAGGTTTGGATGGCACTCAACACCTTGCAGGAGGCACTCAGTAATTTGCAGGATTGGGACACATCTGTGCTACAATACCGATGACAAGAGAACAACTCAGGTCAATTCTTTAACTCTTAGCTAACTGGCTCTTGTCAGTTTAAACCACACCCTTAACATTTCTTTTGTATGTATTTTTAAAAATTAATTATTAATGATTATTATTATTATTACCACCAAGGTTTTTTGCAAAAGAGTACAGCAGTTAGCAGGGAGTTGGTAACAAGAAGCATACCCTATTCTCCACCAGAGACAGGATGCTAGATGAGACTGCGGCAAAACCATTCCTAGGGTTAGAGTTTGTGATTTCATCAACTCAGGATCTTGACAGTAACATAAAGAAACTCACCCCAAAGTCTTAACATAGGGGCAGGTTCCTAACTAGATGACAGAATTCTGGTAATTAAAGCATGTTAAATTGGTCCCAAAAGATTTTCAGAGGCATTGGACACCCTTATCTTGTACCACTGGAGTCAATCAGAGCAGCACATCTGAAAATCAGGCCACATTTATTTTGATGCCTAATTGTGAATTTAGGAGTTTAACTTTAGGCACCCAAGTTTTAAAATGTTGGCCCTATTTCCTTTCACCCTTTTATCTTTAAAAAATTACATATCACTTAAAGAAAACAGTGATGAAGTAAAATGTCTCATGTGTGATTTGAAAAACAAACAAAAATGCCAAATATTTCAAAGAATGAGTAAACCGGCTGCATATAAAATACTAATTATTACTGTAACATTGGTACTTGACCTACAGTAGAATGTAAAAATGCCATCAGGACTACGCTGGGGGTGAGAAGAAAAACAACCATGTACTCATTGTTTTTATTATTTATTTATATTGCAGTAGCACCTGGAGAACCCAGCCACACTGTGCTAGGTACTGTGCGCACACTGTATAATAAAATGATGGTCTCTGCTCCAGTGTTAGTTCTGTAGCTCTGGCAGGACCAATCCTTCTCCCGTTGAGTATGTCTGCAGTGCAATCAGTGGTGTGACAACAGCATGTATAGACATATCCGAGCTAGCTTTGATCTAACTAGCTTGAACAACAATAGCAGTGAAGTTGCAGCAGCATAGGTGGCAGCAGAGATTAGCCCACAAGTACCCACGGTCCCAAGCACGCTTGCATTGCTATTGCTACACAAGCTAGCTAGATCAGAGCTAGAACAGGGATGTCTAGAGGCAGTCATACATCTGATCACAATGTAGACAAAGTCAATAGCAAAACTACCACTGACACTGAAAGCAGCAGGATTACTAGACTATGCAAACAGCCATAAAAAGCCATGATGTGTGGAAGTGTTTTAATTGGTTTTACATTTTTCCTTTGTTCCATTGATTCCTGTACTTTTGTTTCATCCCTTGATCATACATACATGATTGAAGAACTGTGTGGTAATAACAAAAGCACTATTCTGCATGAAGACCTGATCCAGCAAGAAATTTAAGCACACACTTACATTTAAGTATGTAAATCCATTTCAGTCAATGAGACTACAAAGGTGCTTAAAATTAAGCATGTGCCTAAGTGCTTTGCTGGATTTGGGCCATATCAAGGGCCAATATCCCAAAAGGTTACTTCCTGGTGATTAGAGTTATAAATTATAAATCTTCATACTGCTAGTACTCCAACCACATGTAATCTACACATATTGATGCAATTTGCCAACGCAAAACAGCTCTGTTTTCTAGATCTCCAAATCATGTAGTGTAGGAACATGAGGGGGTGAAAATCTAGCGCCACTGAAGTCAACAACAAAACTCCCACTTACTTACCTGGACCTTGAAATTCGCACCAAGGGCTTATTTTTCATATTCTTTAATTAAAAACACTAGTTAGAAGAGCCTTGTTAATAGTATTGCATATTATTTGACCTCTAAGTAATGTTCTGGTGGTAAATATCTTTTGATTTTCACAGATCTCTTTTAAAATATATTCTGCTCCATCACCAATAAATGAAAAAAAATGTATGTCCACTTTTATAACAGAACAGGTACAAATGCACCATTTTGTTATGCTCCCTCTGCACACTGCAGCAGCAATTAATGGAGAAATACGATTAGAGTGACACAGACGTAATGATATAAACACACAAACAAAAACATTTTGGCACAACCAGGCACTATATCCACTAAAGTTGTCATTTTGTTTGTTAAAAATGGTCATATTCATTTTAGATCTTACAGAAACACACAGTAAATCAATCAATATTTGCCACAGGGAGAATGAAAAAAAAATCAGAAGGAAGTAAATTTTATTTTCAAGCAGCCAGAAAGAATATTATAAACCAAGAAGATGACAAATGCACTAAGAACTGTAAAGCACTGGTTGACAGTTTTCTTTTAGGTTGGTAAACTAGTAACGACTCACTTTAGAAGATATACAGAGGACATTTAAAGAGACAGTACAGTACAATAGAATGTTGTCAAAGGATAATATTGGCGGATGCTAAAAAAAAATCAAAAAAAGATGAGAAATGTTAAGGCAAAGCTGAAAGGCACTGATCCTGTGCCTCAGTACTGTTACAGTTGCTGGCTGATATACAGGAGATATATTTTTTCTGATGGATATTGGTGTGGTGCAGTGACAATAGCTTACTGTACCACTGTGGAATTGTTGATTCTGATTAACTAAGAAACCAGGCTTTTGGGGTGCTTCAGCCAATCAGAGACCAGCTGTTCTATAAAAGTAAACGTCTTTGTTTTAAAGAATAAATTGTTTTTATTAATGAATCATAGTTTAAAACAAAACTTTTAGAGGTAAAATTCAGGAACAGTCTCCCTGTTTTTAGGAGCTGAGAACAGAGGAATAAAAATGGTCTTGTAGTTATGGAACAGGACTAGACGTTAAAATCTTTGGGTTCCATTCCTAAGTGTCAGACTTCCTGTATCATACTGGGAATCAATCACTCTCTGCTTCAGTATCCTTATCTGTAGAAATGGGAGTGATAATACTTTCTCTATACCTCACAATGGCTTTGTCAACCTTAGTTCACTAGCCTTTGAGAGGTCCTTATCTATTATGTTGATGAGCACCACAGACATGTCGATAAATAATAATGAGAGCAGGCAAAAGTACTCCCGCTCTAGGGTGACCAGACAGCAAATGTTAAAAATCGGGATGGGGGTGGGGGGTAATAGGAGCCCATATAAGAAAAAGAACCAAAAATCAGGACTGTCCCTATAAAATCGGGACATCTGGTCACCCTATCCTGCTCAGTCTTTGGTGGAAAAGGCTCCACAATTAGGGTTGTCACAAGAGGGATAAACCTGTCCCACTCTTTAAGAGATCAGGTGTAAAACTCAGCTGACCCAGTCCACAACAGTGGACGACCTTTTCAGTGCTGCCTGTTGTCTATCGTCAAATATGGCTCATTTTCTTAATGTAGGTAGATCCACAGAATCTGCCTTTGGGTGTGACCGCCACATTTCATGAGCCTGAAATTGGGCAAAATTTCAACAATTAACCTGGCAATTCATAGTCTTGTCCCCTGCCAGGATTTCAGCAGTCTCCCTCCTTCACCCACGCAGAGTACTCTCAGATTTGCACTTCCATTCCAGAGGTTTTCTTTTTAAACTTTTTATGCACAGATCCAATTATAGCTAGAATGGCCTTGAGTGGAGTAACTGCTTTTACTGTGCTTCAATTAATTACCACCACCAGGCTAGCATGGAATGTTTTCATCTCATCTACCCTGTTTATTATCCTGCATTATTCTTTTTCTAGCCACACAATTCTCAATATTTGTAACGTAACAGGTTTCTTTATGTTCTGCCCCTGTATGCATGCACAAAAACTCTATAAGGCATGTACCACTAGGGGATTCAGAAAGAGGAGATGGAACTATGGCTCCACTCCTCTCTTCCCTAGCTGGGAGAACTGGCTGGCTGAAGAAGAGTGTGCACACTGCCCCCTCTCGACAAGTGGCACAGTGCTCATGAGGACACACCCATAAGACTACCTTACAAGGACCTTCTTGTACACCAAGGAGTCAGCCCTCAGCACAAAGCCTCCAGCAGTTCCCACTGGGTCACTGCCACTCTGCACCACCCTAACTCAGGGCTGTATCCCAAAGACACAAACAGCCCACAGAATACATTGTGTTAACAGAATTCACAAATGTATTCATTTGTTACAAATGTCTGCTGATGGAAATACAATTGACTTAGATGCTAGAACATTTACTTCTTTAGATTAGTAATAAATAAAATAAAATAAAATAATAATAAATTATCCTGCTCAATATTTAGCCAGCTGGTTCAGCCCTGAACAAGCAATCTCTATATGGAGAAGCAGTGAATCAAACAGAATTATGTGCTCCTTTTCTTTTTGCGAATACAGACTACCACTGCTGCTACTCTGAAACAATACAGTTGAATAAATATTCCTATGTAAAATCAAAGAGTGAGGTCCTCACCCCTGCGCTGGCTCTTTTACCCCAGTTAAAGGTCTGGAGCAGGATAAAGGGGTCCTAAAAAAACCCAAGTTCCAGCTGAGGGTGGTTTCCTCCAGCACAGACACTGCAGAGACAACCAGAAGGCTGCCTTCCAAGGACCCCCTCACAAGCCCTGGTGTAGGGGGCATGCCAAGGGTGGGAGAGGCACCTTGAGGTGGAGTCACAGCACACAGTGCTTCAGAAATTCCAAGCAGTGCTGCCACCCATCGGGCAGTCCAGAGAAGCAGCTATAACTTGGATATGCTCCGAGTGCAGTCTAAGTAATGTCAGGAGCTTCTCGAACCCCCAGATGAGCCAAGGCTCAAAGCTACCTTAGCCACTCCTCCCCCAGGCTGCCAGTTTTGTGCTGTCCATACGCACCTTCCAAAAAAGTCTATTTCACAACCCATGTCCTCTGGGAACCTTTTCCTAATGTGTTGCCTAAACTTTTCTTTGCTTAGCTCTGTGCAATTGCTGATGATGTGTATTCCCAGAAGCGTTAATCTGTATTAGCCAATTGAATAGTTCTGCATAGTTGTGTATAATTTGTATACTGTCACAGAATATTTTCTGTGCAGATAGCATTTCAGTAATACCTACAGCGTAACATGGATATATCAGAACATGGGGTTGGGGTAAGGAAACTGTGGATAATGAACAAATATTTAAGTGAACAAAATTCATTATGATTAATGGTACATATCTGAAATATTTGAGTTTACATGATGGTATATGAAATTCAGTGCTGACAAATATACACTGGAAGAAATAATGTCAATTACTAACATGCACATTGCTGATTACTAAATTAACTGGAACCCAGGGGGGATGGAAAGATAATTATTTTGGTGAATGAAAACTTCTGTTCAATGTACACTGGTGGTCAAAGAAAATACTACTTTAATACATAAGGAGTGGGATATATTAGAACAGTGAAATTATTATAGTGCCACTATATATATCAATAGTACATCTTGACCTGCAATACTATGTTCCCGTCCGGTCACTCTGTCTTCAAGAAAGATACAGTAAAAATAGAAGGGGTCCAGGGATGAACAACAAAAACTATCAGAGGAATGGAAAGAAATTTTCTCTATCATCTTTACTGAATATTTGCAGTAATACCCAAAGATCTCAATCAAGCTGAAGAAAAATTGAACAGACGATAACACTTTAGTTTAAAGAGCTGATGAAGAAAAATAAATTTTCAGAACAATGAACAATAGAGAAATGGTAAATCAGCTGCTCCTATATATATTCCCTTATAAACACAAGAACAAGAAGGATGAATCCAAAAAGGAAATAGTTTTCTTTACATAATTAACCTATGGAACTTGCTGCTATAGAATCACAGGACTGGAAGGGACCTCGAGAGGTCATCTAGTCCAGTCCCCTGCACTCATGGCAAGACTAAGTATTATCTAGACCATCCCTGACAGCTGTTTGCCTAACCTGCTCTTAAAAATCTCCAATAATGGAGATTCCACAACCTCCCTAGGCAATTTATTCCAGTGCTTAACCACCCTGACAGTTAGGAAGTTTTTCCTGATGTCCAAGCTAAACCTCCCTTGCTGCAATTTAAGTCCATGGCTTCTTGTCCTATCATCAGCGGTTAAGAAGAATAATTTTTCTCCCTCCTTCTTGTAACAACCTTTTATGTACTTGAAAACTATTATCATGTCCCCTCTCAGTCTTCTCTTTTCCAGATTAAACAAACCCAATTTTTTCAATCTTCCCTCACACGGCATGTTTTCTAGACCTTTAAATCATTTTTGTTGCTCTTCTCTGGACTTTATCCAATTTGTCCACATCTTTCCTGAAATGTGGTGCCCAGAACTGGACACAATACTCCAATTGAGGCCTAATCAGCATGGAGTAGAGCGGAAGAATAACTTCTCGTGTCTTGCTTACAACACTCTTGCTAATACATCCCAGATTGATGTTCCGTTTTTTTGCAACAGTATTACATGGTTGACTCATATTTAGTTTGTGGTCCACTATGACCCCAGATCCGCAGTACTCCTTCCTAGGCAGTCATTTCCCATTTTGTATGTGTGGAACTGAGTGTTCCTTGCTAAGTGGAGTACTTTGTATTTGTCCTTATTGAATTTCATCCTATTTATGTCAGAACATTTCTTCAGTCTGTTCAGATCATTTTGAATTATAATCCTATCCTCCAAAGCACTTGCAACCCCTCCCAGCTTGGTATCGTCCGCAAACTTTATAAGTGTATTACTGAGTCGAAGAGATTAGCAGGGTTCTGAAGAGGATTTGACATTTATACAGATAATGAAAACATCCACAGGTACATTAGATAGGATAGAAAAATAAGGGATATAAACCTTCATGCTTCAGGACGTGTCAACTACTACCTGCCTGGGGCTAGGAAAAAATTTCTCCAAGGGGCTGGTTATTCCATTATGATCCATGATAGGGACACAACCTTTTGAGGAATCTGTTAGAAGCCACAGTCAGATAGGATATTGAACTAGATGGACGACTGATCTGCTCTTGATAATAATCCTATATATATAAATTCTGAATGTTTTACTAATTCAGCAATTCATTTGGACTAAAATGTTTGAAGGCTCTTCTGGGGTGAAGATATAGATATGATTAGCATTCGGTGTAGAATCTGCCAAGAAATAAGACCTTGAACCAGCAAAGCCTTTAAGCATTTGCTTAACTGCAATAGGACTGCTCCCATTAAAATTAAGCATGTGCTTAAGTGATGTATTGGACTAAGGTCTAAGAAAACAAAAATCACATTTCAAAGCACTGACTCCTCTCTGACTTCCCATGAATACATTCCTTTCTGCGGCAAAGCTGGAGAGCAGTCAGGAGAGACCAGATCATGGCTTCCTTCACAGAAGATGCACAAGCTCCTTTATGCAATTTTAAAATGCTGTGCCACAGCCAATGGAAACTCAGGAAATTAAAAATGTACATAATTGATTGCTATTTATCTTCTTATAAGATAACATCACTGCATTAAAGCAGTAGTTCTAGACAACTTACAGATCCCCCATGCTTCTTACAGTCAACAGCATCCAAATTAATGTTGACGCCCTCTACTCTTAAATGTAGAGCCAGATTTTCAAAAGTGTTCAGCTTCTACAATCAAGATCAAATTTTCAAAACACGCAACTGTCATTTGGGAACCTAAAAGAAATAGCCAGATTTTCAGAAGAGTCTGCCGTACCCAGTAGTTCCCATTGTTTTCATCCTCAGAAGTTGGCATCTCAATGGCATTGCAATACTTTTGAAAATCTTTTCACTTAATTTAGGTGTCTGACTAGGAGCCACTGGATGCTGAGCTCTTTTGAAAATCTGATCCTTAATAAAATATATATTTTTTTCTATTACAGTAGCACATAAAGGCCCCCAGCTGAGATCCAGGTCCCATTGTGCTAGGTGCTATACAAATAGAGTAAGAGTCTCTTCATAAAACCCAGGTTTCCTGATTCTCAATCCTATGACACATCTGTTCAGACCACTCTGCTTCCCAATTTATTTTTAACAGTCCTGTTCAACTTTCAAGATTTGTTCTGGTAATGTAGTATGATCATTGGGAAACATTAAGATTATTTGTTTTCTAAAAACCTCATTTTTTTAAATTGTACTGTAGCTCCTGGACTCCATCTGTTCTTAACTGCAACAGTAGGTCCTTCAATCAAGTGCCTGTAAATTTTTTCATTGCCTCTAGCCATCTCTTCAGAGACCATTTTGTATTATGTAATATTCTGAGGTCTTGGTGCCAGCTTCTGAGGATGAAAATCTTTCAACTATATTAAAAGTAATTTCAGGGAGTAAGACTTTCTTTAACCCTTTTCCTGCCCCCAAGAGAGACCTCCAGAAATAAACAACAACTGCAACAAAAGCACAACTGGTGGAACAGGGGCTAAGACACACACCTGACCCTCCAAATATCTAACTACTAATTCATTCTAGTAAAAGCATTGCAACATAGGATTAGCAATATCAGATCAGTCCAACAGACTATCTCTAGCAGTGGCCAATATCCGATATGTCAGAGAAAGGGAAAAAAAAACAATAAAACAAAAATATCCAACATCAATTTTGCAAAACTTTACATGGTGACAAAAATCTTTCTTTATCCCTGAAGTTATCTGCTTATACCCTGAAGAATGAGATTTAATTAACCTTATCATAGCCTGCATAACTATAAATGATATTGTTCATAAAATTTTCCAGGGCTTTCTAGTATTCAGCCACAATAACTGGCTCAATGGCATGCTGCAGCAATGAATTTCATAGGTTGCCTATCAGCTGTATGAAGAAGCATTTCTTTACATTTGTTCTAAATTTACCAGCCATCAGTTTCATAATATAAGATTCATTGTCCTTTCCATGTCACTTCTGATATATTACAGGGCCCAGCTCTGTGAGGTACTGGGTGTCTTCTGCTAGGTTCTGAGAGGAAAGGAAAAGATATAATGATTGAGGGGAACATAAAGAGGGACAGGGAGAATGAAGCTGGCCACAGAGAGACAATGAGGGAGTGAGGCAGAAGGAGGTTGGAGCAAACAACCAATACATAGATGGAAAAGAAAAGTTCACAACATGCACCTAATCAGACATAGAAGCCTTCACTTTTAGCAAACAATGCCTCCTTGGATTCATTTGGGGGTCCAGAATCACCCACAGTTGTAAAACTCTTGCATAGTGTGTGGACACTTGATAATTGTCCTGTTCTGTTCATTCCCTTTGACACATCTGGCATTACTGGGCTAGATGGACCATTGGTCTGACCCAGTATGAACATTCTTATGTTCTTATGATGAAACTCTTCAACAACAGGAACAGTAACCACCCTGTGTCTTCAGTCTACTTCCGCCAAGCTGCTAGCATCACTTCTATTATATGTAGGCTCTGCGTCAGCCAACCTGTTCACCTTTAAGTCCCAATCTTTGCCTGACACTGAAAAAGTACAGATACAACATCATCCAGGTAAAATGGAAAAATAATATGGAGCTGTGCGTCACGAACTGGGGCATGGGCAGTCAGGCCTGGAGGTCAGATCAGTGGCAGTCAGAGGCTGGGAGCCTTTCATTACCATTACCTTTCATTGGCAGAGGGCACATCAAACCATAACTCACATCAAGCTTGACATACTTATTGCCTTAACACACTGTTGAAATAATCTGTATCTAAAAGGTGTCATGTAAGATGTTATATTTAGTGAGGTGTCATATGATTTAGTTGGGGTTGGTCCTGCTTGAACAGGGGGTTAGACTGGATGACCTCCTGAGGCCTCTTCCAACCCTCATCTTCTATGATTCTATGATATGCAAACTGATAACACATTGGTCATGAATATTATTGTGTGATGTAGGTACTGGCGGTGTATAAAGAACTTTAGATCTGTGTTGAAAATACGTTCTTAAAAGGTGTTTAGCAAGCAGTGTATAAGACCAACCAATCCAAGACAAAGATCATTGTTTCCTCTGTTTTCCAGTGTCTCCAATGTAAACAGACAGGTAATATCTCAGGAGGGCAATGAAAAGTACATATACGTGTAAGTTAAACTAAGCCATCAAGCTTAAGAGGGGGAAGACCGCTTAATGATCATGACAGCGGATGGAGCCTGCACTCCCAGGAAGCTTTCTGGCTCTTGAAACAGAGACAATAGACTTTGGGAATTATAAGCAAAGTCCAAAAAAAAAAAGCCTTTTTATCATCCATCACCTGGGTGACAAAGGGGAAGCAGCGCCCCTTAAGCTCATGAAAAGTAGATCTTCTTGGCCTGAAAACCAAGAGTAGCTGGAACTCACTATAGGTGAGAAACCCGCTTAGACAAAGATTGTAACTTGCTGAAGTTGTTTTAGTCACTAAAAAGTGTGTTTTGTTTTGTTTCACTGTAGGCATATCTGGTTATTGTCATTCAAATTTCGGTTCTTTGTTAATAAACATTCTTGTTTTATTACAAAACCATCTCAGTGCTGTGTATTAAACTGAAGGATGAAATCCTCAGCTAAACTAACAGGCTGGTGTCAGCTCTGTCTCTTTGGAGGCAGCGAATGTAATAATTTCTGAGTATCCAGTGAGAGGGACTGGACACTGCAAGGGAGATGGTTTTGGACACACTTGGGACTGGAAAGGCTGTTGCTGTCACTCTGCAAGGAGTAATGAGGCTGATGGAAGCCAGGGTGAAAACATTGTATTGTAAGCAGGCTGCTAGTGTCAGTGCTCAGAGCCAAAGCCACACAGCACAGAAGCACCTAGGGTTCCAGGGCAGGCAATGACAGAACACCTTAATGGTCTAGGTGAAACCCCAAAGCTTCACAGAGGCCACAAACAGAGCCAAAGTTCAAAGCCACTGCCAGCGATAAGGAGTCAGAGCTGGAGCAAGGCAGCAGGGCTGGAGCTGGTCAAAAATAAGGCAGGAGCGGGACCGGGAACAAGGCAGGCACAGAAGCGATTATAGCTGCAGGCGTAAGCATTACGTTTCCAGCAGCCTGCCACCACTACTGCTAAGCTTAAATGCACACCTGATGGCTCCTTCCAGCCAACAGGGCAGGCCAGCAAATCAGGCAATTCTGCCACAGCCAAACTAGCCTCATTAACTGGGCATACCCAACAAGCCCCAGGCTCAGGTGACAGAATTTAAGCCCACAGTGCACCATCTGCAGCCACTAACACTTTGCACCTGACTGATAGCACTGCATCCCATCTTCCTGTCCACCCTCACAAGAGACTGTTGAGGATATACAAAAATTCATGGTTAACGGTATTAAATGTTGCTCACAGCTATAAAAATGTAACTTGCAATCATGTAACTAGCCTGTGATTAGCTGATAACTGAGATGAATGTTCTCAGTAATTAATTTAATACATTCCTATATCATATTTGGTTATGCCCAGAGACTCCAGTCATGATCAGGAACCAGTTATGCTATCCTTCCCACTTTCACTCTATGGGCCATTGTGGAGAAGTGACTTGCTTTTTCCCGGACCCTCTTCACCCCCTTGAGGTGCTGTACATCCCCAGGGAAAGAAAGAGACAGAGAAAGCAGTCCCTGTGTTCTCTTTATGCAGGCCATGCAAACGAGGGAAAGTTCTGCATTCCCTCTCCCACCACTGTACACCTATTTATGGATCCGGCAGAATCTGGCTCTGATTTTCTAGCTTGCGTGAATAGGTAACATTTGAGGGTAGGATTTTCACAAACACTCAGAGCTGGTCTAACTTTTCCTCCTGCTGAATTGTTCATTTTTTACTTATGATCCAATACTTCACTCCTTACTCAGGCAAAACTCCTGTAACAAGGTTTAATTTTTTACTTTAAAAGACAGCAAGGTTGGGCCAATGCAGAACACTTTTGAAAACCCTGCCCCTCATTTACAGAGAAACAAAACCTTTTTAAAATTAAATCCAAATTTTTCTAATGAATTAGTGACATTCTAATGTTCACATAATTCTCTTTTGCTCAGTTTTTGGTAGCATTTGGTCACCACTAGTAATTCTTTGTTTATACAAAGTTTTTTGGTGCCATTTAAACTCTGCTTGTAGAAGCAGATGCTACTTTTATTTAAAATTCAAGTGAAAGGTAAAGGTCACTGGTATCACAATACAAAGGTATACAGGGATCAGTTCTCTAACAAGGCAGAGCTATTATTGGCAAACGATTTGCTCTGGTAGAGAATGCCATGTCTTTGAAGTGATGTTATATTAATTATAAGATTTTTGAATCACATGGTCAAGAACTACATCAATTGACACAGACATTCCTTTGTCTAACTACATAATCCTGTTTCCTAACACATTTTCATGTCCTTCTTTAGTCTCTTGTCTTTTAAAAACATTTATAAGAACTCATGCAGTGCTAATGCCTTTGTGTATCTCCTCCTATACCTAACACTTTTGCACCCATCCCCTTTCAATTTTCACACACTCCTGCTAATGTCTGGTATTATAACTTATGCCACTTTCACAAAGCAGCTGTTCTTTGCCTTGGATTGACAGCATTTTGGCAAATGCTATGATAGTGTGAAACTTGGCGTGAACGTTAGGTGGATTTGCCATACAAAAAAAGCTTTTAATCTTCGCAGGCGAGCATGTGCATTGATTGAACAACCAAAGTCAAAATAAAATTCTCTCGAACAGAAAGTCAGCAAGGCTAAGCAACTGTACCTTTCTTAAACTGCAAAACATACACAGTGAAATGCTTGTCCCATTGCAACAGATTTCAGTAGAAGCTGGATTTCACCCGCAGTAAGCCTTTTGCCACTGACTTGCTACCTCCTCACTGAAGGAATAGCCAATGCACACAGTTTTGTGGTTCTGAACCTGTACATGGACAAACCAAACTCAAATGATTTGGGCACTAATAAAGTTCATTTTTTACTTATGATCCAATACTTCACTCCTTACTCAGGCAAAACTCCTGTAATAAGCTAAAGGTCTTGCATCCTGTAAACGGTGAACAGGCTAGTAACATGGCTGCTCAAGGAGAAATATAACAGGAAGGTGAAGTTCAGAGGAAAGGTGAGCCTTTTTCCTTTCTGACTGATTAAAGTAAGGAGGCTTCTGGGAACTATTGACCAGTGTTTCCAGTTTATTTGAACCCATCTGTGCAGCAATAATGCAAAACAAGATTACCACCTGTTACACTGAGATTATGGCATGTCAAAAAGAAAACATGATCTCCCAGCCCTCTGAACTTTGAAGGCCGGATATTAAGTAATAAAATTAAAATACATATGCATGCACATGAAAACACAGATGCGCACACACACGCTCACTCTGCAGAAGTGTTACACCTTATGTTAAAAATAAACAAACCACACTATGATTCCTTATGCTGCTTAGAGCTAAATTTACTAATTTTGATTAATTTATTCTAGGTGCTCAAGATATTATATATACACACACATACTTTTCACTCCCTCTCAAGATATTTTAGGATGCTCTTCTCTGACAAAATATTCATATGCTGGAGCAGGAGCAGATTCTCTACCCCATTTCACTCTCTCTGCATTGTTCAGACTGCATAAAGGGACATCTAAGTGACTGCTGGGATCCCCCATAACAGCAGCATACATTATTCACTGCATAAGAAGTTCAGAAAACCATGCTGCACCCTCGGTTACCATTTTTAAATTTGATTTTCTTGAACCGAAAATCCAAAGTAGCTGCTTAAAACTCTGCTTAAATATTTCCTATCAGAGATGGACTGAGTGAATTAAAATCAATAAAATAAGTAATAGGAATGCCTCTAAAGGCAAGGGAGTTTGAACTGACTAGAGATCGGGCCCTTCCACATAGTGCAGGTATCACTATGAAATACCAGCACAAAAAGAGTACTTAGGAAGAGCTATTCCAGCATTGGAAATGGTGACTGTGTGATGCAGTAACATACTAGTTGAAAGCATTGCCTTCTGAAAGCAGTATGCTTAGGACTGAAGTCAGATCAGTTTTTCTACATACACAAATATATGAATGCACACTATGGCATGTATTTAATTTACACTTATCTATAATTCTTAGGAAAACAAATTAATTGCACAATGTGTAACAACATATCAACAGCATCTAGACTCAATAGTTAGTTAGACTAATACTTCACATTTCTTGGTCTTAATTCTTCTCTCTCACACATTTTACTCCATAGTCTTCAGTAGAGTTACTCCTGATTGACAGTGGTGTCAGTGAGAGAAGAATTATGTCTATATAATGCATTCCTTCTTAGAGTGTCAGAGTACATTGTGATCATTAATTAATTTATCTTTATAATCCCCCTACTATGTAGGTGAATATTATAATTCCCATTTCACATATGAGGAAACTGAGGCACAAACAACTTTAGTGACTTGTTCAAGGTAATACAAGGAATCTGTGATGGAATCTCAATCTCCAGACTTTTGGTTCTGTGTCTTAACCACAATGTATCATTGTTATCCCAGTAAAGAACACTATCATGAAATAATGCAGATAGCCAGCTACGTAGGGAGTGCCTGTGACATGCAATCAAACATGCCATAGCTTTTGGAAGAAGATTTTCTTTGCTTGTTTTAAAGGCACATGGGATAAATTATCCCTCCACCCTGCATTGTTTTCTGCCCAACTGTGTGTGTGTATAGCACTGAGTTAAAATGACTTGAAATATAGGGTCTGAAGTGCTGGGATTCCAAGTCATTGTCGCTTCAATCCCAGAGCTTGGGACATTAGGATTCAAGCTGTTTCCACTCAGGTGTATATGCACACAAAAAGTATGTCTAGACTAGAATAAAAACATTTTTAAAAAATTAGCATTGTAGTGTTAGCTTGGTTTCACCTGAACCAGACAAGACATATTAAAATATAACTTGTGCTGTCTGCATGAGACCTTTAAAATATGTTCATTCAAATGTGTTAGCAAAATGTTGGGGGGGGCGGTGTTTATAAAGTAAATAAATAAATCTATCTTTCTAGTCCAGATATATCCAAATGTGAAGAAAGCATGATTTTAGGGGAAAGAAGCAATTGTCACAGCTCCATAGAAGACAATGAATCTATGATACTTTGTGAGGACTTTGTGCCCATTATGGAGGATAGAGAAGGAGAGACACACAGACAACAGAGACAAAGGCCACGATCCTACCAACTGTAACTCACACAAAGCAGTCCTTATTGACGCTGGTGCCAGGTCTATGCTACAAACTTCTGTCAGCAGAGCTACGTCAGTCAGGGGTGTGAAGAGGTGTAATCCCTGACTGACACAGGGTGCCAAGTTACAGAAGCCCCTAATGTAGATACAGCTATAGCAGGAAAACTGTCCAGTACCAAGCTAGCTAGTTTCATTCATAGTGGCATCAGCACGCACACTAAAAGCGATTGGCCAGGATAGTATGCTGGTATTCCTTTACTAGTAAAGCGCTACAAGCACAAGTTACCTGTGGGAAAAAAAGTATAAGCTCATGTCATTAAGGTCTATATCCTAATGCATCTGGAAAAGGGGGCAGAATTAAGTGTGAGTTAATTCTGGTATTTCCTAACTTTTGAGTTCTTGAGTTTGCAACCATAATGCTCTTTTAACATAGACTTTTGGGGGGATTTTTTTGGTATGGAATAATGATATAGAAGTCCAGAATGATATCAATATTCACACTGCAGTTTAATTGACTACAGTGAACCTCAGCTTCAAGCAGAGCTGTTCTGTGAAAAAAAGACTTAACTATATATGGTTTCTATGGTATACTATCCCATACACCGAACTAAATGTAATGTAAAAGACCTAAGTCATCATGTACTGTATTGTTAATGGTCCTTATCTTTAAAGGTGCTGTACATCTGTTAGCAGCTGGATCTTACACTGAAATAATGTGAGTTGCAGGTGCTCAGAACCTCTCAGTATTTGACACCATAAAAACTACAAAAAATTCCTGACATATAGCAGTTATGTGTTGACTTCATATATAGCTGACTTGCAAATTCTGGGGCCTATTCACATCCTTTGTCATTGTGGATGAAATGTTAAAAACAGGAGCAACTGGTGCACCTGCAAAAATGCATGAACACATATTGCAGTCCCAGAACACAGCGGGTGTGCCCACAGATTGGACAGCTGGTTGTCAAATGGATATTTGGTGGTGCAAGTGCATGATTTGTACATGGAATTCGCAGGTATATCAGACTGAATGTGCACAATGCTTCTGCCACCTTTATGCAGAAAGTGGTAGCAGGTATTATGTGACACACACAACTGAATTTTTCCCCTCTAATTCAGTTAGTTTGTAATATTTTCTTTCTGTGTCTGTTTAAAAATCCAGAATTCTCTCCTTATAAAATTCCTCAATAAATTGCTTTAAAATCTCAAAAACTTCTATATATTCTACAGCTGTCATAAAAAAATGGATAGAAAGAGAGTAGGGAGACTGATTACTGAAGATGTAATTCAGTCTCAGAGTTCTGATGATCTCATAAACTTTTTATGGTACCGTCAGAAACTCTTGACTGAATTACAGGCATGTTATCAATCTCCCTGAATCCATCATCATATATATTATCTGCTTCTCCCTGGCCATTATTCTATGTACAATACCAAGGTAAAATTAGACTTTGATCATTTCTGATGCGTTGAAGTTTGCCATTATTTCTCTCAAGCAAGTTTTACGGAGGAGAATGTTACCTGCTTTCTTCAAGTTGCACATTTCTGTAACCTTCCAAGGAAGATTTTTTAAGGATTTTGAAAGTTAAATAAAAGTTAAACTTTCCAAATGACAATCTATTAATAAAAAATATCTTTGGGGGTAATTTTTCTGTACACACACATACACACACACCATACACAGTACCCTATAGCCTTACTGGAGGTTGTGATGTTTCTCTTGTGAATCATTCATTTCATCTGATTGGTAATTTTCAGAAGTAAATATGTTAATTTCTTTCAGGTATTATAAGCATTTCAAAATATCTCTTTCTCTTTCTCAGGTTCCAAACACAATTCAAGTTATTTCAATAGTTTTAATTCATGAAGAAGCAATTATTGCCAGTTATCATTATTGTGACCAGACAGCATGTGTGAAAAACTGAGACAGCAGTGGATGGTAATAGGCACCTATATAAGACAAAGCCCCAGATATCGGGGCTGTCCCTATAAAAATTGGGGCATCTGGTCACCCTAGTTACCATCTCTTGCCCATCTAACAGTCAGATGTCGGACACACATTACATTATCAAAGATAATGTTACTACTTTAAAAAACTGTGATTTAAAATTTAAAATTTTCCAGGCAAATAGCCTATTTATCTGTCTATCTGAATCAGACAGAGAGAACATTTAAATCCACGTATCCTATCCCCAAGTAAATGCATTAACCACTCTCTCTGGTCCAATGAAAATTTATATATTTACATAAAGTGGAACAGTTTCAGTAGGAGACACTGAAAGCAACCACCTCAAAATAGTCTACAGCCTGGTGGTTAGAGCACTCAGCTGGGTTGCGGGGAAGATCTGAGTTCAAGTGTGAGCTCTAGAATGGGGATTCAAATTGAGATCCCCTATATCCCAGGCAGGTACCCTAACCACTAGGATAAAGATTATAGAGACAGGCACACATGGGAATTGCTGGCTGGCCTGATACTATAACTTATGTCCATACGCAATGTTTGCTTGTGACATGAGGTTGTGGAAAACAGGCTTGTGATTTGCTTCAGTTTCTCCACACTACACTACTGAACACCTACTTTCCACCGAAACATCTGACCTACAACAGAACCAAGAAGTTTTTAAAAATTCCAGGGTTAGAGAAGTGATGGTGACATTGGCAAAATGCAGGAAATTTCTAGATTAAAAATGAAATTAGCAACTTTGTTTAATTTCACCATAGATATTTTGGACCAAATTGCTGCCTTAAATAGCAAACACCTGTCGAGTGTGTATAGCAGTGGTTGACAACCAGGCATCCAACATAAGGGATGTAATGCTGTTGCAGAGCTGGGTGTCTCTCCATGGACTATCACAATGCAGTAAGTAGAGCATACTGATCCTCAGGAGTAATGTAAGTACCTACATTTCTGTCAACCAGTTTTTGCTGCTCATGGCAGCATACAGCATTATTGGCTTGGGACAGCACCATGTTCCTTTAACAAACCATCACCCCATAGACATGGGGTTGCAACTTGGGACATTACATGGATAAAGCTGTCAACACACACTTGTGTTTCATGGCAGGAAGCCTTCTGTCACCTTCCCTTAGCCACCAACAATATGCAAAATCCCTTTTGGCCCCTTTTGGCCCCTTTCCCTCCCTTATGCGTTAGAGCAAATGTGAGCAGGATTTAGTCATTTGTCAAGTGACACTCAGACGCTTGGCCCTGCTCTGTTCTGTCTGTTCTAAGATATTTTCAATGACATTGCTAGTAAAACTGTATTGTTGAAGTATGTGATGGTGTGTGAAATCAGTTTGTAAGAATCGCTGTTTATGCTGCATGTGATGAAATACCTTACAGCCCAAATAAATCAGATACAAGAAATGCAGTTGGAGATCTTACTTCAAATGGGAGCTCTGTAAGTTCTAGATTTCCAGCCAAATCCAGTTTTTCCAGATTCTCACAGTTTCCCAATTCTGGAGGGATGCTCTTCAAATTATTAAAACTCACATTGAGTTCTTTCAGTTGTTTTAAACAACCTGTTAAAATAAAGAGCTAAAATCAGTAGGATAGAAGCACAAAAGAATCAAAGGTCTATTCAGGTTAGCAAAGGAACAGCCATCCTATGTGCCAGTTAGTTACAAAAAAAAGTATTCAGACATAAATATTTTTCAAAACATCACTGAAGTCACTATGGGCCAGACCGTCAAGGTGTGGAATGCCCTCAACTCCAAATGAGTTCCATGGGAGTTGAAAGGACCCAGCATCTCACAAAAGGTCTAATCATGTTTCTAGTGGCATTAATGGCAAAACTCTCATTGACTTCAATAGGAACTGGATCATGTGCAGAATTAGGCCTTCCGTTACTGCCGGAGGTGAAAGTAAGCTGGTACGCCCTGGTACGGCATACTGGCTAGAGCTAGTGCACTGTACTGGGGCAGCTGGGCTTCCCCAGGGGGCAATTTAAAGGGCCTGGGGCTCCCAGCAGTGGCTGGAGCCCCAGGTCCTTTAAATTGCCTCCAGAGCCCCGCTGCTGGAGCCCTGGGGTAGCAGCTGCAGGGCTCCAGCAGCTATTTAAAGGGCCCAGGGCTTCCCTGCTTCTACCGCCCTGGACCTTTAAATAGCCGCCGGAGCCCCACTGCCACTACCCCAGGGCTCCAGGGGCTATTTAAAGGACCGGGGTGGTAGAAGAAGAGGAGCCGCAGGCCCTTTAAATAGTCCCCCGGAGCCCTGGGGTAGCGGGGGCTACAGGGGCTATTTAAAGGGCTGGGGCTCCAGCTGCCTCTGTCACCCTGGTCCTTTAAATAGCTGCTGGAGTCCCGCCACTTCCCCAGGGCTCTGGCGGCTAATTAAAGGACCAGGGCAGTAGAAGCAGGGGAGCCCCGGGTCCTTTAAATAGCCCCCAGAGCCCTGGGCTGCTGCTGCTACCCCGGTAGGGGACAGGGGGGAGGACAAAAAGGAGAAGGACGGGGGTGGGCTGGGGCTGGCTCTGACTCCCTCAGCCCCGCCCCTTCCACCCTAGGCCCCGCTCCTTCCGGGGGCCCCAGCGTACCGGTAAGTCACTCGACTTACTTTCTCCCCTGGTTACTGCTAAAAAGGAATAAAGAATTTGCCTTTTGGCTGGAGAGTGCTGTGACAATTGGCATGGCCTTTATCATCATTGATTTCTCCTGCCACCAAACTTACTGGAGGACATCAAGAATTGCATCTGGCAAATATCAAGCATTATACACTCTTTTGTGTAGTCTCGATGACTTTGATGCTCATATCTGATATGAAAGACAAGGAGAATGTACAGTTATTACATTATTTGCTTTATTGAAAGCTATGGTCCTTGTCAGCTGGATCTTAGGCACTGATGATATCTTAGGGCAGCGTTTCTCAAAGTGGGGTCAAACTGGGGTCCCCGAGGGTACTCCAGAGGGTCCACGGGCCCCAGTGAGAAACTCGTCCCCCTCCCTCCCTCAACTCCTTTCCCTCCTAGCACACCAGGAAACAGGCTACCTACCTGCCCTGGTTCTGCGCCACTCCCGGAAGCAGACAGTACATCCCTGCAGCCCTTGGGGGAGGGGGCAATGAGTCTCCACGCACTGCTGGGTGCAGGCTCTGGGAGGGAGTTTGGGTGCGGGAAGGCAGTGCAGGATGCAGGCTCCGGGAGGGAGTTTGGGTGCGTGGGGTGGGGGTTGCGGGGTATGGGCTCTGGGCTGGGGCAGGGGGCTTGGTGCAGGAGGGGGTGAGGGGTGCAGGCTCTGGTTGGGTGGCGCTTACCTTGGGTGGCTCCCAAAAGTGACTGGAACATCCCTCTGGCAGCGGCTCCTAGACAGTGGGGCCAGGGGGTTCCTGGCCAATGGGAGCTGCGGGGACGGTGCTGGGGGTGGGGGCAGCACGTGGAGCCTCTTCCCCCCATCCCCCCCCCACCAGGGGCCACAGAGATGTGCCACAGGGTGGCTGCTTCAGAGAGTGGCGTGGGGCCACAGCATGCAGGCAGCCTGCCTGAGCCCTGCTGCACCGCCAGCTGGGAGCCGCCTGCGGTAAGCGCTTCCCAGCCAGATCCTGCACCTCATACCCCCTCCTGCACCCCAACCCCCTGCCCCAGGTCAGAATCCCCTCCTGCACCAAACTCCCTCCCAGAGCCTGTACCCCTCACCCTCTCCTGCACCCCAACACTCTACCCCAGCCTGGAGCCCCGTCCTGTACCCAAACTCCCTCCCAGAAATAAACTAATATAACAGCTGTTCTAAGGTAAGAAGTAGGCTATTTTGAATTAACTTAACTACATTCTACATGTTTTAAGGCTGAATGTAACCACAGAACGACTTTAAGTTAATTAAAAGACAAGTTTAGTATAGCATTAGTAGCCTCGATGCCACAATTGTGATCATTTTGTTTTAAATTAGGAAAAAGACTTGTATACAGGGGCCCCACAAAATCTAATAGCCCCAGGCCACAGGAGAGTTAATCCGGCCCTGGTGCTAAGGAGCAGTGAGGGTGAAGGTGGAGGGTCCTTATATGGGGGAACCTCTGCAAGGGGAGCCTCTACAGATTGCAGGGGAAGATAATATGCCTGCCTCCATGTCAGCCTGCCCTGGCCTACATTCTCCCCAGCTACTGAGCCCCATATCCACAGTGAACCCTCCACGGGACAGGGCCTAGGATCGTTCTATGGAAGTAGAAGCCCCCACCGTTATTCTGTGGCATCTGAGGCAGATTCACTGAGCTAAGAGGCATGGCCTGGACTTTAGTTTTTATTTATGTTCTTTTACTCAGGCAAAACTCCCATTGCCTCGGTGAAGCTTTGCCTCACGAAGAACTGAGTAAGTATTTAAGCTCTATGCACATAAGAAATTATTGTTTTCCTTTTTTCCTCTTAAGTGTTTCAGTTAAACTGGCAAGAGAAGAATTAGCCTTTAGACTACAATAGACATAGATTTGGCAGTGTAGTATTATCACACAAGATTCATTTGGCTGGTGCAAGAGGATAATAGCAGTAGTTAGGGTGTTAAATTGTTAATGTGTGAACCGCTTATTCTATTTAGAAGTGCATCAAAATATAATGTTAGCCTATCCAGTGTAACATGATTTAGAGAAATGAAGGTATTATTTGTACTATTTAGCCTATCTTGCATCAATTTATCACCTCATTATAAAAAAATAAATCATTGAGCTGTAGATGTGTGGAGGAAGAACACATCGAGTCTGATGGGAAAGATTTCTTTCAGCATGGATCCAATTACTTCCTGGCTTTAAAACAGGAGTAACTCCCATTGAAGTGAATAGGAGTTGGAATCATTTAGACCAGAGGAGAATTTGGTCCCTGACAGGAAATTTTTGCAAAAATTTCTCGCCATCCCTACTACCATTTCTGCTCCACTGGCGGATGGAGTGTTAATGTACACCAGGCTTCTGAGGACCATTGGTGTTTTAAGCCCTTTGTTGTCTAACCCTGCTCCGGGTAGATCCGCAGGATGCAGCATTACCACTGGTGAAGCTGAACTGGTGATAGCAACAGTGAGAAATCTTAACAAAATTGTCCTGCTGGAACAGCCTGATTGAGCGGGATGAGGGGGACAAGCACTGCTGTATTTGTAAAAAGAAAAGGAGTACTTGTGGCACCTTAGAGACTAACCAGTTTATTTGAGCATGAGCTTTTGTGAGCTACAGCTCACTTCATCGGATGCATACGAAAGCTTATGCTCAAATAAATTGGTTAGTCTCTAAGGTGCCACAAGTACTCCTTTTCTTTTTGCGAATACAGACTAACACGACTGCTACTCTGAAACCTGCTGTATTTGTGTCTCCTTCCCTCTAAAACCAGACCTTATGTACCAGACCCAGCCACCCGTGAGACTGATCAGCCAGAAATGCAGCCCCTTTATGTAGTCCTATAGGGATACTCCCCCTTTTTGGCTGCATGGAACTGATCAGGATTTGGCCCCACATGTGTCAATACCACATTCAGATGGTGTTCAAGCATAAATTCACAATTTAAAAAAAACCACAATAATAAACTTGCGGCTGGTACAGCTTTTTGGTTGACTTCTCTTTATGAGGCTAGTGCACTGAGTTTTCCATTCCATAAAAAATATAAATTAGAGCATTAAACAGCTAACATCTTCTTGTATTTTCCAAGCAGAGGCAGTTAAAGCAGTAATGAAACCCATAGTTTCCCTGGCAATTTCATGTCTAAGAATATTTTATTTTTAATTAGAACCTGCTATGCCATCACAGCTGTTGCATAAGATACCATATATTCTCATTGCGATTTTTTAAATTCATTATTTAAAAACTTAAACCCAGTAATTAAACCCTATAACTTTTAATTTTTAATATGCAAAGCAGCACAATAGTGATTGCCATGCCACTTGAAGATGTAGACAAGCCTGCATTAGAGCTTCTAAGGGGGTGGCTAAGAGAGTAAAAGTAGACAAAATTATAAAGTAGTTTTTATCACCTAAGGACATTATTCTTCACCAATGTTCTTCCACCCGTATAAGCCGACAGAAAATTGCAAAGCAGGTGTCTGCATTGGTCAGAAATAGTCAAGCCAAATTAGCTGGACACAAGAGCTTCTTTTGGTCCATTAAATGATAAATTGTCTCTTTTCCTCATCCTCTCTGGTACACCAGTGATTCCAGCCTTGTTTCATTTCAAGGGGTATAAACTCTATAGCTTACTGATGACAATTTAAATGTCAACATTGTTCATTATTTCACTGCTAATCAAAGTATCCCAGAAAAAGAGAGGGATTATGATTTCTTGAATAATCTACTTTGGCATCAGACTGTGGCATAACAAATAGGCAATGCTTGGGGTTGTGGGTGGTGCTTCAGAAAGTACTATCGTTTTTTAAAATTATCATTATTATTTAACAAAGTGACCTTTGTTAGTGAAATTTTGCTCTTTGTCCAGTTTCTATGTATCCACATGTAAAATTTTGGATTTAAAAAATCAGAAGGCCAGTATCAATCCCATTTGCAATTGTGCTAATTTTCATGGACATATTGAGATATTATCTTTGGGATGCGGGAGGGGGTCTAGGGTCAGAGGGTTCCTGATATGGTAGTGAGTCAAAGAGAACCTAGAAGTCCCTCTCTAGCAGAATGTGTGGAAGGGGAAGATAAGGAAGTCCATTTGGGTTGGGAGGATGGAGACAGACTCCACCTGGAAAAAAAGAACTAAGAGTAAGAAACCATTTGTGAGGACTGAGGAGGAAGTTCAAGGAATCAGAGCGGTGCAAGGAGTGGTGGGAAGAAATCTTTGGGGTGAGGACAGGGCAAATGTGGGGGTTTGATTTTATTTGTTTTGGGAGGAGGGAATTTGATGGATCAAGGCTCCATATAAACTTTATCTGACTATGATTTTTTTTTTCTGAACAGATAAAATGGAATACCAATTCTAATCTCTCTGTGGATCACCAAAACAGTTGTATTCTTCTGGGATAATGGAGATCACAAAGTCCAATACAAAGTGTGTGGAAACCAGGGAGAAAGCATTCTTAGTGGAAGGGATCTAGCTGTCAGATTAACATCTGGAGAAGGTCAGAGGAATCCGGAGCCTAATCACCTTTAAGAAATGCAGCAAGTTCTTTCTATTTGATAAAGCTTTTCTACACTCACCCCACCCAGATCTTCCTATTATTTAAAAGGAGAGTAGAGCCAGGTACGTCCACCAGGGGATATTTCTTTTGCCAGTTTATTTTATCTGTGGTTCTGAGATACTACAGTGATAGGAGGTAGCATAAAACCAAAAGATAAATCAATAGATACAATTTTTTTAGCAAAGAGAGTTTATATAAAGAGGAGTGTGCATGTCAGAATTCACAGTGGGAGCTCTGATTTATACAGTGCCACTATCTGAAGCCCTTGGAAGTAATTAAGCACATTTTTATTTATTTATTTTAATTGACCTTGGCAAAGTCCCTTGTTGTCCAGAAAGCAGAGGGGGTTTATTTGTTTGGTTTTTTACATTTTAGTGTATTATTCACCTTCTTGATATCTTAAGCAAATTAAAAGATAGATTAGACAGACAGATAAGATAGAATATAACACATGTGTGGAGAAGACAGCCATGGGAAAAATCATCTTATGATAACCTCACTTCCCCTCTGTCCATAAATCCGTGTCTCCCAGTATTTATTATAATATTCCAAACCTGTGAGCAGCTGCAAACAACTGCCACTTTTTAAAAAGTCAACCTGCCAGAGAAATGTTTCCACCTTCCCCCAAATGGAGTTTTTCTTCAAATGTTACCCTCCTCTGGACAATATTCAGTACTGAACATGTGAAAAAGTTAAGATCTGCTATCCTGTACCTCCTCTGGACTATATAACATTGGAAAGGGGGGGTTGAGTTCCCAGCTTAATTCTGGAAGCTCACTGAGATAGCACACTGAGAATTTTAGGTATTTCAAAATCAATTTTAAAATGTAATTTGTTATTTTTTTCCCACTCAGAGTTTTGTGCAACTGGATTCATGGTACATGTCTATAAAAGTCTAGTTTAGACAGAGTCACGTGGTCTCATCATTGAAGCTAACAGATGTCTTTCCATTGGCTTCAGTGGACTTTGGATCACGTTCATAGTGAATTCCAATGTGGAGTTCCATATGCAAAGTTTACTTAAAAGCCAAAGCATTTACAATCAAAAGGGAACATTGTAAACAATTCTCTAAAGCCATCCCTGTAGCAGCATGTTTCATTCTGTACTGTGAATTATCATGAAGCTACGAACAGAGTATAGAGTATTCACCATGGTTCATAAGTTTCCCAGGGTTGCAACAGGAGCATAAAACAGCAAACTTGAAGTTGCAGCATCAAGGAGGCTTAAGTCCAACCTAATGAAGATACCTTGATACTTGCTAGCAGTTATTTTGCTACCATTTAATTTAATTCTAAAAATACCCCTGATTTAACAAGTTTTTATGTTCTTATAATGCTAGAGTTAATATTGCCAAACTGGGTATTATCTATGCAAATACAGTACCCATGATTACTCAACCTGAAATGGAAAAAAAAACCACCCTGATTTCTACAAGATTGGGTATGTTTAAGGGAGATGATAATTTGTGAATTACAAGTCTATAATTCACATATCATCAACAGCATGATCAATTTAACTGCCACTTTAATGGAAGTTTTCTCTTCCTTTTTAAACTTACTACCAAGTGATGGAATGTTTGTCAAAGGAACAGAATAAACAACAGGGAATAATGTCACTGAGAGCTATTTTTAACAGCTCAATGGTGCAAGAAGTAGTTGTTTCCCTAAGAACAACTCCTACCAGGGGTTATCCATCAGCAGGGATTGAAGCCAGGACTTTCAATACCAAAGCTCAATTCAAACACAACTCTCCACCACTTGAGCTGAAGGAACAGCTCTGCTAGGTGGTAGCAAACTAGCCATTAGAGCGGGGTAAACACATTCAGGCCCTGCTTCAGCAAAGAGATTAAGAGTGTACGTACATCCCATTAAGTCAATGGGTATTAAGATCACGCTTATGTGGTTTCAAAACTGATGTCTCAGCCAGCATGTTATATAGTCAAAGAAATTTTAAAAGCCAAGCTGCCTTTTTAGACTAAAGTACATTTTCTAGATTAGACTTGAACTAATTGATTACATGTTCCATCCCGCCCCCTCCCCAAAAAAACAAACAAACAAAAAAAGTCTATATTAGAGAGAATATCAAGATTTCACAGTTAAAATCAGGCAATGCCAAAGTTAAGGTTGAACACACAATCTTAACTCCGTTCCGATAAAGACACTCTAATTATATGACCACATAGTACTTTTAAAATAATGCAACACAATATCCTACAATTGTTTTATTTAAAAAGCAAAATACAGCTTTGTGTATAGAATTTCTTGGGCATTTTCTTGAAACAAAAAAATCTGTAATGTGAAAATTTGGCTAGATATCCCCCCAAATCTCCATCCCATCTAGTTTACAAGGTCTGCAGGAGTGACCCTCTGCCAGCCTGGCTCACCTTAGGAAGTCAGCTGTCAAGGGCATTTTTCTGTTTATACCTGCCAACATGCACAGAGGTTTGCATGGAAAGACTTGTGCTTAAAGTTTTCCACTTGCATAAAACCTGAGTAATCAGGTTCTAACAGGTAGATTGCAAAGTTATTAGGGAGATGAAATCCTCCCCCTTAGCTGGTATTCTAGTTTATATCTTGAAATAGCAGCAGCAGCCTCTTCTCATGAGGCACCTGATACAAAGGGATCCAGATACTCCCATTTACTTTAATGGGCTTTAGATCAGGCCCTTATGTCACAGACAATTACACCACAAGATCTGGATTGCTGGGACCCACAGCCCATCCATTATCACGGCCTTCAAGACCAACCTATGCACAGTTGACCTGTAGACTTTTCCACTGCAGGTAAGGGTTGTGCAGACACCCCTCTTGTGTGCTGTGCAGACAGTCCCCCTCAGCACAGGGCTTATGTGGTGTGGAGGACCTCACACTGGCATAGTAGGGCCCCAAACCTTCAAAATTCAACATTATGCAGTGAGACCACACAAAGCTAAGCACCGCTGAAAAAACACAAAACAGAACTTAATTGGTAATTATACACCCCACACAGTCCCTACACACAGGGCTGAATTTCACGCATAGAGCAGAGAAACTGCAGCTGCTATTCATAGATTTCAAGGCCAGAAGGAATCATTGTGATCATCTAGTCTGACTTCCTGTGTAACACACGTCATAGAACTTCTCCAAAATAATTCTTTCAGTGGGAATTGCATGAAAATCATTGAAGGCAAAATTTAGTCCAATGAATGGATTTTTTAAAAAAAGATAATTGGTTGGTAGCAAACAAATCTGAAACTTTTAATCCTCATTTACCAAAGTAGGTCTTGAATGGCTTCAAAATCATCCTTCTGTAGAGAACAGGTCATGCCAGTAATACCTGCTTTTATGTCTTTATTCCTTGAAACAAATATTATTACTTTTCTTAATCAGCTTTGATGTGCAGGACTGACTTCTTTGTTAATATCCAGTATCACCACAGACTGAAGAAACTCTAATGGCCTTTACCTGCTTCAAATGGTTAAGCAGTGGTAATTTTTTAATATGGCATACAATAGTCTAGGCAGTCCTGTCTTTAGTTAATTTAAGACAACTATGGTTCACCATTTTTTTCATGGTACCTCACATAGAATCTAATTTTGGAATCATTTTTCCCCCTATTTCCTACTGCCGCTTGTGGAATATTTCCGCCAATTAAGCCCACTGGCCTATGTCAGTTTTAAGGTTAAAGTACAGATAAAACAGCCAGACTGTGAGTTTTTATTTTATGTTAGTAATCTCCTCCTTATGTCTTGTTTATGATTTGTTATACTATTTAGCCACCGGAATGCCCCTATAAAATATTTTTTTATGTCAGTGGGCAATTATCTATATAAAATACAATGTAAATAAATAAATAAATCAAAAGTATCAGTGTTAATCTACCAGCTGGGGAAGCCAAATTTGGCAGTGAACTCCAAGTACCAAGTCTCTAACTAAAAGAAATAGAAATAAAAGCTAAGGCCAGGTCTCCACTAAAAAGTTATGTTGACAAGCTTCATTGCTCAGAGGGGTGAAAAATCCACACCCCTGAGCAAAATGGCTAAGCCGACCTAACTCCCGGCGTAGTCAGCGCTAGGTCAATAGAAGAATTCTTGGGAGACAGAGTAACTGCCGTGACGGCGCTACAGCTCTGCTGCAGTGTTTCCAGCAAAGATTGCATAAGATTCTGGGACAGATAATTGAAAAGAGGGAGGTTTCATTTTTTAAATCTTGTTTCTCCTTTACTTGAATGAATATACTGGCATTGTATATAGCTATATATATACTGACACCCCAGTTGGATCATCTGCAGGGCATGGACCGGGGACCTCTCGATCTCAAAGCATGAGTCTCTATGGCCAGAAGAGTAGGTAGCAATAGCAGACTCAAATCTCTCTGCCTGGCCTAAGCCCTAGAGTAGGGCTACAGCCTTACTGTGTTAGTGTGGTTTGTAACTGCACAGAGGGTTTCTTCTGCTTTGATAGTACCAGTTCCAGCAATGTTCCTCATTTTAAGTATAACAAAGCTCTCTCACACTGGTAGAATCTTTCAAAAACAAAATACAATTTTGAGAGACCACTGTAAACCACTAAAAGGCCAAATAGTATGAGCATTTGTTTAAACTTAAAAGTAATAAAAGCCAGACTATATGAGTTAAGAATTAAATTCTGTCTTGAGCAAAACCCCTGGTTGCCTGGATTGGAAATAGCCCTTTTTTTTAAGACCCCTTCACTATTGAGGTGAAATGGATGGATTAAAAAAAGGCGTTTTATCCAAAATTATATGTTGTGGGTTTCCCCATTGCCAGTATCTGAATTTTTATTTTATTTATTTTGTGTGTGTGTGCGCGCGTGCACTTTAACTTGTGTGTTTCAGGCTGGTGTTCTGTGATGTTGCTCTCATTGTTGATAACCTAACAATGGGCCATAAAATGCTGTCCATTCTTAAGTAGAACTTAAAAACAAACAATGCACCATAGAAACCAAAGTCACTGCCTAACAACTTAACAATGGGTGAGTGTCATTCTCTCTTATATTTTGGCCAGGTTTGACTGCAAAATATCATACATGATTCAGTACATATAAAGTATCAGAAAAACAGTAAACATCCAGACATAACTATTTGCTGAAAACAGTAGAGAGAACAGATTTTGGGACTGGGTCGGTCTATATTTATAAGAAGGAGCTTCATGCCAATTGACCACCATGCATTTGCACATTTAACCACAAAATTAAATACCAAAATCCAAATCTACATACCAATTTCAACTGGAAGATGTGTGATCTGGTTATTTGATAACTCCAATACTTTCAGCTCTTGAAACAAGGCAATGTAGGCTGGAATGGTTTGTATCTGTGTTTTGTAGATATGCCATTCTTTCAGATGTGTCTGTTCTTCCAATGAATCTGGAAATTCCTGTAATTAAATGAGATTACATAGATCAAAAGCATTTGGCTAGTGTTTTATTTTTCCATATTTCTGAATTAAAGCCAGGCTAACATCTATCCTCTTAATTTCCCTTGGTTCTCTTGGGGTAGGATGGTACTTTGTTAACATCCCTTCCAGGAGTTTGCCTTCTAGGAGGAGCATTGCCACTGCTCATTGCTACCTAAATTGGTATACAACAGACAGTCTGAACTGTGGGTCCTGTCCTCCCAGTGATCATTTTCAACCATCCTATCCAGGTACTTTTTTAAAGTGTATTTGGTCAATAGGGCTACAGTGCATAGTGCACATCATTTCCAATTTATTGCAACAGGATAATAGATATTGTCTTTGCAAAGAAGTTAAAAACAAAGGTGTTGAACGGACTTCAAAGGAGTGCAGACAGATCACCATCCAAAGCCACTAGGTCAGATTTTTGCCTTTTAGTATACACACACAACTCCCAGTGACTTCAATTAGACTTCTCTATGTAGAAAACTGATGGCAAAATTAGGCTCACTTGTTGGAATTCAACAGAACCTTCTTCTGGAAGGCTTAAGTGCTACCATAACCAGCAAGGCAGGGAGTGTGACTTGACAAACCAAGGACTTCCCCACAAGTAGAGAAGGCCAGGACTCACCCTGTTGTACCAATAAAATAAAAACCAGCAGGATCTTATTAAAGGGAAAAAGGCAAAATACCACATTTATTGTGAATACAGAAAGAATCATAGTAAGCAGTTAGTTACAGCTGTAACATTCCATTCAATCTCATCTTTATTCACACATTCATTCATACACACACACACACACACAGGTTCTGCAAGGTTGTTATCATAGTAAGCAGTTAGTTATAGCTATAACATTCCATTCAATCTCATATTTATTCACACATTCACTCATACACACACACACACAGGTTCTGCAAAGTTGTTATCATAGTTACCAGCCTTAGAGTTGCTCATGCCAAGCCACTGGCCAGGTGGCCTGGACATGAGGAGGGAGCAGGGCCTTGTCAGATGCTCATCTGATGCTCCTGGAAGTTGGTTTGCAGAATCAGACCCCAAAGTTCTGACTTTTTAGAGTCTATTTTTATAGGAATTTCTTCCTGTGCCAGTCTATGGGAATTGCTGCATCATGCTGTTGCTGAATCAATCAGCAGATAGCACATTCCTGACGGCTCCAAGATGTTATCTTGTTCTTTGGTTCTCCCATTCTTGAGGCTGTTGGGTGGATTCCAGTCTGCCCTCCGGGGGTCCTCTGGTTATTTCCACTTGACGCCTTCTTCAGCCGATGGACACTGGATTCTTAGGCTGGCACCTCCCTGATCATTTAGTTATTATCCACACCAAGCATCCATCCACATACATCCTCTATCTCTATTTTAATACAATTGTTAATACAACAAAAGGGCGGGGAGTTTCTGGGTGCTGTTTCTGTTGTTAGAGTATTGCTTTGAGTCTCTCTCTCTCTGTGAATTGTTTTGAGAACAGACTCTGTCTTAGAATGTACTAACACAATTAGCAGCTTGCAAGTTTCACACATAGAGGGAGAGAAACAGTACCAAAAACCAAGAGACCTCTTAATTAGTAATACCCTGGAATTTAAACTATGGGGAATCAAACTCATTTGTGATTCTAATACAGAACTTCTTTAATATGATCCAACAACCCAGGATACAGGAGTGACCAAAGTCACTATGAGAAGTCAGGTTTCAGAGTAGCAGCCGTGTGAGTCTGTATCCGCAAAAAGAAAAGGAGTACTTGTGGCACCTTAGAGACTAAGCAATTTATTTGATCGTAAGCTTTCATGAGCTACAGCTCACTTCATCGGATGCATTCAGTGGAAAATACAGTGGGCAGATTCATATACACAGAATACACGAAACAATGGGTGTTACCATACACACTGTAACTAGAGTGATCAGGTAAGGTGAGCTATTACCAATTCAGCATTCTCTCACTGGAGTCTGTTTTTGAAGGTTTTTTGTTGAAGAATTGCCACTTTTAGGTCTGTAATCGAATGACCAAAGAGATTGAAGCGTTCTCCGACTGGTTTTTGAATGTTATAATTCTTGACGTCTGATTTGTGTCCATTTATTCTTTTACGTAGAGACTGTCCAGTTTGTCCAATGTACATGGCAGAGAGGCATTGCTGGCACATGACAGCATATATCACATTGGTAGATGTGCAGGAGAACGAGCCTCTGATAGTGTGGCTGATGTGATTAGGCCCTATGATGGTGTTCCCTGAATAGATATGTGGACACAGTTGGCAATGGGCTTTGTTGCAAGGATAGGTTCCCGGGTTAGTAGTTCTGTTGTGTGGTGTGCAGTTGCTGGTGAATATTTCCTTCAGGTTGGGGGGCTTTCTGTAAGCAAGGACGGGCCTGTCTCCCAAGATCTGTGAGAGTGATGGGTCGTCCTTCAGGATAGGTTTCAGAGTAGCAGCCGTGTTAGTCTGTATCCACAAAAAGAAAAGGAGGACTTGTGGCACCTTAGAGACTAACAAATTTATTTGAGCATAAGCTTTCGTGAGCTACAGCTCAGGATAGGTTGTAGATTCTTGAAGATGCATTGGAGAGGTTTAGCTGGGGGCTGAAGGTGATGGCTAGTGGTGTTCTGTTATTTTCTTTGTTGGGTCCTGAAGTAGGTAACTTCTGGGTACTCTTCTGGCTCTGTCAATCTGTTTCTTCACTTCAGCAGGTGGGTATTGTAGTTGTAAGAATGCTTGATAGAGATCTTGTAGGTGTTTGTCTCTGTCTGAGGGGTTGGAGCAAATGCGGTTGTATTGTAGAGCTTGGCTGTAGACAATGGATCGTGTGGTGTGGTCCAGATGAAAGCTGGAGGCATGTAGGTAGGCATAGCAGTCAGTAGGTTTCTGGTATAGGGTGGTGTTTATGTGACCATCGCTTATTAGCACCATAGTGTCCAGGAAGTGGATCTCCTGTGTGGACTGGTCCAGGCTGAGGTTGACGGTGGGATGGAAATTGTTGAAATCATGGTGGAATTCCTCAAGGGCTTCTTTTCCATAAGTCCAGATGTTGAAGATGTCATCAATGTAGCGCAAGTAGAGTAGGGGCATTAGGGGACGAGAGCTGAGGAAGTTTGTTCTAAGTCAGCCATAAAAATATTGGCATACGGTGTGGCCATGCGGGTACCCATAGCAGTGCCGCTGATTTGAAGGTATACATTGTCCCCAAATGTGAAATAGTTATGGGTGAGGACAAAGTCACAAAGTTCAGCCACCAGGTTTGCCGTGACATTATCGGGGATACAGTTCCTGATGGCTTGTAGTCCATCTTTGTGTGGAATGTTAGTGTAGAGGGCTCCTACATCCATAGTGGCTAGGATGGTGTTTTCAGGAAGATCACCGATGGATTGTAGTTTCCTCAGGAAGTCAGTGGTGTCTCGAAGATAGCTGGGAGTGCTAGTAGCGTAGGACCTGAGGAGGGAGCCTACATAGCCAGACAATCCTGCTGTCAGGGTGCCAATGCCTGAGATGAGAAGTCAGTGAAGGTGATGACCTTAGACTGGGGAAGGAGAGGGAGGGAATATTTATTTCTGCATATGTTGATGGTTGTTGACTGTGAGTGTTGCCTAAATAAGAATGTGGGTATTCTCAACAAACCCACTGTATGAATATTCAATTTGTCTTGGAGAAAGGGCAAAAGCAGTGGACTTATTCACAAAGCAACTCCCTAAGACTTTATTCACGAACAACGGAAAAAGAATGGATGTGTTTCAGCTGAGTCTGCATGGATCAATTAATGTACAACACATTAGTTTGCTTTAGTAATCACACCTCCATAGAGTGCATTACATCACCGTTATATTGACAAGCCGTTATTTACACAATGAGGCATCTAACGTTAGGCACCATGATTTGACAACTTTGGTCTCACTAAACTGTAGAATTAAACATTCACTTCTGTGCAAAAGTTTGCATTCCTATATGCCTCAGAATTTAAGCATAGCAAGTCTCTCCCTTACTTTTCACTATAAAAATATTTAATGTTCTCATGCTAGTTTGAATGTTGGGTTTCTTCAGTCTTGAACTCAAATAAGTTTAGTCATAGAGGCCACAAATTCAGCAAATGCCATAAGCACATGCTTATCTATCAGAACATGAGTAACCTCGTGCTTCTTTAATAAAACATATGCTTAAGTCTTATTGACTTAAGTATTTTGTTGAATCAGGTCCAGAATAGTCTGGTCCTTTCAGATCTGCCTTTTAGCATTTATCAATGTTTCCAAATTTGTCTCCTGCTGAGAAGGAATATAGGGTATGTCTACACTGCAATTAAAACCCTGTGGCTGGACCATGGCAGCTGACTCGGGCTTGCAGGTATCAGGCTAAGGGGCTGTGTAATTGCAGTGTAGACTTTTGGGCTCAGGCTGAAGCTTGGGCTCTAGGACCCTGCGAGGGGAAGAGTGAGAATTCGGGCACTAGCCCGAGCCCCAACATCTACACCACAATAAAGAGCCCCGCAGCCAGAGTCAGCTGGCACAGGCCAGCTGTGGGTCTCTAATTGCTATGTAGACATACCCACTGGGACCGAAGAGTGCAAACTCTTTTTAACTTGGTCATACAGCAACATAGCAACCCTGGGTCAAAATCATGGGTAAAATTTTCAGACGTGTCTAAGTGACTGGGAAGTCTAAATCCCATTTTCGTAAAGTGACCTGGGCACTTAGGAGCCCAAATCCCATTGATTTTCACTTTCTGAAATAGGATTCCTAAGCGCTTTTGAAAATGTCACCCCCAAATCTTTCTTTTGGCTCCAGGAAGCATGGAAATAGTGTCTTTAAACAGCTCATAAATTAGAAGCAATTTTTGCCTTGCCAATTTCTAGAATTATTTCAAATACTTGGCAAAGAATTTGCTACTGGGGTCATTTTCAAAACTCCATTCAGTTTAACCGATGTGTTTCAGGCATTTTGAATGATGAGGAGTGCAGGTTTTTTAAGCCTTTGAATTCATACTAAATTGTTTTAGTTAATTGGTTTTCAATTCTGACCAACTTTTCATGGTTTGAATTATGCAACAAATGCCCTAAACTTGGGTCAGATAGAAATCAGCTGATAAAGATGAAAACTAGGTAATTTTAGACCCTATTTTTGTAAAGTAGCATATCATCTAGCAGTCTTACTGCTAGGTTTTATATCATTCTGCAGTGGTAACATCTGAAATAAATAATCTAGCTGAGGCGCCATTACCAGCTCTGCAGCAGTAATTCTGCCTCATAAAATGAGTTTTCATAGTTTCCACCTTTACTCCCTTTAAATCTTTGTGTCTGGGTTTGGTTTTGTTCTTTTAGAATTTTACATTACAAAGGCAACTTTAACTGCGAAGGCCACAATTTTAACTTGTTTTTAAGATCAGAAACCTCAGTGTTTCTTTAAATTTGTTAGTTTCCCCAAAAATATTAATAAGGTGATATATTTTAATAGGTTCCTCTTAATTAAGCCCCAGTAATAGTGCTACTTATGTACAGCTAAATCATTCATCTTAACTTGATTAGCAGTACATTGAAACAGACATTCAAATGTTGACCATTGGGATTTTTTTTTAAAGAATAATTTAATGCTAGTTCTAATTCCATTACTTCATATATATATATATGTAAATCTGCAGACATTGAGTCTATATGTAATTCTTTTTCCTCTTCTCTTTTTGATATGGATTGTTTCATTTTTTGCTTCATTTGCCCATGAGGTATATACCATATTTTGATCCATCTTCTATATTTGTCAGTTTATGGCAGTTAAAAAATAAAGTGCCTGAATTGCCTCAAGGCTGGTAATGAGAAATCTTTCTAAAGTCTTGTGGAAGATTAACCCCCCTTCCTTCCCCCCAACCCCTCCAAATGTGCAGTACTTATTTTTACATCTATTATAAATAAATAAATTATAAAGGTTCAAACCATTACTGCTCTTCTTTCATCTCATTCTTGATTTTCCCCACCATTACGAGCTAAACTGAGATTTAACTTGAAGCTTCAACTTATGGGGTAACACATACTTGTACCAGCCAAGGAGGAGCTCTCAGAAGGAAGTGGCTGGGTGGCACAGAAGGTAAGGGGCTAACCTAGGATTTACAAGATGCAGGTTTAAAGGCCTTCTCTACAACATATGACTTGTGTGACGTTGGGCAAGTCACTTAGCCTTTCTGTGTCTCAGTTTCCCATCTGTAAAATGGAGATAACAGCACTTCCTTACCTCACTGGGGTGTTGTGAAGATAAAGACTGTGAGGTGCTCAGATAGGATGGTAATGAGGGCCATATAAGTAGCTAGAAAGATTTGAGACACTCCATTTAGTCACAGTTCCTCCAGAGCTCCTCTTTGGCCTGAGGGTTAGACGGACGTTGCATTATCCCTTTACCAAAGCCAAAGTACTTCTCTTCCCCCACTGGCTGGTGCATACTCCTCTCCTCATCCACATCATTCCCACTTGCTTGTGAGGGACAGTCTTTGGCATGCTCTCCTCCCACCCCAGAGGTAAGGTTCAGGTAGCTGCTGCATGGAAGTTGGGAAGAGTGGTGGCAGAGAGAAAGTACATTACACTTCTTTGTTCCCTGGCTCTGCTGTGATCTAGCTCTATTGCTGTCCTTCACTGGTCTGCCATTTCTTTCCATCTTGTACAAATTCTCCTAACATCTGTTATTCCTAATTCACCAAAGTGAGCTCTGAGGGTGAAATCCTGGTCCTACTGGAGTCACATGGCAAAATTCCCATCAGCTTTACTGAGGCCAGGATTTCATCCTGAATATTCTCCGTAAGTAAAAAGATAATCATGCAAAACCTTTTTCTTTGTTAGAGATAGACTGATCCAATATGCTGGGCTTTACTCTGCTATCTCAGACACAGATCCCAGCCATCTGACTCCTTCATAACTTTGTGAATGAATAAATAAAATTTAGTGATTTATTCCATTGTCCAGAATCAATCTGAAAGGCTTAGAAAATTTTACTTATCTTTCATTAAGAACTAATGATTGCTATATTAGTGTCAAGTAGGGCTCTCAAGCGATTAAAAAAATTAATCACGATTAATCACAACTGTTAAACAATAATAGAATACCATTTATTTAAGTATTTTTTGATGTTTTCAAATATATTGATTTCAATTACAACACAGGATACAAAGTGTTCAGTGCTCACTTTATATTTATTTTTGATTACAAGTATTTTCACTGTAAAAAAACTAAATAAATAGTATTTTTCAGTTCACCTAATACAAGTACTGTAGTGCAATCTCTTTACCGTGAAAGCTGAACTTACAAATGTAGAATTATGTACAAAAAACCCTGCATTTAAAAATAAAACAATGTAAAATTTTAGAGCCTGCAAGTCCACTCAGTCCTACTTCTTGTTCAGCCAATTGCTCAGACAAACAAGTTTGTTTACATTTGCAGGAGATAATGCTGCCCACTTCTTGTTTACAGTGTCACCTGAAAGTGAGAACAGGCGTTCTCATAGCACTGTTGTAGCCAGCATCGCAAGATATTTACGTGCCAGAGGTGCTAAAGATTCATATGTCCCTTCATGCTTCAACCACCATTCCAGGGGACATGCATCCATGCTGATGACGGGTTCTGCTCGATAACAATCCAAAGCAGTGCAGACTGACACATGTTCATTTTCATTATCTGAGTCAGATGCCACCAGCAGAAGGTTTATTTTCTTTTTTGGTGGTTCGGGTTCTGTAGTTTCCGCATTGGAGTGTTGTTCTTTTAAGATTTCTGAAAGCATGCTCCACACCTCATCCCTCTCAGGCCATGTCTACACTACAAAAGTATTCCAATTTTACAGAAGTCGATTTTTGGGAACAGATTGTTTAAAGTCGAGTGCATGCGTCCACACTAAGCACATTAATTCGGCGGTGTGCGTCCACAGTACCGTGGCAAGTGTCGACATTCCGAGCAGTGCACTGTGGGTAGCTATCCCACAGTTCCCACAGTCCCCACTGCTCACTGGAAATCTGGGCTGAGCTCCCAATGCCTGATGGGGCCAAAAATTTGTCACGGGTGATTATGGGTAAATGTAGTCAGTCAACCCTCCCTCCCTCCATGAAAGCAACAGCAGACAGTCATTTTGTGCCCTTTTCCCTGAATTGCCTGAGCAGACGCCATAGCATGGCAAGCATGGAGCCCATTCAGCTCATGCTCATGCCTGCAGCAGTTATGACCATTGTAAACACCTCGCGCATTAATGTGTAGTTTATGCAGAACCAGCACCTGAAAATCCAGGAGAGGAGGCGATGGTAGTGCGCTGATGAGGACATGAACACAGATTTCCCTAAACCGCAGTCCTTGGCAATTTGGAGATCCTGGTGTTAATGGGGCAGTCTCATGCCATAGAATGCCGATTCTGGGCCCGGGAAAAAAGCACAGAGTGGTGGGACCGCATAGTGTTGCAGGTTTGGGATGATTCCCAGTGGCTCTGAAACTTTCGCATGCGTAAGGGTACTTTCATGGAACTTTGTTGCTTTCCCCTGCCCTGAAGCGCAAGAATACCAAGATGAGAGCAGCCCTCACAGTTCACAAGTGAGTGGCAATAGCCCTGTGGAAACTTGCAATGCCAGACAGCTACCAGTCAGTAGGTAATCAAGGGACGTTTCACCAACGTCAACGTGGGATGGCCGGGAAAGGTTCATGACGCTTGCGTCTTCAGGAATTCTGGTCTGTTTAAATGGCTGCAGGAAGGAATTTACTTCCCAGACCAGAAAATAACTGTTGGGGATGTTGAAATGCCTGTAGGTCTCCTTGGGGACCCAGCCTCACTCATGAAGCCGTACACAGGCACCCTGGACAGTAGTAAGGAGCTGTTCAACTATAGGCTGGGCAAGTGCAGAATGGTGGTAGAGTGTGCATTTGGACGTTTAAAGGTCGCTGGTGCAGTTTACTGACTCGCTCAGACCTCAGCGAAACCAATATTCCCATTGTTATTGCTGTTTGCTGTGTGCTCCACAATCTCTGTGAGAGTAAGGGGGAGACGTTTATGGCAGGGTGGGAGGTTGAGGCAAATCGTCTGGCTGCTGAATACGCACAGCCAGACACCAGGGTGGTTAGAAGAGCACAGCAGAAAGCACTGCACATCAGAGAAGCTTTGAAAACCAGTTTCATGACTGGCCAGGGTACTGTGTGACACTTCTGTTTGTTTCTCCTTGATGAAAACCCACCCCCTTGGTTGCCTCTAAATTCCCTGTAAGCCACCCGCCCTCTCCCCTTCTATCACAGCTTGCTTGCAAAGGAAATAAAGTCACTATCATTTAAAAAACATGTATTCTTTATTAATTGATTATAAAAATAGAGAGATAACTCACAAGGTAGCCCAGGTGCGGGGGAAGGAGGGAAGAAAAAGGCCACTTCAAAACTTGTCGAATGACAGCCTTCTGTTGCTTGGGCTGTCCACTGAGATGGAGTGGTTGAGTGCCCGGAGCCAAGCCCTCCCTGCATTCTTGGGCGTCTGGGTGAGGAGGCTATGGAACTTGGGGAGGAGGGAGGGCAGTTAAGCAGGGGCTGCAGCGGCAGTCTGTGATCCTGCTGCCGTTCATGAACCTCCACCAGACACCGGAGCATGTCCATTTGATCCCGCAGTAGCCCCAGCATTGCATCATGCCTCCTCTGATCTTCCTGCCGCCACCTCTCCTCATGTTCATCGGCCGCTTTCCTGTACTCTGCTATTGTGTCCCTCCACACATTCTGCTGAGCTCTGTCAGTGCCGGATGACTGCATGAGCTCAGAGAACATTTGATCGTGTGTGCGGTTTTTTCACCACCTTATCTGAGATAGCCTTTGGGATGGAGGAGGGAGGCTTGAAACATTTGCAGCTGCTGGAGGAAAAAAGGGAGTGAAGTATTTAAAAAGATACATTTTACAGAACAATGGCTATACTCTTTCACGGTGAACAACACTATTCACATTACATAGCACATGTGATTTTGGTACAAGGTCGCATTTTGTATCTTATATTGAGTCCCTGCGGCTTTGGTGTTAGAGATCACATACGCAGTGCCGAGCAACAGAATTCGGCTTGCAGGCAGCCATGGTAAGCCATAGTCTTTTGGCTTCTGCAACCTTCATAACAGCAGCGCCCTCTTCTCCCATACCAAGCAAAGCACGTTGAGTTGGCCATTTAGTGCTATGGTTTTCCTGTTAACGTGCAGCAGCAGAAACCAAACTAACCTCCCCCCAACATCCAATTCTCTGGGATGGTCGCTTTACCCCTTACCCCACCGCGTGGCTGGTATCAGGGAAGATTGCTGCTAGCCAAACGCGAACAGCTCAGCACCAATGCCCTCCCACTCCCACCGCATGGCTAACTGTGGGGAGGATTTCTTTTCAGCCACAGGCAAACAGCCCACTAGGAACGGCCACCTCTGAATGTCCCCTTAATTAAATTCCCCGATTTCAACCAGGTTACCATGAACGACATCACTCTCCTGAGGATAACACAGAGAGATAAAGAACGGATGTTGCTTGAATGCCAGCAAACACCGGGACCATACACTGCCAGGCTTTGTCATGCAATGATACCAGATTACTTGCTATCAGCATGGAGTGGTAAAGTGTCCTACCATGGAGGACGGAATAAGGCGGCTCTCCCCAGAAACCTTCTGCAAAGGCTTTTAGAGTACCTCCAGGAGAGCTTCATGGAGATGTCCCTGGAGAATTTCCGCTCCATCCCCAGACATGTTAACAGACTTTTCCAGTTGCTGTACTGGCCACGAATGAATCCCAAGTCCTCAGGGCTACTTAATCATTAAAAAACGCTTGCTTTTATAACATGTATTATATTTTAAAAAGTACACTCATCAGAGGTCCCTTCTCTGGCTTGCTTGGGTTGGGAGGGTATTTCAGTCAGGGTGGTAAAAAGATCCCATCTGTCGGGGACAACGGTGTGCTGTGTGCTCTCCTCAAGTTCCTCCTCCTCCTCCTCATCTTCCCCGTCCACAAAATCCTCAGGCATGACGGAGAGTACCCCATCATCGGAGTCCACGGACAGGGTGGGGTAGTGGTGGTGGCCCCCCCCTAGAATTGCATGCAGCTCAGCGTGGAAGCGGCATGTCTGGGGCTCTGTCCTGGAGAGTCTGGTTTGATTCTTTGGTTTTCTGGTACATTGTCTGAGCTCCTTAAATTTCACGCGGCACTGTGTTGCATCCCTGCTGTAGCCTCTGTCTGTCATGGCCTTGGAGATTTTTGGAAATGTTTTGGCATTTCGTCTTTTGGAACGTAGTTCTGATAGCATGGATTCCTCTCCCTATACAGCGATCAGACCCACTACCTCCCGTTGGGTCCATGCTGGAGCTCTTTTTCGATTCTGGAACTGCATGGTTACCTGTGCTGATGAGCTCTGCATGATCACCTGTGCTGATGAGCTCGCCTGGCCAAACAGGAAATGTGATTCAAAAGTTCCTGGGGCTTTTCCTGTACACTTGGCCAGCGCATCTGAGTTCAGAGTGCTGTCCAGAGCGGTCACAATGGTGCACTATAGGATAGCTCCCAGGGGCCAATACCTTCAAATTGCGTCCTCACTAACCTTAATTTGAAACGGCGATGTCGATTTCAGCGCTAATCCCCTCGTTGGGGAGGAGTACAGAAATCAGTTTTAAGAGCCCTTTATGTCGAAAAAATGGCTTCATTGTGTGGATGGGTGCAGGGTTAATTCAATTTAATGCTGCTAAATCCAACATAAACTCATAGTGTAGACCAGGCCTCAGATTTTGGAAGGCACTTCAGATTCTTAAACCTTGGGTCAAGTGCTGTAGCTATCTTTAGAAATCTCACATTAATACCTTCTTTGCGTTTTGTCAAATCTGCAATGAAAGTGTTCTTAAAATGAACGTGTGCTGGGTCATCATCCGAGACTGCTATAACATGAAATAGATGGCAGAATGCGGGTAAAACAGAGAAGGGACATACAATTCTCCCCCAAGGAGTTCAGTCACAAATTTAATTAATGCATTATTTTGTTTAAGAGCATCATCAGCATGGAAGCATGCCCTCTGGAATGGTGGCCGAAGCATGAAGGGGCATATGAATATTTAGCATATCTGGCACATAAATACCTTGCAATGCCCACTACAAAAGTGCCATGAAAATGCCTGTTCTTACTTTCTGGTGATATTGTAAATAAGAAGAGGGCAGAATTATCTCCTGAAATGTAAACAAACTTGTTTGTCTGAGCGATTGGCTGAACAAGAAGTAGGACTGAATGGACTTGTAGGCTCCAAAGTTTTACATTGTTTTGTTTGGAGTGCAGTTATATAACAAAAAAAAATCAACGTTTGTAAGTTGCACTTTCATGACAAAGAGATTTCACTAAGGTACTTGTATGAGGTGAATTGAAAAATACTATTTCTTTTGTTTATCATTTTTACAATGCAAATATTTATACTCAAAAATAATATACACTTTGATTTCAATTACAACACAGAATACAATATACATGAAAATGTAGAAAAACATCCAAAATATGTAATACATTTCAATTAGTATTCTATTGTTTAACAGTGCAATTAAAACTGTGATTAATTGCGATTAATTTTTTTTCACAAATGTTATCAAAAAACGCCTCGATTTTGAAAAACTATTTAAAGGCAATACCCCAAGGTACCCACCACTTATTTAAGTATCACCAGTGAGAACAGAATCTACCTACCAAACCGACAGCCTGGATCCAAATACCTCCCTTAGTTTTGAGAAAGTTTGGAGCTGGTTCCAAACTTTAAAGACTCAGACCCATCTCTACTACCTAACCAGGGCAGGTTCTTCATGATCTCAGAAAACATCTGTGGGTGTATAATAATGATATAATGATGAGACAGAATTTGTCCCCTCTGGTGTGGTTATTTCACATAACAAAACTTGACTTATTATGGCAAACACATAACTCACTGTGGAGACATATATAAAGAGCTGTAAAATGCTGAAAATATTATTTCATTTCTAAATTATTTAATATTATTTAATATTAAGGGACTCACATACTGAATCATATAACGGATGAGAGTACAGAATAAGTTCCTCATCAATACTCCGAGGTTGGAGTAACCATTTTGATTTCGGTATCACTAATACTGCTTGGAAATCTATTTTTAAATCCAATAAAGTTCTTTCAGTTTCCACAGCTCGTGTGGAAACCCAATATAAAATATTTTATCTGGGACGACTGTTATGTATCGGCTGCATAAATTCTGATGTTATAGTGGCATAGAAGTTTTCCTTCCTATATGGTGAGTACACCCTATAATAGCTAATTCCTGGATGGACATATTTCCATATAAATGGACACCTCACTAACCTGGAAGATTCAAATGACACTACTTGGAAAAGGTTTTGTAGACCAATCCACTAGATCCACTAGATCCACTGTCCCAGCACTACTCATTACTTACTGTTTGCTGCTGGGTTAGCTCTAGCTGAGAACCGGAAATCTACACTTCACCCCAAACTGTGGTTCCAGAAACTAATCGATACATATTCTTCTAACACCCTCATCAACTTAATAGTTGAGCACCTTCCAGTAGTGCATTACATTATGACTAACATCTGCCAATTATGGTTAACTCTTTCTTTCATGCTCTCCCCAGGGAGAGAATAGTGGGTGCAGTGAAGTGCTTTGTTTTATTAGGGTTTGTTTGAGGCTTTTTAACTGTAGATGCTACTATATGTTTATATCACAGAAGGCAAGGTCAAAGAAGCATGGCCTTGCTCTTATAGCTGAAGGTGATGGTCCTTCATTTCTGTAGGAATTCCACAGTTTCAAGCTCAATCTACACTGTAGCTGTGCAGCTCTTGCTGCAGTAGTATAGACATGCCCCTAGTTAAATAGCTAGGCAGACAAAAGCTACTCTCTGGGAAGCTTTATGATTTCCCCCTTTTTCTCATAATACACACCTAAAGAAATATCTATGATTGTGAAAATAGGACATGCTTTAGTACACTTTTATCTCTCTAGAAACCAACTCCACTACTAACTGACTGGCATCAGTTGAGGAAGTGGACTCCTGATCTCACTTCTAAACTGAAGTATCATGAAGAGCAATGCCAAGTGTTATTTCTACCACTCCATGACTGGTAAGTTCTACTTATGATTTTGTTTTAAACAAATGCAGAACAAAATTTGTCTCTGAACCATCAAGGAATGCAAGCAAACTTTTGGGTATTTTAAAAGTAATTGACAAGCCAACGTAAGCGGATACTGTTACTGCCATCTTCTTTTCTGAATAGGTGGAACTAGGGAACAATCCCATTGTATTATGATGGTTTACTACCAAGCTTTCCAGAGGACTACACTACACACATCAGTGCAGAACTAATGATCAACATATTTTAAAACTAAAAATGTTATTAACTTATAGCAAGAAAGGAAGGTAATATTATTGTGACTTCTAATGCAGTAAAAAACTACTCAGAATGGACTAGAATGTCAGGCTTTGGCATAAAATGTTTTGTTAGTAAAATAAATAAATAAATAAATAAATGTGTCATCCTAATCAGCCAAATACTACAGAAAAAGGCTCAGATTAAGTTTACCGTCCATTGCTCTCCAGAAAGTTGAAAAATAAACTTGCTTCTTTCTTTCTTTGTTTCATCTGACAAAGTACTCTTCTTACAGAGCTGAGAGTTCTTTGCAATTTTATCCAAGAGCTTCTCAGTGGTATCTACGAAACCATTCTTTAGGTATGCAGATTGTGGAATGCCTTTCTTTCTGCACTCTAGTGCAAAGTCCCATTCCTGCTTTATCCTGAAACAGTGCAAATAAAGAGTCTCTATGAATCCAAGTAACAGAACTCAAATACTTAAAGTCTTATATTTTAAAAGGAGACTTAGTCTCCTAACCTCCAAATTAGTGCAGACATTTCACACATGTAAATAATAACATTTGAATGCACGCAAATCAGATGGCAACCCATTTGATTTTTGCACTAAAAAAGTCCTGCTTGCACTTGCAAATGCATGACTAAAGATGCAAATTGTGCATGTAAATTTAGATGCCATTTTTAGACCTCCTAGCCCAAGAGTAATGCTTGGGTTTGTAAGAATGAATAGTAGAATTCAGATGAGTAGGACCTTCTTTAATGCATATGAGAACAGGATCAGCTCCAGAAAATTATGCACATATATAGGGCCTATCCTATACGAATTTTGCCATTGATTTCAATAGGAGTAGGCTCACACTAAACAAGTTACAAATATATATGAATACAATGAAGACCTTAAATTGGTCCTGGGTTTATGCCCATAATTTAGCAATTGGAAAAATATTTTCCAAACCTTTTGCTAAACCAAAATATGAATCAATATAGTTTTCCTTGCAGCCACTGGAAATATTTTTTCCCCTGACTTTTTAGATTCAAGTAAAGAATTTTTACCTAGAAAAGAAAAAACTATGGTGTGTACATCATAGAAGAGGTGAAGTTAAAGGTCAGGTAATATATTTTACCCCTGCTAATTTCAACATGAATGTTACTTACGGCTTGACTATGTGAAAAACTTGCAGTAGTATAAATGAGGGTGCCATTTAATTTTAGAGACACATATTTTGGTTTAAGGGTAGCTTATTTTGGTTTGGCTCAAGACAATTAAGGAACAGGTGTACCTAAACCAAAATAAGTCATTCTTATACCAAAAGAAGAGTCTCCACAGAGCCTTTTGCCCCAGTTTAACCATATTGGTTTAAAAGCCAATTTAAATTATACTGATGCAACTTGGTCATGGAGACAAGCCCTTCTATGAACCCACAGATCACTGGCAAAACAGGGAAAAGACAGTGGAAAGGCAAGAGTTAATAGAGAGTTCACACAGGAACAACTAGGAAAAATCTAAAAAATACTGTTATAATATACATTGGGGAAAATAGGTCCAAGACACCTACATACTGTTTTCTAAAATTATTCTACCAGTGAGTGCATCTAATTAACTATAAAAGCTTTTTGTTGTTGTGAGCAAAAAGGTGGGCAAGACAGAAGTGTACAGAGAAAAATTAAAATAAACCCCAGAAGGAAAAAGAGGGAAGAGGAAAAAGAAAAACAACAGAATTTGAACCATTAGAAAGGGGAAAACTAAAAAGTACCCAAACCCCTAGAGTTTTCTTCTCTGATATCTTAGAAATAATCCTAACTTAGATACCACTGTTGTGCTGCTCCTTCTTCGTACTCTCCTCCTCCACTTGTCCTCCTGGTATATGCATTCTATAATTGTTGAATTTTGATTCTGTGGCACAATCCTCACACATCTGTGGAATTCCTTGATCGTCCACCAAAGAATTAAAAATTTCACTGTGATAATTCAATGAACTGAAAATTGGCTTTTTTGTGCCTTGCTTGCCCTTTACTCAGCCAGTCCCATAAATGGTTGTTTCATTTCTAGCTGGTTGAATTCAGGAAACCTGAAGTAAGTAGAAGAGGAGGGAGCATAAAAAATCTTCCCCCAGCCCAGAAGCAGGCCACCTCCATGCTGACCGTTATGCCCAACCCAGGGGGACTTGAGACAACACAATAAAACCCACAAAGGGGAAGATTTAGCTCTAAATCCTTTAACTGTGGTAACAACCAGGGAAGCATTAATGACAAGAGAATGTATTTTCCTCTGATATTTTACAGATAAAATGTAGAAAATAAAAACATCTAGAGGCAACAATACATTGTTAGTTGAGTAAAATGCAGTTAAACAAAACCCAAACCTCTGATAATTTAATCATTGATCAATTCAGCAAAAGAGGGACTGATTGCAACTACAAACTTGGCGACAAATTCAGCATGAATATAATCACACAGTGATGTAAGAGCGAAGAAGAAATTTTACATTGCCTTTTAATGTCAGCTTAATGCAATATGCTCTTCAGAGCTTTTAAAGAACGATCTCGCGTGGTCATAAGGTTAAGCATCATAGAGAAATATTGCATGCGGATGGAGAGTGAATTATATACCAATGGGGCAAGAAACATGTCTGATTTTATCCAGTATGTGTCAGAATACAGACAAATAGTCAATTCCAAGGGCAGATGTTCTAATCACTTGCAATCATTGCTTGTACCACTGGGACTGCATCAACAACCAAATATGAATCAATATAGCTTTCCTTGCACAGAAAAAGACTTCTATATAGGCTTGGAGGAATTTGATTTTTATCAGTAAACATAGATTTTCACCATACACTCACATCAGACAAAAAAATTCATCTATAATCTAAATTTACAGATAGGCAAAGTAAAAAAAGTACTTCTTGACAACTTCTTAGAGATTGATTTAAGTATATTTACTGTGTATATTTTGATGTGATGTTGACATTTTGTGTTTTAGTAGTTATAAAGCTTTAACTTTTTGAAACTCCATCTCTATTGTCATTAATTACTCACAACTGTGAAAATTTAAATAGGTGAAAACCTAAAAAACCTGCTTTAAAGTTAATGTTAATATTATCCATCAAAATTAGAAAAAATAAAACTTAAATTCTGCCAAGCCTACTTATAAATCAATGGTTGGCTCTTTATTCAATCTCCAAGTCTAATCTGATCCCCCGTAAACAAGTCAAAGAATTTTCACAGACAAATTGATAAACATCTTTAAATTTAATGATACATCTGTCATTTGTATGCTACAGGTAATATCAGACCAAGGTGACAGGGACAACTGTTGGATCATATTAAAGAAGTTCTGTATTAAAATCACAAATGAGTTTGATTCCCCATAGTTTAAATTCCAGGGTATTACTAATTAAGAGGTCTCTTGGTTTTTGGTACTGTTTCTCTCCCTCTCTGTGTGAAACTTGCAAGCTGCTAATTGTGTTAGTACATTCTAAGTCAGAGTCTGTTCTCAAAGCAATTCTTTGTAACAACAACTACTCACACAGAGAGAGATTCAAAGCAATACTCTGTAACAACAGAAACAGCACCCAGAGACTCCCCGCCCTTTTGTTGTATTCATCTCACTTTGTTAAAAATTGTGATTAAAATAGAGATAGAAGAAGTATGTGGATGGATGGTTGGTGTGGATAATAACTGAATGATCAGGGAGGTGCCAGCCTACGAATCCAGTGTACATCGGCTGAAGAAGGCATCAAGTGGAAATAACCAGAGGGCCCCCAGAGGGCAGACTGGAATCCACCCAACAGTCTCAAGAATGGGAGAACCAAAGAACAAGATAACATCTGGCAGCACAGAGCCATCAGGAATGTGCCATCTGCTGATTGATTCAGCAACAGCATGATGAAGCAATTCCCATAGACTGGCATCGGAAGAAATTCCTATAAAAATAGACTCTAGAAAGTGAGAACTTTGGGGTCTGATTCTGCAAACCAACTTCCAGGAGTATCAGATGAGCATCTGACAAGGCCCTGCTCCCTCCTCATGTCCAGGCCACCTGGCCAGTGGCTTGGCATGAGCAACTCTAAGGCTGGTAACAACCTTGCAGAACCTGTGTGTGTGTGTGTATGAATGAATGTGTGAATAAATATGAGATTGAATGGAATGTTATAGCTATAACTAACTCCTTACTATTATTCTTTCTGTATTCACAATAAATGTGGCATTTTGCCTTTTCCCCTTTAATAAGATCCTGCTGGTTTTTATTTTATTGGTATAACACAACTAGGGGTTCATCACTCTGTTTTAGCTAGTCACTGTTAAAGTATGTGATTGCCATTATTTCTTATGGAACCCTTATCAAAATAAACTGTTTTATCTCTGATTGACAATCTCATGTAGGGGAAATTATGTATTATCACACTTCTGCTATCAAATGCTATCATGCATGCCTTTGAAAAACAAAAAAAATGCCTCTGTTGTGAGTGAGAAAATTCTATAAAACAGTGCAACAAATTCTTGGGTGGTTGGCAGGGGCAGCGGCTGGGAGAGGGTTGTTTTAAGAAAACACTCCACCAGCAACTATTTGGCACTTTTAATTTCTGTTAACATTTCTCTGAGGTAAGTAAGTAGGTTTCCAGTCTAAATGCTTTGTTTTGAAGACTGGCTTTCTTTTAAAGGCCCTGGAAATCCCAGGAACACATTTTCCCCTACAACAAATACATAAGACGGTGAGGAAATATTTTATTGGACCAACTTCTTAACTCATCCACCTTGTCTTTCTAATATCCTGGTGTTGTGAGAAAACTGGATTTGATGTAACTTGCAGCCATCTTGCGTACTTAGCGCCCCCCACCCCCACCCCCAAATGGAAGCGAGGACACCACATAGGAATAATTTGTCCTTGCTAAGGCAGACAGAACAAAACCAGCTGCACATTGCAGTTTGACGGAGTGGGATAGATAAAGTGAAAGGACAGATTCATGAAAAGGGGGAAGAAATATAGAGAACGGACCTTGAAATTTTTTTGCTGAAGCTGCTTTGCTAATAAGGAGAATAATGAATTGTTGTTGGCTATTGAGAGAAACAGTTAAGTTATCACTCCTTTGGGTTCTGAAAACGCTGGGTAATTCTGGGACCAGTATGGAAACATGTAAGATAGTTACAGAGATACAAACCCCATAATCCCTAAAGTTTATTTTTTGTGCTCTTTTTATTAATTATTAGTAATAGTGTTACTGTTAGTAAGCTGTGAAATAGCTTGATCCTCATCCTAACCTTTAGTGAATGTTTCATTTGTTTTAAAGAGATGGCTATCATTCTCATGGTGTTTGAGAGATCATTTGGCCACAATTGGGCCCAGTGCAATTGGGCATGTGGCATGAGTACAGCATAAAAAGGGGAGTGTTCCTTTTGGGGCATGGAGATCGTTCAAGTGAGAGCTGAGGCCCCAGTTCAGAAAAATACTTAAGCATATGCCTAACGTTAAGCACGGAAGTAGTTACACTGGCTTCAATGAGGATGTTTATGTGGTGATAGCTAGGTATAGGAATAAGTACACCTTGCTGAAACAGAAGTCACTCTTGCCCTAGAAATATGTCAACATTGTGATAACATCACTATAAGCCAATCGAGTATCAGTTTTCAGTAAGCCCTCAAGATAGTATTTTTGAGGTATGGAGGAGGATCAGCAGAGACTGTGAATATCTGTTTAAGTGTTATTGTTTTGGTTATTGCTGATCTTGTCTTCAGTAAGACCTAGCCTTCCCCCCCGCCATCCAAAATCCCTTTGTTATATTGATGTGTAAAGATTAAATAAACTACATTTCTCCTCATAATGAGGATGGGAAAGTTCTGTGCTGCTGCCATTTTAGATTCTCCAGAGATTTCACTTTGGAAGTAATACAAATAATTGCTGAGTATATATAATGTTATTCTTTGAAGGAGTAACCTGTTTGGAAAATGAGTAGGGTGACTGGACTTAGCATCCAAAAGGATTTCAGAGTCATTAAATGAGAGGACACCATTCATTTTTAAGGGTGAGTGGCTAAAATCCTTTTCCAAGCATAATTTAAGACCTGCTCAGTGGCTGGATGGGAGGTCTCAAAGGAAGAGACAAGTGCTTTAGGAAGCGGTGTGATGTTTCATGACATGACAGTTTTTCCTCAGAATCACTGAAAAAAAATCAGGCTGAAAAAATAGCCTAGCAAACTACTTGAGGATACTGTATTAATTGACATGTCATTTCTTGTGTGAGACTCATCTGGAGACCTAGACACTTGGGTTTATTAAATGATCCCATGGGATCTTTTGCAAGTTTAGGATCGTTAGTCTGGGCCAAATTTCAGTTTAAGTAATTCTGTTTCGTGAAATTTCCCCCCAGAATTCCAATTATTGTTTTCTTCCCAACCTAACCTGCTGCCCTGTTGTACAGGATTGCAGCTGAAGAATATGGGCTGGAATGTAACAGCCAGAAAACTGCATTTATAACTGTATTCCATTATATTATGTATAAAGATCTGTATGAGCAAATGCACATGAACAAAAAAAAATTATATTGCTAAAATGGTAGTTAACCTTGCATAATTACTTCTGTCCTAACCTCCAATTTTCTAAGTATTCATAATTTTCCTAAACACTTGATTTGACCTAAGTTTGTTCAGAAAGTGTCTCAAAAATAGCTGAACCATTTTTTGCTCAATGAAGGACCAAAAATAAAATACTTTAACTATTATAAAAATTCTTACAGGTTAAAAAATAATAGCCACTAGCAGTAAAACAACTGGAACTAGAACAATCAAGTCCAGGAAAGAAATAGAGAAGATGCTTTGAGTGTTCTAGGGAGAGTAATTATTGATCAATAAAGTAATAAGCCTTTGAAAAAAAGTTACACACTGTACATGGACTGAATATTGTCCAGGCTTTTTTCATACATTCAGAAAGAGTCCAATTCATAGTTAACTTAGTTACACACTGAAAAGGTAAATGAAGATAAGAAATGAGTGAGACAGCTCCTGCAAGCTCTGCCTTATTGACTTCATGTTTTGTTGGTGGGCTGGGAATGAACCAAGGGCATTTACTGAGCCACTTCAAGGGGAGAAACTTAGGTGGCTAGACTGGACATTTCCACACTTTTCAGAGCTTAATGGTGCAGTCTTAGCTTTGTATTAACAGTGTGTTTGTGTTTTAATTGCACTTTATGGCGTAAGTTATATGGTACTTACTTTTTATTTTTATTTTTTTAAGAAGTCAGAAGGTGGAGATAGACTTCCACATGATGAGTGCACTTAACATACTACATGAAGCTTCTCTGACAGCATGCCAGATTTCTATTTACACTTCAGTATTACAGGATGCAACAAAAAATCACTGAGTATCATCAGAATGTAGAAGAACCAGTTAGAAGCTGTATTGTAAGCAACATTACTTACATTTCAAAATGATAATCTTTATTTAGATACTGACATTGCATTAAACCAAATCCATTCCCATGCATTAGCTGCTGGCTCTATTCTCTAGCATTTGTATTGATTGCCATACAGATGTAGTGAACATACAATACTGTACATCTCTAACATATTGTGGCTTATAATTTAAGCCATGGTCAAGAAAATTTAGGATGAGATTTTCTGATGGGTTTTGGGATCTTGAATAAAACAATCATTTACTCCTGAGGAGAATACTGTGGCCAGTGTTTTAAGATACAGAAAAGCAAAACTCTAAGCTACCCACTGGCCTGTAAAAGTGCCCTACTATTCAGCAATACACGCAGCTTTCTGAGTTTATCTAACCCATCTCCATTTCCGAAAGCCACCTCACATACATCTGTCTCCCCAAGTGCATTGAAATACCAACACACAACTTTCAGGTGTTTTGGGAAGCATACAGAACCTTATTGCTTATGTAGAAAGTCCGTTTCTTTTCAATCCATTAAGTTCCTCTCCAAAACAGAAACAAGTTTGCAGAAAAAGCTTTGTCCTAGCAAAAGCTATCCCCCACCAGGGGTTCAATCAACCTATACCCAAACAAACAAAGCCTTTCCTGGTGTGAGACATAAAAAATAGAAGAGCAACAGCAGCAAATCTTTCCTTTCACTAGGGGCATAATAAATATAATTCTCTCTATAGCACTTATTCAACATACTCTACTTCCTTCTAGAACTGGGTTCATTCCACAACCCACCCCTGCTTGTTTTCTTTTCCCTTCCATACCCTACGCTTGGTCCTGATTGTTTATGTAGCCCAGCTCCATTGGCTCCACTCCTTAATCCTTTTCTTTCTAATTTCACAACTCTGGAGAGCCAACAGGGAAACAGATGGATCCACTTGGGCAAAGTCAAGTCAACCAAGGCCCAGCTATCCAAGGCCTCATCATAGGATCCAGGGAGGCAACACACCCAGTCACAATTTCTCACAACATCATACTTCAGAATTAGGTTTTGCTGACAAGCTGTTAACACTTTAGAGTAGAACTCTCAGTAAAAGATTTATAATCTTTGCCACTTTTAACATAAACACAGTTCAAAAATGTATGGAATTCCTTTATCAAAATCCATGTTTGCATAGGTAAGGTTTCCTCTTTGTAAAATCTTGTGTCTCAGAGGATTACAAATGGAGGAAAATCTTACATTTTTCACAGTGAGACTGTTATAGAACCTTTAAGAGCTAAATTCTGCTTTCTCTACTCCAGCAAAACTCACTGGGAGTTTCTTTCAACTAAGGCTTACAGAATTTGACTAAATAATAGCAAGTTCCTTTAAACTCAGAGCTTGCCCATATGGAGGTTTAGTTTGTGGCAAACTGGGGTGTAAATCGATAGCGCGCTAGTTTGTCGCACACCAAATTACCATGTGGACCCAGCTACTGTGCACTAAAAGGTCCCTTTTGACCTACTGCTCTTTGAAACAGCCTTCTCTTTGAATCCCTACTTCTAAATGACCACTGTGGGCCATATTCTGATACCCTTACTCACACTGAGTATGCATTGAGTATTTCTATTGATTTCAGTAGAAATACTTGAGAAGTAAGGAACTACTCAATGTGGGTAAGGGTATCAGAATTTGGCCCTATATATGACTGCCTAAAACAGTGAGGTTTTTTTTCCTCCTTACAAGGAGACAGTAGCTCCTGTTAGGAATTTAATCCCAGGTACATTCTTTGTAGTTGAGGGTTACTTGGAAATGCACAAAATATTTTCTTGCCTTTCAAAGCATCAAAACAAATCAAAGGACTCACTTCCAATCTGATCTTTATAATCTAGAGCCCCAGCGATCAGTACAAACTAGGTGCATGGGCACCTGCTCTTTCCACATTGGAAGTGGCCTTTGGGAAAGTCATATGTATGTTCTGATTGATAACAATAAGCAGCAAAATCTAAAGCTGAATTTCTGTCTCTCTCTTTTTTTTTTAAGTGGTTAGCAATCATAGTCTCTCTAGTGGGCAGCTTTTATGGATGGTTTCTCAGACATGCGTATGTATGATTGTCATAAAAATAAAGGGAAGGGTAACCACATTTCTGTATACAGTGCTATAAAATCCCTCCTGGCCAGAGGCAAAACCCTTTCACCTGTAAAGGGTTAAGAAGCTAAGATAACCTTGCTGGCACCTGACCAAAATGATCAATGAGGAGACAAAATACTTTCAAAATTTGGAGGGGGGGGAAACAAAGGGTCTGTCTGTCTGGGTGATGCTTTTGCCCGGAACAGATCAGGAATGCAGCTTCATAACTCCTTAAGTTAGTAAGTAATCTAGATAGAAATGCATTAGATTTCCTTTTGTTTAATGGCTGGTAAAATAAGTTGTGCTGGATGAAATGTATATTCCTGTTTTTGTGTCTTTTTGTAACTTAAGGTTTTGCCTAGAGGGATTCTCTATGTTTTGAATCTGATTACCCTGTAAGGTATTTACCATCCTGATTTTACAGAGGTGATTCTTTTACCTTTTCTTTAATTAAAATTCTTCTTTTAAGAACCTGATTGCTTTTTCATTGTTCTTAAGATCCAAGGGTTTGGGTCTGTATTCACCTGTACAAATCGGTGAGGATTTTTATCAAGCCTTCCCCAGTAAAGGGGGTGTAGGGCTTAGGGGGATATTTTGGGGGAAGATGTCTCCAAGTGGGCTCTTTCCCTATTCTCTGTTTAACACGCTTGGTGGTTGCAGCATAGGGTTCAAGGACAAGGCAAAGTTTGTACCTTGGGGAAGTTTTTAACCTAAGCTGGTAAGAATAAGCTTAGGGGGTCTTTCATGCAGGTCCACACATCTGTACCCTAGAGTTCAGAGTGGGGAAGGAACCTTGACAATGATGAATAAAAAAGAGACATTATGTGAACATATATACAACATAAGTAAGGACAGATTGTGTGCTACCCTTGCTCACCTGCACAGGGGTGAAGGAGCATGCAAGAAACCAGACCATTGTTAACACACAAGAAACCTGACCAAAGTCAAGTCCACTCCCTGTGCTCTGTAGATAGCAAGGAATGCTTGCTCTTGATATCTGCATGGAGGTAGGTGACCAAAAGATGGTGAGGAGGAAGGAGGCGGGGTCATGTATAAATAATGCTTGCTCCCATACACACACACCACTGGCCCATGGAGTGGGGGGGGAATTCTATACCAGCCTAATCACTGATTCCAAATCCTTACACACACACAACACATGCAGGGAGCAGTACTGGAGAAATAGTGTCTGTCTAAGGCAAAATCTCACTAACACTTCTCTGGGATGGTGCACCCTCCTCAAGGATTGTGGCTACATGTCACAAATTAGACTTTACAGTACACGAATATTTATAGGTGCCAAATCCTACTCCCAGTATAGTAGGAGACTACTTCAGGCATAATACTGTGTGACTATTGCACATGTTAATGATTGTTATATAAACTTGAAAACAGGGATTCTTAATCTGATCTGGATAACCTTGTAAATATAAACAGGAAGATTTATCTTGAACTTCTACTCAGGGAGAGATTGTAAAAATGGCAAGATCGATTTACTCGGCAGATCGACTTACTGTCTGAATTCGTACTCGGCAGATCGATTTACTGTCTGAATTCAGTCAGTGCTCTTTTCTTTACAGGCAAAACTGTTACTTTGGTGGAAAGCATAACACACTGTGTAAGTGCCATGTATTAAAACAAACTAAAAGCAGAGAACAAAGCTTTGGGATTAATAGCCCTCAGAAGGTAACTCCCTACCAATTGTAGAGTGGGGTTTCTTTCAACCTCACCTGCTCCTGCTTTAAAAGCCATTAAGCTTTGAGGAGCTCCTGCTGGGATAATGTGTACTTTCCACAGTATGCATCCGATGAAGTGAGCTGTAGATCACGAAAGCTTATGCTCAAATAAATTGCTTAGTCTCTAAGGTGCCACAAGTACTCCTTTTCTTTTTGCGAATACAGACTAACACGGCTGTTACTCTGAAACCTGTCATTATGCTGGGATAATGAGACTTTGCAGTATCCTCTAATGCAAGATGGTGCATTAAGGTTAGAATTTTTGAAAGGGCTCCATCAACTGTTGTTGCTACTGAGAATTTGAAAACTGGGCTGAATGCAATTTTGACAATCTGGCCCAGGAGACACAATAGGCAACAGTAGCTGATATATGTGTTTTTAAGCACATAAGTCTCCTGGAAATTCTGTCATGTGACAAGAGGGTTTTTCCTCTAATTGTGAGTTTTGCATTAATTGCCATTTTCTTTGTGACTTTGGCCACATTGTTTTAACTGCTTGATCCTGCACCACTGGAATTAATGGGAGTTTTGAAATTAATTTCAATAGTTGCAGTATCAATCCATAATAACACAGGTATAGGTTCTAATATACTTACACTGAGTAATACCTTATTCCTGGAGTACTCCCATTGAAATCAATGGGATTATTTGGAGAGTGTGATGCTTCTCAACATAAATTAAGAGCATCAGAATCTGGCCTAGTGTTGTGGGACAAAGTATTGTATAAATTTCAGGCTTAAAAAAATTTCCCTTGTGGATATAGAAAGTTCATATGCTATATATTGCTGTATTCTATACCAAATCCTGGGCCTACCCTCATTGGTACAGAAAAGATAATGAAGGAATTTGGAATCTCGTTAATGAATGAAGGCAGAACAGATCACCAAACACTATTACTTCAGTAGAAGAGATGGGTAATGATAAGCACAGATGTCAACTGCAGAGAGATTGTTGTCTTCATGGAAAACATGACTCACAGGAGAACTCTGGGTCTTGCCCTAGTCCACTGGCAAAAAGTGAGGTAGCTAAAATTAGCTGCATAATAGTACACTACTCCTTACCATATTAAGGTGCCCTCTTTTTTTAATCTCTGTTGAATTTCCCTGATGTATGCCTGTTGTGATTTGCTTTTTTACTAGCCAACACAAATAGGAAACAAAATGGTCTCTGGTTCTGAACGTTTAGAAAACCGACACTCTGTACAAATGAGTCAGAGAGAGAAAAACAGAGAGATGGAGCAGCCAGATTGTGGCCAGCACAAATTAGAGGCCAGATTGTGGCCAGCCACTACATCGGTGCCGAAAGGGTGCATGGACGTTTCCTGCCTTTTGCACACCTTTGCAGGGGCCAGCAATAGTCTGGCTGGAAAGTACAGGCCCTGGTCCCTCCTAACAACTCTGGGCACTAGTTGCCTGAAAGGGGGCAAGAAGGTGAAAAGTGAAGGTGAGACCACTGGCCTGTCTCTCATCCCCAGAGCAATCAGAGAAGCTGGCTGGCACAGAAAAAGAAGCACTTTGCACCCTCTTCAAGTAGCTTAACTGTCTTAGGATTTTATACTGCCACCCATCATGAGAGTCCCTCCTACATAAAATCAATAGCAATAGATTCCTGTGGCACTTCATGGACTCTCTGGCGCAGTCTCCTTTTGGGGGCAAAAGCTCTGCTTAGGGTATGTTGTTTATTAGTTTTGTCTTTGTTTGGTAGTGATTTAGGGACAGCAGGGAGTGTCAGTGTTGTGTCATTCTTATGTTGGAAAAACTTTTTTCAAAGGAGATGATTTTACAGCATTTCCAAAAGATTCTGGGTTCGCCTGATCTCCTCTGGAAGTTTGCTCCATAGCCAGATCCCCTCGACCAAGAGTGCTTTCGGTCATGTGCCTTGTCCTGGGCTTTTAAACAGTGACGTAGCTACTATATCAGGATGAGATGCACCGGAGAACTCAGGAGTGACTCCTGCTGGGTCAGCCAGATTTCATTCTAGGGATTCATGCTGTCCCTCCACCAAAGGCACCACTCAGCCCTAGGCACTTTTCAGCAAAGAGATTCTTTTCTCTTTTTTTCTCTTCCCTGAGCAATAAACATGGTATCAGTCAAGTCCTATGACTCCTGCATAAGTGCCGACTTTCTGCTTTGACTAAAACACTAACCCAGGAACCTATCCTTGCAACAAAGCCCGGTGCTAACTGTGTCCACATAGCTATTCAGGGGACGCCATCACAGGGCCTAATAACATCAGCCACACTATCACTGATAGTTCACCTGTACATCTACCAATTTACATCATGTGCCAGCAATGCCCCTCTGCCATGTACATTGACCAAACTGGACAGTCTCTATGTAAAAGAATAAATGGACACAAATCAGATGTCAAGAATTATTACATTCAAAAACCAGTCAGAGAACACTTCAATCTCTCTGGTCACTCGATTACAGACCTAAAAGTGGCAATTCTTCAACAAAAAAACTTCAAAAACAGACTCCAATGAGAGACTGCTGAATTGCAATTAATTTGCAGACTGGATACAATTAACTTAGGCTTGAATAAAGACTGGGAGTGGATGGGTCATTACACAAAGTAAAATTATTTCCCCATGTTTATTCTCCCACCCCCACTGTTCCTCAGATGTTCTTGTCAACTGCTGGAAATGGCCCACCTTGATTATCACTACACAAAGTTTTTTTCCTCTCCTGCTGGTAATAGCTCACCTTACCTGATCACTCTCGTTACAATGTGTATGGTAACACCCATTGTTTCATGTTCTCTGTGTATATAAAATCTCCCCACTGTATCTTCCACTGCATGCATCCGATGAAGTGAGCTGTAGCTCATGAAAGCCTATGCTCAAATAAATTTGTTAGTCTCTAAGGTGCCACAAGTACTCCTTTTCTTTTTGCAGATACAGACTAACACGGCTGCTACTCTGAGATATGTCAATGAATTCAGTTAAACAGAAGAGTAGTAGGTTGGCTTACTTCTCTAATGAGCTTTGTGCTAATCTTTCCTTCTCCTTCTTTCGAGTTTCTTTATACTTCTTGACTTGAGTTTCCCAGAAGCCTCTTACGACAGAAATGTCAAATATTATCACCTGATGTCCCATGTTACCGACATTAAGCTTTTCCTGTAAAAAACAAGTGTATCATTAAGATGTCATCATAAGAAGGGAAGAAAACAATTAATACAAATTAATGTTCTGGTCCAGTTCCTTACAGCTTGCTTGAGAAAAAATGGACAAAGAAATATTAACTTGATTAAGTATCATCCAAGAAAAAGATTTTTTTGTTAATGATTCCATTAACAATTAATAGTAATAATAACAGTTTATAAAGTTCCTGTCAATCTCAAATGATCCTAAAGTGTTTACCAAATTTAGGTCGTCATCCTACTGAGCCTTTTTCATGCTACTAATCCTTATTCCAATCAATGGGACTACTTGCACAAGTAAGTGTTCATCATGTGATTAAGGGCTGCAGGATCAGTCCTATCAGATACAGAAATCACTTTGTCTACTACTGAAATGCAATCACCAATTTGTGAAATGTGGCAGTTGTTTAGCAGAACATAGCAATAAGACCTCAGTTCAGCCAGGTACTTCACATGCCTACTTTTAAGCAAGCAATTGAGTACAGTTTTGAATTGGAGCCTAAGCCAGGAAGTAAAGTATGCTGTGTCCAGCCGAAACTGCAGAGACAAATTAGACACAGGGCTATTACCTGCAGACTGCTCCTGCTCTTAGGGCTTGTCTACACTTTATTGCTAAAAGTCAGCGTGTGTGAACACTCTCTGTTGGTATTTTGTCGGCATTTTTGCCAACAAAATACTTCCAGCCCCGCAAGCAGCGTTGGCTTTGTAGGAGGAGAACACTCCTGCCGACAAAGCCACATTCACACTGCCATTTGCACCAGCAAAACTTTTGTCTTTCGTGGGTTAAGGGGGAGGGGGTTAAGTACCTGTGAAAGACAAGTTTTGTCGACAACATCGCAGTGTAGACAAGTCCTTAGTGAAGTCAATGGCTAAATTCCCAGTGTTGGAACTGTTCTCTCTTGCTCAGAGTCATTGCTGAAGATGTAATCATCTCAACTCGATTTTTTTATCATGAGATGTAGCTAATCTATCTATAGAGGGCTTTTGTTATGCCTACATGTTCATAAAATGGTTCACTGAGCCAACATGAGGAAATCTTATAAAAAAGAACTCTGAAAGCCTTTTAAAAATAATTGCTTCCACCAAGATAAAAACTATTGTTTCTTCTCTTTTTTTAACTTCACTTGAGATTTCATTAGATGCCACTTTTATTACATTGTTCGTTAGTAAAAGACACAAAGGCCCTGAGCTGTCAAGCTAGTGTTGAACAAATAGCCTGTCCCTTGCCTTAGTGTGTCTTTTCAAACTTTCAGCTATTAATTTTTCCAAGTTCTTACTCTAATCACTGTTTCCAGGCCTCCTATCCTTCCACTGGGGTCACTTACAGTCTGGCCTTGAGTCAAAACACTTGGGGAGGGGTGGGGGGGAAATGGTCACCAAATCCCTATTTTTTTTTCTTTTATTCTACCTTTTCTTAATGTTCTTTTTCTCTTAACCTACAAAATATCTCCATACTAGAGGGCATATTAAGAAAGACAAAAATAAATTGTTTATCAACAAAGCACTCCAGTCTCCCCTAACCAGTGAGTTAGGCATATGCAGACTGATAAGAACAACAAGTAGGGTTATATCCTATTTGTTATATCTGTAAGAGCTATCCTAAGTACTATCATGAAGATACAGTGCCTCTGAACTCAGGCATAGGGATAGGTCAGGTATTTTGCTATGCCAGTGTCTTTTGTATCTTTGAATGACTGTATGAACTTTACCTTTCCTGCTTCGGTAAAGAAGCTTCTGTTGTTTGCTTATATCTGAGTGTTAACAATGAAGCCATAAATAGCTCCCAGTGTCTCTTTAACCTACTGCTGACAACAGCTGTCAAAACCCCATTAATAGCAATGTCATAAGAACACTGACTTTACTCCTCTATGGAAAGCTTTGTCTATAATCAGATGCGTTGTACAAACACTAAGGCCATGTCTACACTAGCGAGCTGACAGTGGCACAGCTGTACCGATGCAGCTGTGCCGCTGTCAGATTGCTCATGTTGCTCTCCCATTGACATAATTAAACCACCTCCAATGAATGGCAGTAGCTATGTCAGCAGGAGAGCATCTCCTGCCAACTTAGTGCTGGCTACACCAGCCCTTCTGTTGGAGTAACTTATGTCACTCAGAGGGGTATTTTTTTCACACCCCAAATGACATGAGTTATATTGACATAAGTGCTAGTGTAGACATAACCTAACTTCACTATCAATTTACAGTTTGCCACTTAGGAGAAAATACTCTTCTCTACTTCACAGGTAGCTGGGTTAGCTGCTAGAGACTTTCACTTGAGGAAGGTGGCAGGAATCCTTTCCGCATCCCAGATTCATCATGCTCCCCCATGTGCCCAGTCATCCTGAACAAAACTCAGTTCCCTTTCCTCCCCATCCTTGCACCAGCAGATGTGGGAGTAGTCTCTGCCATGAGTGAGAGGGCTGTCAAGCTCTGCACACAGTTTCTGCCTCTAACTAGAAGGAAGCAGTGGGTGAGAGAGGAGAATACACCGAAACCAGCATATTTCCTATCTTGTGTGGGCTTTCGCCATCCAGGCCAGAGGAGCATTTGCTCTAATGTCTGCAAAGTTTACTCTTGAACTGTATTGAGTTTGCAGCTGAATACCTTCTTCCGTGGATGAGGTCTGCTTCTGAATTATATTACAGATCATCAAAGCCCCTTTCTCGGATGATGCATTGTTATAATGTTCACTCAGTCTTATGAAGTGTTAGTGAGACAGATCATGAAAGAAAGGCTCTTTGGTAATATACTACTGTATAATGAAAGCACAGTGCCTTCCAGGGAAGAAAGGCTCCAGGACCATAAAAAGAAAGCAAGGGTATGATTTACAATAGCATCACCTCTGGAAAAAGGAGTTCTGCATATGGGAGTCGATGGTAGCAGATAATCTTACCACTAGTAATTCACACTCACATATGGGCAATTTAGTGGGCCTTAATCAATATCCTCAAATGTAACACATGGGGCCAGATTCATCCCTGGTGTGTATCTATTGATTTCAGTAGAGTTCGATTAGGAACTAAGCTCATCCATTAACTATAATTCATGGCTATTGTAAAGAATATTGTAAAATCTTTGCCTGCTGTTTAAGGGAATATGATACATTGCATACCAACTATTTTTCAAAGTAGTGTATATTATTTTTAAATAATTAAATTGGGGGTGAAATGTCCTCTTCTGGTATCAGCTGCTGAATTATTTTAAAGTACCATTATAAATGCGTAGTTCCAACATTATCTCATAGCTGCAGGCTATAGAAGTTGAATGTTGTTGTTCTCATATCTCATTCTTTCTGCTTTTGTTATTTTCACATTTGTTTTCCAGACATAAAGGGATTGCAAATCAATTTTCTGTTTTACTTATTCTTCAGAAATACAACTTAGGGCCCAGTCCTGCAAACTTGTACTCATGTGAGTACTTTTACAAACAAGTAGGCCCATTGAAGTCAATGAGAGTACTCATTTGGATAAATCTATTTGTGTATATAAGCACTGGCAGAATCAGGGCCCAAAAGGCCAAGGATAAAGAGATGGTATTTATCATTCGTTTTACTGAAATAAGTGTAGCATTTATGCAGAACTCCACCATCAGGATGAGTATCCGCTAAGTATCCGACATGCATGACAGCAGGCACCACAGGCTGTGACTCGTACAGATTTTTTAAAAAAATCTATAATTGCCTGTCCAATGTTCTAGGTGCTTATCCCATAAATAAAAAATTAGTATTAAGGTAACACCTAGAAACCCTACTTGAGAACTAGGATCCCACTGTGTTAGGTACTGTACAAATACAGAACCAAAGGACAGTCCCTGCCCCAAGAAGTTTACAATTTCACAATTTCCTCCATAAACAAGGACTACACATAAAGATATCTACCTCAGCCCACACGATCCTCACCAGCTTTAACCAAGAGAGAAAAAAGATGGCCATTGCCATGTGTTCAGAAGATTAATAAATCTAGGCCTGACAGACCAAGTGAAGAGGCAAGGGCCAGAACTGAGGACTCCTCGCCGAGGCCTGGTCTTCACTAGGAATTTACGTCTCTCAGGGCCATAAAAAATCCTGGTGTAGACAGCGCTTCCATCAACCTAGTTATTGCCTCCTTGGGAGGTGGATTACCTTTGCTGACAGGAGAAGCCGTCCCATCAGTGCGCCACTGTAGCATTTTCAGTTTAAACATACCCTGAGAATGCCCTGCCAGCAGCTCCCTCTCATTTATACTGAGGGAGCTCCAGCTAAAGCACTTTGGTTAAACTCACCTGTGGAAGTACATCATGGGAAGAGTGGCGATATCTGAGGTAACCATGACCCAAACAACTTAAGACTTTATAAGTTAAAACTAACACTGTGAATTCCACTCAGAAGCTCCATGGAAACCAGTGCAGATCACAGAGCACGTGCTCCAAATGTGCAGTTTCTCTTAACAAACAGGCTGCAGCATCCTGCTTTAGCTTCTGAATGGTACCAAATCATAGCCCTGTGTTGAGCACAACCCATTTATCTAATTTTGAAGCAATGAAAGCATGGGTAATTGTGGCAAGAGCTACACTGTAGAGATAAATCACACTCATCTTGCCTGGTGGATATGGAAGAAAGAATTCTTGGGCAGCCATTACTTAGGACTCCAGGAGTAAAAAGGTCTACCAACTCCACCATCATTACTTCTGTCTTGTTGGGAGTGAACTGCAGCCAGCAAGCTCTCATCCAAGCCCCCAGTTCATTTAAGCACCTATATATATAGTGGCCTAGCTGTGTGTGGCACTTACAATTTACTTTTTTCTGACCACAGTTCTTACTGATGGATGTCATGTGGCTATACTGTAGTAACAATACATTAAAAAAAGAAAAGACAGTAATAAAAGCCATATTATAAAAGTGGCCATTTAATAATAAAGTTGATATAAGTCACTTAGATATTTCTTCCTTTAACTTTTCCATTAAAGATCAAGTTAATGCTATTTTAAGCACCAACAATAACAAAAACGTGCAGATAACAGGTATGCAAAAACTGAGCTTGACTCCTGTATTATTTTCTATGTACATATTTCTAGATTGCCTATCACTGTAGCACAATTACTTAATCAGTTCAAATTCTACTCTTAGTTAAATAAACTGATCTCATAAATGAGATTCCCCGTTATCATTTATCTCTTCGCACCTTGATTCTGAGACAGTTCCTCACTGGGTTATTCATTAATTAGGTCTTTTAATCATGGATTAATTAGCAGTTGAATTACAGTATTCCTTATACGTGTCAAATCTTGTAGCACTAATGTGTTTGTCATCAAGTATGATAGATGTTACATTTGCAAGGGGATTTATTACAGATGTATTTCCCCAGCACCTCAGTGAACAGACAGACTATCTATTCAGCGAAGTGATTCTTTCTCCTACAGTGGAGGCAAAAAAACATTTTGCTGATGTTTGTGGTATATTTTCTTCCTTTTATTTACTGGACTTCACTGAGAAGCTGACTAATTTTCATAGGGATCTATGAAAGGGGATGTCAGCAAGCCATTCTGCTAGTGTTCTGCACCATTCCCTTACGTGAGAGGTATTCCCCAGCCAGTTTAAGACCCTTTTATGTTGCAGAAACATAGTAAAATGCCTATGTCCAAACAGAGAATCAGGTCCCACGTCTGCCCCAGGTACTGCACTTGGAAGGAACACTTCAGCTGTTGGTCTCAAAATCATGGGAGCCAGGGGCAATGTGCTCTTGCCAGCTCAGTTCCTTCATACTCTGATGCCATGTTGATGAGTGCAGTATAATAATTTAGGACACGCCAATTAGATAGGTTAGAAGGAGGGCTGCTCTAAATTACTCCTGCTCCAGTGACTAAATTATGCCATCAGGAGTTGTCACCTCAGGACCACTCTACTGGCTGACGAGCTCTGGAGGACAGTACACTCCAGCTCTGCCTCCTCCTGATCACGGACATGTTCTCAGCCTTCCCAAGAATGCCCTCTACATGCCTGGGTATGTAGGGACCAGGTGGCACAGAGCTGGTGACACCAGGTTTACATCCCCAAGGGATTCATTTTCCAGCAAGGCAGTCCTCAGCTTCCCCATTAAAGCAGTTCTCTATCTCCTTTGTGCTGTCAGAGAGGTGCATAGGGGATGGAGCCAACACCCAGGATGTGACCCTTTGTGCACTGGGTGCTATCACACATAACTGATCTTCTCAAAGATGCTGTGTTAGTTGCTCCAGAGGTTCACACAGTGCATGCTCACAGTTTTTGGGGTGTGGGGATGTTCAGTACCATTTTAGCCTACAATAAGGAACATATGCCCTCATATCACAGCGATGGACACCACACAAATACTTTTACTAAAGACAACAACTATGTTTAACTTAAAATGGTATGTTTTGTTCACAATGATCTATTAGCTGTTAGATTTTGTCTACCAGTGCTAGATTAGGTGTAACTGGCCTTCAGAGGCTGAAGTTCTTTAACTTTTTTTTTTCTACTGTAAATTTTGACAGCCAGTGAAATAAATGACCAATCTCTCCAACCATTTATTTTATTGAAAATCATTTTCACACCAACATATGTCCTTGAGATGTAATAGCAAAGGTTTATTACAGTGCAGACATGGAGAGAGAAAATATCTGGAGTCATAAGCATTGTGTGTGTATAATACAACACATTGGGTTGAATTTGTCTCATGTGTAAATCTGTTGAAATCAGTGGACTTACACAGGGGTGAATTTGGCCAGCTATCTTTAAAGTATGAAACATATACATTGCTTAGGGTGTAATACGCTGCATCTCCATTATCTTTCTCATATATATATATAAATATCTTTCTCATTTGCAGTTCATTAGAAGCAACAAAGACCTGATGACAATTTCTCCTTCCTGCTTCCCACCCTGACCCCAGGAATCCAAAGAAACTGTAAATTGTAATCAGCAAAATTGCCACTTACCTACAAGTAAAAGAACGCAAGTGTCCAGAGCTCCTGGGTATGCACTGTGGTTAGTTAATTGGGGACTCTGAGGTTGTTTACAGCAGCAACATAGCTCATGGTGAGACAGATCTGTTTGAACCCCACAGCTGACTAGCCTTCCACATGCACTAATATGCTATATTTGTACAGTGATAACATGATCTGTGGTCTGAGAACAGAGACATGTGCAAGATAAAATATCTATACTGCATGACTCAACAGTATGAGAAACAGCAGTGTTAATAGAATAGCATCTTACTTGAACTATGGAAAAGTGAGAAAGCTAACATTACTGGAACTGTAACCTACAGTTATTTAAGCCACACACAGGTGCCTGTGTACTTTTCCACTTGAAAATGGCATGGGTAATCCATACTTGAAATTAGTTAAACAGTTTTCTATTGTTATTGTAAAATCCTTGCAATTAACATAATTTTTATAGACTAGAAACCTGTTAATACAAGGAAATAAAAAGAGAAAGGGATCTGGAAATCCTCCTCAAAGGTGAAGACAATCAACACTACCCCTACCCCCTCTATTTCAGGTCCCTTTAGAAGTTTTATTAAACTGTAGGTAAAAGCTGTTTGCTGTAACTCTGGTTATAAGGTTAATTTTAGAATGACCCATCTAAAAATGCTTCTGTTTTGATTATATTCTCTCGAGTTCAAATCTAAAGAGATCAGATGCTGGGTTACAATGGGTGGAAGAGCAAACATCAATTCCTAATCTGAACCACCATAAATTTCAGGGTGGCTGTTTTCAGATTGAAATTCTTAGGTTCAAACCCACCCCACCCAGTTGTTTTAGTTCTGAGCTGGATCCAGAACCAGAAAAAAAGTTTTAACACTTTGTGTTCTGACATGACCAATATCTCTTGAGAACTGTTCTTGTGAGATTTTATCCCCAGATGGTGACCATCTGATTCTGTGAGTAATTAATCTCTTGTAAGCTCCACTATTTAGGGACAAAGTCTCACGAGAACAAACATTGAGGGAGTTCATAACCCAAACTCAAATCCTAGCCCTGATTAGGCCTTGAAACTAAACCTGAATCCCAGTTTATTTGCTAGGTAATCTGCTTTGATCTGTTTGCTATCCCTTATAATCACTTAAAATCGGTCTTTTGTAGTTAATAAACTTGTTTTTGCTTTATTTAAAGCAGTGAGTTGGAGTGAAGTGTGTGGGAATCATAATTCATGGGCAAATGCTGTTGCATATTCCTCTCCACATTGATGGAGAGGGTGAATTTTATGAGCGTACGCTATAGAGTTCCTTCCGCAGAGCAAGACGGTATAATTTTGGGTTTATACTCCAGAGGAGGTGCATGCCTGAGGAGCTGGGAGTTGCCTTAGCTGTAGCCTTCCTATGCAGGGGCTGGTCAGAGAGCATACAAGTAACTGCAGCTGGGTGTGTCCCTACCTGTATGTATGCTGGTGAAAGTGCAGGCTGGATGGCTGTGCAGCTTGTCACAGCAGTACAGTGTGAGAGGGAGCCTGGGCTGGTGGGTCAAGGAACTCAGTAGTACCCCAGTTCCAGGTGGCACCCCGGAGAGAACCTGTCACAGTGGACTCCAGTGTTCTAGCTGTCACAAGTCACAGCAGTCTGGAGGAAACCTCCTATTCCCCCTCAAGCTTGGATGTGCCAAGACATATCTGAGAATCTAGTGCTGTATGTTTGCCAGTAGAAATGTAACCAGAAGCATTTCTATTTCTGTTCGTCTACACTGATGATTTTTTCTTACTTACATCTGTACAATAACTATGGTGACTTCTGTCCAATTTGGGGGAAAATTCCTAGAAAAATACCTTTTTTTTCTTCTTCTCCTTTGAAAGTGTGTGTGTGTGTGTCTCTCTCTCTCTCGCACACACACACACACATTTTCACTCTGTGAGTGCACTGGTCTATTTCATTTATAGGGAATTCTGCTATGGGACTTTCTATGTTTGATGATGCCAGCCTTTTCTCTATCCACATTTTTATATCTTTGTGCTGGTGCCCCATTTATTTTTCTGTTTAAAAAAAATATATTTTGGCTGAAATTGTCAGGAGGAGGAAATACGTTTTTAATCAAAAATGGTTTTTCAACTAAAAGGAAAATGTTGCAGAATTTGGTAGGATTTTTAATGATTTAACATCAAAATATGGGAAATCAAAAAAACTATTCTGAAAAAAATGTTTAGTTTTTGGTAAAAAAAAAATTCTTGATTTGGTTTTTGAAACCTAAAAGATTGATTACAGTTTTTGAAAACCAAACTCTTTGGGGGTTTGATTTCAGTTTTTCATTTAAAAGAAACCAAAAGAATTTCATGAGGAATTAAAAAAAAAATGAAAAAAATGAAAACGAATTGACATTTTTCGACCAGCTATATGCATTATTCTTCAGCCTCAGCAATTGTAAGTATTAATTACAGCAGCTGGACCTGATTCTTATTTCATTTATTAGTTTTAATTCACTATAATTTCACTGACTTCAGTGAAACCACTCCTAATTTATACCAGTGAGAGAGGAGAATCAAGTCCATGAACTGCAGGACTAAAAATGGAGTTTTGCCTTTAGTCCTGAAAAAGTGAAGATCTGATTGTAATTACAGTGTAATTATGTGTTTGTACAGTATTATTAATTAATAATAATAAATCGCCTGATTCTTGACTTGTTTCAGGTCCAACTGCTATTCATTCAGCTGTTAATGTTGCCTAGGCATTGGGAAAGGCATTGTTTATGTTTGCTATAATGAGATGTAGAGCTGGGACTCAGAAATAGACAGCTGACACTTCAAGTTATGTTGCCTCCCCAGCTGCAACAATTGATTCATATAGATGTTGAATAAATTGAGAAAGAGGATTGTGCCTCCAAAGAAGAAGGTGTAAGTGAGAGACTGTAGCCCACTACAATTCACTGGGTTCAGTTCGAGGAAGGATTTGGACCAGTTCAGGGAGTTGTAGAAAATGTCTGTAGAGATAAATAAATAATAATATTACCTAGCTCTTACACAGCAATTTTCCGGAGTACATCTCAAAGCACTTTACAAAGGAGGTCAGTGTCATTATAACCAGCTTCCCATCTGTATAATGGGTATTTAAATCTTCAGACTAGCTGTATGATTGAATGCCAGAAAGTTTGGCAACTAACAATACAACCTGATCCACATCATATCTAAAAAGTCTGTACTGAGTATTCAGTTCCCAAAGCTGTTTCCAAAAATAGCTTGTTCAGCCGTGTCCAGTTGCTTCTTTGGTTTCACAGAGCCAGTTAAACCATTAAGAATTAAGACACAGATCAAGGGGGTTCAAAGAACCCATCTTTTTACTTTCATTCTGCTTAGAACACATGCACAACTTCCAATTACTATATCTGAACACTACCTGCTAGCCTATTATTTTGTATAAAACAGCATGAGTGTCTACAATTAACTCAGGAACAAATAACCCAATCTACTGAGTAAACAATATTAAACATTAGCTGCATAGACATAACAGTTCTCCTGCTCTCTCTCCCTCACTTGTTCAGATATGAAGTAATAAAGTTCTGCAAATATTCAATTTGCTAACAATCTCTAGAAGACCTCTGAGATGAAGGGTCAACCCCTGAATGTTATGGGATCCAGATTCTCCCAGTGCAGTTCTACCATTGGTAGAAATAGAGAGAACATTAGGGTAGACAATGCACTGGTGTTTTTACCACCGTGTCATTGAATCCTGCTCAGAACAGATCTATTCTAAACAGCACAATAGTTAAAACACCAGAGAATTTCAGTGCTCTTCTATACCAGAGCTTGCCATTGTTGCCACCTCCAGTAAAGATGCATCAGTAAAAGACTTTCTCAAAACTCTTAGTATAGGCAATGCTTTAGTGCAACAGTGTAGCAAACAACAGCTCCTTGGAGATACACTTCCCACAGATGTCTAGCAGAAGCTATTCCCCATGAGAATGGCCCAGTGTCAGGCTGAAGACAAGATGGAATTAGCTGTGTAGATTTTCCAATCACTAAAGAAGCTGTGCAGTGCTTAACCAAGACTCAGTGTTGACAAGAATACTTGGCCATCAAAATTATTTCTGCTTGTTGCTTTATTTTCACAGCATTCATATGGTCTTCAAGAGCCATCTGTACTTGACAGAGCTGCAGAGTGACACTACAGTATCCACAAGTCCCACTTCAAATCATTCCAATAGGACAGCTCATTACCTATTTGAAAGAAAGGTATCAATGCCCTTTTGACCTTGTGAAATTGGCCCTTCCTGATATAGTCTGAAAGGGTACTGAGGAACGGGGCCAACTTTTAATTCCTGGCTTAGCTGCAGCTATGAGACGGATGCTCTAAAATGTGTCTGGAGCATCCATGCTAAGACACGATTAGTATTCCCAGTTCCCAAGGGTTCTTAGAGTAAGCAATTCTCAGAAGCCCACAAAAGAATGAGAGAAAAAGTTGATCCCCAATACTATTAAAGAGTATCAGAAGTCATTTTGGCTTGTGGAGGCTATTCTTTTGGAGGTGACATGTCCATAGATAAATTTGCAATAACCTGCAAATTACCAGCCAAAAACCTGCTAAGAGGTCCTGCAGGATTTTGCTAATGTTTAAAAGGGAGACTCACAGCATTTTAATGGAGATTTCTGCAAGATACTTGAACATTTTCCAAATCTTTTTGAAGGAAGAACAATGCTATGACTGCACAAGTCTTGTACGGGAGGTAGCTAACAAAGCTATAAAGAACACAAAGCACTATAGAAATAATAATAATAATAATATTGTTAATGCCTGATGATTGCGGATGTGTGCAGACGTAAATCCAGAGCAAAGCCCCACGCTCAATCTCAAGGCCCCTTTCTTAGAACTGCTCCCACTGGCAATTCTCTTGATGGTAACTGACTAACCTCACTTAAGAGGTGTTCTCTGAGCTGAGTAATGGGAATGTTATCAGTCAATTGAACTCTTATTTGATTTCATTACGGAACAAACCAAACATGCAGCAGGCCCCGGTGTAATACTGATTGGTTATGTCTTATTTGTTCACCAATCACTGCACAGAACTCTGGTGGTGCTTGAAATAGGAGGGCATTTTGGTAGAAGCCAAAATCAACCGATATCCTCAACAGAGGCAGCAATACAGTGAGTGAAATGCAGCTTGCCTTCTGTCCATATCAAAACAGTGAAGAAGCAGAACCTTCTTCCAGGAGTTCACATCATCATCAAGGCCTAATGCAATGAGATCAATAGATGGGAACGTGTTGTTTTCCAAGTAAGGCTAAAAATAGAAGTAGCGCAGTTATCCTTCTCACTAATTTTCTGTCAAGAGAACAGGAGTGCTATGAAGAGGAAACAGACCATTGGCCTATCTACTCTACACCAACATCCTACCATTGGCAGCCTGTTCAGAGATTAGGTTTGATGGGGAGAAATGACTCGCTGAAGAGTACATCCTACCATACATCCCCAAAAGTGATCGGCTTATGCCCTGGAGCATTGCATTTTAACAAACAACAGCAATTCAGAGGAATGATTCCGAACCTGCTCAGAGGCAGCACACAGACAAGGACAGACTGCTGTAACAGGAGTGGGTGTAGTAACAATGGAACAAACAGCACCATCTACTGACTAAACTATATTAATACCTACTTAATTCACATACATAACAACAAGCACCAAATATGATCCTTTCTACCTTCAACAATATTGCCATGCTATGAAGAAAACAAACATCCAATTTCTCTCTCTCTCTCACACACACACACACACACACACACACACACACACAAACACACATACAGCAAAGGATCCCTTTTCCAGTACACGCTGAGTTGTGCAACTGGAATGTGGAAATGTCGTATGGATGGATGATGGCTTCTATGCCGTAGTTGCACATATCTGGTACACAGGTGTTTGTATTAGCATTCCACTTAGGGCATATTTACACTACAAGCACTACAGCTGTAGAGCTGAGCTACGCCACTCTAGCTCTGTAGTGTAGACACTTGCTACAGTGACTGAAGGTGTTTTTCCATCACTGTAGTAAATGCACCCCCTCAAGAGGCAGTAGCTAGATTGACAGAAGAATTCTTCTGTCAAATTAGCAACTGCCTACATCAGAGTTTAGGTCAGCTTACCTACATCACTCAGGGGTGTGAATTTTTCTACAACCCTGTGCAACATAGCTAGGGTAACCTATTTTAGATGTAGACCAGGCCTTAGTCAGCAGCATTCTGGGTGGGACTAAAGTGGAGAAGGAACACTCCCAGAATGAAAGAGGAGTTCTCTATGTCTGCTAATTCATGAGCAATACTATTTTTGCTTTAAAGTGCTGGGGTACTACTGAGCTAAAGAACTCTCCATTATTCAATCCTTGATATCCAGTCAGGTCTATCCATTGTCTTTTGATAAGTCCAACATACCTTTCAGTAAGTATATGTAGACATGCCATGCATTATTTTACACAAGAGACAAGGAAAGATAAGAAAAGACGGGTCAGGTGTTGTGGGGTCTAAAAGGCAAGGACAATAAGTGTGAACTTCATGCAATGGAGAAATTGGGTCACTGAGGAATTCAAAAAGATAGACAAGGAAAATGATGTTAGCTTTTTGTAAGGACTGAAGTGATCATAGGTGCCAAGAAGCCAGAGAGGAAGGGCTTACACTGATATCAGGAAACAAACACCTCCTATTAGTGCCAGATACCTCACAAATCTTGTCTCCACTAGGAACTAATGATAACTAACATGAGATAAAATCCTAGCAAAGCAAGGCATTTGTGGTTTTAAGATAGATTAGCAAATTGAGGTAAATCAGTGGTTCTCAACTAGGGGTACACGTACCCATGGAGGTGCACAGAGGTCTTCCGGGGGGTACATCAACTTCCAGATATTTGCCTAGTTTTACAACAGGCTACATAAAAAGCATGAGCAAAGTCAGTACAAACTGAAAGTTCATACAATAACTTTTTTATACTGCTCTATATACTATACACTGAAATGTAAGTGCAATATTTATATTCCATTTGATTGATTTTATAATTATATGGTAAAAATGAAAAAGTCACCAATTTTTCAGTAACAGTGTGCTGTGACACTTTTGTGTTTTTATGTTTGATTTTGTAAGCATGTAGATTTTAAGCAGGTGAAACTTAGGGGGTACACAAGACAAATCAGACTCCTGAAAGGGGTACAGGAGTCTGGAAAGGTTGAGAGTCACTGGGGTAAATCATAAGCGCCCCATAGTCTTTACCTCAGTCTGCCCACACGTGAAAGCTGCAAACTGCCTGGTCTTCCCTAGAATTTTCCAGTGTGGCCGCTACCATGCAGTAAGAATACACCCAAGCTTCTTTTCCTCGTGAATATGCACCCACAGCTCCATTTAAAACCATGTGAAGAATAAGGCACAACGTAGTTAAATTCACTGAACACACTAAAACAAATTTATCTCTGGCATAACTTTATTGGTCTCAGTGATAAATCTGGCCCAACAGTTTTTAAAAACTAGGTTGTGATTTGCTTTGCTGTGTATTGTTGCCTGTAAGTCTCACCATAGGGCAGCAAGCTCCCTCAGGGCAGTATTTGTACTTTGGCCAAATTGTTGATCATAACTTTATAAAGTAGAGAGCAACAAGGGAAAAGAAAAGTTTTAATCCAGACCTATAAAAACTGTGAACAGAAGAACAAGCAGTGTCTATTTCTTGGGAATGAACCTGATCCTCTCCCATTGGGAGTACAGTATATCCAAATAAAAACAGCAAAAAAGCTTAGTGTGTAAGTTCTCCTCTCAGTGTCATCTTGTTTATTAGATTTAAATTTAGTTGACACTTCCATGACCTAATAAATGTGTCAGCAAGTGCTCAGGTAAATATGGTGACTCTGTGTGCAGATAAAAGGATTGGCAGACAAAGTGTCCATGTGAAAAGGAAGAAGTTTGCCCAAATGAACAAGGTAATAAAACTGGATTTGGAGTTGTAAAGAAAAAAAGATTAGTGAATTTTGCTTGGGTTCAGGTTTCATCGGAAAAGATTCACCATAGTTCCAGTGCTACCAGAGCCCAGTTAGTGATGTAGTCCTTCTTTCTCTGCCGTACATATTGTCCCATTCTACAGGCAGAGAGAAGAAAGAAATGTACAACAAAGCAGCATGGGAAATGGCAGCATCAACGTCCAAGAGGCAGTACCTGAGGTCTCCACACCACTATTAACATCAAATCACAACAGCAAAGGACATTTAAAGGAAGGAAAACCAATGTACTCATGTGAGGCTGCAGGGTTGGGTTTGTTGTTTTGGGGCTTTTTTAATGTTTTGTGATAGTTTGTAATTTGTGGGAGGAGGAGGACAAAAAGAGAGTAGGACCAAGAATGAGAAAGGAGGGGTGGAGGTGGTTAAAATTGAATTTTAATGTTATGACCATTCATAACATGCAATGTATTGACATTAGGGTTGAGAGGGTAATTCACTCTGAAATGGTCAATGTTTTCTTCTGTACATGATTCATGGAGCCAATTAACAAGCGTTGGACACCATGAAAACAAATATAGAGCAGCAAACAGAGTATCATCCCTGGCATAAGCCTACCGCATTCCCCATTCTCCTAGTGGCTCACCAAAGAGAAAATTTCTCATTATAAGTACAGATTTAAGCAGCTGGGCTTTGTATCAGTGTCAACAGTAAATACAAAAGGTGCTCTAACCATTACATATATTATCTTTTGCTCTGTCGAGCAAACATGACAAGTGGGGCCGTGGTAATTACAAAAGGTAATTACAAGTGGAGACAATGCAGCTCATCACACAAGATGATGAATTACATGGAAGAATGAAGAAGCCATGTGCAAAGAACTAATGATTTCTGGCTTCCAATACGCACAGATTAAACAAAACTTTAAAATAATTAACGTGGAGGAATGTAATGTTTAAAAAAAAATACCAGTTACTAAGTATATAATTTGTTGAAATGAGTTGTCCCATTAGAACCAGCATTCATTGTTTAGATTTGGAAAGGAAGTTTTAATAAGTCAAACCATCAGTGCAATTTTAATGACATTGTTACAGATTTCTAAATAACTGTATCCTGGTAAATGTCTAAAGTTGAGAGTTTTTATGATGGCAGAATGGCCTCATGGTTAGAGCTAGTCAGAAAATTTCAAGAAGTTAAAAATGAACAAAGAATGAAAATAATTTTCAATGGAAAATATTTCCATTTTTTAAACTAGCTCTACTGATAATTACTGCTAACCTGCAAACAGGCAGCAGGGGAATCAGAACTAAAGACATTTAGCTCCAAAAAATCACAGGCTTGTAGCATGTAAACTGAAGAAAGAATATTTGCAGCATTAAAGAAGGTTTATATCTTTGTGGGCCAGGCACTAGCAGATTCAAAAACTTATGGGGAGGTGTATTTTTTCATAGCTAAGAGCTATATTGAGCCTTTAGGTGCAGCTCTGAGTAAGGAAGAATGGTCCAGTGGCTAGGGCACTAATCTGGGACTTAGGAGACATGGATTCAGTTCCCTCTTCTACTACAGACTTCCTGAGGCCTTCTCTACACTAAAGGGGAAATTCAATCTAAGCTACACAATTTGAGTTACATGAATAGCGTAACTCAAATCGACGTAGTTTAGATCTACTTACTGCAGAGTCCACACTACGCAATGTTGATGGGAGACACTCTCCTGTCAACTCCCCTTACTCTTGTCGATCTGGTGCAGTACAGGAGTCGACGGGAGAGCAATCTGCGATCAATTTAGTGGATCTTCACTAGACCTGCTAAATTGACTACCGATGAATCGATTGCCACTCACTGATCCACCGGTAAGTGTAGACAAGCCCTGAGTGACCTTGCCCAAGGTCACTCAATGTCGCTATGCCTAAGTTCCTCATCTGTAAAATGGGGATAGTAGCACTTTCCTACCTCATAGGGTTATTATGAGGATACATTAATTAAAGATTGTGAAATGCTCAGATATTACAGTAATGAGGATCATAAAAATACCACCAACAATAAGAGATAGTGTCTAAGCTGCCAGTAGTCATACCATCTGTCTGAGGAACAATTCCTTCCCTGCTTATCCATTGCTTCAGGTGGATAGTAATTTGCATTGGCTAGTGCATGGGATGGAAGGCCACAACCAAGGTTCTCCCATTCCCTCCTGTTTCTCACCCAGCTGCTCTGGGGGGGACTGGTGTCTGCACAGTGCCAACTTACACCTGTGTACTGTGACCAAAGGTCTGGGTTCTTACTCCCCTATATGGGTGTGTAGTCCAAGCCAAAATCTAGTCCTTTGTAAACACAGTTGGCTGTTTGCTTAATTTTAATTTCCTTTTAAGAATATTCACGACAAAAAAAATCACAAGAGGAAAAAAGTTGTAAAAACTGTCACAATAAGCATCATTTGTTGTGCCTACATTCCTAGCATTTCCTGATTGCTACCACACACATCCTCTGCAGCTATCATATTCGCCGTCCTCTGGAATTCTGCCTTTTTCACTATGCAACCCAGCATCATTTACTACACATTTTCCAGCCTGTCCCCTGAGGGTTCATATGTACTTTCAGTTACATTAGAGCAAATTCAATGTAAATCTACTCCAGATTTACTCCTCTCCTTTCTTTCTACTTCCCTAATCAGGATCAGTGACTTTTATAGCTTTCTTCCAAAAAACTCATGATTGTACATGTGGCTGTCATGCAAATTGTTCTCTCTAAGGTCCACTTATATCCAGTTCACGTATCAAGTCGCTGACCTCCCCGTTGGTCATCTTCCACCCACAATCATTTCAGGGGCGATGTTACCAATATAACTCGCAGATGTCTGTTGGACATGTCTATAGCAATGTAGCCTAGCTTCCCTCAACTTCCCTGTCTTCAACTGGGGCAACCCACATTAAGCCTCTCACAACCTCACTTCATTTCCTATCACAAAGCTTCCAACCATTTCATCATCTCAATATCTTCATTTCCCTGGTGGAAAGCATACTGATTTATTTTCTTGTGGCTGGCCAAGTCTCTGTTCTATGCACTAGGATGGGTCAAATTACAGTTGTATACACTCTACCTTTTAACTTTATTGTCATCTTTTTATCACAGAGAACTGGGGTCAACTCCCACCAAGCAGCTTTGGTACATTGCCATCACTTTGGAGACCACCATTGTCAGCAACCATTCATCCTAGGTATTTAAATTCCTTCTCTCTTTTAAGCTTTCTGCCCGTAATATCTTTTGTGATTGGTCCGCCTCTCACAGTTATCATAGCCTCAGTCTTACCAACATCAACGTTAAGTCCCGCCTGCTCCAAACTGTGCTGCTACTGTTCAAAGCTGGATTCCAGGGTCTCACAATCTTCTGCACATATCACTAAGTCATCAGAAAACAGCATATTGTAAGGCAGCCACCTTCATATATTCTCACTTATCACATCTAAGATAATTGCAAACAAAGAAGAGGCTCAACACTGGCCCCTGCTGCAGGTCTACATTATCTGGAAATTCTCTCCTGTAGCCCCATTTGGTTTTGACTATGGCAGTCACTCCACCATAAATAAACTGGACAAGATGGACATATCCTTCCAGCATACTCCTCCATCACAGACTCCACCAAACCAATTCCCTTGGTATAAAATCATACATCTTCTCCAAGCCCGCTGTGACAGAGTGCTAGCCGCAGCAGCACCCTGATCACTGACATGCTGCAGCATGAAAAGACTCCAGACGCAGGTGTGAGCAATTAAGCACTTTCTGTTGAGGGATTATGGGCATATGGGTGGTAATTACTGGCCTAATGCTGTATTTGGAAGGATATAAGTAGAAGGAACAGGGAGCAAGGGGGAGTTCAGAAGGTGAACTGTGGTGAGGAGAGAGACTGTGTGGAAACCTCTTGCTACAAGCTGTGCGCATTATGTTCTGTGTGAAAAAGAGCAAAGGCATAAAAGGTACGTGTGGTGAAAGGAAAACAGTCTGGGCAAGTTTATGGCTGTGAGGTGATGCACTGCTGAGGGAGCACTCTGTGACAAAGACCATGCCCTTTTCTCTAAACTTCTCCATGAGGATTTGTTGGACAAATATGGCATCAGTTGTACTTCATCCCAGCATAAATCTACACTGACCCTTCTGAATTTCAATTGTTTTAAGCAGATGTATTTCAATAATGTCCTCCCATACTTTTAGAGCATGTGACATCAGCTGAATTGGGCAATAACTAGCACACACACAGTGTAATATCCCCTTTATGTTTAAAAATGAGCACAAAGCTTTTATGTATCAGAGGGGTAGCCATGTTAGTTTGTATCCACAAAAACAACGAGGAGTTCGGTGGCACCTTAAAGCCTAACACATTTATTTGGGCATAAGCTTTCATGCGTCTGAAGAAGTGGGTTTTTTACCCATGAAAGCTTATGACCAAATAAATGTGTTAGGCTTTAAGGTGCCACCGAACTCCTCGTTGTTTTTTCAAAGCTTTTATGCCATTCATCTGGCATTTTCTCTTTCTTAAGAATATCATTGAACAGTCTTGTAAAATACAAGAGAGACAAACTGGATGAAGTAATATCAGCTAGTGAGAGAGACAAGCTTTTGAGCCACACAGAGCTCTTCTTCAGATCTGGGAAAGGTACTGGAGCATCACAGCTAAAGGCAAGATGGAACAGATTGTTTAGCGTTAGTAGTTAGCACATATTCTATGGGACCATTAAGGTGAAGTGGCCCATTAACACCTCTGCAGTCATAGGACAAAAAGGGGGGTTAGTGGGTTACAGATTGTTGTAATAAGCCATAAATCCAGTGTTTCTGTTTAGTCCATGTTTTTTAGCGTCTAGCAGAGTTGTTAATTTAAGCTCCCAGACATCCCTTTTCAATGACCTCAGTACATCGACTGGTACTTTATCTAGCCCAGGTGCTTTCTCCTTTTTCATTTTCTTAAGTGCGCCTATTCTAGAACCTCTTCCTCCTGTATTCAGTCTATCACTCCCCAGTTCCGTTTACATGGTTTTAGGGCTTGTACACACTAGCATTTACTTCAGTCTAACTTAAGTCACTCAGGAGTGTGGAAAAATCACCCTCCCACCCCGAGCGATTTAAATTCTGCTGACATAGCTGCCACCGCTCAGGGAGGTGGAGTAATTATGCCAACGGGAGACCTCTCTCCTGTCAGCATAGACCATCTGCACTAGCAGCGTTACAGCAGTGCAGCTAGATGGCTACAGCTGCCTGCAGTAGCGGTTCTAGTGTCGACTAGCCCTTAGTTCCTCCCTGGGGTTCACTTCAGTCATCACTCTTTCAAAATAATTACTCCAGATTTTAGTGATTGATTGACCATCCATTTGCAATATCCCATGTTCATTTCTAATATGAGCAAACTCATTCACATCCCTTGTCTTCTCTGTTTCCTTACCTAGCTTGTAGATAGCTTCCCTCCCTCATGTTCTAGTCAGTTATATAGCTTGTCACGGGTCACATTTTTAGCTGTTGCAACTCTTCTTTTGGCCTCATTTTTTCACTCCATATTCACCATTTTATCACTGCTCAAGCCACTGGCCTGCCACTTATTAAAAGTTACCTTGTTCTTCTCAACAAATTATTTAACTTGAGGAGTCTACCACCAATGCTCTCTTCTTACCCTTTTTAGCACTGATTTCCTCACTTCTAGGACTTCCTGTGCTATTTCCAATATAGGTAACTTTAATTTGTACCAGTTTTCCTCTACACATCCCTGTGTGTAGTCAGGAAGTCTATGCAAACTACTTCTTGCTTCAAGATTTTTTTCACTCCCATCTTACGTTTCCACCAGTTAGGCCTTTCCACTTCCCAGGAGTTCAGATGTTTCTGAGGTCTCTGCATTCTGAGGCCCATTAGAGTTATGTCCAGATTTACACCCTGGCAATTGCAAAAAGAATCTGGCCAAAATAAGACATAGATTTGCAGAATGGCTGTGTAGTTCCCATGTCCCTGACTCATTCACTGCACTCTGTCTAACCTGCACACTTGATGAGGCAGGGATCCTACAGAAAAATATTGGGTTAGATCCTCATGCAGTGTAAACTTGCATTGCTCCATTGACCTCAGCAGAATAGTGCCAATTTATACTGTCTGAAGACCTGGTTTAATTTCTACATATGTAATTAAAGACTATGAATCAGATTCTCAACTGGTGTAAATCAGAATAGTGCCATTGAAGTCACTGGAACCACACCAATTTACACCAGCCAAGGATCCAACCCAAGGGGCCTCATTCTCCTCTCAGTAGAAACTCCATCACGCTAACATCAATGAAATGAGAATCAACGCCCTTGTCTTCATAACTGCATGTAAAGTCCCTACCATGCTTTCAGCACTGTACAAATAATAATACATCTGTTTCCCTTTGATCAGATTTTGGGTGTAGCATTTGAGCTTAAGCCCCTTCTAGTGCTTGCAAACCAATTAAATGGAGCAAACCCATGAAAAACTATGAATTTGTCAAACCCAGGTCTTGCCTAAAGGTTTGCAATAATATTTGCCCAGTGGAAAACTGGGTTCATTTAAATACAAACCTCTTCAAACTTTATGGTTTATAAACCCACACAAATTGGTTCTCTTACAAAAAAATTCATTAATCCCTTTTTAATCAAACTTGGAAGGTTCACCCAGCTCTAATGCTCAGGATATTAATGTGGAGGAGCTGATAACTACTATCACTGCTTCCTCATTGACTCTTCACTAGCAGCTTCACACTTCTTGCAGTTCTGAGAGCATTGATTTAAAATGGCCTGTAATGCTGCCAGTTCAATTTAACACCAAGAAACTAAAAGAAGAAAGGCGGGGAGGAACTATGCAAAGAAGTGCTACACAGCACCCTACAACTTGAAAATGTTTCCTCTACTATGTTCTAGAAGAAACAAGGTTTGTACTCTGCATATTTCTTTTTGTTTCATATCAAGACAGGGGAACAAAGAGACATTCCAGGATACATGTTAATGCCTGAAGCTAAATTTTAGTAAACAACAATTTATATCTAAATATGCAGGGCTACATTTTCAAAAGTTAACTTGAAAGTTATTTTACAAAATGCTCACAAAATTTTGCACATGAGAAAAGAGTTGCTTGATTTTTTTTCAAAGACCACACTACACTAGGGAAATTTTGCAAACATTCAAGTAGATTTGTTCCGAACAAGGTTAGATAACGCAATACTTAAAGTACTAACACCAGTTATGCTCCATCAACGTGAGCGCTCCCACCATTGCTAACATTGGTGGACCTGGGCCATCATTAGTAACAGTATGAAACTTTGCAAAAATTTCCCTAGTGGAAGCAAGACTTCCAGCCTTGATTCTCCATTGCCTTGCCCCTGTGTAGTCATTTACCAGTGCACAGTGAGCATGTAACTTAACAGCAAGTGAAACTAGTTGGGTGAGATAATATATTTTATTGGACTTACTTCTGTTGGTGAGTGAGACAAGCTTTTGAGCTTACACGGAGCTCTGTGACCTGAAGAAGAGCTGTATGTAAGCTCAGTGCTTGTCTCTCACCAACAGAAGTTGGTCTAACAAAAGATATTACCTCACCCGCCTTGTCTCTCTAATATCCTGAACCCATCACAGCTACAACGCTGCATACAATAGTAGACAAGTCATATGCATTCACCTGAGGGGTCTGTCTGCTGGCCCTTCTAAAACATATTGGGCCCAGCTCTGCTTACACAGGGGTAAATAACAACTAACTCCACTCAAGCCAATGGAGTTACATCAGTCTATAGGAATCATTGCAGAACCAGTGGAGCCTGGAGAACTGGGGCAGTATTCATTGATAGCAACAAGCTCAGTTCTGTTGTCTGTTTAGGTGAGCTCTAGTGGGGATATCAGTGTGTGGAGGAGAGGTAGACAGGTGATAATTGACTTTCAATTGTTTATTGATTGAGCTGTTACAAGGAAAAGCTGAAGTAACACCAACAGTTCTCTGCTTGTTTCGACCAGACAAAACAAAGAAAGTTGCTTCCAAGGTTTCTCTGTGGATGATGGTCCCAGCCAGTAAATGAAGGTGCCCGTTAAGTTGTTGGTGGAATACTGAAGTTATTTTTACAGCATTTGTCTCCTGAGGCAGAAGGATAATGAGCAAGAGGGTCCCCACTAGGTCAGAAACATTGAGAACGTCATCTTTGCAACAGTCTACTTTTTGACTGACTTTTTCTTATCTTAAAGAAAAAAAGGTTTTCTTTATTTTTTTTTCCACTTGGCAGTAATTACTTAAGACTTACTTGAGAGCTGAAATTTTAATAACTGAATATTTACCTGCATTATGTGTTTTTCCCCTCCCCCCCTTCTCTCAAACTGTAGTTTTGTTTCTTCTTTACAACTAAGCTGAGTTATCTATCTGCTTTAGATTGGTTTTCATTTTGGCTCTGTTCTCTGACACCGTTAAGCTGGAACTGGGAACTGGTAAGAGATTTATCTTATTGGTTGAATGGCAAAAGGGGTCTTTAAAATATTACCTTTGATTCTTATACTATATAAATGTATTTCTCTATATGCAAATTAAGAGCATGAAGAAAGGAACCCAAAGCACAGGACAAATCTGGCTGTTCTTGGAACACAACTACCTCTGAGATATTTTGATTTTTCCCCGAAGACCATTAATGAAACAAACGGCTTTTCAGAGCTGCAATCTCGTGTACCTTTTATTGGCCTCACAGACAGTAAGTTAATGCATTATGTATAATTAGGAAAACTGCACCTGCACCAGTCTTTCTACCATATGAATAGTGAGAAGAGTGCTGGGTGAATAATTCATAATGAATAACTAACTTGAAAATTACCTCTGCTCTGTTTTGCTAACTGTCTATGTGCACTCAAGTACTTATTAAAGACATTAAACAAATAAATCTTGGTCTGTAGCCCATATCTGGGCATGGGCCACCTAAGTCACTCTATATGTTTCTATTCCCTGTGTTTCTATTCTTTAAAGTCACATTTCTGATGTGAATGCTCATGGAAGGTGAACTTTCTTTGATTGTTCTCCAATAGCCAAGTAAAATCCAATATTTCTGCAAACCTTTCTGCCTATAAACTCATTTACTAGGATGCCCTTGGAAAGCCTACAACAAAGGCATGATCACTGGCCAATGCAATTCCAGTGCGTAACCACTTGACAGTATTTGCCCAGGGCTAATTGAGGCTTTTTAAAAATCTTTTGTTCAGACCCCAACTATTGTGATTGCTATGAATGCATCCTCTGTTGGCTTAAGTTAAATCAAATACATTTTAAATAGTGGGCGTAGGGTGGGAAATTAAATTTACTTGCTGCATCTTGAAAATATTTTGCTCTGCATTAGGCCATAGAATTGTTCTTGATGATGAAAAAGCATAAATAAATGAGTCCAATATAGTTTTTCCATAGTAGTCTTTAAAATTTCTGCAAGGCACTAATTTCTTATTTAATAAATCTCTTGACACTTCTTCCTTTAGCTGTAGCTTTACCTGAAAAGATACTAAAAGGCCTTCCCCATATCATTGCCAAATTATACTAGTCACATGCTAGTAAAGTTTTCCTGGTCACTGTGGATTGGGATCATTTTACTAAAAACAACTTTGTTGACCTAGGTTTTTTTCCCCCTCTTTGATTTCAGTGTGTGGTAGACAATAACATGAGAAAATTATGGGACTGAAGGGCTGCCTTGGTTCCTAGTCTGTGTTGGTACTAAGATATAGGTGTCCAAAACTCAAGTAACCTCTTGTTGAAGGGACATTTCTTCTAATTCTTTACAAAATACCTATTTCTCACTGTCTGTCTAGTTCCATGTATTTTAGTGCAGGTGAAAGGGATCCCCATTTAGCTGTCAAATGCTGATAGGCATGCAAATAAGTGTAACAATTTATTTTTTCAAAACCCCAGGCAAGAAGTTAAATAGACACTGCTGCAAAAATGGAGGAACCTGTATCCTAGGCAGTTTTTGCGCATGTCCAAAACATTTCACTGGGCGATACTGTGACTTTGATGAACGGAAAAGGTAAAGGAACTGATGAAAATGGTGTATTTTGTTCCAATGGGATCGCCTTTAAAATCTGAAATCTGTTGTTCTTAACAGAGACTGTGGTGCTGTTCTCCATGGAAACTGGCTACAGAAAGATTGTTCCCTATGCAAATGTGTTTATGGGACTTTGCATTGTATCCCACAAATGTTTCAAGATGGTTGTGGTAAGTACATTTGCTTAAGAGAATGGGGGAGTAGATGCATAATCTTCCATCCTCCTCCTTAACATAAACAGGCTCTAAAGCTCTAGGTTGCAAACAAGCTTAATATAAGCATTAGAAACAGGACACTTAATGTCTTAAGTCTTGGAAGATGAAACTGTTTAGTAACTATTCTCAAAAGAGGCACTATCACCATCACTGTAATTTCAATAGTGTGCACTAGTGCCAGTTCCAGACATTCAAAAATCATGAGTCAGGTCACAAAATATCATGAGAGGTGTTTTTTTTAAGCCAAAATTTGGGTTTTAGTTTCTGTGCCTTTAAAGCATACGCTCAATGTTTTTAAGATTTTTTTCCCTCTGTAACTGAGGGTTAGAAGCTTATTTTTATTTTCTTTTTAATGAAAGCTGAGATTCTCATGCAATTGTTTGATTCCAGCAGCTAAGGCCTTAAGAAAAACACCAAATATTATGTGACTTGCAAAATAAAACAGGAGTTAGCTTCTTATCCAAAATTTCTGTGTTGCCAAAGCTAGTAAATTGGATGACCTGCAGTTAAAGAATTTGACTTCTGCCAGCTATTTAGAGTTTACAGACTGAATGATAGTGAGGACTGGAAAAGCTCAGACTCTTTTATCTTGTGAATGTTCAGTATTAGCAGCTATTCATAAACAGCTCCTTTAAACACCCTGTGCTACTGACTGCCAGCAGAAATGCATTCCAAGGACTCAAGTTTTTTTAATAAAACCAGAAGATGTGCAAGTTCACCATTGAAAGACCTACTTGTTTCATTCTTCCTTTCAGATGAAGACAAATATGAAGAGGAGATTCTCCGAATACTTTCCATGAGTTCTAAGCTGCAGCCAACAGAACATATCTGTTTTTTTACACTGTTTATATTCTATTTTATGGTATGAAAGTGGAATAGAAAAGTTCTTTTTTGTCTCTGTGCTTGTAATCAAGATTTTATTTTTAATTTATCTTTAGTCTTTTTTTTCCCATGGGAAAAGTCCAGTCGAATTTTAATAGTGCTGTTTAGTTTTTATCTGCTCTTTTAACAGTCCCATAGAACTCAAGGGAGACTTCCGCTGTAGGGATCTACAGGATGTTTGGTTTTTAAAATGTATAGCAAAGATGTATTGTTCTCTCAATTTTATGTAGGTTTTTTAGAGTAACTGCTATATAACTCTCCTGATTTCATCTCTTTGATTTCATAAGGCTTTCCCAGAAGTGGAGTGAGGTTTTTTTAAATAGCTCTCACTCAAAAACATTGTAAGATAATACTAAAGAAATAGTTTAGTGCGAAGACTAATGTACAAAAGATGTAATATTTCAGTTTTAGCTGCAAATATGAAAGGTAGGACAACCACTTAAACTGTGCAAGTGGGTTCTCTTTATTGAATCTGAAGTGGAATATAGTAAATTCCTACCCAATGTACATGATATATTCCTTATCCTTGGATTCCATGTTTTACAATGAAGTGAACTTGGGAAGAACAATAAATTATAGTTCCATATAACAATTCTAATTGTTGGCACCAAAAAAACCCTCTAGAGATTGCTTAATAGAAAACACAAATCATGATCCAAAACGTGTCATATGACTGGCTGATCTGAGCCTATGTAATTCCCCCCCACCCCTCTTAAGACAACACAACCACATGACTTCAGAACACACTTTTTTGTAGTGATGAGTTAGCTAATTGAGGTAAAATCCTAGTGCAGAAAAGCCAGCATGTAGCCTTCATACTAGGTAGTAGATCACATTAACTCCAAGTTGCCCCATAGTCTTTAATTTGACATGCCAAGTTGCATGAAATTACAAGCTGCCTTGTCTGCAGTATGATTCTACCCCAAGTTAGCTAACTTTAAAATACATTTGTGGAGTGATTACTTAATTGTTTAAGAGCCACTTTATAAAACTGCTGAATGTGTACACCTCTGGCAGACCCTACACTACACTATATAGTGGCAGTGCCACAGCTACTCTGCTATAGTGTAGACACTTGCTACCTCCACTTGAGACTCGATGTAGTTAGGTCAATGGAATAATTCTTCCATCGACTTAACTGTGGGATCTTCACTACAGGGAGATCGATTTTGCTGATCTAGTGAAGCAGGGATCGATTTTGCGGGTCTAGTTATGACCTCCTAAATCAATGGCAGAGAACTCTCCGGTCAACCCCGGTATTCCAGCTCTCTGAGAAGAGTAAGGGAAGTTGACTGGAGAGAGTCTCTCATTGACGCAATGCAGTAAAGACACCGGGGTAAGTCAACCTAAGCTACGTCATTATTCACGTAGCTGGAGTAGCATAACTCAGGTCGATTTACCCCTGTCATGAAGACAGGCCCTGTATCTCCAGTGGAGATTAGGTTAACTTAACTCTGTTGTGCAGGGTATGAAATTTTTCACAATCCTGATCATGAAGCTAGTTGGACCCAAGTTTTAGATGTAGAGCAGTCCTCAAAGTTAGAGCTGACTTCTGTTCATGATAATTTCTCACCACTACCTCTCTTTGCTCTTTGGGCATTTACCCCAATTCCTGCACCACACTCTGAGTCTTCAGTGCTAAAATCTTTACTTCCCCCGTGGGTAGGCTCTGTAGTGGTGACTAGGATAATTTTTTTCCCTTCTTTTAAATAAAGAGCTATCTAGAGCAAAGCAGCCCAGTTCTAAATACTGATTTTCTTCTTAGTCCCCTTAACTACCATTACCAAACTGCTAATCGAAAGGACCCACCCCAATACCCGTGGCAGCAGTAGTGAAGACAAGTGTTCAGGTCTAGGGTCGTGGCACTTGTGCAGTACTGCTATTCTGTGCTGCTTTATTAAAATGTAAAGGCATGGGAGGGAGGAAAGCAGGGCTTAATGCAGGTTGTGTTTAATGACAATAAACCTCCCATATCACCGTAGTGTGGTAATACAACACTGGCTTGGGTAGCTAGAAAGAAATATAGCAGAAATGGAACCCAGTATACTTAATTAGCATGTAAAAGGGCAGTTAAGGGCCTAAAATTTCAAATAACTGAAAACTTTCAGTTTTCATGTTTGTTTGAGAGGAAGGTGTTGTGATGTGTTTGCTTTGGAAAAAAAAAAACTAAATAGTGTAGGGAAATTCTGGCTTCATTGAGTTCAATGGGAGTTTTGCCATTGACTTCAATTCAGCCAGAATTTCACCCATGATATCTGCAAACTGGGTCCGCCTTGTCTGGCTAATAAATATTGGCCAACCACAGTACATCAAGTCAAATTTACTGATCCGCCTAGACCTCAAAAAAAAACAAAACACCAACAAACATCAGTCAACTTGAATGCATAATTGCTTATCCTATTTTATCATTACTGCTACTTGAACAAAATTTAGGGCTCCTGAACATTGGAGCAAGCTATAGAATTTTATAGTGAACCAATGATCTGAACCAACCTGCAGACTTCTACACTGTTATGCTTACTATCTTTTACTGTGAAAATGTACTAACTTTGTAAATTGTAAGCTATTGTCTTGTTCTTATAAACTTCAGTGCTCTTTTAATCTCTGAACACCTTCCCCTTCCTTCCAAGGGAAAAAGTACTTAATATATCTTAATGTGGCTATTTGATTCCCTCACGTATGTACATTAGCAAACTTTTCAGTAACCGAAATCTGTTCGAAGAATAGCTTTCATGTGCCAAGAATTTAGGCCTGACAAGTCAGCGTTTCAGTAGGTTGCACTTTAAATTAATAATTATTAAACAAGTTCTCTGCTGCTATGCAATACATACCTCTAAGAGCATGGTTTGTCTTTATTTCTAGGAAGCATGGCTAGCAACATTCACTTTAATCACAAAAATACAAAGTGGAAGCTTACTATAGCTGCTGTCTTCCTTCTAAATTTTCCTGATCCATTGACTGAACAAACATCAAACGGGGAGGCCCTGTGGCTAGGCGCATCACATTATTATTAATAATACAGTACCACTGAGCGAGGCACTGGACAGACATAGGAAGAGACAGTCCCAGGTGTGAAAGGATTACAATCTAAAATAGACAAGACAAAGGTGGAGAGAAAGTAAGCTCTATTATCTCCATTTTACATATAGGAAAGTGAGGTACAGAGTTGAAGTGACCTGTCCAAGGTCAGGATGTCTATTGCTGATGTAGGAATTGATCCTAGATTTGCTGAGTCTAAATCACAAGACCATTCTTCTTCTAGTCTTTGAAGACCCACAAAGTCTTGGGACTACTCTTCCACAAACTGCTCTTACTTTTGGAGTAGGAAATACTTCATTTTCTATAAATATTTTATGTCTGGTCAATGGTCAGTTGCCTCTCTATATCCTCTTAGAATTACCTCCCAAGCAGTAGCCAGACTTCATTTGGTTACCAGCTGCAGTACAGTATAGCCATCATTGGCAATATTTCATCAAATATAGTACAGAAATCTTAAATTGGGTCTGAATTTCTTCCCACTCTACTGTAGTTTCTTTTCTAATATCATTACCAATATAGATATTATCTCAGTAGGTTAATAAATAGGTTAATATCATTACTAATATAGATATTATCTCAATAGGTTAATGAAGTGCTGCTGGGGCAATCAGTCCAGATCTTACAGCAGTCAAGAAAAGCTTAAAGATGGGGCATGAAGCCAAATGTTGGTCTGAAACACCTCTGCACACTGGGACAGTCTGGATGCATGGTCATGCTCTGAATGCTTCAGCTTTCTTACCTTTTGCATGGTAAACAGTAGGGAATGTTCACTCACTAGTTAAAGCATCTGATAGAATGTGGCTTCAAAACCTGTATAGGATGATTCAGAACAAGTGTAGCTGTTTAACTGCTAATTAATTAAAGACAGACTTAAATCTTTCCCGGAAGGAGAATAGTAGAGAGAACCCACACTCCTAGCAACTAATAGTTATACCAATATAAAGATGCCTTACAGTGGTATAATTATTTCCTCCCCTATATGGGAATAGCTCTACTAGTATAAAGCACCATTTTACCTATATCACTGCATCCATGGTAGGGAGGTTTAATTGCTTTAACTCTCCTGATATAGTTAAAGTGGTATAACTTTTGCGAGCATACAAACCCAGAGAGAGAGAGAGATGATACAACTTCACAGGGCTTTGGTTGATTGGTCTGTATACTTACCTTTGTTCCTTTTTGCTAGCAAAAGTGAGAGATAGTAATTTATCTTTCACTCTGAATAAAATGCCTGCTGCTTTTTTTTTTAACTGTTTTAATCTCACAATGTGACTTAAGGATCAGACTATATTTCCTTGACAAAGCTCTCGCAGCACTAAGTGCTCTTTAAGGAGTGGATCAGGAAAGATGCTGATCCTCTTCAGTGTCTTGTGCATAGTGCTGTCGGCTTGAGGGGAAATGCCTGTTGTGCACAGCTGGAGCTGGTGCCAAGCTGCAGCCTTGCAGGACAGTTTGTGTTGACAAGACCTGTTCTCCTCCCATATGTTTAAATTTAAAAAAATATATGTAGTTGGCTTTGTCATTTCAGTTTTTCACTGTAACTGAACAGCAACCTGATGTGACCATTTGTTGGGTGCAGGGCTTTGATGCGCAATTACATTGTTATTCATTTGGATCACAGCACATTTAAAATACCATAGCACAGCCAATGCCATCTGACTTATTAGGTGGCTGCTGCTTTGAAAAGTTTAAACAATCAGCTCCAACTACAACTGCTGCTATAAGAAGTCTTCACAGAAATGCTTTTTTTTGACCTTTTGTGACATATCGAAGTTTTTGTAATTTCTCAATTCACAGTACTTTTTGTTTTGTTCTTTGGTAACTGGAGATAAAACCTTGATCTACGCTGTGCTGTGATGGGTAGGAAATACATGTTAAAGCTCTGTCAACACTGGAAAGATGTACCATTGTAACTATACCAGTATAGTTAAAGTGGTACAACCCCGTAGTGTGGGTACAGTTATATCAGTGTAAAGGTGCTTTACACTTGTATAGCTATTCCCAAATAGGAAAAGGAATAAACTATGCTGGTATAGGGAGCTTTATACCAATTTAACTGCATCCACACTGGAGCTTTTATTCATAGAATCATTTTTGTTTAAAAAAAAAAATCACACCCCTAACTGAAATAGTTGCACCCATAAAACTTATGTGTAGACCAGCCTTGGGTTTCTTGTGGAGATTCTTAACATAGCTCCTCTCTCTACCAGAATCTTCTGAGGAATTGAGGGCTTTGTTTATCATATCAAGCTTGGGAAGGAATTGATAATGGCATTAGGAACGAGTAGTGTCATCCAAGTTGTAACGTACCAGCACTGGGTTTGCGTACCACTGCTCTTTAGTGCAGACAGTTGTCTCACTTGGATTGAGATTAGAAGGCTCATTCTTGTCCATGAGATCTCCTGTATTATAAGATTGATGGTGGGAAAGCAGATGTATCCACCTGTGGCTGTGTGGATTTACTGAGCACTGCAGAATTTAAGAAGAATTAAAGTGTGAGATGTTTTAAAAGAGCTTTATCCTCTTGTTTAGCTCTTAGCCCAGAGCTAGCTGTCAGAGTTTAGTGCTATGGGGGGACTCCTCAGGAGAATAGAAGTTCTTCTTAGGCTTGGCAATGTCTTGTGAGTGACATCATATCAGCAGCCTTTCTGCTCCATCACCTGTTTTATTTCATTCTTGTCATAGAAGGGGTGACAAGTTTGCTTGGGGAGAAGCCCAAGTGACAAAATTAATGTTCAAAATAATGATACATCAGCCCTGAAATCTCATTTTTACTGCTTACCTTTTGTTTGAACAAATATTTTACCTTTCACCGGAGTGGTCACTGCTATGGATACAGATGCATTGTAGGCTTGTTACTGAAGGACTGCTTGTACCAGTACACATACTTCTCTGTCCACACAGGCATTGTGCCCGTAGGATGGTACTAGTGGAAAGCTTAGGTTGCTTGGGGACCTGGTTTAACTTCACCAGCAAAAGTTCAGGGTTTTATCAGCAGGATTCAAAACAGAGTATGGACACATAAAAGGCTGTGCCCACAGAAACAAGTTTTGCCGGTAAACATTTGTAGTTTAGACTAGGCCTCGAGTACTAAAAAATGCCACCAACTTTTCTCAGTGGGTGGGGGAAGTTGATGGGGTTGGCAACTAAGTTCCCTGTAAGCTAGTCCCGCGCAGGTGCTCACGGAACCCGCTGGGCCGGGACGTGCCGTGGCCAGGGGAGGGGCAGCCCGAACACAGCCCCAGCCAGACCTGCCCTGGCCAAGGGAGGGCGGCCCAAACTGAACCTTGTTACTCGAACTCTGAGCAATTAATAGGGATAAAGCCTTAATGGGGATAAAAAAAAGAGAGCTCTAGAATGGAATCTCTGACATACTTTGCCACAGAAGCAAAGAAGGTTGTTGGCCACAATATAAACACAAATTACTTAATAGCAAAGGTTAGTTCTAGAACTCCATGCTAAGAAAGACATATTACAGCCATAGCAATTACACTTCAGTCCTACACTCCTATGGAGAGAGGAAAACAGATTAGCTTTCATTTAATAGTTTGTGGACTTTTTTTTTTTCCCCTCCAACCAAAACATCATCTTTCCTTTCCCCAGATAGCTTCTGTTGTTTGTCATTATTATTTAATCCTGTATTCTAACTTGTGGTTTGGGAAGACGTTACAAAGTTACCTTTGTTATACAATGAGTAACAACTAGCAGCACAGTCTGAGTCACACACTCAGGCAACTTCTCTGTCCCTGTATTCACAACATAAACATAATTTTTCACTGTGCTCCGCTGGTAAATAAGTGCAATGTGGCCTCATTCCGTAAGGTTCTTTGTCATTGTAAAGCACTGCTTGCAACATAGCCATGTGAGTAATTGGCTTGCACAGCTGTGACAAGTTAAGAGCTCTCCGTATGCAGCAATAGGACATTGTTACCTATTAATGACAGAGGCCTGGTTACACTAGAAAGTTTTACCAGCATATATCGTTCATTAGGAGTGTGAAAAAATCACATCCCAACTTGACACAGTTATGCTATGTAGACACAGTTACACCAGCAAAAAAGTCCTTTTGCCGGTATTCCATTCAGGGAATTGGTATAAGCTATCCCGCAAAAGCACTCCACTAGAGGGGTTGCCAGTGTCGCTATAATTGCAGACTCTTTTTAGTGTAGACAAAGCCTAGCTCTACCCATATAGCTATACCAGCAAACCTTTTTCAGTATAGACAAGGCCTGATATAACTGTCTGATCCCAAGTGAATAACTAATCATTGCCATGCATGCTCTGACTCAATGGGAGAGCCCAGGAGTGGACTCGGCATGTGCAGGGCCCCATGTAATGTAACACACTGGACCTAAAGTCGATAGGTCTGCCTCCTGATTTGTGAAGATACTGCAGTGCATGCTGAATTTTGCCCTGAACTCAGTGTTCTGAGGCAGCTGCAAATAAAATTCAAATGCAGCATTTTTTTGACTTAAACATGAAACCAAATAATACTATCAGTGCAGCGTCTGCTGTCGGCTGTTTGATATGTTTTAAATTTAAAACCTGTACTGAACTTTTATGCTGCCCCCTAATTTTCACTTTTCAGTGTGCAGCAAAGATAATGCAAAACTTCAGTGTAGAAGCTCAAGAGGAAAGCCACACAATTTTCACAGCTGGGTAAAGAGTAGTCAGGGCTTTCTAGTGCCCTGAAATGAGCAGGAGGGTGGTCTGGGGCAAGGGTCAGCAGCCTTTCAGAAGCGGTGTGCCGAGTCTTCATTTATTCACTCTAATTTAATGTTTCGCATGCTGGTAATACATTTTAACGTTTTTAGAAGGTCTCTCACTATAAGTCTATATTATATAACTAAACTATTGTTGTATGTAAAGTAAACAACTTTTTAAAAATGTTTAAGTAGCTTCATTTAAAATTAAATTAAAATGCAGATCTTATCAGTTTAGTGCAGTGGTTCTTAACCTGGGGTGCACGCACCCCCTGGGGGTGTGAGATGCCCTTTCTGGGGGTGCAAGATATGCGAGATTTTTTTAGAAGGTACATCATCGAAAACACAAATTAAGCACAGGCACATAAGTACAACTACTTTGTTTCATCAAACCTATGTATTTATTAACATTATACATTTTTAACGATTACTGTAATATACAAAGTTTTTAAGTTTTCAAGTTTTTAAGCTAATTGTAGTGTAATTTTTGATAAGGGCTGCAGAGCGCTGGGCCCAGGCCAGGAGCAGAGCCCTGGGCTGGCTGCCAGTATCCCAAGCCGGCAGGAGGGCTGAGCAGGGCCAGGTGGCTGGAACCCCAGACCAGCAACGAGATGAGCGGGTCCGGCGGCTGGTATCCCAGGCCGGCAGCAGGCTGAGCGGGGCCAGTCTGGGGTTCTGTCCGCCGGCTCCTGTCAGCCAGGGTCCTGGCAACTGGCCCCGCTCAGCCGCTGCCGGCCTGGGGTTCTGTTCACTCAGGCCGGCAGCGGGCTGAGCGGGCCCAGCAACCGAGATCCCAACTGGCAAGAGGCCGGCGGCTGGAACTCCAGACCGTCAGCAAGGGGCCGGAGGCCTGGACCCCAGCTGGCGGGGGGCTGGGCAGCTGGAACGCCAGACCAGCAACAAGGTGAGCGGGGCTGGTGGCTGGTATCCCAGGGCGGCAGCAGATTGAGCGCCAGTCTGGGGTTCCGTCCGCCAGCTCCTGCCAGCCGGGGTCCTGGCCGGTGGCCCCGCTCAGCCGCTGCCGGCCTAGGGTTCCGTTCACTCAGGCCGGCAGCAGGGTGAGCAGGGCTGGCGGCCGAGATCCCAGCTGGCAAGAGGCCAGTGGCCGGAACTCCAGACTGTCAGCGGGCTGAGAGGGGCCAGTGGACAGAACCCCAGATCAGCGGCGGGCGCTCAGCCTGCTGCCGATCTGGGGTTCCATCCACTGGATTCTGCCAGCTGGGATCCTGGCCACCAGCCCCGCTCAGCCCGCTGCCAGTCTGGGGTTCCGTTCACCCAGGCAGGCAGCAGGCTGAGCGGGGTTGGTGGCCGGGACCCCGGCTGGCAGCAGCGTGCCAGTAAAAATTGGCACGCGTGCCGCAGGTTGCCGACCCCTGGTCTGGGGGGTTGGCATTCGGAAGAGGCTTTTTATCTCCTCTTTCTTTTTGCATTGTGGGGAGGGGAGATGAGGACTTGAAATCTGGAAGGTAGAACTTTGGTTCAGGACTGTTTGATGGCAGTCAAACCTCCACACCAATCTCATCTGCCCGCAAAGTCCAGCAGTGATGGATAAACAATGATTAACAGTGAAATAGTTAACACTGTTGATATTTAAATTGTCATAATTACCTTCCAGACAAAACACCCCAGTGACAAGAATGGGTGTAGTTCTCACTTCTCTCAAAGCTATTGCTTCAGGCTGCCATTTTGCAATCTCAGGAATTCAGCAGTGCCTCAGGTCACAGTCAGGATTCAGCAGTTTTTCTTTGTAGCCATAGGGCCTTCCCCTTTTAAAAAAAAAAAAAAAGAACGTGTGGGACCTGTCGACATGAGGAAAGTTACTGCTGGCATAATTATACCACTATAAATCTGTAGTGAAGACAAGTTTCGAGCTGTCTGATAGAGGTGGTCTATACACAGTTTGAGGATCACACAGGTTTACACTCACCATATTGATCAACTAAAAGATGGCCAGATCTATACAGCACAACTGTCTCCAAAAATTGGAGTAATGTGAGTGCAGTAGTCTGTATGTTTTTGTTGGCCTGACTTATCTCATTTTCTATGTCCGCAAGAGTATTTTGTATTTCCTATTATCTATATATACCTAGATTGCAAAACTATTACCGATGAAGCCCATGATGCCGCATGGGTGTAATTTGTAAAGTGTAAAAAGGCAAAAAAAAAAAAAAAAGCTAAGAACTTAAAAACTGGATGGCAACAGACCGCAAATCCCAGGGGTGATTCAACCTCGTGATATGCTAAACAAAAAGAGCTCTCAACCATGCTTATAGCTGTTTCCATTGCTTCACACTGACTCAACAGACATTCTAGGCTTCAGAGTGTCACAGAGTGACAACGGTCCTGTAAGCTTACTATATAACTCCTTGCCAAAAGTATCTCCTATAAAGTAGCTGTGATATCACATTGTTACACAACACCAATCCAGCAGGGGCTTTGTTGTAAGTTATTAGAGGTGCTATTTCTGGGATGGCAGCTTGCCATCCAGGTTTTTGCATCCCTGCAACTGAGTCTGTTAGCAAAGTACTATATATGGAGCGGGTTTCAGAGTAACAGCCATGTTAGTCTGTATTCGCAAAAAGAAAAGGAGTACTTGTGGCACCTTAGAGACTAACCAATTTATTTGAGCATGAGCTTTTGTGAGCTACAGCTCACTTCATCGGATGCATACTGTGGAAATGGAGCAGTATGGAGCAGAATGTGTGGATCAGGCATTTCTATCCCTGCCTAACAGTGAAAAATCTTTAGGGGAATCCCTCTAATCTCAATTGCTGATGATACAATGTTTTTTGAGAGAGCAGTTTGATATCTCAGTAATGTTAATGTACACATAAAACTCTCCCATTAGCAGGCAAAGTGACAGAGTGGAGGGAAAAGAACAGAGGTGACAAGTGAGTATGAATGACTTATTGAGAGGCTTGCCTCAGATAAAATGAGATATGGTTTTGCCCCTTTGATCTGGGTTTATGGATTATTCCCTAAAATTGTTAATTCTGCAAGATGTCAACCACCGAGGAAGAGCTATGTTGACACATCACTGAATAACTCAATCACAATACAATACAAGCAAACCCGTCACTTGTCCCTACATGTCATGCAGGACCTCTCCATGGCCTATTCGGATTGCCAGCTCAGGCACAGAAGTCTACTACTCTCCCCTCCTGCAAGCCAATGGGTAAAGAGGGGATGGAGAGGGGCAGGGAGCGGGAGGAATAAATCTACATTAGGGGGTTGTCCCACTACACTTATGACACCAATGCAAATTTTAGTCAGGGCTTAGAGACGGAAAAATAGTATTAGGCTATGACCACAGTAGCACTTTTGTCAGTAAAACTTTTGTTGGTCAGGGGTGTAAAAAACACACCGCTAACCAACATAAGTTTCACCAACAGAAGCGCCGGTGTGGACAGCGCTATGATGGTGGGAGACGCTTTCCTGCTGACATAGCTGCCGCCGCTCATTGGAATTGGTTTAATTATGCCAACAGGAGAGCTCTCTCGTGTTGGCATAGAGCAGCCTCATGGGAGATCTTACAGCAGCGCAGCTGCAGCAGTATAGCTGTCCCGCTGTAAGGTTTGTAATGTAGACATGGCCGAAGAAACACTCCTAGGAGATTCAGACATGTGGCAGGAGAGGAAACACAGACATACAAGGCTGAAGAGAAAGCACATGGAATAATAGAAGGATTTGGAAGATAGGAACAGAAAAGGTACAAAAAGAAGAAAACCAACCCAAAAAGAAGTTATTTATTTTACTGCATAGATAGTTTAACATTTTGAATCTAGGAGTTAATGGCCAAATTAGGCAACTGACAGTATTAAAGGACAAAATGCCTTGAAATTTAGATGGGCAGGTTTGACATCCCTCCCCAGGCCCAGCTTCACTTGTATTTGACATCACCCTTATTTACATTTTTAAAAGATCACAGGTGTGGAAGCAGTAGAAGCCCTTAGCTGGACCCAGCTGGCAATGGAGGCATATTAGATTGTAAGTGTAGCGTTCATAATTGAATGCCAAATTATATTTATCTGTGCTCTGGCCCTTTAAGGAGTTCTGCTGATGAGGTCAAAGGGGACACAGCTGGGGAGCATGAGGTGGTCCTAGCAAAGTTTTGGTGTGCACCAGTGTGACAGAGCAGGAGTGGGGCTGTGCAAGCTGTGTTTATATGGGGTTGAGTTTTGTTTTTGTTTTTCTTAGTGCTAAGTTTAATAAAACCCCAGCTCTAAAACCATCCCTAGTCGGGGAGTGTAACAAACTTTTTGGGTCAGGTGCTATCTCCCTCCCCCTGTTTGTTCAGTGCCTAGTACAATGGGGCCCTAGTTGCTACTACACTACAAATAAATAATAACGTGAGTTCAATGCTACCTCCTTCCTGCTCAGCAGCTCTGAAAGCAAGTAATGAAGCCGTCCCTCCAGGGGAGACACTCAAAAGAGAAAGTTTTATCTATACGTTCCAGATGAGCGAACAAGTGTCAGCATCACTGAGCCCACTCTGAATAAGATCGGGCGAAATTTCAGCAGCTGTGGTGAACACCAGCCATAGTGATGGGTACAGAAGCAAGACATTTGTGACATAGTCTGTGACGAGGAGAGACTGACCCCTGTGCATGGACACAACTACATCCAGCAGCACTGACTGTCCCCCAAAAAAATAAAAATAAAAATAATTCTGACCACCACTTATAGGGTTAATCAGTCAATATGGGTATATCTGCACTGCAAATCAAGGTGTGTTTTTACATTGAGATAGGTAATTTGAGATACCACTTTCAGTATAAGATCCTAGCAGAGACAAAGCAGATAGTTTTTATCTTGATGTAGTTAGTCAGGGTGAACCCTATCTACCCCTCCTGGGGTTCAACGTGACTAGCTACCACCAAGTAAAAATTATCCAAGCCTTGACTCCACTATGATTTGAGCTGGTCTGTTTCTACCTTGAGAGCACTATGCTGATGTGAAAACACAATTTCACAATTTTTTGGCAGTGAAGATATGGCCACAGTCTTGCCTAAGCAATGATTCATTAAGGAACTACAGATTTGGCTCCCAGTATGTAAATGAGTTTGTCAAGTGCTCAGAGGCACTTTATAAATGCCAGTTAGTCTTATTATAAACTCACGTATTGCAAACCCATATATATGTGCATAATTTTATTTATATGAGCAGTCCCATTTAAGTCACTGGGAAGTACTTATGCACATGTATAAGTGTCTGCAAGACTAGGGTCAGAGTTTGTAAGTGGAACTGTGGAAGAACATTTCGTCCCAAGAGAAAGATCAAATATTTATAGTTTGGTGAAAAAAAGGATAGATTTTTTTTTCCTCTTTAACTTGTGCGTGAAAAGCAAAGGCAGGCTTCCAGGTGAGAAATGGTCACTGTGGTCCTGTACCCCTGTATTCAGTGTCCTCTGTAAAAAATAAGAACATTTTGCTGTGAAAATGGTGGATTTTCACTTAAGAAGGAAATTCATGAGCCCTCCCAAAGTATCTTCTAACTGCTAGTTTTAAGCCGTTTGAGATGAGCCAAGCCTCATCATGAATGTGGTAATATATACTTAAGTCAAGCTGTAAACTTGACTTGAATGCATAGATATTTGCTCTGCTGGCATTTGCTTGAGATCAATATTTTTGCTAATTAGAAATTCACACCCTTCCCTCTTTAATCCTTATCCAAACAAAACTGTGTTAACAAAACACACATTCACTATTTGTGTTATCCTTTATGGCTTTGAGTTCCCTTCGTGACTCATGCTATTGTGGAAATCTCTGTTAAATTGTTTTTTGAAAAAACTTTGATTACACTGTGAAACCTCCCTTTTTTTTTTAACCTTTATAAAGTAGCTAACCAGACATTGCGGAAATATCATGAGATTTACAGCAGCAAGTTGTTATGCTTCAGCCACTTAATTGGAAGATATTCTGGGATACAATCAGAGGAGCTTCCCTGGAATAAACATACTGTTGTGGCCAGGATAGGTAGCCTGGTCTAGTGGTTGGAGCAGGAGTCGGTGTCGAGCCTCAGGTCAAAGGCAGATTCAGAGACCAGGTGCAAGGATCATAAACCAGGAGTCAGGCAAGAAGACTGGGTCCAATGTAGCAGCCACACAGAGCCCAATTGTGCAGGCAACTTCCTGTGCCTCTCTTTGGGTTTAAATAGGAAGCCCTGACCAATCAGTGTTCCCAGTGTTCCTCCAGTTAGGCCCAGGGAAGCCCTCCCAGATATATCTTCATGGTCTCTCATGACTCGCAGGTGGTAAGTAGAGCTGCTGGTTGGGAGTAGGGAGGCAACAGCTGACTACGATCAATGTAAACCCAGCTTCAAGACATGTGGGGCCATGGTATATACAGGCAGAAATATTTGGTTAAATATGGTGGAGCCCAAGACAATCTCTCTTTTAAAATGTGGCCCATCCTATGATAAAATCTGAGAACTAAACTTTAGTTTGAGATATAAATTTTTCAAAATTAGGCCTTTAAGAAACATTTCTGTCTACCAACCAAGAGCTGAAGTTTCTGATAGTTTGTGTCAAACATTTGTTTTTAAAATATGTGCTACTGTACTTGTGAAAGGTATCAGCCTGACAGCACTGGACACTAATACTCTCTCTTTATCCCCAGAAAAGATAGTACTGAGAATGAAGTACATGACTGCCCAGGCAACTCACCTAAAGGAGTGACAAGTTCGTTCAGTCTCCATGTTCCTGCATTCTGTGGCCTCTCTGGCTATGTCTTCTCAGCAGATTAGCCTCTCTGATCGACACCAGTGTTAGCATATCCCAGGCATCAGCAGCTACACTGCAAAGCCATAGTGGAGTTAGTGTGGTGCTGCACTCCCTTGTGTGTGTGTCTCTCTGTCTTGATAGGAATTCTGGGGCCATAGCTCATGGCTCTTTGTGTGGCTAAGCTGACCCACTATGAATTGTGGGAGAACTTGTCTGTCCTTCTGGGCACCTAGGGAAATTGTGGGAAGGCAATGGAGGACTATCAGCACTCAAGTGATTTAGCCTGCATCCTCACTACAAAGTAGGTGAGTTAAAAAGCTGAGCCCAGACCATAGGCACCGACTCCAGGCCTGCTCCGGGTCTGGAGCACTCACAGGGAAAAACTGGTGAGTGCTGAGCACCCACTGGCAGGCCCCCATCAGCACCTCCCCTCCCCTCAGTGCCTCCTGCCCACCTATGGGCTCTGCGGATCAGTACTCCCACTCCTTCCCTGCACCTCCCACCTGCCGCAATCAGCTGTTTCACAGCATGCAGGAGGCTGGGTGAGGAAGAGGGAGAAGTGAGGACGCAGCATGCTCAGGGGAGGGGGCAAAACTGGGCGGAAAGAGGTGGGGCAGGGGTGAGGCCTGCGGAAGGGCCAGGGTCGAGCATCACCAAAGTTGGCGCCTGGGTCCCAGACACTAACCAATATCACCTCGCCTAGGCTGGAAGTACCACTTGATTCAGATGAGAGGTATTGTGTGTGGTTGAAAAGGGGGTTAGGAGCAACACCTGAGTAACTGCCCTGTCTTCAGTGATGACATACCCTTTGTGGAAACTGCCAGTGGGGCACAGAGGGGCCAGGTGGGGTGTCAATGATTTTATGGAGTGAGGCCAACAACTTATTTCAGACAGGCTGGAGATAACTGGATAACAATGATCTTTGGTCACTAAGGACTAAGCCCAGATTCAAACATCAAGTGACCTAGAAATCTTTAAATGCCGTACTGAACGTCTTGAAGAACCCAGTTCCATTAATCTCTCTGACTTTGTCAGGTACTTTAAGACTGTCACATCCATGTTGAAATTGAGGCTCTCTCACTATTTCTTCCCTTTTAATCTTTCTGCTTGGAGCCACCAGAGCTGAAAAAGGATTGGGATTCTTTCAAATACCTATCAATTTTATACTTAATCAGCTAGAAGAGAATTAACTGAGTGATGCAAGGTATGTTATGGGTCTATTACAGGAATGGGTGTGGGAGGTTCTGTGGCCTGCAATGGGCAGGAGGTCAGACTACATGATCATGATGATCCCTTCTGGCCTTGAAGTCTACAAGTCCATGTCCCCACCCTCCCATCTCAGGTGGAATTTGTTTTGTGCCAGCATGGAGAGAAAAAATGAGAGTCCTATAATTAAACTTGGATATCTTACATGGGAACCCAGAGCACTCTCTCTTATCCACTGGCAGCTCAGCCTTCTATTCTCCTCCTCTCTCCTTCCCCCTCGTCTTTCAGTGTCATACCTGTTTTCAGTTTTGTTCCCTTCCATTAGATGATTTTGCCTTTCCTGACACTTTTGCCTGAATTATTTTCCTAAAAAGGCAGAGATTTGTACAAGATCTTCAGCTAGCATCACTGACTTCAATGGGGGCATGCCAGTTTACAGCAGCTGAAGGTCTGGCCTACTCTTTAACCAGATGAATTTAGCCTTGTTTTCATCTCTTCTCCCACACCCACACCCCTTTTCTCTGTTTCCTCTTTGGTTATTTTCTCTCTCTTATGCTATTTTCTTTAACCTCTCTGTAAGCTCTTCCCATGAGTAAGAAATGTACCAGTCTTGATATTGCAATGCAACTTAATAAACGATGTTTGTAAAATGTCATATAATTACTAAGTATTATAAAGTCCTGCCAGTGTCACAGGTGGCAGTAGAACTTAGGACCTCCTAGTTCCCATCTTGTGGTTAAACACTGACCAGAGGGACTTTTGGGAGCTGGTCTGCACAATTTGTGTATTTTAAAATAGATTTTAGAGTTTATCAAACGGTTCATTCAGGGCCCCAATATGTCAAATACGGAAATGTTCAGAGGCACAAAATCACATGGTATGAATTGGTGAACATGTTGGCTTAATTCTCTGTGAATATAATATACATAACATAGCTATTTTTCCCATGCAAAGTATTTTTACCTCCTTGACTTTAGCCTAACTCCCTAAAGGAATTCATCCCCTGGCAGCTGGTTCCTGTATCAGTGTGATTAAGTGCCTTTTAGGGCTAGAGGTACACCATTTCAATCATTTCCTTTTCTGGTTACTGTAGATGTTTTGGATTTTAGAGTGCATCTGTGCAGAGAGCACAAAAACAAATACCATTAAACATGCGTTTTAAATTAATTGCCTTCTTGGCGGTTGTTTTGATACCTACAAGCACTATGCAATATTTCTTTAGCGTATTACAGAGCCTTACTTAAGAAGGGAGTGTCTTACAATTCACAGCCACTCGGATTCTGTAAGAGAAGGAATTAACCAGGCATATTTCAACAAACAGTAGGTGAAGGCTATTTAATTAACTGTCATAAGAAGGCATATAAGGTAAGGGCCTGATCCTTTAATCATTTACACCCATATCCTAAAAGGCATCTAACTCCTATTGATTTTAATGGGAGTTAGGCACCTAAATACCTTTGAGGGTCTGGGCCTTAAACATGTGAGTAACTTTATTCATATGAATAGTCCCACTGAAGGCAATGCAAACTGATCCACATGAGGGATCCCCTATGCAACTGCATGAAGCCCTTTGTACCATAAGGCTCAGCCTGGCTAGACCCGTAGGCCTGTATGGAGCCCCACATAAGTCAAGTATATGGGTGTCTACCTGAGTGAATCCAGTTGCATTGACTTCAGTGGGTCTATTCAGGTGAGTAAAGTTATGTACCAGTATAAGTTTTTTTATTTCACTCCCCCCCAGGATTCAGGGTTTTTCCCTCCCCCTCGTCCCCTCCATTTTCCCTGAAGAAGATGGAGGTTGCTATAGTCTTTTGAAATTAGAGTCTATTCAGTCTATAAGCAGACTACATTTCCTCAAAGCTGGTTGGGATGTCATGTCAGAAGGTTTCAAGCATACCATGTAACCATTTAAGCGCAAACACAATTAAAAGCTTGCTGTTCCTCACTAATCTCAACAAACAAATGATTAAAACAACACTGATCACTTAAATTTGTAACCCCTCTAGCCAAAAAAAGGAAAAGTAATTTCAAAAGGATAATTCCCAAGTTAAGCTTTAACATGTTATTCTGAGTTTGAACAGCTTTCCCTAAGAACCTGATTCTATCTGTATAGCTCTTCCAAAGATCTTTGTTGCTTTTCTGTTCCACCCCTTTAATCTTCTTGTCAATTTACAACATTCAAGCACATTGAAGTGACCCACTGCTGACAGAGAGACAATTCTATTCATTCTGTAGTCCTAGGTCTGCTTTAACTACTTGAAACAACTGCTTTATTTCCAGATCATGCTTTTGGCTTTACTTCTGGCTTTTTTAGTTCCATCTGCACTGGATGATTTTTGCATAGTCACTGCCAGTTCATGCACCTGGGCAGCCTGTAAAGGACTTAGGCCACCAACTTTCAAAACTGGCTTTTGATATGGGGTGCTCCATTTTTAAGTGCTCAGATTCAGATGCTAAAAGGAGCAACTTCTGAAATTTTGGCTTCCAGGTCAACACATAAATGTGTTCCCAAGAACTGCACAGACATTCCAGCTATTGCTAGAAGTATACCAGGTATGATGTGAACAAGTTTTGAAAGCACCTCTGCCCTCACAGCTTTAGTTCAGACAGTTGCTGCACTAATGTGGAACAGAACCCAAATGCATTACAACTGCACCAGTTCAACAGATCCTCCCAGCACAAACCCATTGTTCTCTTGCTCACCCCTTCAGTGACCACTCCTGATAAGGGTTCCTCAGCAATCTGTGCATCTTCCCAGGGTGCCATGTGGTGATCCTACAAGAATTCTGTTGTCTGTTCTTTGAACTTACTTCGACTACTTAGTACCTATCTCATCATCAACATCCACTTCTGTGATATTGCTGCATTGTTGTACCAGGCCACCTAGTGCTTTTGGATTTGAAACCATCATTTCCTAACAAAGATGTTCTAGGACCATGCTGACAGCTGGCCTAAGAAGAATGCCAGCCCCCAGTCCTCACTAGGATCTGCTAATGAGACGATCTGTTCAGAACTGAACTTTGCCATTCAGAACAACTTAGTGTACACCAAATATTTCAGAGTATGCCTTACATGCAGAGTTAACTTGGGTGAACAGCCAAATACAAAGCCATACACAAGTTACTGTGTCTTCACTGGTGCCACACTCACCCTCTTGTGTTGCTAGGACTTCTGGGAGCATATCCGAGATGTTTTTGAGCTGTAGTAAGGTAAGCTGCTTTATGATTCTTTCCAAGTGAATTATGGGAGAATGTGTCTGTCCTTCTGGGCATATGGAGGGGAAGGAGCTGTGGGAAAGCACTGGAAGACTATCAACACCTGCAGTGGTTATCCTGCATCCTCACTGCTAAGTGGGTTGTTTCCCAGTCAGAGTGAAAAGGTCACTCCGGTTTTAGCCAATAGCTCCACACAAGCTAGCTAGCTCAGACTGAAAACACCACCAATCTTGGGTAAGAGGGTTTGTGTGTGTGGACCAGAGGAGAGTTACGGGAAACTCCCAATTAAGAGCCCAACTTAACTCTGCAGTGAAGACCCACTGTGATACCCACAGTGTCAGAATGAATTTAGCATTAATGCAGTGCCCGAATAAAATGAAAAACCATAAAGGGGAGTTCAATAAGGCACAGGACAACAACAGATCACTAAGGCAGGATGACACTCCCACCCCTTCTCAGGCCATTATTGAGCCTAAGGCACCCACTCAGCCTCCCATGATGCAGGACATTAGAGAGTCACCTGGTAGAATGGTGATGGAGGAGGATAAGATAAGATACAGATAAGTGGTGTGGCAATGAGTTGGACCAGGAATGTGACCAAAAGTCCATAGCCTGTTGCTGTCCCAGCTCCCTACTGATTGAGACTAGAGCCGCAAAAAGATTTTCATCAAAGCATTTTTGTAATGGAAAATGGTTTTTCAGTCAAAACAAAATTAATGGGATATTTTCATTTTGGTCAAAATTTTCTTGTTTTTCTAGAAAAAAATGAAAACATGTTTTTTACAAACCAAACATTTCAGGTTTTGTTAAGGGTTTTTTTTTTTTGGTTCCTCCTCCTGCCCATTTCTTTTTTCTGTACCATTCCCCCACCACACACACACACACACATACACACACAGAGTTTTTCCAGTAGAAAACAGGGGAAAGGCAAGGGGAAAAACTCAAAAAAAGCATACATTTTTTTAAAACAGAAATCGACATCTTTTGTTTCATTCAAAATTTTTCATGGAAAATATATAGCATTTTTCAGCCTGCTCAATTTGAGACCAAACAGTAGACTTAGATAAAAGAAGACCCCCCAGATAACGTAGAATATTTGTTACTAAACTGATTTCACTCTATGTGTGCATAGGCAGGCAGTAAGAAATAGAGTCATTGCAAGGGCAGATCTAGCCACCATTTAGAGCAGAACTCCCCATCCTCTCCTCACACCACTTCCAAGGATGGCAAGGATTCCCCCTGGGGTTTCCTCACTAGTTGTTATAGTTGTTTACCCAGCACAGTAATATCACCTCAGCCTAGCTTGGCCTGCCTTTCATCCATATCCTGATCTTAGAAAGACACAGAGAGAAGTGGGTCCAATAAAAGATATTATGTCACCCATCTTGTCTCTCTAGAGAGACACTGGGTTATTCACTCCATTGCATCAGTCAGGTCCAATGGGATGAAAATATAGAGTAGATTATCACATGCATAGGGAATATACCACAACCCATGTATTCCAAAAAAGGTCTTGTCTGTAAGGAGAATTGCACCAGTTTACTTAATGGTGTGAATTTAAATACATTTAGTTAAATGGGTGCAATCCCCTGCCTGGATGCTCTTATTTTGCTTTAAGACTGGATTAGTTCAGTTTAGGTTAAATCAGTTTGAAATAGGGTTAAGCTAAACTAAAATATGCCACTCAAACTGAAGTAAGAGCATCCACACAAGCGTTTCACTGGTTTAACTTAACTACTGTAATTAACCATTGCAAGTTTGTATGTAGAAGAGTCCTAAATTCCTTAACTGCCTCATATTGAGCAGAACGGGTGAAAAACGACAGATCCCTATGGTACCCCACATGAGAGATCCCTTGGGACAGAAGAGCAATTTTGACCAGCTTTTGGTTTGGGGAAGCAGAGAATAGATGTAACTAGAACATTTGATTGAACACTTGTAAGCTGTAAAGTGAACAAACAGACACCTCCTACAATATAGAAATTATTAGACCCTGGGCTGCTCTTGGAAGTTGTAGAAGCAGCTGTAGCTAAAAAAGCCTCTAGCTAGAAAAATACTAGTCTTCCTTTCCAATGCAACCCTTGGTAACTATGCTATTAATAGCCCATGTGCAGTTTGATTCATCTCCAGCTGGGTTTCAGAGTGATCTTAGATATTTTGCACTTTCATCAGATGCACATAGAGGACTCTATGTATTGCCATGCAAGTTGCATCGTGGATTTCTCAATCCCAAATGAGTATTCCCCCAAGAGGTAATTGTTTTCCATTACTTCTTATCCTAGCTCGCCAACTTGACCCTGTTCTACCAGCAGATCTGGTCCTAACCCTAAAGTGGAATTCAAGCCTGTAAATCTCCCTACCCAGCAGACACTTTAGTTGGACCTAAATCAGGAACTGATAGGAATACCATGCTCTGAGTGTCTTTAGCCTCTGTTTGCCAGAAGCTGGGAGTGGCCGACAGGGGATCACTCGATGATTGCCTGTTCTGTTCATAACCTCTGAAGCACCTGACACTGGCCACTGTCGGAAGACAGGATACCGGGCTAGATGGATCATTGGTCTGACCCAATCTGGCCATTCTTATGTTCTTATATTGGCAACATCCCTAGTCTAAAATCTCCTTACTCCTGAGCTGAGTCAATATTCCCAGCATGGAGTCCAGGCAGTTAGTGATACCTGAATTCTCCGGTTCCTGCCTTCTGTCCCACCTCATTCTCTGCTGATATCCTGACAGTGGCTTCCTCAGGTACCAATAGATTTGTCGAAGCTAGGACAGCTGTCAGAACAACTATGCAAGATGCCTCAATTCCTTTGGGATGTGCTCTATACTAGAGGTTAATGCAGAAAGTGGAGGGTCCTTAATCTTCCAGAATAACCTGCTGCTCATACATTAGGGACCTGTGCTGGGAATTGTGAGATAGGTACCTTGGGAGACCCACATGCACTGATATATTAATTTCTGAAAGGAAAGGCTTTGTCCTGTGCCCTGATAAAATAATTTTGTGTGGACATGCTGCTGAACTCATCTGCATAAACCAGGTAGGTAAGTGGAGGCTCACTGAACCCCTCCCAGAACAAACTGTACTAGAAACACCTAACTAATGTTTAACCATCAAAAAACTCTCTAGCAGAGATAGAGCTTGATTGAAACTGTTAGGACCAGTTCCTCCTGTCTCCATTCTTATCTTGTTTACAGCTGATAGGAGGTGGTGGGCTTGCTCTCATGATGGGTTTCTCTCAGATTCTTGTGCATAAGCAATTGCTTTCTGGTAGATTTTGTTGACAACAAACATTGGAGGCAGTTTCATGCCAAACTCCTCTCCATAAGGCAAAAGTGGCATCCTAGCTAGGTCTGTGGCCTCAGTCCATACATGTGCCCTTTCTGTGTGACTGCAGTGAGAAGGAAGAAAGGAATAAGGTAACATGGTGAGAAACATTTATCAATTCTTGGTTTCAGAGTAGCAGCCGTGTTAGTCTGTATCCACAAAAAGAAAAGGAGGACTCGTGGCACCTTAGAGACTAACAAATTTATTTGAGCATAAGCTTTTGTGACGTGAGCATAAGCTTTCTGATGAAGTGAACTGTAGGTCACGAAAGCTTATGCTCAAATAAATTTGTTAGTCTCTAAGGTGCCACAAGTCCTCATTTATCAATTGATTTACAGCTCTCTGGGCCATCAAATCTTTCACTCCTTAGGGCTGACTTCAGATCTTAAACAAATGGCACACAGTGTGAAGATGCATCTATATTTCTTTACAAGCATCCCCTTTTTAAAGTTACCTCTCATATAAAACGGGGGTCTTGATACCAAAAAAGTAGTGTGACATCACTGACATTTGAATCGGGGTTACATTTACTAAAAAAACTATTACCGGTAAGTATTCGGTCTCCATGTTTATTTTGCCATGTTTACATTTTCTGGCTTCCATCTGTGGTGAGGGAGAAAAGCAGTAAACTGGGTCTTGAGTGATAGTGTGGCAGTTAGCTTTATTTTCTAAAGGTTTCAAACTAAAGGGACACTGGCATGTAGATTAATTAATTAATGTTTCATCTAATAATAATAATAATAAATTATTAAAAGCATTTATCTAGTGCTTTACTTCTTGAACTCAAAACAGTATCCTCATTTTACACTTATGGAAAATAAGGCATGGAATTGGAGATTCAATTAGAATCAAAGGAATTTAATGAGTTTGATTTAAAAACAAACATTGGGAAAACATTTTATTGAAATATTCCCCAGCAGCGTTAAAAACCAAACACTGTTAGTACATGCAAACCTGACACTGCCTAGTTTAATTACATTGCCCAAGCTGCCTGAAACACATTACGGCCCAGATTCAGGGAAGCATCCCTGAGCGTGTACTTGAGCATGTACTTAATTTAAGGTCAATAGGATTAAGCAAATGGCTAAACCTAAGTATGTGCTTAAGTGCTGTCCTGAAAAGAGTTGGACTTGAGCCCAGGCTTAAGTGCTTTTCCGAGCTGGATCCAAAAGGAGCAGACAGCAAAAATCGTGAAAGAGTAAACTAGATTTTAAAAATTATTCCAGTTTAATCTAAGATACTATTAACTCAGGTAAGGATTCTGTTTTTCTGACATTATTTAAATAGACACAGTCACGATAAAAATAAAAGTCTCAATTCTAGATTCTATGTCATTGGTATACCCACACCATACAATTGGATCAAATTATGCTCTGAGTTACTCTGGATTTACAGTGCTGGTCTACACACAAACTTGCACCCAAATGACGAAGAGTTAATTACAACAGACTGGGTTATTTTGGTGCAAGTCTGTGCTCTGGAACGAAAGTGGTTAATAGTGATTTAGCGAAAAGTGGTAACACACCTAAATTAGAATACAGGCAACTAAAACTGAGCTAAAAGTCCTGCATCTGCACTGAGGAAAAGGTTGAACTTTGGTCCAGTTTAGCCAGCAGGTGGTACCTAAGGCTTTGCTACAAAAAAGGTGTGTTTTTACATTGTTAGCTATCTCAATGTAAATTCTAGTGAAGAAAAGACATGGGTAGTTTTTTTACTTCAGTGTTGCTGGTTGAGGTCAACCTCAGGTTTTGCTAAATGAACAGTAGGGACACATTTTCTTTCCTTATCCACACTGCACACAATGAGAATAAATTGCGTAACTGACTGGTGGTCACTGCAAAATGTATGGAGCCCGATTCTCCCCTGCTTGCACTTTGGGCAGTCGTTTGCACCCATGATAAGTAATTCTAAAGTGGTAGTTTTACAGCCACCTTCCATTGTCTTTGCACAGTTGTATTTGACTTTTCAAGGAAACAGGGAATTGGATCCATCATCTGCCAGATCAGTGTGTTCTTCGTACCCTGTGATGGCATCTCCATAAATGTGGTTTACCCACGATGTTTAGAGCAAGCTAAATTATATCTTGATTATGGTATCGGACAGAGAGAGAGCTCTGTAGGCAATTTACTAAGTTAAATTTACAGTTGACATAGGAATGAATTTGTTAGTCTCTAAGGTGCCACAAGTACTCTTTTTCTTTTTGCAGATACAGACTAACATGGCTGCTACTCTGAAACCTGTCATTGGAATTAATAGTGATGCCCTTGATGCTCCCCCAATGCATAGCCATTGTTTAGGTGGATGGCTACATGAGTGTTACAAATTTTTCATCAAAATTAAGGCTCCAAATGCAAAACTTAACTCTCATTGACAATATATGGATTTATGACACTCTCTGGAGAACTTTGAATGCAGGAGTCAAAAATAAATTACACTGCATGATGTTAAAGCTATTTGAACCATAATGTTTCAGACAAATATTACTTCCTCATATTGTCTTGTTATAGTTACGCTAGTCAGTTACATCTAATAAAGAAATTATGAAGAGACCAATTTAGGAGCAAGCAAGGAGGGACATAGTAGGCATAAAAAAGTTTGAATATAGATCCACATGTAATATGAAAATTATGTATATACACACATATATACTTCTGCCCCTAAAGAGCACAAAGATTCACCAGAATGTGTTTCTTTTCTGTAGCTGTCTCTTCAACAGGGTAGAATTTCACCGACTGTGTTCATAATGAAGGAACCCCTATATTTATAGATTAAATTAAAAGGATAATGTTATATGATAACTTATATCATGTTAATATAAGTTACATGATCAGCGATATATAGGATTTGCAATAGAGGATCACACCATTAAATTTAGTCTCCAGCCTCTGTCAGTGCCCAATAACTCATGTTACAGAAGGCAACGAATTGAATTAAATCACTTCATACACTGAGGCCCACACACTCTAAACTTGTATGCCTAAAGTGGGTGCTCAGTCTTTTTGAAAATCATGATCTTTACTGAAGTCCTAAAAATGGATTTAGGTACTTAACTTTAGGCATCCAATGACCTGATCCCCCAATTCACTGCGTGCAAACAGAAACTGATGTAAATAGCACTTTTTGCTCCACCTCCAGCAAGCTGTGTGTGGGTTAGGGGTGGGGTGGACGAGCAAACTCGGAGAAATGATAAGTGACTGTCTGTCACTACCTCAGTGAGGATCTACAAGCTGCAGAGCTGGGAACTATGTCTCGTCTATATTGCTATGGTCTGGAGATAAAAGGAAAAGTTTCCTCCGTTTTCTCTTCTCTGCTCTTTATCCTGTCTCTTGATGGAGCAGTCACAGTGGATGGTATGAAGATTGCTGCATGTAACAGCCTAGACTGATCTACCTTGGAATCGTGCATCCAGTCAAGCTGCTGAGAATCACACTAGAATTGCAGAGTGACGGACAATGTACCGGGGACAGCATGTTCGGTAAGGAGATCTGCCTGCCAATTACTTTCTACAATCTGGGAATCATTTGATTTGAGTCCAACTCTCTTTATATCATCCAGAGCAGACAATTTGAAACAAGAGTAACAGTTGAAACAATGTATTTGTGAACTTCAGTTCAAATGAAGATTAAATGCCTACTTTTGTCTTCCGTGCTTTTGTAATGGGTTACTTGACTAATAGCCTAGCTGTACTCAACAACTGTACATAGCGACTTGAAAACAAGTAGGAATCTGTGGTATTATGAAGGGAAACTAGATTTATACCTACACAGTTGTTTTCATTGACAAGTTTATTTTGTGGTGTGCTAATTTGAATTACACTACCTGTAGCCGATCAGCCTCCGTATATTTTTAATAATAACTCATTTCAGTTGTCAACAATGTGCTTCATAATTTTTATTTCCATAAACTGATTTCATCTTTTTTGATTTTTGTAGAATTCTTTTTACTGTGAGTCTGGCCTTGCAAGTCATTCATTATGGAAAAGGTAAGGGGAGCTTCATTTTTCCCATCTCTTTTTGTTTGCTAGTTTTCCTGAATATATAATGTGTTGCTCATTTCAAACTGTTCTTTCCCTCCCCTGCCGATTTCACTACCTTTCCAAGGCCGTGAAAAAGAGGAGCATAAAAGTGATGGAGAAAATGTGCATGCAACAGCCCAAAAGCAACAGCCAAAAAATCAAGGCACTACTCTAAATATGTTTAATGACATGAATCGGAGTGATGAGAGCAGCAAGCAACAGAGTTCGAGGACTTTTGTACCTTTCACTGGGCTTACAGATAGTAGGTAACATTTATATACCATCCTGTGTGCGCGGTGCTGTAATATTGCTATATTAACCATTTGCAAGGTGCCTTCATAAGCATTCATTCACCGTAAATAACCCTTTGCAGACTGTCCTCCTAAGCGCTAACTAGGCTGGATTCTGATAGCTTAAACTGGACAATTTAGAAATCCCTGTGTACTACTATTTATAAAGTGAGCATATAAAATTAAGGTTGAACTAGGTTTCTTCCATTTACAAAACCACTCTCAAGGATAAAGAAAATAAGTGCAAAAGTTGGTCTTACAAATGAGATGTGCACTAGACGAACTTTTTTTAAATGATTTTATGTTTTATGGTTAAAAATTCTCTTTAAATTGAAATTTTAATCATTTTCATTTAAGAGTGACTGTCCGTAAACAAACAGTAACACCCAAAAACAACTACAGATTTCTGCTTCTCATATCATCACAAAGTTCTGGGTGAGAGAATCCAACCCAGTCAGATCTCCTTAGTTTCTTTTGCATGGCAGAGTAAAGCTGAGTGACAGTGCTAAAGAACAACCCTGATTTATAAGTGTGACTGAAATCTGCCTCTGTCAAAGTGAAATATTTCAGTTCCACACAGACTTCTTCTGTAGACGTTGTCAGGAGTTGCTTCTTGACCATCCTGTAATCCCTAGTAGTTTGCTTTTAATCCTTAACTAAACAAACTCAGCTTAACTGAACAAACATTCCTAACAGGCAGCTAATTTTATTGCCCCTAAGGCCAATAACACTAGACATCCCGAAGATCCTTTGGCAGCTACAGAGACTGAAAGAACAAATGAGAAAGGAGGTTGGTTCAAAGTGTTCCTGTTTCTTAGTAAACTGTGGAACATTGTCTTTTAGGTAAAAAACTGAACAGACATTGTTGTCAAAATGGAGGAACCTGTATCCTGGGCAGTTTCTGTGCATGCCCAAAACACTTCACTGGCAGATATTGTGAGCATGATGAGCAGAATAGGTAAGAAAGCAAAGAGGATGGCAGAGATCCTCCAGATTATTATTGAAGACAAGTAGGGAAATGCAAAACCTTTCCCTTGTCATTGACAGCAACTGTGGCAGCGTTGCCCATGGAGTCTGGGTGCAAAAGGGTTGTCGATTCTGTCGATGTGGCTATGGGATTCTGCACTGTCTTTCGGAAATAACGCAAGACAACTGTGGTAAGGAGATGCTTATTTCACTAGTGGGGAATAAATGGGGCTTTTTAGTAGCCACCTGACAACATTATTTTCTGCAGAATTTGCATTTTCAGAGAACATGAAACTTATTCAGTGGCCTGGTCTACTTTTGAGAACACATTAATGTAAGGGTACTTCTACATTTGCACTTCTAAAGCATCTCGTCCACAGATCTCAAAGTACTTTGCAAATGTTAGTTAATAAAGCATGAGAACACTCCTGTACAGTAGGGAATTATTTCCCCCATTTCAATTAAAAATTAAAGAGGTTAAATTAGTTGGCCCGTTTTTCAAACACTTAAGTCAATGGGACTATTCATATGTGTAAAGCACATGCATACAATTTGCTGGGTCAGAAAGTTTAGAACCTTCTTGAAAATGGTTACCAACATAAAATACAAATAAAGTCTTTACACTTACTTAGAGCCTTTTGTCAGAGGATCTCACTACATGTTACAAGCTTCACCTCAACTCTTTGGGGCAGGGATAGACTATTATTCATATTTTATACAGGAGGAAACTAAGGCATCAAGAAGTTAAGAGGCTTGCACAAAATCACATAGGAAGCAGGTGGTAGAGTCAGAATGGGAACCTAGGGGTGGATGAATACCACTTCAATTTGTGTCTTAATCATGAGAGTACTCTTAGGGTATGTCTACACTTAAAACTCTATAGCAGCACCTCACTAGCGCTTCAGAGTAGACACAACTTAGGGCTTGTCTCCACTGGCAATTTAGAGCGCTGCAACTTTCTTGCTTAGGGGTGTGAAAAAACACCCCTCCCCCCCCAGCACAGCAAGTTTCAGCACTGTAAAGCACCAGTGTAGACAGTGCACCAGCGCTGGGAGACATGCTTCCAGTGCTGGGAGCTATGCCCCTCATGGAGGTGGGGTTTTTTAGAGCGCTGGGAGACCACAGCAAGCCATGTTAAAGCGCCCCCAGTGTAGACAGTATATTCTGATGGGAGGAATTCTCCTGTCAGCGTAGTTAATCGAACTCCCCAAGAGGTGGCAGCTAGGTTGACCTAATGCTGTCTACATGGGGACTTTGGCCATCAAACTACACAATTATGGGGTGTGGATTTTTCACACCTCTGAGCAAAGTAGTTATGCAAACCTAATTTTCTAGATTAGCCCAAGCCATAGACTTGTAAAGTGTTTTGAAGATTGGTTTAAAGTGCTGTATAGGAACTAGTGTACAGAATTTTTAGGGCTGAATTACTCAGTTATTTTCTGCTTGTGTGTTAATGGCTATAGAAGGAAGGCTTTTTTTCCCTTGAGGAAAGGGTTAACAGTCAACATAAAGAATGAGTGCATGCCACTTGCTAACATCTTTGTCAGTGCTTGGTATTTACTTTTGATTATGCTGAGATTAATGCCTGCAAGAGCTGATAAGTGCTATCAGTTGCTTCTCAAACGCTCCTTGATGGCATCCATTCACATCTCTCCTCTGAGAATAGACTTTTTGATCGGCTTTCACATCTGATAGCTTTAACTTAAGTACCTGCAAAGATGTTGGGAGGACATTTCAAAGTCTGTTGAAATCATTCCTATTTCACTCCCATGTTAACTTTTCTTCTTAATTATTATTATTTTCTCAGATCTAAAAATGGAAGAGGAGGAACTCCTCCGGTTACGTTCTAGTGGCCCGAGATCACAGCAAACAATCTGCTCTCTCATTCTCCTCCTCTGCTTCTTCGCATTGCTCTGCAGCCGGCTCCATCTGCAGCTTTGAGACTGGCTATATGAAAGAATATTTATTTAGGACTGAAATCCCCTCGCTTTGAATCAGAGTTTTGCCCATTGACAAAACCATTTTTCTAACAGACTAAAAGACAAGAGGTGAAATGTACTCTACCTCGGATTTTCCTCTTTAACCTAAAGATACCTCGATTTACTTATCTGCCTGAAAGGGACATGGATTAATTAGTTAACATTAGTAAAGAGCTTAGATTATGAAAAGCACTAAACTGTATGAATGCTATGTATTAATTCTTATTACTACTTCTATCAGGGTCTGATGTAAGCAGTTCTCTAGTTTTGAAGTATTCGCTCTTCCAGTGGAAGAAACCCCCTGATGTTCTATGCCTTAAGCATTGGAAATTTACAGCTATTATTTCCTTTGTATATATTTAACATTTTATTTAAAAAAATAAAACAAATATTATTTGAAAGGATCCCTCTTGTACTTTTTAATTCAAACCTTATTTCACGGTCTTTAAAAAAGAAGAGGAGAAAGTTGGAAAGTGGCTGTGGCATTTCCTGTGACTAATTGCTGCTCTTGGGACTCAATCTGAGCAGCTCTCTGGAAATGTGTTGCCCCTCCACCAGTGAGCACTTAGGAGTTGATTGTGCCTTGAGATGCAGCCCTGTGTAAGCAGTTGCAATCCCAGAGGTAATAAAATGCTACTGCCCCCAACTAGCAGATTAATTCCTCCAGCCACCCTATATTGACCAGCCAGATCCAAGGCTCTCTGCTCATTCCCCACCCCAACACACCTACATGAGTGGCACGTGTACAGCCGATACTCTTCTCCACTCCAGCAACGGAGGTGTGGGTAGGCTGCACAGAGAGATGGAGGTCTCTTTCTGAGAAAGCAAATTCAAGTAAGACATCCATTCTCTAAGGGTCAAATCCACACACCAGTGCCCTGACCAAGTATTCTCTGGGAGGGAGGAGTCTGTTTTCTTCCCCCCAAAAAGCTGCAGAGCTCCAAGGAAGCCACTAGTGAGCTGTAGCTCACGAAAGCTTATGCTCAAATAAATTGGTTAGTCTCTAAGGTGCCACAAGTACTCCTTTTCTTTTTGCAAATACAGACTAACATGGCTGTTACTCTGAAACCTGTCACTTTAGTGAGGTGATGCTCGCCATTAAACTCCCTACTCCTAATGTAAGAAGTAGCATTCTCAGCCATAGAGTGCCCCCTCTAGTGTTGGCAGGGTTAAGGGCCTGAAAATCCGCAAGGCAGCAAATCCCCTGGCTTATCTCAATCTAAACCTTACATGCCTGTGATCAAGCAGGGAATCACCCATGAAGCTGAGCTCTACAAGATGCTCAGGGCACAGGTCTTTTCCACTCCCCTTGTCCTGAGAAACCACCATCCTGCCACCAGGAACCACTGCAACCACAAAGATGGGGCAAAATTTACACTAAAATGGATACATTGTTTTGGAAAAAAATTATTCATTGTGTTATAAATTGGAGTTCTTGGTGATTTGGATTCTGTATCAAACACGCAGATCAAACTATGCATGCCTCATGGAAACGTTTTCAAGTTTGATATAGAGCATACTTGTTCAGTGTATTATAGATTATGTAACTTGTGGGGTAATTGAAATATACTGTACATTTGAAGACAAATACAAAATGTGTGTGTAAGTGCACAGTAAGTATAATTAGAGTACATCTACTATATAAAACATCCAAAATCACAGTCTTAAATGGTGTAACATAAGTAAGGCATATGGCAGCCAAACAGACATGAGATGCAGGAGTATGTAAGTCTGTGTGTACTAACCCTGATGGAACTGTATATTATTGGGCTGTTGGGGCCTGATAGAATTAGACCAATAGAAAGTTCTAGCAAAGCAGCATTCCAGAATTGCTGATTAGGACCAGAGAGGTAAGTGTTTCCCATTAACATCAGTGGAAATCACTAGCTCACTCTAAATGCAAAGATCTGATCATTTAACCTCATTTGGCAGGAAGAGTTGACAAAGAACATAGATTCACCATTTTAAAAATGGTTTAAAAATGCCTGCCCCCTCCATCTCCTGCCCTTATATTCTAAGGAACTGGAAATGTTGAAGATGAGCTCTTGAAGACCTATTTGGATCTACCAGACTAGGTAAGGCATATCATTCAAGTGATATCTATATTTTGAAAGCCATTTTCCTTCCCTTTGTGTCAGTGCTCCAGACATTGCATGTCAGTGGGTTACTAGAGAATAATGAGGCTAGTTTTCTCTTCTTGGATACTTCCATGGAACAGATCAAGATTTCAGTTTAAAATGAAGCAACGGAGTCCTTAATTCCTTAAGAAAAAAAAGATATGTGGTAGCTGTTCCACATACAGTTTTGCACACACACACTAAAATACAAATAGAAGGACTGAAAACTGTAAGCAGCAAGGGACAAAGGAAAGCACATAGTCAGACTCTTTGCCTAGGCCAAAAGCGTCTCTGCTCTTATCTGTCTCCAGCTGTTTAGAAGTGTAGATAAAAGAAAATGCTCCTCCACCCCCACTACGATGGAGGCCTGGGCCATCCTTCTAACAAAGCAATTACAAGCACTTTGGTGAGGTTTGTTTATAGCTAACACTGAAGTTTACTCTACAGCTTCATGCTAACTCTTTTTATAGGTCACTCAGTCAAACATAGCATGTCCTAGCAAACTAGACATCTGTTGCCACAAGTTCATGCATGTGCCTCCCTATATGTGGCCACCTCTGGGGAGAAGGGAAACTGTCAAAGGGAAATATTTATCAAATGCTTCACACCTCTCCAGGCCATTAGATTTCTCACTCCTCACAGTTTACCTCAGAACTAAAACAAATGGCACAACCTGTCCTCTAAAGTACTGATCATGCCATCCCTTACAGCATATAATTGGTAAAGACATGAAACCATTCATAAAGGAAATATACCAAAGGGTACAATTGTGACCTGATATGTAGCATCATTGGTATCTTGAAAAAGCAGCTGTCTTGGTGTGGTTTGGTTTTTCGTTTGTTTTGTTTTGTTTTGTTTCTTGCCTCTTCAGAATTGTCACCATACTTGACTAGGTACCCATGACAATTGTAATACCAAGCCCTAAACTCTCAGAGGTTTGCTCCAATCTATTTTTTAACTTGCTGCCCTTAAAAGGCAGTTGCAGTGATTCTGCAGATTTTGGTAGTACAGAGTGGACCAGGACTTTCCAACACAGTCCTATAAACTCAACTTCCTTCTCCATGAACTGGATATTTTGAGGAGAAAACCAGTGGTGGCTCATGAATAGAGGGCATTAGGACACCATGTCCCCCCAGAATATATGCAAAAGCACACCTAGATATAGGTCTCTGTGTATCACTAAATATGAGTCATGAACACAGCAAGTCTAAAGCAGCCTGCTATAAATTTTCTGAGTTTGTCATTCACGTGCCTGTAGGAGTTCTTCTCCACCTCCATGTGACACATTCATAGACTGTGCAGTGAGAGGGGTTTGGGGTGCTAGATTCACTGCCCCAGGTTACGGAACCAGGGCCGGCTCCAGGCACCAGCAAACCAAGCAGGTGCCTGGGGTGGCAAATGTAAGGGGGCAGCAGGACATCGGGCTGTGGGGAGGCAATCCGCCCTCAGCGGCAGCGGGAATTCAGCGGCTGCTCCGTCACCGCGCGTTTCGCGCTCAGCGGCAATTTGGCAGCGGGGACGCAAATCTTCTTTGGTCACCGGCTGCAATTCGGTGGCCGCACCATCACTCTGCCTCCGTTTTCGGTGGCAAGGTTTTTTGTTTTGTTTTTTTTTTGCTGTTTTGGGCGGCAAAAACGCTGGAGCCGGCCCTGGACAGAACACCACTCAAACTGCCCTGTATAGCCCTGCTGGCCTGCTCTAAAAGATACCCAGAGAGCAGACCAGCGGGATCTACACAGGGCTGTTAGAGCTCTGTACAGTCACTGCAGTTTGTGGCTTGAGCAGTGAGTTCAGTGCCACAAATCCAGCTGTGGCCAGCACTGATGACCTCGACCAGCGGCAGCATGAACAGCAGCCTGGAAGTGGAGGGATATGAGGAGTAGTTCTTCACTGCTAGAACCTCCTTCATGAAGCCACAAGCAGCTCTGTCCTGCCCCAGAACCCTGGGTGCTTTTCCTCTCCAGAGCCCCTGCAGCATGCTGTGCTGGGTTGGCCCTGTTGATGGCCACGTCCGTACCAGTCCCAGTTATTCGAGCTGTGCCCTGACTTGACCTGCTTACAGGATGTAATGGGGGGAGAACAGAGGGCCCAGGATGTAGACAGGGAGGTGTGGGGGAGGTCTCAGCTGCTCAGCATCACTGGTGGGAAGGAGAGGAAGGAAGCTGAATGGAGAAAAAATCCTATGCAGGCCCCACTTCCCCCAAAGTTCACCAGCCATCACTGGAGACATCATCAAGTTTAACACTTGTGCTCTCTCTATTGCCCTTCTTAGAGTCTGATTACACTCTTCCTGTGTATCTGAGATTATAATCATGTGATCCACTCTGATACTGACACCTGCTGTGTCTCCACTGTTTCACTGACTATTTCTGAGGGTAGAGGGAAGAATTTGTAACTGCCCCATAGTGTTAAAAGGTGCACAGTTCAGTCAACTCCTTGTAGAGTCTGATTTCCCAAATTCCTTCCTTCTCATTTAAGATTGTGAAGAAGCTTTTTCCAACTCAACATTGAACATATATTGGTATCAGAAGCCCTGACACATGCCTACCCCTTTTCTCTCCCTCCCCCACCCCCCCAAGTTAAGACAAAATCATGAGGGTTGGCAACAGTGGATGGCAGAGCCTTATTTGTGCCCTAAGCAACTGATGGCACAGGAAGGATTTAGATTCAGGATCTTTGGTCCCAATATTAAGGTTGAAGTACTTTCTTTGTACAGCACTGAATACCAAGGTGCTGCTTGATTAGATGAGTGAATAAGCATCATAAAGGGGACCTCTGGGAAGAATTAAACAATTATTTGTGTGTCTTGGACAGTGCTAAATATATATACTAATATTATTCAACAAATAATCTCAAGTATATGAAATCTTCAAGATTACCATACAGTAGACCTGTCCCTGTTTCACACCCTCAGTAAAGAGATTTCCACCTAAAAACAGTTGAACTTCTTGTAGAATCCACATGATGCCAGTAATTCCTTGAATTGAAAGATAATATGCAAAAACAGAGAACCAACTATAGCAAGTAATATTAAAATCCACTCCCCTATTTTTCATGAGGTGGGAGAATCTCCCCTAAAGATCTCTTGTTTTCCAGATCATTTTGAGGGGATGGTGAAATGTGAGGAGTGCTTCTGGATTTGGGTGACCAGATGTCCCAATTTTATAGGGACAGTCACGATTTTGGGGTCTTTTTCTTATATAGGCTCCTATTACCCTCCGCCCCCGTCCCGATTTTTCACACTTGCTGTCTGGTCACCCTATTCTGGATAGAACTGAAAGAGAATTGAAATTGGCATAGAATAATCTCCTGGGCAATGGGGGAAGGATTCTTGATTCTTGCTTTGGTCAGAAATATTTTAGGACATTGGTCATTGGGACCTAGAAGATTCTGCACACTAAAGAAAAACAAGTAGCTCAGTGTAGAATAGCTCTCTAGAATGGTTTGACTCAGTAATCTTATTTGCAAATTCAGGGAAGTGCTATTCTCTGCTTTCTCACCTAAAATTTCTCCAAAGATTAGGAAGCATGGAGCAGTGTCATGTGCTGAACATCTATGAAACATGTTTTCCATCACCAATGTAAATCCAGTCCCCATTAATCGTGATAGTTCCATGCTGGCTATGAAAACTAAGAGCCAGTCAAATAATAAATCTACTCTGTTCTCAGGTATTATCCTGGAAGGCCCACTCTTTCCACTGAGTGATAAACAAACACTATATCCCACTTTGTAAATACTTAAGATGTTGTGCAACCTCTGTTTAGCACAGAGCTGCCATTCAAGAACTGTATTAAGATTCTGCCTTGTCATAGCTTCCTTTGTTTAGAATGTTTGCATGAGTAATTTCAGAGTAACTGATATGAAACAAACTGCCGGGGCTAAATTTAGTGACATAGGAATATTGGCCAGGAACACAGATCTCAATTCATTTTCAGGATCATGTCACCATTGCACCCCAGTCTCACAGTTGAGAATAATACTTGCTGATACTTAACTTTGATTTCCATTTGTAGCAGGTCACCTTGGGAATTTCCCCTCGCTGCTTCAAGTCAATTTCTTCAGCTGATGGGAACTACAGGCAAAAAAGTGCCCTGACTAGGCTTTTAACATGTCCCTTTTAATAGATGCATCCATCACAGAGGAGTTGTGAAAGTAAACTAGAGAAGTAGGCTGGACACTGCAATTATGAAGGAAAGTAAACAGGAGAGAGACAGAGAGGAGACAGTATGCATTTCACTGTTTCTGTGTGGAGGTACAAATGACACCTCTGAGAGAAAACCCATCCAGTACTGAAACACTGTGCATTGCAACATTTCCAGGATAGTAATGATATGCTGCAAAAGCTAATGCAGTGAAGTGCCATACCACGTCCTCCTTTCAGTCAAGCATGCTTGTCATGAGTGAGGATAACATTGTATCCCAAATGCTGATCAAAAATACAAGATAAGACATCAAATATTTGTGCTAAAATAGATGCCATTTCATTGCCAGTTCAACTATACTTAATAGGAAAACACACCCCCGGAATTAATTGGGAGTTGTGAATGTGTCAGCAATATTAAGACTGGGACCTTAGATTGTGAAACTAGGAGCAAAGACCATAGATCCCACTTATAAGATGGGATACAATATCCTGGAATGCTGTGACACTGAAATGTACCCAGAGGTAATAGCAGATAACCATCTGAACAAGAGCTCCCAGTGCAAGGTTGTATGTAGATAAAATGCAAATGCAAAACTTGGATGTAAATGCAGAGCATATCAGATACAAGTAGGGGGGCGGTATAACCTCATATACTTCAAATACGGTGTCCAGTTCTGATCTCGATGCTTCAAAAAGGATGTTGAAAAATTGGAGCGGGTTCAGAAAAAAGAGCTACGAGAATGATTCAAGGTCTGGAAAACATGCCTTATATTAAGAGACTTAAGAGCTCAGTCTATTTTGTTTATCCTAGAGCAGGTAAAGAGGTGACTTGATTACAATCTACAAGTACCTACATGGGGAAAAGATTTCTGATAGTAAATGGCTCTTTAATCTAGCAGAAAAAGGAGCAAGATCCAATAGCTGGAAGCTGAAACTAGACAAAAAATCAGACTAGGAATAATGCTCCAATTTTTAACAGTGAGGATAATTAAATATTGGAACAGTTTACAGAGGGATGTGGTGGCTTCTCCATCCCTTGAAGTCTCTAAATCAAGACTTGATATATTTCTGAAAGTGAGGTTGATGCAGAAATTCCTGCAGCTGTGCGGAGAAAGGTAGTTTTGTTTCAATATTTTGAAATTCTCTGTAAAAAGGAATGAAGCCCCAGCTATGGGACAGTTCACCAGGTAGACTGCCCTAGAGCCATGGAGGGCCAGCCACAAACCTGGGAGCTTGCAAGCTGTAGGGGAGCTGGGAGTCTGCGAGCTCTGACAGAGCAGGAGAGCTGAGGAGGAGCCTGGGACCTTCAGAGCTTGGGAGGAGCCTGGAAACTTCAGAGCTTGGGAGTCGGGGCTTCAAGGCTCTCAACTCCCCATCAGCCCACCTGCAGGCTGCCAAAGAGCTAGGAGCCTGGAAGTCCAGGCTCCCCATCATCCTACCAGGTGGGCTGCCAAGGAGCTGAGCAGGAAAGCTGGCAAGAAACTAGGCATGTTTTGAAATTCTGCTTGGGTTCTGTCCCAACTTCATCAAAATCTAAACAGTTCCTACAAAACATTTTGATTTTGACAAATCAGCATTCTCCAACAGAAAAACATTCCAGTTCTAAACATCACTGGCTGAGCTCTATAGCCTGTGATGTGCAGGAGGTCAGACTAGATTATCAAAATGGTACCTTCTGGCTTAAAAATCTATGTATCTGCCCTCAGTTAAACTGACCTTAATGGGAGTTACACCTGTCTGCCTGAGAGCAGAATCAAGTCCAGAGGACCCAAATCTCCTTTTGCACCATTATAAGGTGTTGGATCCCTGCACCAAGCCCAGTGAAGTTCCGAGAAAGTGAAGGATCTCTCATTGCAGGATAAGGGCCTAAATCAGGAGTATCTCCACTGAAGTCACTGGAGTAACTCAGGGGTAAAACTGATGAAAGTTAGACCCATAGAATTAGCCGAAATCTTGGAGGGAAGTGCTAAACAAATATTCTTCTGCATCGCTAAGCAGGCTCTAAAACGAAGAATCTCCTCTCACAAAGAAGGTGCAAATTATTAAATAGGGTAGCAAGGAGAGGAAATTGATGCCTTTGTCCTGAACACTAATGTTCAATTCTCAGTCCTGTGATTTCAATGAATGTGCCATTTCCACCCTCATACGCCCACAGAACTCAGATTCACTAGTGCACGGTCGAGCACTGAGGGCACCAAAGCCCAGAGCGTCACTGGGAGTGGCCCTGATGTCTGAGAATGAAATTCATCCCCTCATGTTAACAATCTGGGATCATAATATTTGCTGAGAAGCTGCTGGCAGAATTGGAGCTCCCCGTTGAGGACACAGCAAACATCTATCTAGCCAGTTCCATATAAACAGGCAATTCTGGAGCAGACTTTGAAGGAAGAGTTGCTGAAAGTGCTACGATTGAAATAAGAGAAGTCCGAAGAAATAAAGTAAGGATTTATAGGTAATGTACAAAGCAGCCTATCATTTTATTGCAAACAATTTGGTTAAAAGCATGATCATGAGCTGCATACAATATCACAGAGATGCTTACCAGCTCAGACTAGGCCCTGTATCAACGCATAGTCAAAAACAGTCGCTGCCCTGAAGAGCTGACAATCCCCAGCAAATGCAATTTTTGTGTCTATTTCTAAAGCATCTATCACTAAGTGCAAATTCAGAGAAATGCTGCCTGAGAACACAGTAATGCTGTTATGTGGGTCATGTTAATCAGGCCTGTTGGTTTTGTAGACAGACTATATCAAAATGTCACAATACCATATATACATTTATAACAATGGAACAGGTATCACTGCGATAGTGCAGCTGGCCACCAAGTGGCACCATTGAAATAGATCAGTCCACTCGCAATCAGAGCTGGTCTAAAAAGATTTGCTTAAACTTTTTTTTCAATCAAGAGATACCACATTTCCATGAAATTTCCGTTTTGATTACACTGACAGGTTTTCACAAAAATGTCATCAGGAAGTTTTCTCTGGGTCATAATGATTGGGTGAGCAGGTGGGAGGTGAGAAGGGACAGAATAAGAGAGAAAGCATACAACACAGCAGAACAGCCCATAGCTTGGGGATGAGGGCATTCTCAATCAACGTTCAAGTCCCTGGGTCTCTTTCCTGTGTTTTTTCACTTAAAAATTTCAACAGGTCTTAGCTTTATTCCACACTGGAATGAAAGCAAACACCAAAACCCCAATATTTCACAAAACAAAATGGTTGTTTTTTGGCCAGCCTTACTCCTACTCTTCCAATTAGATACAAGTGAAAAGTAAATTTTGTAATAATGAAGCGTTCAGAACATTCAGACATTCAGAACCTAACATCACTACTAAATTGATGCACTTGAAGCATATCATAGCCAAGCATTTGAATAAAAGCAATGTGTTCTCTGAATGCAATCACAAAAGGATGTTTTATGTGCTCCTCAGGCTATGAACTGTTTTTCTTGGTGTGTTTACCAAAGTTGAACATATTGTCAATACTTAGAAAAAAATACTCTTCTCGTATTTACTATAGGACCAGATGAGAGAAATCCTCTCTTAGGCAATTAAGGATAGGAAAATCTTTGGCTAGTTAAAATGAGTACGCACAATATTACAGATATAAACAAGATTACTGACAAACTATCACATGTGATGGATAATAATTCAGTATTTTTCCAAGAGTTTTACATATCACTATTCCCTTCACGGATTAAAATCAAACTGGCAGAGAATAAGCATGAATACACTTACTGCAGGGAGTAGGAATGTTTCTTGTGCAATTGTGTGAAGACGTTTATAGAAAGAAACAATCACCTTTAATCTCACTGTTCTTTCAAATAGATTGAGGAACCCACTGACCGGGTTAACTGTGTCAAAAAGACAAACTATGCTGCTCCCATGTGCATGGATCCTGAGGCTCTGAATACTAATTTTAGAGAAGCTTTATCTGATACCGAGACAAGAAGAAATAACAGGAGCTTGTTATGTTTCAAAGCTAAGGGCTTGTCTATACTTAAAACACCACAGAGGCACAGCCACACTGCTGTAGTGCTTCAGTGTAGACACTACCTGTACCAACGGGAGGAACTCTCCTGGTGGCATAGGTAATCCGTCTCCCTCAGAGGCAATAGCTAGGCTGGTGGAAAAATTCTTCCATCGACTTAGCACTGTCTACACAGGGATTTAGGTCGGCTTAACTGCACAGCTCAGGGGTGTGGATTTTTCACTCTCCTGGCCAATGTAATTTTCTAGTGTATACCAGGCCTAAATATCTTGCTTTGCTCCTGGCAGCTAAAGTTTAACAGAGTGCAAAGATGTGCATATTAAGTATGTTTGGAAATATTTGTTTTCTACAATTACTGTTTAGTATAAATATTCAGCTCTTGAAATATTTCACAGAATGTAAATATGAAGAACTAGGAAGCAGACATTTGTAAACTGATGATGATATTTTTGTGGGTCTCAGTAAATAACAACATAATGGTAGACTAATTAAAGTACTTTAAAGAATTCAGTCCTAGAAATTGATGCTAAAGAGGAAAATGTGTCAGTGCGTGAAATAACATTGCCAGAAAAAAAATTAGTTGTCTACTACATTTATTGTTTTTCTTTAACACTCTTATGCACTGACCTTGGTGTGCTATGTATGTGATTAGCTGAGCCAAAATAAAAATGCTTCTTTAATAATTCATGATATATTGAAAACGTTTCTCTGGGATATACCAGAAATTCTGGACTTTACCAGTGTATCATTCTGTTCCTAAATACTGATGGGGACTGCTGTTACGATTGCAAATTCCCCACCTGATGAGTGGTCGGAGTGGAATGCCAGATTAGCCTGTGGACAGGTCAGAGGACCACTGGAATCAGGGAAAGCTGCATAACTCCAATCTTTCTTATGCCTTCAGCTGCCTGTGGGCAAAAAGAAGTACCTCCTTGTGACCACCTCAGTCTTCCCGCCTTGCTCTCACAGCAGACCACAGCTCATGTGTACTTAGGGCTGTAGGTTCAAGTTTTCTCTGCCCTCATGGCACAAGAAATTGTGCAACCTGCCCTACAGAGCCATCAACGAATACCCCCTTCAACAACTAATTGGCAGAAGCCAAAACAAAGAGGGGATGGGGGAAATGGACAATAAGAAAATGCCTATTTTTGTGAGACATATCAGGAGATGACCTGGGTGGGATGAAGGTGGGCCCAATCCACAAAACACCACACAAGGATGGGGATTGAAGAGAGTAAGTGGGAACCTGATGTTAAGGTCTTTTTAAAACACTGATTTAGAAACAATTTTAAGGACTACTTAAGATGTCTGGGTAAGCTAAATATCACCAACGTCTATTTTTGCAGCAGGGATTGTGAGAGTGTCTTTACTGCCTGCATGTCTTTTGACCAGTATCAGAGGAGTCTCATTTATGGTCTCATCGGACTTATGCTTTATCAAGGAAGGTTGCTATTTGGGGCCCTTTTTTGTTGGAAACATTTCTATTTACACAGGTAACACTGACACACTAGGGGGAGCCCCTTGCACTCGCATAATAAAACATTGCTCTGTCTAGTTTTTCATCTTGGTGAGAGCTAGCAAGCACCCATTACTTGATGAGTGCTAGTAAACACTCGTTACAATTCGATGGGAGTTGTAGGTGTTCAGCCCTTCTGGAACCGTTGCCCCAGAAAACAGATGGGCAGCATGGCCTGAAGAACAACAGGGTATTTTGGACCAAGCTAAGAGGATTGAATCCCAAGTCAAAGGCCTCTCACAAAGAATGTCCTGCTGGCTGCTTTCCACCCTGCTAAGCCAAGGAACTCAGACTTAAGTGCCTCCACTGAACACAACTAAGGCAATTTCACACAGGAGGAAAGCATCTCTCAGGCAAGCAGGACAAGTGATTTAGGGCTTGTCAACGGTGCCCCACAGTTCAGAGTCTGGAGGTGTGAATAGCAGTGCACACCAAAGTGTGTTGTAACTCCCCAAGGGGACGCGGCAGTCGTGAACAAAAAAGTACCTAGTTTGCATAAATGGAGTCTTCTTCAAACATAGTTACATTAATGCAAACTAGGAATCTTTCAATTCATGCCTGCCATGTCAACATCGGGGACTTACAATGTAGCACTTTGGTGCGCACTGCAATTTGCACCCCCATAGTCTGAACTGCAGGGCAGTGTAGAAGTAGCCTTAAGGTTGTAGAGGTCAGAATTTACAGTTTGAAGTATATTCAGAAACAAAAAGGCAACCAATATACATTACAGACCCCTGATGCCACACGCTTCTAGTGGGAAACACTACTGAACAAGAGACACACCCTTGTTTTGGAATGGATTTAAGGTGTAACCCAATGGGGGTTGTACTGCAGAACAAATTATAAATTTAAATAACAGAACAAAGGTCTGGATGCTCTGTCAAAGGATTCAGAGTGGTAGCCGTGTTAGTCTGTAACAGCAAAAAAAAAAAAAAAAAACGAGAAGTTCTTAGAGACTAACAAATTTATTTGGGTATAAGCTTTCATGGGCTAAAACCCACTTTACCGGATGCATGCAATAGAAAATACAGTAGGAAGATATATATACACAGAGAACATGAAAAAATGGGGGTTGCCATACCAACTGTAACAAGACTAACCAATTAAGGTGGGCTATTATCAGCAGGAGAAAAAAACCTTTTGGAGTGATAATCAGGATGACCCATTTTAAAAGTTGACAAGAAGGTGTGAGTAACAGTAGGGGAAAAATTGGCATGGGGAAATAGTTTTTACTTTGTGTAATGACTCATCCACTCCCAGTCTTTATTCAAGCCTAATTTAATGGTGTCCAGTTTGCAAATTAATTCCAGTTCTGCAGTTTCTCGCTGGAGTCTGTTTCTGAAGTTTTTTTGTTGAATAATTGCGACTTTTAGGTCTGTAACTGAGTGTCCAGGGAGGCTGAAGTGTTCTCCGACTGGTTTTTGAATGTTATAATTCTTGACATCTGATTTGTGTCCATTTATTCTTTTGCATAGAGATTGTCCGGTTTGGCCAATGTACATGGCAGAGGGGCATTGTTGGCACATGATGGCACATATCACATTGGTAGATGTGCAGGTGAACGAGCCTCTGATAGTGTGGCTGATGTGATTAGGTCCTATGATGGTGTCCCTTGAATAGATATGTGGACAGAGTTGGCAACAGGCTTTGTTGCAAGGATAGGTTCATGGGACAGTGGTTTTGTTGTGTGGTTGTGGGCGAGTATTTGCTCCAGATTGGGGGGCTGTCTGTAAGCGAGGACTGGCCTCTCTCCCAAGATCTGTGAGAGTGATGGGTCGTCCTTCAGGATAGGTTGTAGATCCTTGATGCGCTGGAGAGGTTTTAGTTGGGGGCTGACAGAAAGCTTGCCACATCTCCTGGTTGATTCCCTCAATCAACTAGTATTGCTTCCCTCATATCTAGATTGTGAGCCTCAACAAGTTTGTCCTAATCCAGGCCTCAATCTCTACCATACAGCGGGCCAAGTGCTCAGCTGCAATAGCTAGATCATATGATACAACTGAGTGTCGATGTCCGTGTAGTGAAGACACCACAGACCATTTTCCCCTCACTAGCCCTTCCAACGACCCCATATACACACTGAACAAGAGAGGGAGACAAGATGGAACTTTGTGAAACACAACCTAAGCGCACGCTCAGGAGGAAAGAGCTACTGCCCAAACCTATGTTCTGGGAATGCTATTGTACAATAGCATTCCCAGAACACCATCAGAAACTGCTTGATCTTGGATTCCCTTCCTTGTGAAGAGAGATTTGAGAAGATTAATAACTAAGCTTATTTTGTGGATGATTCAACTCCAAGTAGCCGGAATATAGGTCAAATACACATCAAAGAGCTTTTACCTTCAAGTGAAGGTCAGGGGATGCATTTTGTGATGGTTTTACTGGTACTTGATAAGGACATAATGGCTCTTTTGATGGCTACATTTGACACATTAAATATTTCAAAACCATATCAGCAATAGGTGTACATACCAGACCAGCAAAGGATTTCTCTGGCTCTTTGGAATAAAAATGTCCTTGGGAAATGAAACCTATCATTTCCTTGTTTGAAATAATTGGGGTTCTCTCTCAAACAATATGGCCAAAATTTTCAATCTACTTTTAAGCCTTTAAAATCCACATTAATTTACGTAAGTGGCCTGATTGTTCAAAGACGATGTTCTGAATCGGAAGGAAAACTAAAAAAAGTCAAAGTCAATTTTGGAAAAAAAAAATTTGGGATAAGTCAAAATGTTCCATTTCAATGAAATTGAAATGTTTCTTTTCATTGCTAACTTTTAAAAAAAATAAAATATAAATTTCACAATGAAAAATCATTTTAAAATGATCAAAACATTCTATTCCAATAAGGTTGAAACTGAGCACTTTTAACCTTGCTGAAATACTTTGCTTCCATTCTTTTGAAAACAAAATTGTCAAAAGTGACACATTCCCATGGAAAGTTTTGATGTCAACAAAATGACTTTTTCCCACAGAAAAACCTTCCATTGGAAAATATTTGATCAGTTCTACTGCTCACCCATTGAGGTCAAAACACCCACATTTGAAAATGTTACCTATCTCACTAACTCCCAGAAACTGCTCCACCCACACAGGAAAAAGGAAAGATGAGCTCAGGATGAGATCTATCTCTTGCCTCCATCCATCCCTCAAGTATCCTGTTTCAGACTTGCAATTCTGCATCCTCAAAACAATCCATGTATCAGTTCCTGCAGTTTGATCAGCTGGGATCTGTAGGTTTTTTCAGTGAGTATATTCATTATGTTTCTGTACAATGTTACAGGAGACTCTCAGTTTTCTGGTAAATATGAGATTTTAATCTGCCTCAACTAATGTTTTACTTGACATGTGCCTGGTACTTTTTGTAATCTCAAAAACAATCTTTGTATTCTGAAGTCTGTTCCATTCAAAGGCTTTTTTAATGATAGCTTCTAAAGCTTTATGGTCAGTTTCTATCTCATTGTTTATGGTGACAACATGCTGATGAAAACCATTCACATCCTACATTTCTTTTTATTGCTAGATTCATGCAGGATTTAAAATCATGTTTATCTGCCCCCTGAGTTAGCCCATTTTGATTTAGAGTCACAGTGGGTCAGATCCTAGGGTCCAGCTGAACTTCATATAATGCAAGTCAGAAGGAGTGTATCGGAAGCGCAAAGGTGGCATTATGCTCTTCTGGTCCTGAGTCTATTTTGTGTGAGGTCTGTCCACCAGTTAGAGCAGTTCAGGCTGCTCAGATTTATGTCAACTGCAAATGATCTCAAGGGCCAAAACAGCAGCCATGAATCAATGCACTTTCAGGGTGTCCTATCCATGTCCCCTTCCCCTGCTAAGCCAGCAACTGGCCGCTGAGTGTGTACAAGCCTCTATGATGAAGGATCCCCGTTGAATTGGGGTGAACCTACTGAGGCTGGTCAAAATGGTTGTTTAGCCAGATTTTAATGTTGGGCCCAAGTGCAAGTTCCATTAGAGTTTAAGCAGCAATGCCCGCTTGAATACCGCACCTTAGAATCTGGCCCAAAGAATCCATAACCAATACTACGGGTGGGCGAGATTTTTGCCATTCATAAACAAAGCATAATGATGATTTATGTCTATTTTCCCCCAAACCAAGACTTCATGAGCTAATCTCCAGTGAAGTCTTGGTTTGCATTTAAGAAAAACAACACACCAACATTCACCCTTTTCACAGATATCTGTGCACTTAACATTTGTCAGAAATTAAATGAAGATGAAAAATCATTCTAACAACATTGACTATCCTCAGGTTTTACACTGCTGCCCATCATCGTAGTATCTGAGCACCTTCTGTGAAAAATCAATAGCCATAGCAAAATTCCTCGTGAATTTCATGCGGAGTCTCTGGCACTAGAGAGGCTGAAGCTGAAAAAGACAACACAAAGACAACTGATTTCATGCATCCCTTTGGAAGCGTCTGATGACAAGTATCTGCCGGCGCAGACTGTAAAACTGCCTCTACCTGGTGGAAACCCTGAAGACAGGAGATATCAACTGCTCCTGCCCCCTCCCTTCATAAAGGAATTCCCCCCCCCCCCATAGTTCAAGGAGCCAGGCTAACTGAAAGACACATAAATTACACCTTCTTCAGAGTCTTTGAATCCAGCTTAGTGTGGTAAATTTTAGCCAGTTGCAACTGAAACAGCTGAAAGTTATAAACTCCTGGAAATGGAATTAATAATGGAAAAGCTTCAGGCAGACACCCACAGTGTTGCTGCAAGGTGCCAGCAAAACAACAGAATGGACCTTCCATATGTAATTTTACCAGTCTGTGTCACAGAAGCAGTATTATGACTGCAATAAACACTAAGTGACCTCTATAAATGTTTCATATGTCATATAACTGGTGTCAATAAGAAGTTGCAGTCAGCTAATGAAACATGCCAACTCTCCAATCTGCTGCCTTACTGACCTTGAGATTTCCCTATAAAAGGTATTAAAAGAAAAAAAAGGTGTGACATGGCACCTATAGTTTAGCGCTGGATGGTGTGATTTGTGTGCCATCTATAATGGGCCTAGATTAAAAATCTTATGAAATGATAAAGTATTTTGGTGGGAGATGCTAGCACCCACTGAAGTTAAAGATGAATTCCAGTTTCATTCTCATTTTTCAGTTATCACTTTCTTTTTTTTTTAAACAAAGTTCCTATTGGGATAAAATTATCCGTGCTGATGCTCAGCCTAAGAGTGAAATTATGTTTTTTGAGTGGAATGGGTTAAGCCATTGAATTCTTCAAGCATTAAAAAAGCGCTTTTCCCAATATAATGTGATTGGGTATTTTGTGCTATCTCCAACAAGCTAGAAACTTCAAAGTTGGCTTGGTTTGTCCATGTACATCTCGTGTAAATCAGTGTAACACAGCTAAAGTGAATGTGGCTACACAGGTGTACCCGAGAAGAATCTAGCCTTCTGACTACAGACGTAGTAAGTGGCCTCTCAGGGAGAACTTTGGGGGATTTCACTCCACATCTTCAGGGAGTCCCTTCTCTGATGTTCTAATGTGGAGTAGGTCCTCTCTCAGATGAGCAGTTAGAGGTGCTTTAGCCTGAAAGCTTGCAAGGCCAAATTTGCAATGCTATTTAGGCACCTAGTGGGATTTACAAAAGTGCCTAAGCAGGTTAGGCACCTCACTTTCTTGAAAGGTGCCTAAACTAATCTGGCCCTCAGAACCTCTCTGGTTGACAGTTTCATTCTGGAGATCAAGAGGTGTGGGGAGAACTCACAGAGCCACTGCTGCTCTGATACTGATGAGCAGGCCACCTTTCCTTATGAGTATTAAAGTATCAGCCAAAAGGGAGCAGAATTAAAATCATGTAGATTCCAAAAACTGGTGAATGAAGAAGAAGGTCCCCCAGTTTGGCAGAATCGATGGTCTTTAAAAACTTGCACATCCAGAAACACCTTCAGGTATTTTTCTACTTGATTCAGCATTTAGAAAAAAGAATATGAGAAGCTTGCTCTGATGACAAGCTCCTCTAGCTTTCATACAATCTCTGTTTCTTTTTGTTGGTTCCCTTTATGTTGGATCCTTGAAATCTCTTACAAACATGCACTAAAACTTAATGGCAGAAGATGGCCAGATTGGAAATGAAGGTCCTGATCAGTGAGACCGCTCACATAAGTGTGGGAGACGACTTAAACATTTTGCCTTTAAATTCCACAACCCTCATAAGTGGCAGTACGTGCTCTGAACACAGAGGCAGAATTTGATAGCTACAGATAAATAAAACCTCAGCCTCTCCAGAGATTTGTTCTTTGTAGTCAGGAAACATTTTGTGGATTCTACAGAGGTCCATGTTAATGGCACTAAGCAGGTGTTTACAGTATATTTCTGAGCCACAGAAGGGGGGCAACGTACTAACAGTTTATGGTGTACTGCTTCATGGAGATATGCTAATGGAGCGAACAAAGACTGATACAACCAAAATAATTTTCACCACATGTAAGGCTTCGTCTACACCTCAGACAAGTTAAAAAACATTCCAACCCATTTTAGATACTGCCAGCAGTGCCTTGTGTACACTGGCACTCAAGCAATTTTAAAACGGATTCAGGTGAACCAACTGGTTGTTTTTTTGTGTAGATGTAATTAAGGTCAATAACAGAAAAAAGCAGTCAAAGTAATCTTGCATCTGGTTATAACATTATAATACACACACACAGAGGCAGAGTATGTGTGTGTAATATTTGCTTGTGATTTCCAAAGACGTTACTGACTATTTTCTAAAAAGAAATAGTATTGCCAGATCAGTCTTTGCTGAGTTAGGCCCGATCCCGCAAGCACTTGAACATATGCTTAACTTTAAGTACATGCATGTCTGCAGGATCATGAACTTACAGCTTATAGTAACTTTGCTGTTTATAGGTCATTTTCATGGGAGTTGCTATACACACACGTGTACACACACATACTGAGACTAGATCTCTGTGGCTCTTTATAACAATATGAGTTTTATTTTTAAAGGGCCTGTACTCTAGAGGGAAAAAAACCGTACATTAAAAACTGCTTTAAATATTTAACAGATCAGTCTATTTGGAATACATTGAAATGGTGCTCTATAAAAAAAGGTTACAGCAATTAGGGTTTTGATCAACTTTTTTATATTTATGGAGTTTGGCTACAAGGCTAGCTACAGTAAAAACCTTTTAAACTCTGAACTACAAAAGCACAGACCTAAAAATACTGCCTGTGGCTTTAGCTGCTTGGAGTTTGAAATATGACAGCAAAGGAAGGTTAAAGTAATCAGTGACGTTATAAATACCACTTAAGCTAAGTGTCACATATGGTATATTAGCAATATAGATGGATACAATGAAAACTGAGATTGGGGTCTACATCTGTCATTAAACAAATGTACGAAATATTTTCTCTGAAAATGAAATATAAGAATTCAAGCGATCATCTATAATAGAGTTATAACAACTCCAAATGATGAAACTAGTGCCAGTATAATACCTTTTGGCAGCTAACATTAACGGAACAGACTCCTGTGACTATTGTCTTGAGAGAACAGACTGTGTGATATGTCATAATCAAGCACACATCCTTAGATCAGCAGCTCAAAAGAACAGCATACTTCTACAAGTCACCCTCTAATGCAAAACCAAGTGTGATTTGTTGCACCATCCCAGACACCATTACAGCCAAGATGGTCATATGGAATTTTTCAAGCTTCACAGGACGAATATTAGAATGGATAATATCAGGGTGTATTTTAAAGAATAATTCCTAGCTCTTGCCAAGTCATGCTCTCTGTGGTATCTGCCAGAGTGGGAGGGAGGCATGCTCTCAAGGGGCCTGTGTTTCATGGTCATCTCAGGCAGGGGGCTGCAAAGTTCATTAAATGAGGCTGATCTTATCTCTCTACTAGTTCTGTTCAAAATAGCCTTGATACGATGAAGGATTTATGTTACCCCCACTTCAAATAAAAAGTACTGAGGGATGGATTTCATTGCTGCCCTGTCGCACTGTAGAAGCCAGGGCTGCAGTTGCAATATTCATCACTGGTTTGTGTCACACAGAGGATTTATTGCAGGAAGAATCCATCTCCAAGGTAAGTAAGGATTTGTTTTTCATAATACATTTCATCATCTTAATGTCGCAAGAGGTGAGTACCTTCTCTAACTTTAATTCTTATTTGAAGTATATTCAAATAAAGGTCAAGGTCTGAGGCAAGCCAGGGAATGGTGCCCAGTTTAACAGCATTCTGGAAAAGATTAGAAGTATTGACACAGAAAATATATTTTAGGATGAAGTCCCTTGGCACAGCACTGGACAAAACACCAATGGGTGTCTCTGTATATTATAGATTGGTGTGCCAAATGGCAGCTGGGGTTACACACACTCCTTCTGCAAAGACTTTCAATCATTATCCATTAGATGGAAGATTTTTTTAAAAAAAATAGACACCCAAACCTGAGAGTGGACCTCTCTCCTGTCTGGTATGCTGTGTCAAAATTCTCTCATCTGATGAAGAACATGAGCTGCAGACAGGATCTGTTGTCTTCCTTGATCCCACAGCATCAAGCTCTCCCACTCAACAATCATCATTTAGGATCTTAACATAAGTTTTCATAGACAATAATTTATGCTATTTACCAAGAGCCCTGAATTTAGCAATTCACAGGATCAGGTTTCAAATGGGACAGGTGGGGAAAAGCTCATGTACTACAGACAATACTTGATCAAGAAAACAAACTACAACTGCTTTAAATGTGGACCATTAAAAGAAAGTCAATAATAGATGGACAGAGTGATGAATAGCTCAGAAAAGGGTAGTCATTCAAACATGCTCTGATGTGCTACTCTTGTGTAAGTGCTCATGCACATAAGTAGTCTTATTGAAGTCAACGGGTCTACACCCGAAAGTGCTCATCTCAGTGTAAGGGTCCCACATGCAGGCCCTAAATGTTTTTGACCTTTGGCAGGGGAGGACAGAGAAAATGAGGCCAACTGAGGACAAGGATAACTGAAAAAACCCTTCAGTACATGACATTATAAAAGCATTGATGCTGCTGTCTTAGACGGAGTAGTCTCCACTCTCCAGAGATTAACCATAATAGCAGCATTACAGATATCATAGTACACGAGTCAGCTGCCAGTGGCCTTGCATTATTCCAGATTTATTTCACACAGTGCTATTATGTAAGAAAATGTCTCAGGAAAACTAGTCTGTGCTGTGTTTTAGGGCAGTCTGCCAAGAATCAGCATGTTCCGATTCTGGCAAATGGGACAGAGTGATCAATATTTCGCAGAAAACAAAAGTCTAAGAATGGTGCTGTTAACAGGAAGGACTGGCAAACTTTAGAGTATTGTGTGATACTGGTATGCAAATGTTTCCTTCTAACATGAATGTTTCAGTGTCTATTCTCTTGATGTATGCAGGTAGCTCCCATTAAAATGAGTCAGAGTCATACTCAAACATGGTTCTGATCCTGAAGTTCTTGTGCACAGAAAATTCTCCTTGACTCCCTTGGGATTTACACTGGCCACAGATAGGAAAGAGAACATATACTTCAAATATTACCTCACTCAAGTCACCCTGTCTGTCTAATATTCTGGGACCAACATGGCTACAACACTGCATACCTCGAATTCTGTCAAGTGTAGAAGGGAGAATAGATGTGTGCAAGGGAATAAATCAATCCAGAGTTCTATTCTTTCACTGATGTCTGTAGACAGTGCTACACTGAACCATGCTACTCTTATCTAAGTACTCGATGATTCTTGGGTCTAAATGAAAAATTGTGCTTATCCAAAATACATACATAAAAACCACCTTCTCTTTAACTACAGAGATACACTGCAATATAGATACACATTTGGGTTTCTAAGCCGATGTCCCATTAAATCCAAAATAAGTTCTAGTATTGTGGTTTCAGGAAGACTCCAATACTATTGATTTTCTGAATAACATTGGGGGATAGGCTGTGCAATGCAATTGCCCTGTAGTGATGAGAGTCCAGGTACCAGTGATTCTAAAGGTGGTGTATTTTATTTCATTGAAAGTCATCCTGTTTGGAAAATATATTCCTCATAGCTTCTAGCCACATGACTGATGGTGGACAAATCCTGACCATACTCTGCAGCTCCCCAGCATGCAGCTAGCCAAAACTCCATAAGTAGCCACTCCTTCCTTTCTCATGAAGCCTCCCAAAAATCAGACCAACTCTCTGTGTTCCTATATTTTGGCCCCACAATGTAATGACTGATAGAGCTGGCTGGAAAATGGATTTTTCATGCCACAAAAAAATTTGAGATTTCAAGATTTTGTTTCATCCCAATTCAGGACAAAAAGTCATAATTGTTTGTGAGCCGAAATATTCCAAAAAAATGTGTTTGGACTCAATTCACCGAATATTGAAAAATTTGAAATGTTTTGTTTCAATTGTGATCTGTTTTTATTATTATTAAAATATATAAAATATAATACATTTCAAAACGAGAAGTCATTTCAAAATAAAAAATCAACATGTTCTGTTCTGAATACGTTGAAAGAGCATGTTTTGACCTTTTTGAAGTGTTTTGTTTCAAAACATTTTTTAAAAGGGAAAATGTTGTCAAAAAATCAACACATTCCCCTGAAATTACTCTGTTTCAACAAATCATCATTTTGCAACATAAAAATATTCCCATGGAAAATTTTCAACTAGCTCCAATTACTATGCACCCCAGAATTTACAGATAAAACTCTTGATATGTCGGCAAACATTGGTACATTTCCTTAAACCCGCAAAATTGTTGCAGCTTTTCCAACACGAATTTTAATAGGACAATGTCTGGAAATATTTACTGTACAACTTCCCCCCCCCCCGCCCCCCCCACTTAAATAGGGAACATTTTCTGCTTTATCCTTACAACTACTTTTCTTCCCACATACAGATTTTTGTCCAGGATCTGAAAACCAAACTGAGATTTAAAATCGTAATGGAAACTGGTATTTCAGATCTCGTTATACAATAATTCTTTGCATATCAATGGGATCTAAAATGAATCCTCAAACACGCATCTGAGATAAGAATTGCCACCCCTATTTTGCAAATGAGGAAGTCAGTGGCAGAGCCAATAATAAAAACGGGGGGGGCGGACACATCCTAATTACCAGTCTTATTGTCTAACCTCTAAACAGAGTTCCTAATATTTTAGTCAAATGTCAACAATGACATTATATATATATTACCCAGACCTCTCTGCTGTGCAATTTCTGTAGTTATCCAGCATATCTATATTATGAAGTGCACTTGCTAAGCAAACTACATGTAAGGGAATATGAATACACAATTGGAATTTTATAGCAGGAGATGAATAATACCTAGAAACCCCAGGTAGAATGAATTGGCAGTAGCGATCTGGATATGACCAATATAGAAAGATTTGTTACAGCAATGAGAAAACAGCAGATAGTGTGCAGTACTGGTGATGACTGTAAATACTTTTAGTACACTCTGTACTGGTCTGCAAGGAACCAAAACACTTAAATATATCATTACAATACATTCCAACAGGATCTCTTTCTTTGTATAGCATTCTCTCAGTTTCTGAGACATGAACTCTCAGAGATCTTATCACAACCATTGTTTTTTATTTTTCTTCTATTATTTATATCATTATATTATTTAAATTGTCTCTGATCTCTTTGTTGCAGAGTTCTCCCTCTCCGACCATCTCCTTCAACATTGCCATCAGCCCCCTCCATCATGCCCAGTCTCTTGGCCTTTCCAGTCCCTCCTTAAACTCTCTTTTGCCAGGACACCTGCCAAAAAAATTGACAACGGCTAGGCTGCTGGTGTGCAGAGACCACAGCCTAACACGCTCACCAATAGGGTCTCATTGTTGCCTTGTACTCCCCTTCTGTCTGTCTGTCTCCGTCTATTGTCTCATGTCTTATGCTTAGATTGAGGGCCGCTAACATCTTTTTGTTCTGTGCTTGTATAGCACCTAGCACAGTCCATGACTAGGTCTCCTATGTTTTGTATGGTCACACAAATAATAACGAAAGAAAAATAATAGGCCTTTTCCCTGTAACAACACTCAGGAAGTTGAGGCCTTGCTACAGAGTAGACATTCACCTGAAGTTAGCAAGAAGAGCATGAGGTATTGCAGGGTCCAGTGGCTTTAGCAGCACAGGATTTGTAATACCATCTATGCAACATACATAAATTAAGTCTTGCTTGGGTTTAGTCATTTCCCAATTGTGGCAGAAAACAACTTGGGGTTTATGCTGGTATAAGGGAAAGCAGAATCTGGACCACTCTTGTCCCCAGTAGTGCTTAATACCTGATGCCTCAGAGGAAGGCAATGACCCATCAATTGCTCTAGACCAGAGGTTCTCAAACTGTGGTCCGTGGACCACCAGTGGTCTGCAAGCTCCATTCAGGTGGTCCGCGGATAGTTCCCCCTAAGGTGCACGCCTGGGTGGCCACACACAAGAGAATGAAGGACCACCCACCTAATTAGTAGAGCCACACAGGCATGGCTCCACTAATTAGGTGCCTGGACCCTGGAGAAGATGCACATGTAAGGTAAGGTGGTGGCCTTGGGGGGAATAGAGGGTAGGTGGCAGGGGAGTGAGAAGAGGGGGTGGGAGAGAATTTGGGACGTGTAGGACTGTGGTGGTCAGAGAAAAAGGTGACTTTCCCCAGCTCCAAGGCTGTTGGGGAGAGACCCCGCTCCTTCTCAGCCCAGCTTTGTGGCTGCCGCAGCACAGGAAACCCCCTTCTTCCCAGCCCCAACTTGGGAGCTGCCATGGTAGGGGAGAGAGGGCACATCTATCTCATTAGAAAGGTAAGACTACCGATATTAAAATATGAGTTGTGTGCTTTCATTTGTAGAACAAAAAAAGTTAATTATTATTAAGGTTTCATTGTATAGCACTTTTATCCAAAGCACTTTACAATAGTTAGCTAACGGTACAAACAACATTTCGAAAGATCATTAAGCGGTCCACCAAGACCCTCAGCAATTTTCAAGTGGTCACGGAAAAAAAAAGTTTGAGAACCACTGTCCTAGACAACTGTACTGTGATTTATACATGGAGGAAAAATGTCTTTGTGATCCCTACAGGTGAGTATACTTATACTAAAACATGATGGATTTAAAAATCTTGTAAAATGTTGAGTTGTATCCCTGGATATCAACTTTCCATCTGTGCTAGCGAAGCCTCTTTGTATCTACTCTTTTCTAATAAAGGAACTTGAGTTCCAATTCCTTATATGGAAAGGTATTTTTCTGCTAATGGTAACTGTGTTTCATAGAATCAGTGAGTTCCAGCCTCTAGCTATTGATCTTCCACTTACAGAAAAGTCAAGGTGTCACTATTTAACTCCTCTTGTATTCCACTTGTTAGTCCCAATAACATTACTAGTGTTTCCAAATAGCACGGTCAGTAACATAGTTTTCCTACCCTGGGAGGTATACCTTTGCAAATTAAATCTAAAAATAATCAATGAACTCTAATATGATTAAATCTAAAAATAAGCAATCATATTAATCTTGTGTAGGAAAAACCCCTTCGAAAGTCATTCCAGCTATTTATTTCATTTGGGAGCAGTCAGTTTTGGTTCAGCTTGTTTTCAGCCAGGGCTATGTCAAAAATGATTGCCTGTGAGTGAGTTTCTCATTGTCCTTTGGAAGGATTGTCACCAGAGGCTTAAAATTAAATCTCTTTCAGTCAGAACTATTGCAGTTATGGCAGGCCAGCTCAGGTCAGTCCTAACTCCTGAGATTTACAAGAGGGCTACTTCGAGCTCTTTACATACTTTAACAAAACATTACTGTGTTACTGTACACGTTTCATTACATGCAGAGTTCTTGAGTTCAAGCTGTGTTCAGTGTCCACTTCAAAGTCAGCATCTCACTTCTCCCCTGATCAAAGTCAGCATCTCACTTCTCCCCGGTTCTTCTCCCCTATTTTCACCTCTCCCCTCTCCTTTATCTGAGAAGCTCTTTTATGTTTACTGTGTTAAACAAGATTTTTTAAAATGGAAATAGATTTTGTATGGAACACGGGCCCAATTTGTCTTTGCTGGCATAAAGGGAAAAGAGGGCAGGGGTAAGGTCCCCCTGCTGAGTGAATAGAATTGACACAGCAACTAGACTCCCATGCCTGGCCCATGCTAGGCAACTCAGGCTTGCGCAGCTTGGGCTACAGGGCTGTTTCATTGCTGTGTAGACTCCCAGGCTCAGCCTGGGGCCAGGCTCTAGGACAGAAGTGGGCAAACTACGGCCTGCGGGTCACATCCGGCCTGCAGGACCCTCCTGCCTGGCCCCTGATCTCCTGGCCCGGGAGGCTGTTCCCCCCTCCCATGCAGCCTCAGCGTGCCGCGTCGCCGGCGCAAGGCTCTGGACGGCCAGGAAGCGCAGTTGCAGAGCCGCGGCCTGACCTGGTGCTCTGGGCGGTGCGGCTGTAGCCCCGCCAGCCACTGGTGGGCACCACGGTAAGGGGGCGGGGGGGTTTGGATAGAGGGCCGGGGAGTTGGGGGTGGTGGGCAGGGTGTCGGGGTGTGGCTAGGGGTCTGGGCAGTCAGAGGGCAGGAAACAGGGAGGTTGGATGGGACAGAGGTCCTGCGGGGGCAGTCGGGGGGGGGGGGGGTTGGATGGGGCGGCAGGGGGCAGTCAGGGGTAGGGGATTTGGGGGTAGTCAGGGGACAAGGAGCAGGGGGTGGTGGATGGGGTAGGAGTCCGGGGGGGGTGGATGGGGCAGAAGTCCTAGGGGAGCTGTCAGGTGGCGAGAAACGGGAGCGGGGTTGGATAGGAGGCGGGGGCCAGGCCATGCCTGCCTGTTTGGGGAGGCACAGCCTCCCCTAACCGGCCCTCCATACAATTTTGGAAACCGGATGTGGCCCTCAGGCCAAAAAGTTTGCCCGCCCCTGCTCTAGGACCATGCAGAGGGGCAGGGCCCCAGAGCTCAGGCTCCAGCCCAAGCCCAGAAGTCTACTACACAGCAATGAAACAGCCCTGCAGACCAGCCCTGTGAGCCAGAGTTGGCTGGCATGGACCAGCTGCAAGTTTTTCTTTGCTGTGTAGACATACCCATAGAGGGCTTCTCAGGTAGATGCAGATCCTTGCAGAAGCCCCTGGCACAGGGGCAGCATTCTGGGACAGGCCAGAGATTAGCAGGTGGCATAGCCAGGGTATCCCATTGTGCAGCTGAATTCAGGTACATGAGCATGTGAAGGACCAAGAAGAAAAAGAGGTCAATCATTCTGGAAGGTTTGGGGCAGGAATCCTGTAAGCATGTGTGTTAATTGAGGCAAACAGTAAAAGCACTGGAATTTGAAACAGGTAGGAAGATTCAGTTTTCAAAAACTACTGAATATTCATGTGCTAAATTTTCAAAGCTCTGGTGTTAAGAAGGGCAGCGAATAACCCTTTTATGGGGCCAGACTGTGTCCTGCATAGGTGGGGCTGCAGAGCTGCAATGCCCAAGCAGCACTGAGCCAGATTCTAGGTTTGTCCAGCTACAAGAATGGGGGAAAAAGCCTAACCGCAAATTAATCCACATTTGAACATACAATAAAAAGCTTGATAAGAGTGACAGGATAGGCCAGTTCTTATTTTACCTGAGCAAGTGAACCCATCTTAAAATGACTCATACACACAGAAAAGTGTCATGATCCAAATGTAGCATATAGCACATTAACAGCACTTCAGACTCCAGACTATTCTAAAATTCTTCCCAGTATTTCTGCACAGAATATCAGGTGACTTAACAGTGAAGACTAACGCAGAACCCCTTCTTTTGATAGCTTACAAGGTGTTATTTCAACATATAGTTTGGTTCTTTTAATGGTTAGGAACAAACAAAAATCATCATTTACATCAGGAGCAAGAAGACAGTCAATAAAACTGAAAGGCAGGATAGTTATAACAGATAAAAGGAAATACTTTTTTTCTATGAGTCACATTTAGCCTTTGGAACCCATTGCTCCAAGGTATAATTGAGACCAATAGCTCAGCAGGATTCAAATAATGAATGGACAGTAAGAACATTCACGGCTATATTAATCAGGAATTTATAAGAATAAGGAAGAACTATAAACCCTTATGCTTCAGGCTATAAGCCCACATCTGACTGAGGAAGTTAGGAAATAATGTCCCCTATGGAAAAATACTCCTAATTGCTTGCTTACGGGCTCTTTTTCTTTTTCCCTTTTTTTAAGAACCTGATACTGGTCATTCTCAGAAACAGAATACTGGACTAGAAGGACGATTAGTCTGATTCAAATTGGTAAATGCTGTGATATAGTCCTACATTTGTAACATTCTGCTGTGCTCAGAGAAAACTAGAAAGAAGTAATTTTTTTCATTGACACATTGACACATGAAACAAAAAAAGAAATAAGGAGATTTTCAAAAGCAACCAAAATATTTTTGGCCATAACTTTTAATCAAGAAATAATGGAACCCATAATTTTCTTGCAGCATACAACTGTACCTGCAATTAATCCCAAATACAAATGCCAGCACACATATACCTATCAGATTTACTTGCTCAACATGTCACCTTCAGAAAAGTGACTACCATAGTGAAGTGTTTCTGAAAATCAGACTCAAAATGAAGAGCTCCAATAATTCAGGGGAAATGGGTTGGCAAATAAGGGGGTTTTCAAACTCAGAAACCCAAGAAGAACCCAAAGTCACAGCAAAATCTCAAAAAGTAAAGAAAACAATCCCTTCAAAGAGGCTGTTTTTGTTCTGAGCTCCTAGTCTCTTTGTAATATGTGTCACATTTTCTCATAAAACAACTGAATCTCTAAATAGAATTATATAAACATCACAAGCTCCCAGCTTTGGTTTTCATACCATGCCTGGCAGGTGAATGGCAGCAATTTCTTCAAGCTTTTCCAAGCAAGCCTATAAGGACTATTTTACTAGCTCTCTGCAGCTCTGATTAAAATAAATTACAAATAATTGCTACAAATTCAGACAAGGCATAAAAACCCTACATACTTGTTAAAAATTAAATGTTGTGGAAGATGGTTGTAATGACATTTTCATGCAAAACCACATCATTTGGAAAGCAGGATGTATAAGTATAATCTAAAACCCGTTCCATGCTTAATGAAGACTACAAAGGGATATTTCTGGAAATAATGACATTTTCTAGCTGTAACATGGGGCGCAGAAGCATTGCTATTAACCCGTTAATAGTCCCATTGAGAGAGAGAGATTATTATTTTATAAAATTTGTCCCCAAATTTATTTCTCAAGCTGATGTTGAATGTAAACTGCCTTGAAGGTACAAGATGACTATCAGAAAGAAATGTAATAAAAGAGACAAACTATATTCAATTAAGATGGCTTTGTTTTGATTTTTTTAAATAATTCATGGGCGTTTGCAATTTTGCATCCTGTATAATCTTTAACCTTCCCCATTTCTGAGAAAAATAAAGGTAAATGCTGTACTGATTAATGGAAAAACCAATAGAACTCTATCCCTTCAATACCGGGGCCTACTGTAGCCATTTTACGGTCTCTAGTACAAGTTCAACAAGAACTCAACTTCAGAATGAATAACCTGCTGTCTCATTCCCCCATGCCATTATTGGTGGTCAGTAGAGTTTCTCATTCTCTCTTTGTCTCAGGCTATGTCTATACTAGAAAGGTTTTGCTGATACAGCTATAGGCCATGTCTACACTAGTGAGCTTAAAGCAGCACAGCTGTAACGATGTAAGATTGCACGTGTAGCTATCTTTGCTGACGAAAGAGAGCTGTCCCGTCAACATAATAAAACCACCCACAACGGGTGGTAGTAGCTATGTAGGTGGGAGAAGATCTCCCACCAACATAGCGCAACGCATACTACCACTTATGCCGGCAAAATATATGTCGCTCAGGGATGTGTGTTTTTCACACCCTGAGCAACTAAGTTTTGCCAACATAGGTGGTAGTGTAGACACGGCCGTACTGGGACAGATATACCAGCAGAGCCTCCAGGGGAGATGCAACTTATATACTGTCATAAGGCAATCTTTTGACGGTATAGTGAAACCACCTTCCCAGATGACATAAGCTATAATGGAAAAAGTGCTCTTTTGCCAATATAGTTGTGTTCACACAGAGGTTGGTTGGTTGGTTTTTTTTGCTGGCATAGATATGTCCGTCAGGGGCGCAGATTTTTCCACACTCCTGACCAATATAGCTATACTGGCAAAACTTTGTAATGTAGACTTGGTCTCACACTATGTCTACATTAGGAGTGCTTTACTGGTATAGGAATACCAGTATACTATACTAGGCAGCAAAATGCTCCTAGCATGGATGCAAACTATACTGGCAAACTGGTGCTTTGTATTGGTACCCCCCACAACATGCCTGAGCAAAAGAAAAGCATAAGAAAAATAGCAACGTGGCCACAGCAACAGTATTCAGGAGGTCAGGTGGGTTTGTGCTCGTGCAGGTAACCCATGCTGCTGCATATGCCACCATGGCCACACCCATACTGCTGTTTTTAGTACATTAGCTCAAGCAGAGCTAATACATATCTGTCTACCCTCCCAGCTGCTGTACAGACTTATCCTACTGGCAGAGCCAATGCCAACCCCACAATGCTGCAGGAATACCACTAAAAGAACCCTCCTAGTCTCTATAAGCACAGGAATGTACCACTTGTAACAGTTGGCCAAGCTTGCGAGGCCCTGCACTCAACTTGATGGAATTTGTGTGTTGTGCCATAACTTTTGAATGCCACATCTGACCTATTCCAAAATTTCAGGGAACGTTCTAGACATCAGTGGCCAGAACCTCTTGATTTGGAGGGCAATCAGAATGCCAAAAGAGGGAAAAGGGGGACACGTAGAGCTCCTGTCATCTCTTGATGGCACTCATTAACCCCTTGCAGCATAACATTTCCCCTGTTCATATCTCAGGAGAGTTTAACATGTTGACACACTGAGGTTATGTCTACACTTAAAACACTGCTGCAGCTTTGCCACTGTACTGTAGCACTTCTGTGTAGACGCTCCATACAGTGACCGGAGGGGCTTTCCCATTGCTGTAGGTAATCCACCTCCCTGAGAGGCAGTAGCTAGGTAGACAGAATTCTTCCATAAACCTAGCACTGTCTACATTGAGGGTTAAGTTGGCTTAGGCACGCCGCTCAGAGTGTGGATTTTTCACACCCCGAGAGACATAGCTATGCCAATGTAACTTTTCAGTGTAGACCTGCTGGGGAGCGATGAGGTAGATTCTTAGCTTGCAGGGGCAGCCAGAGGGAGAAGAGAGAGAAGGCTTCATTCATTCCATCTTCCTTCCTAATGTCCTGCCTCCTCAGCCTGCCCCAAGTGGGAAGAAAGACGGCACCAGCCATCCACCCCTTCCTTCCAATCTGGGAGAAAGAAAGGCAGTCTGGGGTGAGGGAAGAAGAAACACAGGGCTTCCCTGGCATGTTGCAGAGAATGGAGGATCATAGCAGGAATGGGTAGAGAGCAATAGAGGAAAACAGAGCTCTAGGTATGGTGAGGAAAATGTGGGACCTTGATGGGGGCAGTGGAGGAGGAGAGACACACAGCACCCTTGACATGGTGTAGACTAGAGAATGGGGGACCCTGGTGTGGGCATAAGGGGGATTGGAGGGGATCAGAATCCCTGACATGCTGTGAAAATGAAGGACCCTGGTGTGGGGGGAGAAGGGAATGGAGAGGAACAGAGCCTCTGGTATGGCGTGGAGAATGGGGGACCCTGCTGTGCAGGGGTACACAGAACCATTAGTGGAGGAAACTGGGGAACCCTGGTGGGGGACGTTGGTATGGGGAAGGGAGGCGCACAGAGTCACTGCAATAGGGAAAAGAATGGGGGACTCTGGTATGGGAGGAAAGAGACTGGGGGGCACACACAGACCCTAGCAGGGAGGTGATTGCGGGGAGTTGCAGCAAGTCCCTGAAATAGATGGGGACAGGAGAATGGAACACAGGGAACACGTTGGGATCATGAACGGATGCCAGGAGCATGGCCAGCAGAAGCAACAAAGCATGTAACCCCCTAATATATGTTGTGATTTAGAGGATAATTATGTTAACAAAACAGTAAAGACTATGCAAAAATGGCACTGTCTTATTCTACGGGGCCTATCCAGGAAGGCACTTATTTCTGTATGTAACCTTAAGCATGGGTACATGATCCAATACCTTCCATATTCAGGGCCCAGATGTGTTGCCAAGTTATATCTGTTTTATTTTGTTGATTCAGACCCCAGTGCTCCCATTGATGATTGTACTTAATCACATGCCTGGGCCTGCACAGCCCCACTTATGTTAATGGCACTTTGGGTAGGCACAGAGGTATGCCCTCACACAGACAATTGCAGGATCAGGGCCTACAACGAGGAACACTTCATGAGGCTCCCCCTGAAGGGCTACTTCGATTCATTCCATCAGGCTGGGGGAAGGTTTTCACTCACCTCAGTTGTTATTGTTCCCCTTTGCCAAGCAGTAGCAGATTTTGACTCCGACAGGTCAGTTTCCCATTTGTAGCAGAAATTGTGGAGTCAGGTATTTTCTAGGGAATTTGTTTCCTTACAAAATGTACACACCATCCTGTTTCCTTGAACTAAGATGGCAACACACCGCACAAAGGCAACTGTCTTTTGCATAAACCCTAGCTGAGGCTCTGCTCCAGCCCCAGAAGCGGCTACCTCCCTCCAATCTCACTGCAAAACTCATGGTTAACACTTAGCCCTCAAGAACAGAAACACCCCTAGCCCAAAACTCTTACCAAGAACATCGCTGGCCAGAAAGGTGAACCCTTAACCCTCCTTTTGTGCACTTGCTTTGCAATATAAAAGGAAGCTCTGGAAGGAATAATAACTACACTGAAAGTGCTTTAACCCACACAATACCCTTAACGATTGAGTATGGTTACTGCCTGACACCCTTAACTCTTCCTCTGGAGAGTTTCACCCTGTTAACCCCAAATGTGCAAGTCATTAACACCCTTTGTTACAACACTACAAAATGTATCAATATGAACTACAATTAGTGGAAATAAGGTGGAATGAAAGACTAAGCTATTAAGAGTGCTATTAATTTCACTGTAAAGTCTTTGGCCTGTGGAACTTTGGGGGACGTTTCTATTATCTTTGTATAAATAATTAAATAGTCAAATAGAGACGTGCTCGCCTACATCTTGTGGAAGCATAAAGATACTATGAGAACATACTTGCCAGAAATGGGTTTACTCATTAACGCAGGTGTTAACATGAACTGGTAATTAGCCTGTTGGCAATTTACTTTCAGAGAAACCTTGGAAAAATCTTACAAATGTCAGTTACTTTTACATTTATCTCTTTAACTTATGAGCACTGCACACACAAAAAGTTTTCATCATTATGCTAAAGTGAGTGCAGTAACTTTATCCCGAATTGTGCGCTAAAAGGTCACAACCACAATTATATGGAGGTGAAAGATATTTTACCAAAGGCACTTTAAGATGAACAATTAGGAATCATAATTACTGTAGTACAGCATATACCTCAAGTGCCAGCTTTCTGAATGACAAAGCAGAAGCATGATTCATTCCCATTAAGTTCTTCTTTTGCTTCCATGGTAAAAAGACTGCATGTGAATTCAATGTAAAGATCTAAAGCATGCTGCAGTAGCACCATATTCCAGACAGCAAAATAGAAGAGGACTAGTAACTGGTCATTTGGGTTTTCTCCTTTACAGAAAATGAATAGTCAATATGTGCGCTTTGAAGTGTTTGGATGTGAAACTGAGGAACTAACAGATTTCTGGGAAAAGACAATTGAAAAACAAACTAAGCATCTGCAAATTGAAAAAGAACGTCAACAGAGAAGTGCTCTGCCAAAGTAAGTTGCGGGGGGGTGGGGGAAGGGGTGCTTGCTTCTGTGGGTTGGTATTGTAATCCTTTAAAAAAATAATAAATAAATACATTTAGTGCATGCCATAGATGTCAGAATGACAGCTCAGGAAATATGGGTTCTCTGTATAATATACAACAACAAAGCTTCATGCACTGCCCCTCCCACTGTATGCCTCAACCATGACCTCAATGGCCATCTCATAAAGACGAGAGAGGGTAGTTTATTCTTGGGCCCTGCTCAAGCCACTAATGCTACCTTTCTCCCTCACTGTCTGGTGCTGTGTGGAGCCTCAGCTCAACTACAGTAGAGAATCTGGCCTTAGATCATTTAGCCTTTCTAGCCTTGTGTTCGCTATGAAAAAATGTGTGTTCTTAACTCAGAGTAGCTAATGTAACTAACCCACGGTCAATCCCTAATTAAAACAAGGCAGCTGTAGTTTCAACATGTGTCAGCAGGCCAAGGCACACCCTAAGCTCCCCTCTAGTCTTTACCTCAGCCTGCTAACCTGTGAAAACTATAAACTGCCTTGTCTTCAGAGGATCTTACCTTGTGTTGGTTACCCCGAAGTAAGAACACGCCTTTTCTTTTTTTTCCCCTAGTGAAGATGCACCTTTTCACACAAGCTGGTCCCAAATAAAGGAAGCGTTCAAAATTCACCCACCCTTTCCCTTTTTTTTTTTTTTGAAAAAAATTTAAAATCCAACAGAAGAGGAAGGGAGGATGGATGGTGTTGCAGTTAGTGCCCTGGCTTAGGATGTCTGAGAGCTGAGCTAAGTTCAGTTCCTGGGTCTGCCTTAGATTTACACTGTAACCTCAGGCAAGCCCCTTAATTTCTCCATCCTCAGCTCCCCACCTGTAAAATTTCTCCCATCTTTTGTCTGTCTTGTCTATTCGCTCTTTGGGCCAGGAACTCTTACTACGAATCTGTGCAGTGCCTAGTACAGTGCCTTGATCCTTTTGGGGGCCTTTAGGTACTACTGCACTAGAAATGAACTCCCATCTCTCGCCTAACCTATCTGGTCAACAAGTAAGAAGTATTGCTCCTGGCAAGAATCTTGTAGATTTAACCATACACAGTCTCTCCTTTGCTTTCAATCTAGTAGTGCCAGAGGAAACCAAGAAAGTACTGTAAGAGGTTGTCCAGGAGGTGGCAGCAGCCAATCTTGAGAATTAAAGGATGACCTCACAAAGTAGCTTTGTCAAGCCAGGAGAGATGAAAACTAGAGATGACTGAGCCCCAAAGCTCAGGTTAGGTTTCCTCATCATGTCATCCCCGGGGCATTATGCTCGAAGACGCTCCAGACGTGCAGGGTTTGGTAGATCTCCCACTGTTGCTACTGCTGGTGGAGCAGCACCAATGGTAGCAGTGGTGGAAAATGTTAGAAAGATGAGTTTGGTGGTATCTCTCAAAGCCCAGAGATATGCAAGACTGGAGTCTTATTGGTGATACCAGTGTTTATGTTTCCTGTCTTAGACTCAGAACTGAATGGAAGGAGAGGCTGGAAAAAAGGATACAGATGATGAAGACTCAAAATGAAGAGCCGGCTAGTTGAAGGCTTCTTACACATTTGGGAAAAGAAGGAAAAATGTTTTGCAGAAGAAAACCGTAGTGTACCCAATTTATTTTTATTTACAAGCTTTGATGAGATTTATTTTACAGCACCATCATCATGTAGGGAGTTCATATGTGAAACCTTGACTACTGCTTATGAGACCTATTCTCTGTGTGAACCCCTCATTCAGTGAGGAGAGAATAAATGTGTATGGATCCTAAATTGTGGTTCCCTGATGCAGACAACTGCCTGGAAAAGGAATTTAGTATCATTTTAACTAAATGCTCATTGAAATAGTCTCCTGTGTATTTTACTAAATACGCCTTAGGTTTCTATACATACTGATATTATACAGCAATTTAATGTTGTGGTTTCCCTTTGAAATTGTTTAATACATTTTTGGGTTTTTGACTATTATGAAACCACAAATATACACAGAGAACAATATTCATATAAATATTCATTTATTACTAATACACTTTGGGAGCAGGTCCAATTCCTCCTCCTTATAAGACAGATTGTTTCAAAGTGCATCCGTCTAACCCCTACCACAAATGTGCAATAGCCTTTACTAAAATGGAAGTGTTTCAATGGAATAATGCTATCCAGTTGCTTCTTTTTTAGAGTGACTGCCACAGGAGTAATGCACGGCAAAATGGGTTCTTACAAAACACACAAAAAATCCCTTTCCCTCAATTGCTCAGCTGTCAGTCTCTTGCAATGACGTCATTTGACTACTTCTCCAGTCTCCATATTGTTCCAGGGTAGACAAAATTTGTATTGCCAAGGGGGAGGGGGGCGCAGAGGAGAAATCAGTAAAAGCAAGATTCTGGTTTTTAAATAGCTTAGGTAAATTGTTAGCGTAAAGCACATTTAAAATGTTATATTTTCCTTTGTACATCACATTTCAAATATGCAACTTTGGAGTGACCTGAGGGCAAAAAACAAATATGGCATCCAATAGGAGTTGTCCACATGGAAATGACAGGCTGATCTGGAGCCTGAAAAAAGCAGTTCAAACATAAAAAGCTACCTCGGACCACATGCTCAGAAATCAAGTCATCGCAACTTTTGAAAAGAATTTCCCTGTGGGCTGAAACTGCCTAAAATATGCTATGCTCCATTTCTTCAATATGGTTTTCTTACACTGCTTTCAAAGTGACATAAGCTAAACTGGAAAGGCACTCTTATTTCACATCTACATAGGGAGTTATAACAGTATAACTATAACCATATAATTATACCTGTAAATGTCCCCATGTAGACAAGCCTCAAGGGAGTTAGGCACACAGCTCCCATTAAGTTTTAGTAGGAGTTAGCTCCTTTGAAAATCCCAGGCTGTGCAGCTCAATTTTCTCCTCACTTGCCTGTGCTCAGCACCTCCTAAAGCCAAGACCAAATTCTGCTCTCAGGGTTGCACTAGATTTTACATTGGTGTAGCAGAGATCAAAAATGGGACCCAAGGGCCAAAGGTTATGGCTGCACTACAGCTTAAGTCGACATAAATTATGTCATTCAGGAGTGTGAATTAGCCACTTCCCTGAGCAACATAATTTATGCCGATTTAAGTGCCAGTGTGGACAGTGCTATGTCAGTGGAGGAGCGTCTCCCAGCAACATTGCTACCACCACTCATGGGGGCTGGAGAAATTAAGCTGATGGGAGAGCTCTCTCCCATCAGCTTAGAGCAGAGGTCGGCAACCTTTCAGAAGTCTTCATTTATTCACTCTAATTTAAGGTTTCACGTGCCAGTAATACATTTTAACGTTTTTAGAAGGTCTCCTTCTATAAGTCTATAATATATAACTGAACTATTGTTGTATGTAAAGTAAATAAGGTTTTTAAAATGTTTAAGAAGCTTCATTTAAAATTAAATTAAAATGCAGAGCCCCCCCGGACCGGTGGCCAGGACCTGGGCAGCGTGAGTGCCACTGAAAATCAGCTCGCGTGCCGCCTTTGGCAAGCGTGCCATAGGTTGCCTACCCCTGGCTTAGAGCAGCTTCATTAGAGAGCTTACAGCAGCACAGCTGCATCAGTGCAGCTGCTAAAACGTGCAATACAAGAGAGACTCAGACTTACTGTACCTGAAAATCTAGGAGTGAAAATTTTACTACAGGATTCAGATGGATTGACTACTTTCCATACATATTCTCTTCCAATTAAATGAATCATGGGGAGCAAACCTGTCAGAATCCATTAGGGGGAAAGAGAAGGGAAGAAAGAGAACAGAGTGCCTGCTTTCCAAAGCATTTCCCCAAGATACTACAGGCTCCTGACGTCACAGAACTTTATTTCAGTGATATCACAGAATGATGCATAGTGGGATGTCTTGAGCAAATTAGGATGTGCCAATAGATTTGAAGAGAAGTGAATAATATATATTTTTAAAATAGTAAACTGAAACTTATCTTTGTGCTGAATGCATCCTCCCTAGCCTGGATTCTGGGAGCTCTGAGAACATATTTCTGGATTTAGCCCAGTGTTCAGTTTAGCTTTGCAATTTACCTTGAGTGTTTAAATGAATTATTTTGGGCTCAGGTTTCACAGTGTTAGATTTAGGACTTTGGGTCATGTTGTTCATCTTTATTTATCCAGGTGGTAGCAACCCATTTTGATTACAAACTCAATCTCTTTTTCCAGGGCAATCTGACTAGTAGCTTTATAAATTACTAGTAACAAAACAGTACATTCCCACAGCAATACATACGATTTAAGATCAATCAGCAAAAACTAAAATACGATAAAACTGAAATTCAGTGTCAAGAAACAAACTTAATCAGAAGCAGGAGCAGAATGTGAGATGAAAATGTTTGGGGTAAATTGAAAAGATGGGAGTATAAGTCTTTAATTCACCTTGAAGGTCATTATAACAGTCAAAAGGAAGTGAAGAGTAAACTTTAAGACAAGCCAAAACACTGAAAAATGTTCCTTACCTCTAGAGACTATAGGACAGAAAAGGTTGTGGTTTAGTTATTGATAAAACTATGTGGGCACTGTAGAATCATTATTGCTTAACAGAATGAGCCAAAGATCCCTCTGGATTATTTATCAGTCGCTCTTAGTAAAGGCAGAGCTTTTAGTAGTGTGGGATGTGCAACCAATACAGTGAGATCTAGGAATTTTTAAAAAACACTTCTTCAAAGGACCACTTCATTTCATTTGATTTTTTTCAAACCAAATGAGTATAAAAATGGGATATTTCAACTATGCCAATCCATTTTAATTATTTTTTGTGATTAAAATATGATACGTTTGTTTATCCTTTCTAGCTTTCATTATTTTACCATTCTTCTTCCTAACCTGGATACCGTGTTCCGAGAAGATGTATTATGCCTGTTTCATTACATATGCACGATTCAGAACAACTTTTTAAAAGCTTATAACACAGACAAAATGGGAAGTAGCATAGTTTTACCATCATCTAAAACAATCCAATCCCTCTCAGGCTCTATTTATGAGAAGTATATTCAATGCTACCATGGGAATGACACATACTCCATTTTACCTGTATTAATGGCCCTTCTATTGTGTGGATCAGGTCTGACAACTGTAAAACTGTGTTTAAGGGAGAGTTTAAAGACAGTTCCTTAACATTGTTCCTGAGTCCATTGTTTTCCACAAACCAGGAATTGTCTTTGTGCTCGTTTATGCAATGCTTTGAACCTGAATGACCTACTGAAATCAGAGCGGAGTTCTTTCTTGCTAATACAGTAGTGTCAATTTTGTCAGCGAGTCCGAATGGGACTGGGTGAACTTTCACAAACCTGACCCAGTGCAGTTTCCTTAGGGCTTGTCTACACTGGCAAGTTTCTGCGCAGTAAAGCAGCTTTTTGCGCTCAAACTGCAGACGTGTACACACTGCCAAGCCACTTTGTGCGCAGAAACTCCTCAGTTGCAGCGCTGCAAAAAACCCACCTCGACGAGAGTCGTAAGGCTACTTGCGCAGAGGCTCCAGCGCTCTATTGCCATTGAAAACACTTGATTGCTTTCTGTGCTGTAATTGGCCTCCGGAGCTGTCCCATAATGCCTCAAGTGACTGCTCTGCTCATTGTTTCGAACTCAGCTGCCCTAGAGACATGGGCCCCTCCCCTTTCAAAGCACCATTTCTGACAGCCTTTGCGGGCTGTGCTGATCTGCTCTGGGACACAAAGCAAACCATTAACGTGGAATGCTTGTGCTGTTGAACACAGAGGCAGGTGTGTGCGGTGCAGAGAGCCCAGGAAGGGTTTTCCCCTCCCCCTGCCTCAGGACTGGTTGCTTCCTGCCACTGTGTGAACTTACAAGACAGCATGCTGACACACTCTCTGCCCCCCGAAACACACTGTCTCTCTCCCCCGCTCCAAACACACATACACTCCCGGTCACACATTCTTTCTGCCCCCTCCACTTCATTGCCAGCTGCTTTTCAAATGGAACAATGGGATTGGGAAACCTGCATCATGTGACGCTGTGCCTGCCCCATGAGGCATTGCAAACCCTTCCCAAAGCACCCTGAGGCCAGTTGCACAGTGGGATAGCTACCACAATGCACTGTCTTTGCTGTTGCAAGAGCTGCTAATGTGGATGCGCTCCAGCATCACAAGGAGCACAGTGTGGACACGCAACAGCGGTTTAATTCCAGCGTTTTAATGAAAGTGGTATAACTTGTGGTGCAGAAACTTGCCAGTGTAGACATACCCTTAATGAACTGTATGTCCAGCTGCTGCAGAGGGCCCTCAATGTTTGGGTTTTTTCTTTTAATAGTGGCAGCACTACCTAAAGAAAAGAAAGACAGACTGAGCTCCATCCCAGTTCAAAGATAAGCAGGTCACGCATCATCATGACTCTTACTAGATATTCTATACTGTGTTAAAGTATTGGAATTATTTGTATTACAGTGGCACACAGAGGCCTCAACCAAGATCAGGACCCTCTTTGTGCTAGTCACTATCCATACATTTAGTAAGAGACAATCCCTGCTTCGTACAGATTACAATCTAAATAGGCAAGACAGAAAAAGCAGGAGGGAAAAACAGAGGCAAAAGAAGTGAAGTGACTTGCCCAAGGTCAGTGGTACAGCTATGTTATCCAGTCCAAGTACCAAGCCCCAATCCAATGTCCTAACCATTGGATCACATTGCCTCCATCCATACAACAACCACCACTCTCTCATAATCCAGAGTAGACCTGAAGCTTGATATTTGAAAAATAAAACCATCCAGGGCCCAGAACCATCAGAGACTGTGGGATCTAGTGAACATATCATCAGGAGTGGATTGAGAAAGGGATTCCTGAGAAGCAAAACTATGTGGGCAGAGGGGTAAAGAACAAGAAGACTCACTAGACCCAGGCCAGATGACTGAATTTAAAGAAGCAGGATAGATAATTTTTTAGAAGGGCAATCAAAGATTTTGGAAGGGGGGTAGTATCTGAAACTAACAGGGCTTAGATGTGGTTCATTTGAAGGACTAAGATTCAGGACAAGTGTTATTTTGAACTGGCCCATTCTTCCCTACTTATTACACCTGTGGTCTCTGAAAGGCATCACCACTCTTGTGTTGGTCCACCTGTTGCACATACACATTAAGGGCCCCATTTTACAGAACTTGGTCTGCAGGATAAAACCTTCAGTCTGTGGAACCAATTTTCAAACTTGGGCAACCACTTTGCACCAGAGTACTCCAATCACCCCTCAAGCATCTGTTTTAGCTGCCTACCTGCCAATTTGAGCTCCTAAATGTATAATTATGCACCCTAAGTTAAGTACCATTTCTTTTGGGGCATTTTATAATCTGTGCAAGACCACAGCTGAGAGCTACACAACACCCCAGTCAGCATGGAACAGCCCTTATTTTAATCAAACCTTCTCACATCCTGCAAACAGCACTTGGGACAATCCCAAAGATTCTTCTGGACTGATGCAGCAACTTCACATGAGGCCTGATCTGAAGCCCATTCAAGTCTATGGAAAGATTCCAATTGACTTCAGTAGGCTCAAAATTAGGCCCATTGCACCTACAGGGAAAGTCTCAGGGCAGACAGCTGTACTATGTGTAGCTTACGAATGTTATGACTTGTTGTCTGTGTACAGCACTTCTACATGTCTAGAAGTTTGCTGTCTGCAGCTGCTTGGCAGCCATTTTGAGCAGCAGTGTTCTGTGCAGTCTGCCACAGAGATGACACACACAGTGTGCTCTCACACAAATGTTACTTTTGTTCTCTCTTGACTTGCTGTTTCTCAATATAAAGTAAATGTCATTATCATAGAGTTTGCTTTTTGTTTATGAGTAAACATAACCATCCTTTCCACCACTGTTTATTACTGCAATCCCTCCAGTTTACCCCCAGGATTTTCCTTACAAACCCAATCTCTTCTAACCATTTGCTGACTTACTTGTGGAAACAATGTGCATGGCCTTGTCTGCAGCCTGCCTAAAGAATACCTACACCTTCCTGAGAAGTGTACTTTAATCCCCTTCTCCCTCCTGCTTGAAAACAGGTCTTTGCTTTATCCCATCATTCTTCTGTCCAAGAGAGCTGAGTGGCAGGAGTCACTGTTAGGTGAAGTTCACTCTGTGAGTTGAGTGCATTGCTTCTCTGACCCTTCCAACCCCTCACTGCCTAGGAAATGAAAGGCACAAATTGACAGAACAGTCTAATAATGACCTGTCAACATTCACTTTCGAAAATAAAGCTGTTTTTGAATTGTAGGAGTGGGGAGCACTTTAAGGAACTGAGTTCTACCATTTTAAAACTCAGACAGCATCTCAGAAATGGCAAACAGTAATCAAATGTGTAAAGAAAAATTCTTCTTATCCTGGGATGAGACCTTAATACCAAATTCCATCACAGAACAAATTTTTATGGACAAACTATAAAGCCCTTTGAAACTAGGGGCTTATAAGGGGAATGCTGATACAGACTTAGCCATGGCCAGGGAAGAACAGCTCTGCTATGATTACTGAACACAATCTATAATCTGCATGGCGCGCTGAGTCAAAAGGAAAATGAGAGGCTTTGCATAATGTTGAAAATCAATCAGGGCTTTGATGTCTCTCTAATCCTACACTATCTCATAGTTCATTTCATGTCCAAGTGATGTGTCATGTCATTTAAGATTATTGTAATTAGAAGGAATGGATCAGAACCCAACAGGAGAAAAAATATGCTCTTTATTTGATTTGATTTACTTAAATTAAACACTGTTTTTTCAAAACATATAAGCAGCGTCTACTGGTTTAGATGGTGTTTTTAAAAGGAAGAGGTGGGAAATTATCAAGTAGTCTATTCACAAAGAAAAGCAAACAGAAAGCAGCTTGTATAATCCTTATACTGTTTGCAGGTTATTAATATGCAATGTATGCATTGAAAGTCAAATCCTGGGGCAGCCTACATGCCCACAGAATGCCCCAAATTAACTTCAAAGCCAAGGCTCAGCTGTGCAGGCAATAGCAGTGGAGATTCTGTGCTGTGGGGCCATGCACCATGCTATACGATTACAAATGAGATCTCAGCTGATAGCCTGAGCTTCCACCACCAGAAGGAGCTATGTGGACAGGCATGCAATGTGTTTGACCAATGGGGCCACGCAATACTTATTTAGATTTAAAATGAAGCCGTTGAGCCAATGCTCCAGGCACCTTAATGCATCATCAATAATACAATGAAATCCCAACAGCATTCAAGTAATCATTTCAAAAGAAACTCAGCCAGCCAGAGGCCTACTGAAACTCCTTTCCCCGCTTCATCTTTGCTGGAAACTACAGATGTATGGGAATACTAAGATTCAGTAGCACAAAAGCCCTATATGCAGTGTAACAGTGAGCATCGGCTGTTCTTCTCAATGGCCTGCATTGCAGCCTGTGACCTAGGTGCGCAGACAGCTTGGCTGCTTGTGAACTAAGGATTCTCTCCCCCATCCCCTGATATTTTCCATGCCTTGCAGGACTCTTATTACACAGGGCTTTGCCCCACTCTTAGGTTTCACTCTATGAAAATTTGCAGTTTCAGATTTCAGAGATCAGTGGTACAAGGCTTTTTCTTAATTTCAGTTCACACAGAAGCACAACCCGAGTCTTGGGTTCAAACAAATCTAGCCCCTCCCCCGCTGTCTCCCCTCCCCCACAGCCATGCCGCCACGCAGGCAGCGCTCTGGGCGACGGAGCTGCCCGCCTCTGCAGGGCAGTGCGGCAGCATGTCTGGCTCCGGCCAGGCGGCACAGCTGCCAGACATGCTGCTTTGAGCAGCATGGTAAGGGGGCTGGGGCTGGGGGCTCCCGGGGGGCGGTCAGGGGACAGGGAGAAGTTGAATATGTGGGGGAGTGCCAGGGGGCCTGTCAGGGGGTGGTTGGGTGGGGCAGAGGTTCTGGGGGGGGGGCAATCAGGGGATGGGGAACAGGGAGAGTTGGAAAGGCGTGGGAGTCCCGGTGGGCCTATCAGGGGGCGGGGGTGTGGATAGGGGTCGGGACAGGCAGGTGACAGGGAGCAGGGGTGTGTGGATAGGGGTGGGGGATCCCGGGAGAGGGCGGTCAGGGGACAAGAAGCAGGGGGGTTGGATGGGTGGGGATTTCTGAGGGGGGCAGTCAGGGGCTGGGAAGTGGGAGGGGTCGGATAGGGAGCAGGGCTAGGCTGTTTGGGGAGGCACAGTTTTCCCTACCTGGCCCTCCATACAGTTTTGCAACCCCAATGTGGCCTTCGGGCCAAAAAGTTTACCCACCCCTGCCCTATGGTGATCTTCTGGTCCAGGAAGAAAGTCCCTGCTTGCAGCTTCCTGAACAGGCCAGTGTTCCGAAAGATGCGTGCGTCATGCACCTTTCCGGACCAGCCTGCATTAATGCCCGTGAAACACCCACGGTGATCCACAAGTGCCTGGAGAACCACTGAGAAATACCCCTTCTGATTAATGTACTCGGTGGCTAGGTGGTCTGGTGCCAGAATTGGAATATGCGTGCCATCTATCACCCCTCCGTAGTTAGGGAAGTCCATTTGTGCAAAGCCATCCACAATGTCGTGCCTGTTGCCCAGAGTCACAGTCTTTTGGAGCAGGATGCGATTAATGGCTCTGTACACTTCCATCAACACGAGTCCAACAACTTTCCCCACTCCAAACTGTTTAGCAACCAATCGGTAGCAGTCTGGAGTAGCCAGCTTCCACAGTGCAATCGCCAAATGCTTCTCCAACGGCAGGGCAGCTCTCATTCTCGTGTCCTTACACAGCAGGGCTGGGGCGAGCTCCTCACACCGTCCCATGAATGTGGCTTTCCTCATCTGAAAGTTCTGCAGCCACTGCTCGTCATCCCAGACATGCATGACGATGTGATCCCACCACTCAGTGCTTGTTTCCTGAGCCCAAAAGCGGCATTCCTCTGTGGTCAGCACCTCCGTGAATGCCACAAGCAATCTCATGTCATAGCTGCTAAGCGTGGTAAGATAAGTGTCGCACTCCTCTTGCCTTTGTAGTTTAAGGAATAACTCCACTGCCACTTGTGACGTGTTGGTCAGAGTGAGCAGCATATTGGGATCCATTCCTGCAGACTGAAGCAGCAGGGCGTGCAGTACACAAACTGTTGAAAGATGGCGGCAAATGCGGATGGAAGCACAGGGATTGCTGGGATGCGAAGCAATGCATCACGGGGCATTCGGACAGGACCCAGGATGCCCCGCGAACCCGTCCACCTTCCCACAACTCTTGGCGGCAGAAGAGGAAGTGACTAAATCTTGGGGGTGGGGGTGGAGAGGACTGTGGATGGGGAAGGGGTGCTGGCCCAGGGTGGGGGGCACCAGCTGCCTGGGGCTGCGGGGCCAGGGACTGCTGCTGGGGGCTGCCCGAGAGGCTGGCTGCAGAGCTGCTCCAGCAGCAGCCTGCGTGGCTGTCCCTGGGGCCACCTGAGCAGCTGGGGTCAGCCACCCTGGCTGCTCCAAAAGTCACAGAAAGTCACAGAATCTGTGACTTCCACGACCTCTGTGACAAAACAGAAGTTTTTACTGCAGCTGTGTGAAAAATATGTTGTTCCTAAATCAAGGTTAAAGGAACGTACTCTTGCCATTATTATTTGTTGTATTGGGGTTCAAAATTCCCCATACTCCTTGGAACAGCTCTGTGCAAAGCAGCTAAATAAACCCTCCATGATTTATACATTTAGAAGATATATGGGGACTTACACACATTGATCGAAACTGAATCTGTAAAGAAGACTCAATGTAGGCGTCTGTTTGGGGAACTGAACGAAAATGTTCATTGTTTATTATCTTTTTCCAAGCCGGTTCACTCACCCCAATTATTTTCATGTTAAATGGATTAAATCAGGAAGCCGTTACCACTGGGCAGAGGCTGTTTTATGCAGCCAACTAAACCATCGTCCTTTACAAATAGGTTATGGACACCACAAATTATTCTTATAATTAAGTTGACCTTGATCTCCTTTTTTATAACTTCATTAAACTCAAGCTCAAGGGAATGTAAATAAAAGTCTCCAGCTCCTCAGTACAAATGAGTTAAGACAGACTTGAATCCATCTGGGCCAGAACTACGCTAGAAAATTTTACAGATAGCACTTTTGCCAGCACACAGCTCCCACCATTGCAATGTCAGCCAGGATAGCATTCAGAATCACAAGTCAAGATCAACAGGGAACCAGAAAGCTCAGAGTGTGGCCAGACCAAGAAGTGATTTACAAAAAGAGTGTAAATTTTTCCTGAATCTCTCACAAAGGATTTGGCTTTGCACTCAAATCTGGAGGTGAAGTTTCTTATTTATCCAAATTGGTTCTCCCACAGCTACTTAGAACTGTTGAATTTGCTACCACTAGACTAAAGAAGAGGAGTACTTGTGGCACCTTAGAGACTAACAAATTTATTTGAGCATAAGCTTTCGTGAGCTACAGCTCATAAGCTTTCGTGAGCTACAGCTCAGCTCACGAAAGCTTATGCTCAAATAAATTTGTTAGTCTCTAAGGTGCCACAAGTACTCCTTTTCTTTTTGCGAATACAGACTAACACAGCTGCTACTCTGAAACTAGACGAAAGGTTACTCTATTTGGTCAGGCTCACATTTACAGAGGGGAGCAGTCAGCACACATCAGCCTCACTGAGGGGACTGGAGTTGCTTCTGTGCTACATTGGTTAGTCCTAGAGCTAACTGGAAAATTGATAATTTTTTTTACGTGGAAAATTTCAACTTCTCATCAAAGCCCCAAGCCCCCAACTTCAGTTTTTGGCAAGAAAATTGAACAGTTTTGAGTAAACGAGACACTTGGGGGTCAGAGGGATGCAATTGAAAACCCAATCTTCCATTGGAAAAGTTTTGCTGTGAAATTTTCAAACAGTGCTAGTTAGTGCAGCTGACTCAAACGCACCTGATTTACCTTAGTCACAGCCAGAGTGTATACTGTTAGTCAAGGAGATGCATTACTGAATAATCAGTCCATTTTCCTATTTCGAGGTATGGGAAGAAGTAAATGGTTGTCACACAATGATCACAGGCTAGCTAACCAGCTTCTACATCTTTTAAATATTTATTTGCACTAATGGCCAAGGTTTTCAGAAGTGACTAGTCATTCTGCATGCCTCCATTTTTGGGTGGCCAACTTGAAATACCTTTAGAAGGGTGCTCATAGTCAGAGGACGCTGAGGTTCTAAGTACTTTCTGTAAGTAAAGGACCTTTTAAGGAATCTCAGGTTGAGCCCCCAACAAATTAATCACCGAGAATCACTATGAAAATCTTGATCTGTCTCTTTTTAAAAGGTAAATTTAGTACTTCTGAAGGCGTGGACTTGACAGGCCTGAAAAATAAAGTTATTTCTCCATAGAAAAGTTAGAGCATGGACAGCAGCCCTCCAAGTTTCCATACCACACTTCTGATATTTTTAAACCCTGAGTGACCAATCCATTGGCACAAAAGAGTACCTTCATTTCCACGTCCATTTAGTCTTTAGCCTCTATTCTGAGGCTGGCAATAAGAATACCTTGGGCCATCTGGGCTGCTGGCTTGGCGATGAGGACACCTGCCCACTAAGGAATGACACACAAAAAACCAACCCAAAGATGATACAACACTTCAGTCACTGTCCCAGTGACCTAAAACCAGAAGATCTCCATAGTTCTTTGCCAGTCATATGAGCCATGATGCCTGCCAAAGCCCTACGGTGCCATATCCAATGACAATAACGTTAAACTTCTGTGAAACCATATGTCAGTTTCAGGTCACTCTCTTTTCAAAGATTCCATGTTGTTTGATTTGATTTGAAGACTCATGTCAGACTAGCTAATAGCAAATTACTTCTTAGTCCAGTCCAGCCCCGTGCAGTCCTGACACAGCAAGCTGTAACAGGTAGAGGCAAAAAAGGAAATGTGTGTTGGAACAAGCCACCGCCTAGCAACTCCGTAGTCACATGAGCAGTTCTCACTCACACAAGGGTTTCTATTGGCTTCAGTAGGACTCCTCATGTGAGTTTGCAGGCTCAGATCTGTTCTTTGGAATGACTGAATATCAGACTTGCCGTTCAGACATATATCCTTCCTCTCAGCCCAAGATGTGACTAAAACTCAGCCCATTGAGTCTGGCTGTGGCCCAGTCTCAAAACCTGGTGAACATCATCCACAAGTACTGAATGGAGCAGACTTCCCAGAGATGACCTGGAGGGGCATACCATTCTGGTATCAGTCCCTGGCTCCCCACAGGTGCTGCTCTTATTCCCTCTGTTGCTTTGCTGCAACTGCCTCTGATACATCCAGGTTGTTTTCCTGAGTGAGAGCTGAGCATTCATCCTGGCATCTCTTTGGAGAAAGTACTTAGGAAGTGGCACTTGCTTCAGTGACTTGTGGTACACTTCTCTAATGCAAAATACACCCAGTTAGGATGGAGGGGCCTACACTGTAATATTTTACATTGTTTGAACATGACTGTGAAGAATCAAGTTAGCTGACATGATGTTGTGCATGATTTTTCAACCAACGCAGACCATTAGGGTTTAATTACAATTAGCTGACATGATATGGAACATGAAAGTTGTGGTCAGCATCATATCAACTAACTCACTTTTTAACAACTGTGTTCAGTGGGTAAAGTTTTATACAAAAAAAAAAAGACTCGGTGACATAAGCAATAGATGTAAGAGTTAACGAATTTAAATAATGCCTTCATTTCTTCTTTTCCTTCCTCCTTTTCTTCCTCCCAAAAGTTTTACAGTTCACCTTTAGAAACTAATTTTAATTAAAGAGGAAACTACAACTTTTAATCTATTAATTAATATACTACTCCTTATGATGGTGCAGTAATAAGGAAATTAATATAATATAATGTTCTGACATAATCTGCCTCTTTAGAACACTCTAATCCTTTTTAATTGCTTTATAAAGTGTCTATGATTCATTGACTCACTTTAAAAGGCAATTAGTAAAGTAGAACCCAACGGTGAATAACTAGAAGGTTCCTAATGCTACAGGCTAAATTATGCCACTCCCATTGAGAGTTTGCTAGAGTGGGGAGGGAATATACACTGTCACAGGGACCAGGTACAATTTCTCTCCCCATATTGTGGAATGGGGCTAGTGATGCGTACAGCATTGACTAGCCCCAGAGAGTGAGAGAGAGAGAGACTGTGAAAGGTGCAGCTTAGCACATCCACCTCACCATCTGAGGACACCCACTACCTCTAGTCCATGGAAACCCCTGCCAATATGCTGCTGCTCTTCCCCAGGTCTTCTACCAGGCCTTCTCATATGGCTTCAGCTGAGCCTTTCCTGTGCTTATTCCCTGGTTCTCTCTCAACAAGGGGTTGCCCCAGCCCTGGTCCCTATAGAATTTCAGCCCCCCCTTGTCCTTCTCCACCTGGTAGCATTCCCTCTTCCCAGCAGGCTTTGGTCCCAATTTATAGTGAGTTACCCGATCTCTGTACTACAAGTAAGTAAGATGATGTGCCATTCTCCCCTCCCCTCTTTTTCTGCAGAGGCATAATTAAGCCCTATTCCAGGGGTCTTTTGGCAATGTTTCCTGCTCAATTTCCTGAATTTCATTAGCAGGAAGTTCATTCATCTTATTTTTGTCAGGTCCATACATGACCTCTCTGTAGCACAGTCAACTTTTGAAAACCAAGACATGTATACCTTCCATTGGAACTTGACTAAGATATTTATTGTTCTGATCAATGATTAGTAAATATTCAATTAATTTTTGCTTGAATTTGCACTGTCCATGAACATCAACTGATGTTTAAATCGTTGGTAAACATGGGATCTCCCAGAGAAAGTGCATGGGGTTTACCAGCTTTTCTGAAAGGTACATTTAAAAGGCCTAAACAGCTTATGAGTGTCCCTTTCCTTCAGAACCTAAGTCTGTAAAAGAAGCAATTTAAATGAGCTAGAATTTTTTTAAATGACCATTTAAACAAGTAAAGCAGTTACTTTTATTATGGAACCTATTTACTTTACTATAAAGAACATCCAATTAGCTAAAAGAATCACAATATATGATACAATTCACACAATTCATTTTCCTAGGGTAGGCAGATCCTTCAAGGCTACAGAGTGTAGTTCTAACATGGAAAACCCAGGAGAACTCCAATGGACATGCTCAAAGAATATATTTTATATGACTGATACTGCATGTGTTCACTTGATTTACGTTGGCCATGATTTGGTTTTGCCACACACAGGATATGCAGATGGATCTGTAAAGTATCTCTGGAAGACTGACACTTGGCAATACTCACCAAGGGTGAAAAGTCCATGAAGCTATGGAGTGCAAAATCTCTCATTATCACTACAAGGCATGAGCTTTCCTCTGACATGTATATCAGAAAGGTAGAACCTATAGTCTTGATAATGGTTTTCAAAGCCATCTTATCCAGGGGCAAACCCAGGTTATAAGAAACCGCTTCTACCAGGTTTCAGTGTGTTAGTCTGTATCCGCACAAAGAAAAGGAGTACATGTGGCACCTTAGAGACTAACAAATTTATTTGAGCATAAGTGAGCTGTAGCTCACAAAAGCTTATGCTCAAATAAATTTGTGAGTCTCTAAGGTGCCATACGTACTCCTTTTCTTTTTGTCTATACCAGGGGTTCTCAAACTGGAGGGTCAGAACCCCTTAGGGGGTCATGAGGGTACTACATGGGGGGTCGCGAGCTGTCAACCTACACTCCAAACCCCGCTTTGCCTCCAGCATTTATAATGGTGATAGATAGATAGATAAAGTGTTTTTAATTTATAAGGGGGGGTCGCACTCAGAGGCTTGCTATGTGAAAGGGGTCACCAGTACAAAAGTTTTTTGAACCACTGATTTATACAACTAGTTTGTCAGCTACTGTTAATTTATAGGTTTCTCTAACGATGCACATCACTTCACATACATTAATGACACTTCACAATACCACTGGGAGCCAAGCAAAAGCATTTTTATCCCAGTTTTACAGATTGGAAATTGAGGTACAGAAAAGTGAAGTAACTTGTCCAATGTCAAAGTGGAAATCTGTATAAGAGCCAAGGACAGAACTCAGATTTCCTAAAATTCAGTCATAAGATCATTCTTCAATAGCTAGATCTTTTTGTGTTGTGTAGGCATGTCTTATGATTCTCTAGACACCACCTGACATATTCAGAACATGTTCCACTTAAACTTCCTATATACACTATGCTTTCATGCAAACAACTGGGTACAGCATGCAAAGTTTAATGCAGCTAATAGAGTTTACATTTACATTGCTATTAGGCTGCTATACCATAGCAATACACTGAACTGATAGTGCCCTTGGTAATAAATACACACTAAAAAGGAGGGGGAAGATTAAATACTTTCTTAAGCAGTAAAACTCTTTCAAAAATCAAGTGCATTAAGGAAATCTGTTAATTCATACTGATGGAGCTGAAATAATAATGAATGAGTTAACTATTGTGATGTAACAAGGAGTCTGGTGGCAATTCTCTTGAGATTTAATCTATGCCTCTGAGAAACCACACTGGTTTCATACAGCCAAGCAAATGGCAACATGATAATAGAACCCAACAATAGCAAAGTCAAGGGTTCCTGGTGCTAATTGTCTTGCTAGTCCCAGGCACACCTTAGAGCTATTAGCTTTTAAAGAGCTGCTAAATTGTACTGAACCCCTCCAGAAATGTCAGTTTTCACCACGTTGCTGCATTTAAAATCAAATGTAACATAATTCAGAAGAGAAAACAAGGAGATGCATTTTTCATTCTAACATCAGCAGCATCTCCAACAAATCCATCAGTGAGGTTTTTCAATTTTGTTTTTATTAAGCTTTATAATAAATGTAGATATCTGAAAACAATGTCTGATCTGAAGTTACAGGAATCAGTAAGAAAACAATTGGCCAAAAATGAATAACCTTCTGACACTGATCTTAGCAAACTTAAGCTACAAATAAAAGAAGAGAAAATACCAAAAAAAAAGTTTCATCTATGTAATAAACATCTGGAAGAGTCAACGTTTATTCATTAGCTAACCACAACCACATCACATTAACCATTCCATTAGCTATATGTTGTTGAGGGCTTGTGATGGCCACTATATAATTATTTTGCATCTTCAAGAGTAGGAGATTCAGGGCTTGTCTACACGGGGAAATAGCCCAGAATAAGCTATTGCAGAATTCCTTTCTTATTCTGCACCCAAAATGCCTTTGTGTGGTTTAGTTTAATCTACTTCTAAAATGCATTAAGTTAAACCACAAAAAATGGGACTCTGAAGCCTGGTTACACTAGAAAATTAGATCGGTTTAACTATGTCAGTCAGGGGTGTGAAAATCCATACCCCTGAGCTGAGTAGTTAAACCAACCTAAAGTCCCCATGTAGACAGCACTAGGTCAACTGAAGAATTCTTCAGTCAACCTAGCTACCACCTTTCAAAAAGGTGGATTACCTACGCCAAAGGGAGAATCCCTCCTATCAGCACGGGTAGTGTCTACACTGGAGCGCTACAGCAGTGCAGCTGCAGTGGGGAAGCTGTGCCTCTGTAGCGTTTTAAATATAGACAAGCCCTCAGACCTTCTCTGCATTAGAAAGTTGTACCACCAAGGAGTTATTTCAGTATAAATGTGTTTTATACTGGTACATCTTATTTCAGTACAGGAAGGGAAACAAGCTATTCTAGTATAAGATAGCTTAATACTGGTCTAATTGTGCCCATATTAAGGTTTGTACTGGTATAATTACATTAGTAAAAATCACCCCCTTGTTGACATAGTTATCCTGCTTTTCAGAATCTTCCTTTTTCAGAGGAAGAAAAGTAAAACCAAAGACAGCTTGTGGTAATTACAGCTCCTCTAACACTTTAACGAGAGATAGAAATGTTAGGCCTAGTGTCTCGGATGAATTCCCATTCAAATTATTGCATTCTGCCTATCTAAAAGTCTCCCTAGACATTCAGATATGTTCTTCACTTTCTTTAATCCTTTGCTATTCTGCACTTTCTGTTCTGAACTATGGTGCATGTTTGCTATGTACTTCCACCCCAGAAGTGGCTAAGATCCCAGTCCTGCAAAGACTGTGTTCTGGTCTACACTTAAAACTTAGGCCAACATAGCTTCGGTGCTCAGAGATGTGAAAAATCTAAATCCCTGAGCGCCATAACTATGATGACCTAAAGCCTGGTGTAGATGCAGCTAATTCAATGGAAGAAAGCTACCATTGCTTGAGCAGACAGAGTTGCTACAGTGAGGGAAAAACCCCTTCCTATGCGTACACTATGGCATTACAGCAGCAAAGTTATGGTGCAGTAGCTATGCCCTGACACTAGTGCCCATAATGTAGACATGGCCTTATGAACATGCTTAACTTTACGCACTGTTGAACTCCTCACTGTATGAAAAGTTAAGCGTGTGCTTAAGTCTTTGCAGGAGCCTGCTCACCTTATCTGTGATGAGTAATCCCCTTGAAATGAATGGAACCACTCACATAAGTAAGTGGCCCATCCTTTGAGATCTATAAATATCAGGTACTAATTATTGTTTACCATCATTATCCTGAGTCAAAGTTCATGGAAACAAATACTACTTCAATTTGCAAGTCTTTGACTCCCCTTAGGTTGTAAACTTCTTTTTTTTTAAATGCAGAGAGCTGATGAAGATCATTGTTTATCGGCCACTTGTATGTGTGTGAGAGAGTAGGATCATGGTGAGAGAGAGGATCAATTTTGGGGGTCAATTAGGGAGGGAATAATTACAAGAAGAATGAATTGCTTTGTGAGATTAGTGAGTACTGTAAATTTCTCCTTCCTCTTTCACCAGTGAACTCTGAAGGCAAAAACAAACTGGACAAGACTGTCACACCGGCTCCTGTTTTTAATGGAAACTCAATGACCCCCATTATATTAACTTACTTACTTGAAATGAAAACGTCAAAATGTTTGGTTTATTTCTGAGGCACCATTGCAGACTTTCTACTTCTTACAATTTTACTGCACACCTCATGATGTTTGTGATTTTTATTAAAGCCTATCTATGCTCCTGGATAATATGAGAATTTTAGCCTTCATTTAATACAAATTAAGTTTCTAGCCTTTGTTTTTGCAGGGAAAAGTAGAAAATATGAACCTTGAAAGCTCAAAAACGAGAAAGCAAAAAAGAGTTCAGAATTTATTACTGTTTAAAATCATATGGTTTTTTAAAGCAAATCTCTCAATATTGGGGTGTGAACTCATAAATGATAAATGCTTGGGTATGCAATACTGCACCTGAAATAACAGGAAACCACTTTGAGATAGGCATACACCCAATAAGTGCAACAGGCCTCCACTAATATAGAGCATGGAGGGTCTTCTGCAAACATACTTGCACTCATTTAGTCAAACTGGTTTAGTTAAAGTGCAAATCCCTGTGTGGAATTATTTCAGTTTCATTCAAACCTGTTCCTTAAACTACACCAAAATAAAGTATGGTTTAAACAGAAACAAGTGTGTCTACATGGCCTTTTGCACAAGTGTAACTAAATCTGTTTAAAATCATATCTTAAGTTAAACCCATGACACTCTGCATGTAGACAAGCACTTATTTAGGGATATGCACATTTTATAATCTAATAAATAATACATTATTATTGCATCCCTCCCTTATCTGTCAAGGTCCTTATGGGACTGCACAGTTAAATAGGTTTCAGAGTAACAGCCGTGTTAGTCTGTATTCGCAAAAAGAAAAGAAGTACTTGTGGCGCCTTAGAGACTAACCTATTTAGTTAGTTATTTATTTGCTCAAATAAATTGGTTAGTCTCTAAGGTGCCACAAGTACTTCTTTTCTTTTCACAGTTAAATAATAAGTTACCAACCATTAAAATATTGTATATAATATTTAAAAGGTCCCAAACAAGGTAGCATATTACACGGAAACAAACATACAAAAACTCCAAATATGGTCCCTTTGCTGGTACCTGACTCATTTTATTTTTTTCTGGGCTCTATATCTTGATCAAAAGACTCCAAATTTGCACCATTAGCCCTATCATCCTGCATCCTGATGCTCCACAGAAATTTTCAAGACAATCTGAGTGTGCATGTGGATATTAGAAAGTTCAGTTCAACCTTAACTATGGTGCCCCAGGGCCACCCCATAATGGGGCCAGTATAACATCACCCCTCTGGCCTCTTGGCAAATTGCTGAGTTAATGAGAAGAGGTCAAGCAAGGAGGTGGGAGGAGAGAGTTGGAAGGTGCTAATTGTAAGTGACCTGCTGCAGGGAGCCAGGGAATACATACAGTGTCAACTCAGTGTTAAAGCTCAGGGGGATAAGCGTTACCCTGTGAGCTGAGGTGTGCAAGGAAGTAGCTTTAGTCTGCCTTCTGTGTTCCCTTCTGTCAGAAAGAGTTCTTCATTGTATGGACTGTGGTGTGAAAAATACAGCAGAGGGATTTTAGGTTTAAGGAAAGGAGAGAAATACAGACTGACCTGAGGAAAAATGCTGCTTATTAGGTAAGCTAATGCTACTTTATATACATAGAGTCAGTCTGGAAAATGCCAATGTTCATTCATTCTAGTGAAGTGTATCGACATTTTATAAAATCTTATATTTAAGATCCTTGACTTCAATTTTATCTTTCTCTATACCTATCTTTTTCCTTTGTACTCATCAATGTAGTACTGTATGTAGGTGTTGATTTCCCTTCCTCAAACCCTATGTTACTCCAGGACTGTTGAGCATAATAAATTCTAGGTTTATTGCTCCTTTGATGGTGTAATTTAACTCCTTTTAGTGAGATCAGCATTCCCTTATATGTATCATTTTGTGTTTTAGGTTTCTTTTAAGCTTGGCGCTATCTTTACAAGTAATCCAATTTGGAAATGGTAAGAGAACTCCTTCTCTCCCCCTTCCCATCCCCATTTTGCTTTTGTTGGTTTTCTTAAATGAAAAATGTGTTTTTCTGTGCACTTTGAATACTTTTACTTGTAATACAAACCAAAAACTGCTTTTACCCTCACCCTGCAAACACTTGCATATGTGAATAATCCTAAATGCTTCTATTCATGTGAGTAACATTAAGCATGTACCAGATTGTTTGCAGGATTGGAGTCTTCCGTTAACACTGCACACAGAATCAGTTGCCAGTTCCACTCTAAACCCAACTGAGGACAGAGTTTGGCTCAATACTGATATCTCAGGATATGTACAGTTTTTTGGGGGCAACTTTTAACTATGTGTGTACAGTGGCTAGCACAATAGGCCTGAATCCCTCGTTCGGAGCTGCTTGATACTATTGTAATACATACTACTAAAGCTTCAGCGGGATATTTCAGAACATTCCAAAAAACTTTTTCCCTGTCTCAACTCTCACTGAGAGCAGACAATGAGAATTAGATCGGGCCTGAAGCAGAAAAACAAACAGAAAAAAGGTAAATAAAATACTGACCAGCTTCCATACCACGATGGAATAATATCTTCACCATCACCTCAAATTTGCATGAGAACTTTATTTGAACATCATCTGTGCAGCTGTCAAAGCTAAATCTACAGTATAGCCATCACTGAGAGTCTGACCTAATTTTTGTTGTTTTTTAATATATATTTAAAGGCTGTGAGGGGCAGAACTGTGATGATAACCCAGACCAGAAAAATCCAAACACTTCCTTAACCACCTTTAATGATATAAATAATCTCAATTCTGAGAGGAAAAGGAGGAACCCCTCTGAAGTCTTACCTTTCACTGGGCTTACAGATGGTAAGTTATTCATTGAATTGGGAGGCAACAGGTTTTTCATGTCCAATGTGAACTAGCTTCTCGAGGAGAAACCCTTTCACGCAAGCACCATTGCATAATAACCTGACTTCTTTATGTTAAAAAAATCAAGGGCTATACTTCTGTGCCCACCTGTTGGATGCACAAAACTCTGTATTTGCATACATAGTGATGTTTGTATGAATAACCTGTGTCATTGTACACAGAAATATATACTTGCATGAAAGACCCTTTGTACTTAATAGAAACTGAATCTAAATTCTGCACGAAGATACGGATTCCACAGTAAATTCCATGGAATCATGGGACTCTGATTATGTTGTGCATTCATCCCATATGCACTCAAGATACACCTGTGTGTGTGAAAATGCATGTTTTTGCACACGAGGAGTGTATATACGTATTTTTGCAGATTGACCTTGCTGCATATGGCCACATCTAAAACTTTTAGAGCCCATTTTTAAGCAGTTACACAGAATAAATGAATAGCAGCCAAGTGCCCAGAAAGTGGGAAACTCTCAAAAGTCTAGTTTATGATCCGATTGAATGCGGTCTTGAAAAGAGAAAATTGTACAGCAGATTAGATTTCTTTAAAAATTAGAGCTACCCACAGATAAAAATTAAATATAAACCATGTGGCCAACTCTAGTGGCTTAGAAATGAGAAGGCAAATAAATGTAACTTTTTTTTTTTTAATCTCCTGATTTGTATGCCACTCATGCTGTTTTCGGGGTGACACTTCTGATTTAATACTCGGACTTGGCAACACTGTATAAATCTAACCTCAATCTGTAACTTGTCAAAGTGTTGTATGGCATTTAGCCACCCAAAATCCCATCAAAATATCCTGTGACACTTGGAAAATGTAGCCCCATGGATAATCAGAAAATGCTGCTAGTCCATGTCAGCACTAATGCTGTAATTGATGGAAAGGGTTAAAGGTGATACCTCATACACATCCTTCTCACTTTTGCCTTTGCAAACAGATGAAGGGAAAGTTGGCTCAAATCATCTCTTTTGGGGGGAGCATGGCATTAGGGTTTTGTTGCCACTTAAATACTTACTGGTACATGATCAAAAAAATATCCGCAAAAAGAGGAGGAGTCCTTGTGGCACCTGAGAGACTAACAAATTTAGTTGAGCATAAGCTTTCGTGGGCTACAGCCCACTTCATCGGATGCAATGAAATGGGCTGTAGCCCACGAAAGCTTATGCTCAACTAAATTTGTTAGTCTCTAAGGTGCCACAAGGACTCCTGCTCTTTTTGCGGATACAGACTAACACGGCTGCTACTCTTAAAAAAAATATTATTTTCTATGCTCACAGTTCGTATGTTTGCATTCTCGAGGTGGGGGAAAGGGGGAAATCAAGCTTCACTGTGTACATGATCCAAATTTAACTATTTGTTTTCAATGACTAAAGAAACCTGCTGACGAATCACTGTCCACACTGGTGCTTTTTGTCATTAAAACTTTTGTCGTTCAGGGGTGTGGGGGTGTGTGTTTTTTCACACCCCTGAGCAACAAAAGTTTTAACAACATAAGTGCAATGTAGACATAGCCTCAGTAGCACAGCATATAGTCTAGTCAGGTACTGTAGGTAAATTGTTTTAAAGGGGCTGCTTAACACTGTGATTTAGAATTTATAATTGTGTATGCATGCTAAGAAAGAATCATTTTGCACACTTCTGGGCATGAACTATGGGGGTTGAGAAGGAATCTCTCTCATGTACAGCACTGCAAAACTGCTTAGATGCACTACGGAAGCAGGCAAGACTTTGTTCTCTGAAACATCAGCAATTCTCATGACCAGACAGAGGATACCACACTAGGTGGATCAGTAGTCTGATCTGCCTTGCAAAATCTCATGTTTCCAGGTTAAAAAGAGAAGTCTGAACTGTGTGATATAACTCTTAATTGACTTGTTCTGTGTTTGTACAAGGCCTAGCACAATGGGGTCCTGGTCTGTGACTGGGGCTCTGAGCCATTACACTAATACAAATAATGAATAATTTAAGAATGCTGCACATGATGTAGCTTATTAGCAGGAACAAGCTACAATGTATGTACAATAGTCAGTCATAAAAATCACATTCTACAGTTAGAACTGCTCCATGAAAATAGATATGCCCCTCTGCATGAGGCCATGCTTGAAGTGTACAAATCTGTGAGAAGAATTCGGAAATAAGTGCTTCTCTGGCATTTGAGAGCCATTGCCACTCATATTAAATCTTCTTATGAATTCTGTTTTTCCCAGAAACGCTTGTTTTGGTTTGATTGTTATTAAGACAACTGGGGAAAAAAAAAAAAACAACCCCACACTAGAAGAATAGGAACAAACCTCTGGTCTATCTAAATATGAAAATGCTCTTCATTATGTGAATATCGAGGGAGCTGTGCTGAAAGCTATTGCCATGATTCAGAGAGCATGTTCTTGTAATTATTCTTACACTTCCCCACCTCTTTAGTGGAAAATAAACTATAAAGAACTCTTTAGAGGTCAGGCTTCATGCATATTAGTGGGTGAGGTACTTTTAAACAGCTGTTGCCTCTGCTATAGCTGTTCTGTAGATAAATAGAACTTAGTCTCCATTGTTTTAACCCACCATATTTCAGAAGAACTTCTAAAATGTGTGAAGGCGCAGAGAGTATATATCTTGAAATCTGTGTAATATCTTCCTACCGCTGTTATTTCATTTTGGAATCCAGTCCTATCAGAGCTATCTGACCTACGCTTCTGTACTTGGTTGTTGTTTTTTTTTCCCCCCTCATGAAAGATCTCTAGCATTCTGTTGTAATTTGGCACAGTCCATATTCTCTCTGTCATCCAAACTATCTTTTATATTCTCAATAGTTCACATGTAAATATCTTACCAACAGATGCAAATGTTTTGAAACACTTCCTTTACTTTAAAGCAAGTGAAGTGTTTGTGAAAAGTACTAGATTAACACCTCTGGAGACTGAAGTCCTCTACTGCCCACAAAGCAGGCAAAACTGGGCTCTAAAAGGAACTACATCTGTGCAGAGGACCCCCAGAATTTTTTCAGATGATAGGCACAATGCAAGGTACCTCTGAGGGTTCCAGGCCAAAGTTTCTTCTTCAGCAAAACTCCCATCCAGAACAAGGAAACAAAACAGAGTCACGCACCAAGACCCATCACTGGGCCCTAAGTAAAATCCCCTCATGTTCACTTTCCACCCATGGCTCCCTGCTGTACCTCTCCCAGCCAGCTCCCCGACATGGGCACTCACCGCAGCTCCCTGAGCAGGTCCTGGGGCTGTTGATGAGTGAGTCCTGTGGACGGGGCAAGGCTCCGGAGGATGGAAGGGGTTGCCATGACACAGGAGCTAGCCCCACAGTGATGAGGAGGAGTAGTGCTAGCCACCCCACTGCCTACTCAGGTTTGGCACCCGCTGCTGTCTGTCATCACAGGGGAGTAGTGGGATCAAACTTGAGAGTGACATCGAGACCTGGTGCATGGAGGTCACAGCGACACTCATGTTTGGCCCCGTGGCCCCTTTGTCATAACCAGAGCAGCAGCACTGCAACCCAGTGTGCCAGGTCGCAACTCTCTCAGTTTTGGTTCTGGTGCTCCCTTCTCATGACTGAGGGCTGTGGGGCCAAACTTGAAAAAGTAGTGGGGCAGCCAGTGCTGTTCCTCCTCACCACTGCTGTGGGGCTGGCTCTGCCCCTGCCAATGGTACACACTACACATACTACTCATATGGCTGTGGGCATCACGGCCTCTGTGAATGTGAGGATAATCAAACCTTAATTTAGGAAGAAATTAATTTCAATCTTTGGTTTATTTGAAAAGACTAACAAATTCAACCAACTGTAGTGGGTTCTTCCCAGTGGACAAGTATTTTCTACAAAGAAGTGGACCCTAAAAGCCATCAGATGGTAACTCTTTACCAGACAGCTTCCTAGTGGTGACCTAGCTGTGCATGGCAAGTCTCTCCGTTTGACAGTCTGGTTCCTCAGATAACTTGTAGTTCTTCCTTTCTGCTCTCTCTACTTTGACTCAAGCCAGCAAACTGAACAGAAGCTGCTGTCAGAATGGAGGGACCTGTTTCCTGGGGAGTTTTTGCATATGTCCAAAACACTTTACTGGCAGACACTGTGAACGTGATAAACGGATCAGGTAAGCAACAAACAGGGATTATCTCCCAGTGAAGGAGAAAGAGGAAACTCAATTTTCAGTCACAGCACTCCTGTTTATGGAATCTTTTCTCCTCCTGCAGTAGCTGTGGTGTCATTGGCCATGGAGAGTGGACCCAGGAAGGATGTTTGTTTTGCCAATGTATTTATGGGATTCTGCACTGTTTCCCTCAAGACCAGGAAGATGGTTGTGGTAAGAGGCATCATTATTCCCTTCTAAAGCACAATTCATGTCAGTTAGTCACATATCTATTGCATATTTTTACTATTCACAGCTCAACTCTGTCATATATTCAGTAATCAGCTATGAGGGGAGTAAACACTTGGGCAATGTCAGGATTATTCAGAATCATTCAAGAAGCAGCCTCAGGTACCTCTCAAGACAGGAGGTCTGACTCAGTGAAAGGGAGTCTCTTGAGTTCTGACAAATTCCAATACTGGGAATAAAATGAAAGAAATGAGGATTCCAGATGTACAGAATAAGGGGAAATTTAACTTAACATTGGGGTCCAGCCTAGGTGAGGAAAGCGAGTCCTGACACTGAGGCTAGGTGTCAGGAGGAATGGATTTATCAGGGAACTGGTACTATGCTGTACAGTCTTTTTTTTTACCTCTGTTACCATTTCAAGTGCCAGCCCGGGTAAGTAATGACTTATCAGTGGCCTAATTAGACATTCATGGTCATAGGGATGAGCGTTGGACTGTATTAGAATGAGTTTGCTCTCAATCCAGAGACCAAAGATTACACTGGTATCTCTACATTATTAGCCTTCTTGACAGAAAATTTCCCACCAGTGCCAACACCACTGCACTCCCACCAATCGTGGGAGTGCTAGGCCATGTTTACATTATGGGTCCTAAAGAGGCACAGCTACAGCACTCAGCTGTAACGCTGTAACATAAGGGCTTACTACAGTGGCAGAAGGGTTTTTTCCAATCTATGACAGGTTTCAGAGTAGCAGCCGTGTTAGTCTGTATCTGCAAAAAGAAAAGGGAGGACTTGTGGCACCTTAGAGACTCACAAATTTATTTGAGCATAAGCTTTCGTGAGCTACAATCGAAAATACCATATTTTCCACTGAATGCATCCAATGAAGTGAGCTGTAGCTCACAAAAGCTTATGCTCAAAATAAATTTGTTGGTCTCTAAGGTGCCACAAGTACTCCTTTTCTTTTTCCATTTATGTAGGTAATCCACTTCCCTTAGCGGTAGATAAGAAGTTGACAGAAGAATTCTTCCATTGACCTAGCCATGTATACACGGGAGGTTAGGTCAGTTTAATTATGGGACTCGGTGCTGTGAATTTTTCATGCCCCCAAGCACCGTAGCTATGTCAACCTAGACCAGGCCCTACTGTATACTGCCCACTGGCAGTGTAATCATTCTGTCATCTAATCCTGCTCAAATCAGATCTAGTTGACACTGTGATTAACACATTGACAGTTGCTGGGGTCTTGGTTACCTTGGAGTTCTCACTGTTGCTATCATCAGTAGAAACCCACCAGTGGTAGCAATGATGGGAAATTTTAGAAAGATAAGTGTAGGGACTTGCCTTCACTAGAGGTGACCCCTCTAGCCCAGTATGGAGGCACACTGTCAGGATACTATGGGAAAGTCTGTACAATCTCTGACCACAATGGACTTGACCGGTGGATAAATAAGAGATTTTGTATGTCAACACCTTTCAATAGCACTAAGTTCATGTTAATATTTTTGGTTTTTAAAGATCTGGATAAGTATCTGGGGTGTGGGGTGAAATACTAAACCTCTCAGAGAAAGTTAATGGAGTGAGAGGTGGTGTTCAAGAATTCCTCAGTTCCCTTATGGTCAGAGATTAATATTTTTTAACTTAGCAGATCTCTCTGAATTGAGGGGGAGTTACAGGGTACACTTCTTTTTAGATTATATATATATAAAAAAATGGTGACCTATAATGCATATAAAATATGTATACAAAATGTTATATAGCATTTTTATAATATATATTACACACACACACAGTGAAAATCTTTATATAGTACATAATGTAACAGAAAATTGTTCCTTCCAAATTTCCTTTAATTTAGACAGAGATCTGCTAAACTATAATTTATCTGTGTTTGTGTGGGACAAAAGAAAAGATCTCTCTTCATTAAATGTTTACCATGTTAAGCCCTTAAGAAGTTAGAATCAAGGTAAATACAAAGGGCCAGCATTCTGATTAGCAAAATCCAATTAACCTGGAAAGACCATCAAGTGAATTAACAAATTTGGTAATCTCTTTAGAAGGAATTTTTCCATTCAAGTTCCCTGGAGGCTTTTATTTACAAAGGAAAAACCTGAAAGCTTTTAGTACTCTGACATTTTTCTTTCACATTAAAACCAGTTTCTGGGTCTCTAGGGGGAACATTACCTCCATGTACTTACTCCATATGCACTTGCAAAGAAAATATGGCAGTACTTAAAAGCAACATTCTGGCAAATATCTGGGATTTACATACCAATACCTGGAGGTTTTCTCTCCCAAGTGTCATCAAATCTCATCAGTCATTTCTTAAACGTTCTCTGAGTGCTGCCATTCGCAACTCTTTCAGAACTGTAAACACTCCCTTGAAAGAGTCTCCATAGCTGGGTGTTCAGCTGAAGCCTGAAAGGAAGTACTTTGGAGCAATGAAGTAGATGCAAATCATACCTTTTTCTGTTTAATTTAAAGGAATTTAAATTCATGCTTTGTTCCTTCAGGTCCTACAAAGAAAAACATGCCTGCTTGGATTCATCTTGGAATGAGTTCTGAAGGACTAAAACTTCAACAGACAACAGACATCCTTATAGTTTCCTTACTGTTTCCTCTGCTTTGTCAGCTCCTCTAATGAGTAACAAAGACAAGAAGCAAGAAAGGTAGTTACTTTAACAATGAGAAAGTAACATGAATATGAAGCCTTTTGTTTTATCTTTAATTGTATAATGGCAAGCAGCAGGAACTGATTATCTGCACTTGATATTAGTGTTTCATGGATGCCAACTGACTGCTTTAATAGGTGGGTGGTTAGGAAAAGAACAGAATTTTTATTTTATCCTACAACAAATCCATCTATTCCTATGCATTAAAACAGGGGCTATAAGTATGTCTCTTCCCCCACCCATCTTGAAGTGGCCCTATTAATTGCTTTCAAATATTGGCTTCTATGACGTTTAATATTGAAAGATCAATTCTTCCAGTGGAAGATGCTATATTTACACCTACTTAGGCTAAGACAGCCATAATTGTATTGTTAATATGATTTTGCTTTAAATATCTAATTTTTAATAATTTATTATCTCTTTTGGCTATTTCAGCTGTTGAAAAGACAGAAAACTAAGTCATTAAGTAATGGTTTTCTTGTCAATCTGGATTGATTTGTTTTCCCACTAACTAAATTAAAACTTTGAAAGAGCCATCCTAAAGAGACAGTCATTCGTATTATAATAGTTTCATACTTGAAGATATTGTATAAGTAATCATTTCAGCCACTATCCCTACATGCAAATAAACATTATTTTAAAATTTTAGTCCAAACACTTAATTTTTCAGATGGTACAATTTTTCAAAAGGGCCTTTGTTGATTTGACCGAATTACTTTGGAAAATGTGTTTCCAGAAAGTGGATTATGTTCAAAAGACGTTTCCTACACACATCACTAAAGAGTATTTAGTCAAGATTATGGATGCTTATCCATTGTGTTCATTTTGTTAATTGTCCCTCCCCCACCTTAGACTGTCTAGAACCATCAGCAGATCTGAATGGCATTTGAGGTCCTAATTCTTTTCGTCCCCACCCCTTTCCTTCCCATGCCCTCTCACTCAATTTCACTTTTGAAAACCATTTTTTGATGTTTCACAAGTCTCAATAAGTTATGCATTGTTGCGCTTCAATAAGTAAACTGGATTACGTTTATTATGACATAAGAGTGTTCATACATAATATTCAGGAATAGTTATTCCAGAACAGCTATTCTGGAATAATTCCACGTGTAGACAAACCCTCAGTTATCAAATTATGCAATTCCTTGCCCTTTAGCTGAGTGGATTTGATTTGCATAATGTCTGTATGACTGTTTCTCAATAATTGTAAAGTATGCAAATTCAGAGCTTCTTAATGGCCCTTAGCCAATCAGGGCAGAGGGATTTGCACATTCACTGTATTGTTAATCACTAGAGTCATTTTTAATACCCATACACGATTATACATGATTGAAGCTAAAGTTCTCAGAACTCCCAACACATGTGCCATCCACAAACATGTCTGATAACTTCTGGTTCCTCTCCCTACCCAGCCAGTTCACTCTTATCTGGGGAAAAGAGAGGGGCTGAAATTACTATCCTGTCCTCAAGAGCTAAGGAGGAATCACAAGGGAAGATATTGCAAAGGCTGAATTTAGATGAGGCCACAGGATGTGGATGGGATCAGAGGCTGAGGATCTCGCATACATTGGAAGGAGCTGGGTGGGGAATTGCAAGGGAAGCAGCCGCTCTGGATGTAGGGGCTACAGATGGGAGAGCACCGTCTCCACCCACATATCCCTTAGGGAGGGGGCAGAGACAGTGTAGCTGGACAGCAAGTAGAGCCACTGCTCCACATTAATGCCATATCCTCATAGGGGAGGGTTGAGGGCAAGGCCACTCCTTCATTAACTACATCACTGGGAGGAGTGCACTGTACAACCTGTCCCAGGTGGGGGAGCTGCTGCTGCAGTTGCGGCACGTGGTCACTAGGAGTCCTCATGAGCAATTCTAGCAAAGTATGGAGAACTCTTCCCTAGAGGCTGCTATTACAGCACAGCTTCTGTGGACAAACCACCTCTCCCCGTGATTGGAATATGGTCTGTAGCTTCGAGCCATAGCACATTCTACAATGATTAGAGAGTCTAATATTGAGGGTTGTTGAGCAACCACTTTTCCTTAGTGACTTGGGAATACTCAGCACCTATCAGGATAGGGCCCATGCCTGTTAGTTCCTAGTTATTATGGGACATTGTGGACAAAAAGCACATAATATGTCAGCATTTACGATACACTCAAGGGTCTCAATCAAGACATGGGGACCACTGAGCCAGTCCCTGCCCCAAAGAGTCTGCAAACAAAAAGATAAGTGAACAAATGTAAAGTGAGGGACAGGGATATAACATACAAGCACGTGGTCATGGTGGTGACTGGCACCAGTGGCAGTGTTAGGGAAATGGCAGGATTGAGGAGGGCAAGGCAAAATGTAATGTCACAACTCCGTGACTTGAAGTCCATTTAGAATCCTCCCATGAAGGGGGAATTAAGTGCAAGGAGCAGGGGGCACATCCTTCCAACCCCTCAGAATTCCAGGATCTACCAAGGATTCCCATCCCAATTCCGGAGAAGTCAAAGCATCAGTGTGGAGGCCATCCATGCCCAGTATTGGACTCCCCATTGACAGCACACCTAGATCTGCGCCTATGACACCATTGATTCTGGCTCAGCTGCTATGCTGAGTTTCACCACCAACTCAGAGTGCAGTCGAAGCTACAAAGAAGTAGTTGTTGATACCTGCAGCATTAAAGGCTTGGTTGGATTAGAATTTTTTGCACCAAAGCAGATACACTGGTGCAAACCCCACCCTGTAAATGCACTGCAACACCAATGCAAGGCCCTTTTACACCCCTGCAGTGCCTCTACACTGATGATTTACATTGACATGGATTTTTGCTGCTGCAAAGAGCTCTAACTTAGACAAGATCTAATAATTTGTACTCTACCTTCTATTGCAAACTATGTGAGAGCTTTGAAGGAAGCATTCCACCTATAACCACTATTACCTGGTTCTATCCACCCAAACCCTTTTCAACAGCCATGGAGACGGACATTCTAGATACTTATCTGAAGCAAGATTCCTCCATCAGTTTCCAATATATCCGTTGAGCCATAACAACCTAATTGTTAAACTGTACTGATGACATCAGAAAAATGGAAGACCCAATATCCTGTCTTACAAAAATAAAAACTACAATATTAAAGAAGTCATTGAGATTGTCCATTCCTGTCATACAAGTCAACTCATACTCTTCTCAGCTGTATTTCTTTTGGCAGGACTGGGGAATTCACACATACCAGAAGTGTTAACATACAAAATGGTGTCTTTCAATTTGAATGGTATACACTCTGAGCCTTTATACAAGCAGTCGTGTTCCTGCATTGTAGAGCTGGCATTTCCTGATCTTTCTTAGCTTTGGCAGATAATTTCCTGACTGAATTGCTTACTTTACACTTTAAAGAGTTTCCTTTTAAACTACAGAAGTGCCAGAAGGACTCAAAATTTAGTCACATCATATTTACATTATATAAGAGTCAAAAGGGTCAAAGACCATCATTTATTGTATGTTTGTAACATTGCGTGGTATAATGGGGTTCAAACCTGGTTGAAGCCCCTAGGCACTACCATAGTATAAATGTTGATTTATTATTATTTTATTCATTATTTAAGACTCTTTCTTGTAAAAAGTAACTTGATTTTTCCACATACCTTTTAACTGCCTTGGGATACAAATGTCTCTATGGTGGATTTTATATTATTACTGTCTATGTAGAGGACACCATATGTCTTAGGGCTGCACTTTTTAATCAGATCTGAATATGTTGGGTTCTGAATTAGTTATAGAGGTTTGACAAATGTTTGTAGAAGTAAATATAAATATTATGGATTATTTGATTTGGGGTTTTAATCAGATTTTTCCAAAAGTATTCTTTTGCCCCCAAGAAGAGCTTCCTACCTGATGGGAGTAAGATCAAAGGATGTTGTCAAGGCTGCTTGTATATCTGAAATCAGGAACATTTAAGTATCCCGTATAATATATTATTTCCCAAAAAATCTCTAGGAGAGTAGACCTAGATGTTTCCTGATTTGTACACATCCAGTGAGATAGATACACAAACAACAAAATATACCCTCCGCCCCCTCCAGGTATCCATTGAACAAGCAGTTGCGTTTCCTCATGCACACGCTAACTTTGTCTACATTGAGGATTTCACCAGAGCAAACCACCATTTACCTAGCCCTTGTCTACAGTGGGAAGAGGAGCTAATGCACATTTTATCTAGCACATTTTATGACATTAGACCCTATTGTGCTCTTAGCATGGACAAAGATGGACATGTTTAAAAATATGTGAGCTGAACACAATAAACAATTTATCCCTGTCTGTATACTAAGTGCTATATCATGTACAGTATCAGTTTAGTTAAAAAAATTAGCTAATACATTTTCTAACATAATGTGTTTTCTCACTGTGCATATACCACTTAATGTTTTCTGTTCTCTTCATTAGGAAGGCTTAACTGATAATTCCTTAATTCTTTTAGGCTATTGTAGAGATAGGGTAACAAACTCTGAACTGCAGTTGGCATAATTACACAAAAATACAAGTGGCAAATACTGGTCATTTTTTCCAATTAGGTGTTGACATTTATGGGGTCGCATTTCAAGTATTTTTTTCATCTCAGCCATCTACAACTAACTTAAAATAAAGAAAACTTATTTAATCCGTGATTTGCTATATGTAGATTTGAGAATGGGAGAGTCCAGAGGACCCCAATTAAACTTTGACATCTCTCACTTTGCAAAGGATGTCCCTAGCTATCAAGTACATGTAGTGAAAATACACCTACCTGCTTTAATAGTAATTAAACTGGATTGACATATTATCCCACTGTGGTGGTGATCACTAGTTTTCATTTGCCAGAAAAAAGCAAGGGGAGGGAAATGCTAGTAAAAAGAGAACATATATTTGTATTTCTGCTTGAATCTACACTAGAATCAGTCCTCATTCACATGTCAGTTATCCAGGTGACTCGTCACTCTTTCTAAACTCAATATTTTTACTCAGTTTATTTTTAAAAATTGAGTGTTAATTGTATTTGAAGCCAGCAGGGTTTCCACTTTGCCCTGTTTCACATTCATCCTCTCTATCCACCTTTATGGAGCCCTAAGTCGAGGCTACATGAATAGGCAAAATTTCACTACAGTAGAAGAGACTTTTCTCCCCAGTCAGACATGAAGCACTTGCCCTGTCCTCACTAGCATGTCAGGGGAGGTACTGATCATGCTCTCTGCTTCCCTAGCTGTCATCCCTTAGAACCTGAATGCCATAGCTGGTGTGGCAGTATCACAAACTCTGCCCCTGGGAAGGGGGAGGATTTTGGGAACTGTATGTTGGGATACATTAACAGGGAATATCTAATGTAGATGGAAGAGTGTCCGGGTGCAGGTGTTGTTGGTGGCCTGTACTATACAGAAGGTCAGACTAGATGATCTAGTGGTCCCTTCTGGCCTTAAACTCTATGTAAGATACAGAAGATACTTCTTCAGCTGTGCTTGACATTGGTAAGGCCTCAGGTAAAGTACTGTGGCCAGTTTTGGACACCACCCTTTAAAAACAAAAGTGAGATCAAATTGGAGAGAGTCCAGAAGAAACCAAAAAAAAAAAAAAAAAAAAAGACAAGAGGTTTAAAAACCGTGACCTATGAGGAAAGGGTGAAAGAACTGGGCATGCCGCTTCTCCGAGGCACCCCCTGCATTTCCCCTCCCTCCGTTGCTTGCTGTTCCCCACCCCCACTCACTCATTTTCACTGGGCGGGGAGGGTCCCTTTTCAACCAGGTGTTCCGGTTGAAAACCAGACACTTGGTAACCCTAATGTTTAATCTAGAGAAGAGAAGACTGAAGAGGGGGACATGATAACAGCCTTCAAATGTGTAAAATGTTGTTATAAAGAGGATGGTGATTAATTGTTCTCCATGTCAGCTAAGGGTAGGACAACAGGTAATCAGCCTAATTTGCAGCAAGGAAGATTTATGTTAGCTTTTAGGGAAAAGCTTTTAACTATAAGGATAGTTAAGCACTGGAACCAATTATCAAGGGAGGCTTTGGAATCCCCCAAGTTTTTAAGCACAGGTTAGACAAACATCTATTGGGGTGGTCTAGGTATACTTAACCCTGCCTTGCTGATCTCCTGAGGTCCCTTCCAGCCCTACATTTTGATGAGTCTATGCAACTGTCTTTATGTCACTGCCTCCTGGCCATTGCTTCCCCCTTAGGTAATAGAACAGCTGCTGCTGAGAAGCACAGGTGAGCCATGCATTGCCTACATAGCCATATATTATTTATAGGGTGGGACTGGACCTTCTCAGAGTTTTATAAACACGTGTTTTATCTGGAAATAAACTCTAGCCATCACCCAGCAATCTAACTGGATGACATTTATTCCATCTGAGGGGCAATGAAACCACAGAAACCTTTTGCAAAGAATTAAGTCCCTGAGAAGAAAAACTGCAAAACTTTGTTCTGTGAACAGGATCTTGCACAATCAGGTTTTTGGTTCCTTGATTTCCTTCATGAACTCAACAGGAGAAAAAAAAGGCAGAAAGTGATTTGATATGCCACCCTAAGAAGTCATGTCTCCTGATGTATTTTTCTTGTGTGTCAGTTATAGCTGCCCAGTGCTGCACTGTCACTTTTCAGATCCAACTCTTCGACAGAGTACAACTACAAAGAAGTTAGCTAATTCCCTATGCCAGGGTGAAGGGTTGGTAACAGTAATTTCTTTGGCCATCCACTCTCCTAACTTTAGATTGTGACTTTGCAGTTTTGTAGCAATAGAAATAATTTTATAACATTCATAAAAGTAAGACCCAGTCTTAAGGTCTCCATGTACCGAAGTCCCATGTACTAGAGTTCCACAAAAGGACCATTTACAAGATTAGCCTTTATATGTAATGTTATTTATTACTTATATTATAACCTCATTGTGCTAGATATTGTCCATGCAAGCCTGAATGAGCAGATGCTCAGGTGATGATTTTGAGGTGTGCTGCCGACCTTGCCATCTCACATTATTAACAAAGTTTTGAAATACTATTTCATTTTTAAAAAGTAATCTACTTAGCACTTACTGATAATAACTAGGGCTGTCATTTGGATTAGACAAGAACCTGAATGAAGTCCAGAACAGCAATATGTAGATAAGATGTTCAGCTTAATTTGGGTTTATCATGAGTACTTAAGTTTACTTTATCACAGGCTTTTCAGAAGTCTGAGGATGGTGCTATACAAATAATATTATTTATATAGCAGTATAGCGTTGGTGTTTCACATATAGAAAGAGATACACAAAGAAAAAGCTGAAGTCCTTCCTCTGAAGATATTGCACAAATTTTCAAATACCTTGTAAAATCAGCAGTTCTTATGCTTTAATTGAGTCTAGATGATCACTTTACATGTTATATATCAATGTTTGATCACATAGTAGGAAGCACAATCCAGGTTTAAACATGCATATTAGAGCTAGACAAAAATACAAAAGATGGTTTACAAATATTTTCACAAATAAATGTGATAAATTTGCTACACTGATATTCATGGTGTCATGTGTCCACAATAATTTCTTCCCACCGATTGGTTTTGAATCCTGAAAGTTTCACAATTTTTAGCATGATTGATTACCTGTCTAAAGTTTTAATTTGTTATTAACTGATCATTTTTTCCCCATTCCAGTCAAATAGAAACAATACCATGTGACTGAGATGCCCAATCACACAATAAGAATAGGTTTCAGAGTAGCAGCCGTGTTAGTCTGTATTCGCAAAAAGAAAAGGAGTACTTGTGGTACCTTGGAGACTAACCAATTTATTTCAGCATAACCTTTCGTGAGCTGAAGTGAAAAAAAAGGCAGCTGTAGCTCATGAAAGCTTATGCTCAAATTGGTACTAGTACTCCTTTTCTTTTTACAATAAGAATAATGATTAGTAAATAGCTAGTGACATCTGTAATATCCACAGATCATGAGCTGAAATGTATTCACATAAACTATGTGGATTTGGATTTAAAAACTGATAGCACAGTCTATTCCTCTATATTTCACAAAATTTAGTCACATTTTTCTTGTGTAGAAGCTGGGAGGTTCTTGTGATATCAGCCAGCCAGTAATGTGTTGGTTGACAACTGCAGTGAAATCAAAGATCTCTTTCACAGTATAAAATTACCACCAGAAAAACTAGTGTCACAAACCACAATGCTGCCAGACACATTCTGGCATTTCTCTGATCAACAAAGCTATATATACTCATATTGCCTTTCAAAACCAGTCTACGCTGGTTTAAATGATAGGGGCTGACATGGAGATGCTGCCAAAGGACTATGATGCAGTCTTGTGACCTATTGGACACAAGGATTCATTCTGTTGTCATGTTTTACTATAATTAACTGTCTGTTCAGTCATTTATAGTAAGACTGAAAACCCAAACTGAAACAGTGGTACAGGGAACCTAGCCTTTTCAAGTAGTGCTTAATGTAGTACTGACAAGACATGATACTTAGGCTCCTCAGTATGCATAAATAAAGCACTCACTTCTGTTCCTCTACTTCATCCATCAGAGTGTTTCCCCTCCCCAGTTTAGAAACTAACATGCACAAAAGGCCCAGTTTTTTTAAATCCTGGACACTCAAACAAGCAGAGGGTGAGCAAATTTGCTGACATAGGTCTGTGGTGTAGATGCAGCCTATGCTGACAGAAGGGGTTCTTCTGTAGGTGTAGGAACACCACCCTGAACCAGTTAGTTACATCAATGGAAGCCCTTGCCCATCAACACAGCTGCACTGGTGGTTTTGTTGGCATAGCTACGTCTGTATATGCTGATATAACTTTTCAGTGTAGACCCAGTCTTACTTTCTTCTCCCATTCCTTATACTAATGGCTGGATGTGCTTCAGCAACCGGATTGGCTTGAGAAGTCCACAAGGCTAAAGGCTCTTGAGCCAGTGCCTCATCCCATTTCACATAGCATTCAAGGGCAGGAAATCCCAAATCAATTGAGGCCTGGTCTACCCTTACAACTTACAGCATAGTTATGTGAAAAAACACACTCCTTAGTGACACAGCTGTGCCCAATGTAGATGCAGCTATGCCAACAGAAGACAGCTAGTGTCCTTCAGGGAGATGGTGTTCCTATACCACCAGAATGTCAAACACCTCACCTACATTAGGGGATTATGCCAGCAAAGCTGTGCTGACCACAACTCTTCAGTGTAAACATATACCTCAAACTATTGAATATAGGCTCTAAATAGGACAGGAGTCTTGATTTATACCTCAATCCAGCCCTGCTGACTAACATGGGAGTTGGATCAGGCCCTTCGTTTTTGTTTCGTTGGCTAGGTCTACACTGAAAAGTTAAGTCAACGCAGTTGTGTGAAAAAGAATTCTTCCATCAGTCTAGCTACTGTTTCTCAGAGAGGTGGATTAACTATGGTGACAGGAGAACCCTCCTGTCGCTGTGGTCCGTGTCTACACTGAAGTGCTACAGCGCAGCACTACACCTGAACCACTCTAGCATTTCAAGCAGAGATTAGCCCTTTGTTTTACTGAATCAGAACCCTTCAATACCATCCAACAAAAAAGGACCAACACATTATAAAAATCTCACAAAATGAATGCTAAAGCTATGGTTTGGCTAGAGATATAGAAATCACATAAGCAAATTATTGTCACTGACCAAATGGTAACACAGATTCTGTCTGGTCTCAAACCAGCATAACCTCCTTACTTCTTGCAATTCCAGGCTTTTTCCTCCTCTTACCTCCTTCATCCCTTGGGATACAGGATCCAAATACAACATTTTATCATTTTACCAACTGTTTTCTAAATTAATGTTTACATGTTGCTAAGATGTTATTAAACAGTTGAAAGAAATCTGTTTAATTGTGAAATATAGCTTAAGAACTTCAGCAGTATCTGGGCATAAAAGACGATTGAAAGAAAAATATAGCAGTGGGAATACAACAACACACTGTGAGAACAGTAGAGTGATCCTGTAGTTTGATATACTAGGTCTTTAAAAGAAATAGAATGACAATAAATTACCCTTTCTGCCTGGGTAGAACTTTACTTATTGTTTTGTTTCCACTAAAATAATAAAAAAGGAAGCTTAGAACAAATCAGATGAGGAAAGCTGCCCAAAATTAAGGTGTGCTGAAGTGCACGCTCATAAAAAGAGAAAGCCGTGTACTTGAGGGCTAAATTTGAAATGGATACCAGAAGCAAGACTCTCCTGAAATGGAACCTGAATGGCAGCTGAAGGCTATATGCAAACCTATTGTATATGAAATTTCAAGCTTCTCAGCACTTTTAGTTATACCAGTAGTCCTATCCCAATGACTGGGAATCTTTAAAAAATAACGGCTCCCCATTGGTTCCTAGCAATTGGTTCCAGCCACGTCCTGCCTGCTCATTCTTGGCCACCAAACCCTGAAATGGAATAACTATCCCAACCCTCTTTTTATTAACTACCCCCATTTGATTTGGCATATTGTATGCTGACAACATCAGGCCTCACTCCAAATCAGAAGAAACTGATTGACACACATGTCACTGCAGGAACCTGAGACACTGAAGAACAAAGAGATATGTAAGGATTCAAATTTTCAATACGGTGTGTTTCAACAAAAAGGCTCAAAATGAAATACAATTAAAAAACAAAAAGGGAGAGAGACCAACAGAAGATCTTAAGGACTTAGGCTATGTCTACAGCTGGGCTTCTGTAGCTCTTCACTTAATACTTCTGTAGTTGTAGAATAAAGGAGGGTTAGTAGGCAGCAGGATGTGTTACAAATTATGCTAATGAGCCATAAAGCCACTGTCTCTGTTAAATCCATGGTTTTCAAGTATCCAGTAGAGTTATGAATTTAAGTTCCCAGGCTTGTCTTTTAAAGAAGGTGTTGTTCAGGTTTCCTTTGAGGACAAGAACTGAGAGGTCAGAAGAACAGAAAGAAATATAAGGATGCAAATTTCAGTACAGTGACTTTCAACAACAAAAAAAGCTGGAAAAAACCCAACAACAAAACCCTGCGCAACACTAACAGTAAAATATAACATTCCTGGAAAATATGTCCTGCCCAAGAGGCTGAATGTACATATCCAAAACAGGGACCCTATCTAGCATTATGCAGATTTAAGGGAGATATGGTAGAGAGAGAGATGTGACATAGACAGAACAGCAATAAGATGAAAGAATTGTCCAGTGGCAGCCTGGGACTCTTCAGGAAAGCCTGGTTCAATTCATTCCCTACACAAGTCATTTAGTCTCTCTGCCTTGGTTCTCCATTTATAGACTGGAGTATAATTATACTTCCATACCTCACAGGAATGGTCTGGGCCTAAATAAATTGAAGATTGTGAAAGGCGTTGGGTAATACAGTAATGGGGATTATATATGTACCTAGGATAGATAGAATTGTTAATGCTGGATCATGATAATGCAGAAAATAGTGGGGGGAAGGAAGGGGGGAAATTCAGCAAGAACAGAGAACATTCCTTAGTGAAATGTCCATATTAGTCCTGTTTACAGAGCTACTGAGGTCTTACCACGAGAGCAGACAGATTTCTCACACTTCCTTAGTTTATCTGCATTGAAAAATACCACAGAAACATCTTCTCTCTAACATTTCTGCTTTTCCTCTTGTGGCCAAAAGAAGAGATGCAGAGATAAGTGAGGGAAATAGTTCACCAAGTGATTATGAGTCTCAAAGAATTTTCAATTTGCGCATGAACTTAAGTAGGTTCAGATCAGTTACATAACAAATGAAATCTAGTCTCAAGTTTGCTGCTGACCTGGTGCATGACCAGTCACTTCAACACTCTATGCCTCAGTTTCCCCATCTATAAAATGGGAATAATTATACTTACTTTCTTTTGTAAACTGCTTTGAGATCTATAGATGAAAAGCACCATATACAAACTGAGCATTTATTATTATACTTTGTTAATTCCCCTGTCCTTGATCTCCTCTGGCTTGTCCAAAAAAAAAAAAAAAAAGTCATGCCTCCTGTACTAATTCTCTCTCACTTTCGTTTATCATTTGAGATGGAATATGGTAGTTCTGTACCTTACAAGTCAGCAGGCTAGATGTGCTCAACAATTTTCTTTTAATACTTACAATGTAATTGAAGCTTATTGGAAAATTTGTTCACATACTGCTGGCTTGGTATATGATTTGCTGGATTTTACAAAACCTAATAAAAAAGTAACAAATATTAAGTTAAGAAAAGTATTACATAGATGCCAACTGCTCCCAACTTGGAGTCAGTTCCTATTTTTCACCAAAATGTTTCTTACATCCATTCTGGCCCACCAAAAAAATAAATAAAATTAAAAAAAAATAAAAATAAAAAAAAATTGATTCCAGTGCATTTCAAACGGGAAGAAAAGTCCCTCCAAAAATCCTGATTAATAGCTTTCAGAAATTGACATTTATGTCCATACATAACTCACAAGTTTTCAAAACATAACTAGATTGGAAGGAAAAACGACAGCTGAGATATTAGAAAACTCAACCAATGTGAAGTGCATAATAGAAGATGCTCCATATGGCACTTAGTAACATTAGGAAAAAAAGCTTCTCTTTTCCTGACCTAGTTTTTTCCATCAGGCAAGGAAATCAGAAGATACACAGCTTGAAAGGATCAATGTCTTCACTATGCCAGACTAAAAGGGAAATCTTTAGATAGGGTGGTTTGCCTCTGAATGAGATACTGGGCCAGATTATGTTACACCAGTATAAATTTGGAGTAATTTCTCCGTTGTGTTCATTGGAGTTATCCTAGATTTACAGTGACAATACTGAGTTCAGAATCTGATCCACTCTTGTTTTTGTGGATATCAAACATAAAAAATGACATGTCTGAAGTAATTACTAATCTAGGGACTAGACTCATAATAAAGAATTTGTAAACTAACATCATTTGATAAACTATGTTGTGCATCAGGATTACAATTTTAAGCCCATTCTAGTAGCTTGATTATAAAGGACAATTACTGCATTTATAGTCAGTTGGGGAGAATATTACTAGATTCAAATATAAATGTTAAACTAAACAAAATATAGCATAACAGCAGCAAATGAACCCACACTATAATTTGTTTGGTTCCCAACATATGACATTCCCTTATTCTTAGAAAATCTAGTTTTGTAAAATAGTTTGTATTTTGACAGTTCACATTGTTGGATTTTTCCATCTGTATTTTCTAAAATGGTTGCAACCATTTCCTTCTGGGGTGGACCGATAGATTATTGCAATATGTTCTTCATGGAACTATGTCTGAAAAATTCCTGGAAACTTCAGCTCATGGAGAATAAACCCAACGGAGAGTATTTAGTAGTGTTCTCTCAGCAGCAGATTACATTGGTTTCTGTGCTCTGCAGTGGCTCCTAGTCTGTTTTCCAATAACTTTAAGGTGTCGGTGCTGACCTTTAAAGACCAGGTCCTGCTACTTCAGAGATCAATTCTCACTGCAAATGTCAAAATTTTCACATAATCACCTATGGAGCTGGAGCTAGTAGTTCCTTTGTTTAAGGAGGAGCCAGCTGGTGATTTCAGAGAGAAGGGTTCTTCACTGTGGAATTTATACTCCTCCCTACATCCTCCACTTCGTCCAGCACAGCCAAAATTTGCTGACCTCAATGGTAGGCTGTAAAGCATATTTTATTTCCCATGCTGTATGAAAGGGCTGAAGGTAGGTTAAGAGTGCTTTTATGTAGATATTGATTGAACTGAATTGCTTTGGTACGTGATTTCATAAAGGTTAGGGAGGCATACTTGATCTAAATAAAGTTAAAGACTAAAAGAGAGGATTATTCAAAAGAATCATAGACAGTAGAGCTGTAAATGACCTACTTGTTCACTTTGTCCATCTCTCTGAGAAATACAGAATTGTTCCCTACTATGTTTTGCTAATGCATTGTCCAGCCTAATTACAAATGTGATCTAATGAAGCTTTCATTTCACTTCCCTTGGGAGAATGCTTCAGAGTTCTATTTGACCCCACTGTAAGGAATATTTTCCTGATTTTCAGCCTTAATTTATCTTTTTCTAGAGCTGACCAAAATTTTCAAACAAGAAGTTTTTTTTTCCCCCCACCAGAAAATGTCAAAAACAATATTTTTCATGAAAAATTGTCAACCTTGCCAAAAATTTCATTTTTAATGACAAACTTCATGCTTTTTTTCCCCCAGTCCAGATTTTCTATAAATGAAACTTTTCTATCATACTTTTTATAGAAATTTAGGTGGTAAATAATTTAAAAATTGCAAAATATTAAAAAACAGAACACAAAAAATGTCATTTCAAACACTTGGAAACATATATGTGGCCCTCCATGGAAGCAATGGTGCATGGCATGAGGAGGGTCGGTCCCCAGAGCGAGGGGCCAGCCAAGGGCAATGGGGCATGGCATGGCAGGGGTGGCCCTGCCCAGTGCGAGGGTACTATGTACAAACCAGCAGCTGCCAGATGCACTGGCCTGCCTGGCACTGTGCTGCCAGCATGCCCCTTCCCCTTGGGGGTGGGCTCATGTCGTGCCACACATCCCCCTGCCCAACACAAACATCCCCCAACTCTCTATGCCCAGCACCCCCCCGACCCTGCCACAAATGCACAGCGCCCTGCACAATACCACCCCTGTTCAGCACCCCCCTGCCCACAGCCCCAGCACAACTGCCCAGCACCCCACACACAAACCCCACACCCTAGTGCCCCAACACACATATCTTCCCCACCCCTTCACAGCCCAGCACCACCCCAGACCCCCCAGAGACCCCCTCTCCCACGCCCTGCCTCCCAGCTGCACTCACCACCCTCCCGGGATGTGACTGTGTCTGCTGGGCTGAGCCAGCAGTGCAGCCAGGGCTGGTCCCAGGGGGGGCAGGAAATTGCTCCAGCCCCTTAGAAGTGGTGCGATCTGCCAGGCCAGGGCCTGCCCCAGCCAGGCTCCCTGGAGGGGCCCAGCCAAGCACTCTCCCACCCCAACATCTCCCCCCACCTGACTGAAACTGGCCAGGCTTTTGCACCAGACCCAGGCAGCTCAGCTCTGGGGAGACAGGTGGGGCCCCACAGGTGATGGGAAGCAGAGACTGCCCGGAGCTGGAAGTGCACTGGGGTCCGGACAGGGGGCTGAAAGGAGCCCTCAGCCGGCTGGCAGGCAGGCCGAGAGCAGCAAGTGGTGGGTGCGGCTGGCAGAGTCTCAGGGGGCAGTGCAAGCCGAGCAGGCCGGGGCCCCTTCTGAGCATGGGCCCAGCTCCATGGCACCATTGTAAACCCGGGACTGCCTTCAGATACTGTTTTGCTCAGCAATACATATTTAGCTCTTTTAACATTTCATAAATCACTTTCTTCCGGGGATTACCAGGTATTGTTCTTAACTATTTGATAACTGGGACATAATCCAAACTAAATGTTTTTTAAGAATACAAATAGCATAGTATTTCTAAGTAGGAAAAAAAAAAACCCAGTTCATAGCCAATATTTACAGAGACAATTAATTATGAGGACACAACTGAAAATATGTACAATACAATCTCAGAAAAGAGTAAGCCAGACACAGCAAACGGAAAGTGTTGCATATGCCTAGCAGTCCAAAATCATTCGCATTTCACATCTGCAATAGGTAGTCATCTTACATGAAATTGGAAAGGAGGAAAGACCTAGCAGAAACAAACCTATTGGGCTGTCAGACAGATGGAAGGAGGGGGGATAGATCTTTAAGTGAAAGCTCTTGAAGATTCCAGAAACAGAGTCAAGACAAAGGAACTGCACAAAGCCCATGAATCTACTGACAGAGTCAACCATTTCTTAGATCAGGATATGTAAAACTCATCTTGTGTAGGATGCAGGTGGAGAGGAAAAGTGATGGACTCCCTCAGACACAACAGGCTTGTCTACACTTAACAGCACTACAGAGGCACAACAGCATTGGTCCAACGGCATCACTGTAGCACTAAGTGAAGATACTACGTATGCTGACAGGAGAGTTTCTCCATTCAGCATAGGTACTCCACCCCTTTGAGAGGTGGTAGCTATGTTGATGCTAGAAGCCCTCCCATCAACATAGCACAGTCTACACTGAGAGTTAGGATTTTCCACTCCACTGAGGATGTAGTTATACTAACATGAGTTAGACCAAGCCAAGATACTATTTGCAGCATATCTGAGACTTAAGGACCTATACTGCTATGTGCACTCCTTTGTGGGTATTGTTGGGAGATGAATATCCTGCTCACACCTAGCTGTCCCATCACGTTCCCTTCAGCTAAGCACGTTCACATTTCAACCTCTTCTCCCCATAAGCATAAAGCCCACATCATGTGCAAAAGGCATAATTTAAAGAAAATAGACAATTGTCAGAACAACACACAGCTAGAAGATAAAATTCAATGTTCTATTCCGGAGATCCATTTCCAATCATCTCTAGCAACTGGTTATTTTGCCTTTTGCAAATTTGGAGGAAGAATGAAGTTAAAGTTGGGTGGACAGTGTAAGTCGGGATAGTCAATTTTTTTTGGTCAAGGTCCAAATTTCTTGGTCAACATATAGTCAAGTTACAGACCCCAGAGAAAATAATAAAAAGACCAATAATTATAATGATAATAAGTAAATTAAAAGATTTCCGGGTCCATTCAAAAGCATCTGGCAGTCCAGATTTGGCCCACGATCTGCCTATTGACTACTTCTGGTGTAAGTCATATGGAGTGATTAAGAGGTTTATAGCACTGGGAACTGATTAGACCTCCTAATCCTTCATTACCAGACTTCTTAATGCTTTTTATGAGGCAGGAGAGTTGAAGTTGTAGAAATTGTGTTAAAATTCTCTCTCATTTGGGAACTTTGTTAACTCTCCATTGAAACACATTTGTAAGATTCAGGAGGCCCCATTCCAGTTTTCAAGGAAGAGTTCTGATTTTCTAGAGGATATCACAGCTGGGTCCTGCAACCTATGCATTCAAATATTAAGGAATTCTAAAATAACTTTGGAACTGATGCAAAATCATAATGCTAAGATTTAAGAATTTTGTCCCAAAGGTTGTCATTTTGAAAGTGACAAGATCTTTTGTGGACCCGGTAGGTAGCTACAGAGACTGATTTTGCTTGCACAGGCCTTAGATGCATAGGACCACCATTCCAGATCAGACCTTTCATCCATCATGTCCAGTATCCAGCCTCAGTAGAAAAAAAATCCATAATACAACACTAGACTCAAAAAAACCCAAAAACACACCACCTTCTTATCCCCTGTGGTGATGAGTTTAACCCTTGAAGAATGACATTTTACTTCCTTTATCTTAACATAGTAACCACAAATAAGAGGAATGGAACATGGAATCATAAAAATCATAAACGGAAAAGACCTCTAAGGTCATCAAACCTATTCCCCTGCCATTTCACGATTGTCCCTTAAAGTATATTTACCTAGTCTAATTTTAAAGTATCTTAAATGAGTGTGTTTCCATCACCTCACTTACAAATAGAGGCTTCATCAAATGTCAGGAGAAATGACTCCTGCACTGTGTATCGGATTGGGTGTTATTACACTTTTCTATTATTTGGTTTCTCTCTGCTTGCCTTATTGTAAAATGAACAGTATAAAAAAAACCTCAGATATTTCTAAAGCTCTTATTCCAATATTTAAGTATTGGAAGGAAGGGCAAGTATAATAGATGAAATAATATTTCGTATTACAGTTGAACTTATAGATCCAGTTAGGATCAGAGCCCCATTGTATTAGGTGCTGAACAGTGTAAAAGATGGTCTATGCCCTGAAGAGTTCACAATCTTATTAAAACAGGATACAATAAATGGGTATAAAACAAATCTACAAGGATGGGATGGCAAGGGAAACAATCATGAGAAAAAGCTCTCTACATATAATCTACAATAATCACTTAAAATTCTATTTCTCAAAACTTTCCTGCCCATAAGCTCATTTGCTGGAATATTACCAGCTAGTGAACATGAAAGAGTAGTGATTACTGTATAAGTGATGTTGCTTAAAAGTTCAAACAGAGTATTAACAAATTCTGTGTATCATTCATCCAGCTTTCTTTGTGGATTAATTAATTAAGGAAGGGGCAAATAAAACTTCAGTGGAGTAAGCTGCATGTTTATAATGAGTTAAAAAAATTACTTGTCCTGAAAAAGTTAATGTAGATAATGAATTAATTTGGGAATTAACTATCCAGATGGAATTTCTTTCCATCTGTCATCTAAAATAGGGGCTTGTCTACATGGGAGATTTTTCTAGTTAAACCGCTAGAGTAATACATCTAGGGCTTGTCTGCACAGGGAAGTTTTACAGGTAGAGAGAGAGTGTGTGAATTTAAACTGATGTATACTGGCATAACTCACCCACATGGACATTTATTCCGTTAAAAAAGCTTTTTTTCCAATTTGTGTTATGTCACTTTGGAAGTAGTTTGAGCTAAACCAAAAAAAAAAAAAAAAGCCACTTACACTGGAATAAGAGTGTCCACATAGGGAATTATAGCCCCATAGCTATGCTGATGAAATTTCCTCATGTAGACAAGCCCTATTACTGTATAAGCCAGTACAGGGCTGGTAATTTCCTAAAAGAACTCTGATCATCTGGAAATGCTCTTTAAGATGATAGCCTGCTTTAAGCATATACACACACACACCTGTGACCACAGGGGGACTCACTAATGATCTATGCCTAAGCAGCGTGAACTTCCCTGTTCCAAACATAATGTCTGTGTAGTGTCAAAAAGGCAACATCATGACATGACGGTGCAATTATGCATGATGCAATGTTATATCATGAACACAAACATTGCAAAGTGATTGTTAGTCTGGGGGACTCAAATCTTTACACCAATGCTGTTTATGTTCTACTGCGTTTTTTTAAATAGCACCCCTTTTCCTATTTTTGTTGCCTTTTGTTTATGTCTCATACCGCCCACACCTACCATGCTTTTGCCTTCTCCCTTCCCCATTTTTCCACATTGTACCAAAATTATTAACTACAATCTGCATTTGCAGAGGTTCACTTTGTTTTGTCTGAATAAAAGCAGCTGCTAGCAATGCATAGATGTAAAAAACTGTGCTTAAGTTAATCTCTGAAAGGAGATGAACCATAAATGGTTATTTTAAAAATGCTAGTGCTTCCTTTTACATATCACAGGCTGCACGTTATGCTATTAAACAAAAGGAGCCCTTTTAAACTGGTAACTTAGAAATTTTGGCCAAAGTTTTCAAATTTGTCTGATGAAAGTTTTTATTGCTCTACTTAGGTTGCTTCTCTTTTAGGTACCTACATGTAGGTTTAGGAATTTAATTTTACATCCCTGGTTTTGATAATGTTGATCACTTCTACACAACCTATAAACGTGCTATATCATAGCTCATTAATTGTATGGATGGGTTAAGGATCCCCTCGGAGAAAAATAGGTCTGACGAGTCCTTCCCTTAACCTTGCCACACCTGACATTACTGACTTAATGCTCCACCCATTTGGGTGATACACAACTGCTACTACAATGTTTTCAGCCTGTTATGTAATTGCTGCATCTGTTAAACTCTAATTAGAGCTTTTCTTGTACAAGAAGGGCGAACATCTGTTTGCAGCTATTAATTAGTAACACCAACATTCTTGTCAAGATGGCATCGACAGTCTGCGTGCATGTGACCTTGTCTACACCAGCATTTGGGGGGAATCTTACCAAATTGCAATAGCACTGGTGGGAGCATTAGTGTGGGCATCTTATTCTAGACAGTCTCTCCTGAGTATCAGAGTAACAGCTGTGTTAGTCTGTATTCGCAAAAAGAAAAGGAGTACTTGTGGCACCTTAGAGACTAACCAATTTATCTGAGCATAAGCTTTCGTGAGCTACAGCTCACTTCATCCAATGAATGCATCCGATGAAGTGAGCTATAGCTCACGAAAGCTTATGCTCAAATAAATTGGTTAGTCTCTAAGGTGCCACAAGTACTCCTTTTCTTTTTTATCCTGAGTATGACTGCCTGTACTCTGTCTATGCTCCCGTATTGATACCACAAGTGGAGTTGCCTCAATGGGAGTATGAGGGAAGATTTCCCAAAAAGTGCTAATAGAGACACAGCCATAGTAGGTTTTTTTCCCTGTAATTATTACTGTAAAGCAGCCTAGAGGAAAGGGTCCCCACTAGATAGCTTTTCATACATTTTTGCTACTTTGTGGAGAATGCAAAAACTTGCATGTACATATGAGAGCCTCTATATTTGCATCCACCCTTATGAAAGAGCTCAGTGGCATTTCATTCAAAGTTATGTTTCTACAGTATTTTAACAAAGGAAAGAAGTCAATTAAATTCTGTAAGATGCTTTTCAAATGTCTTTAGAGAGACAATATCCTTTCTCTAGTCGTTCTATAGGTTTTTAGAATAATTTCTATGGATCCCTTTTTAATTTCTGTAAAACCCTATCTGTTTAATCCCCATCAAATTCTATAGATCTTTTTCATAACAGCAATTATGGCATATTTCTGAGCCATTTGCCACATGTGGAGAAAGAACTGGAATTTTGTTGCTCTCCGGGACCAATGCCTGCAGTTAACAGAAAATTCTTTGGCACCTTTTCGTGGCTTCTGCTGCAAGGTACAGAAATAGCTGTGCCTGGTTAAGCCCTTGCAAAGTCTGCTGTTGCTAACAGAATTCCAGGAAGCCTTGGCTGTTCTAAGCACCATAAAATCATTCCTTCCAGCTATGGAAAATATCTAATCCTTTCAGGACATCTGATTACACAATATGCAAGGACAATGGAATATCACAACAACGCTGCAATCTTAAATATCTTGGTTCCAGTGCAACCCTCCTTATCCAAACAAAATTGCCTTTGACATGGGGAAGGTTTTGTAAGATCTGCACATGGTCAGTGTTTGCTTAACAGTTAGTTGCATATCTGGGGCATACTTAAACAGGTGGGTTTAGTTTCATGTTCCCTAGTTCAGTTGGCTAACAGTGACCACTCTCCGTTGGTCCTCAACCATTCACATAAACAGAATCTGTGATACTATTGTGCGTATCTGTAACAGGATCAGAAAAGAAAGTCTGATATTTAGAGATAATCCATCATGGCACTAATGTTGCCAACTCTCATGATTTTGTGGCATGTTTTATGATGTGTTTGGTGTGTTTCTTAAAGACCCAGCTCCTGAAGTCACATGAATATATGAGAATCTCAGCTCTCTCTCTTCCCAATTATGTCCCTATCCCTCCCCCTGGCCCCCATCCCCCGGGTGAGTTTCTAGGCCTTGGGGTTGTGGAGAAAAACTTGAAATGTGACCTGACTATACCATAAAGATTAAAAAAAAATGTAAATGAAAAAAACATTTTTAAGCCACTCATGTTTGGGAGGGCAGAGGGGCTGAAGGATGATTTGTGAATGCTTGGGGTTTACCATACTGTACTTCAAACAGCAGGCTCAACCAAATACATGAGAACAAACAAAAAAGTAGGTAATACCTACAACAGGAATTCAGGACCGTGAGTCCAGATCACTAGCACCAAAAGCTTAAGCCAATACCAGAAAATGCTGCACACAACTATTAACAAGTCTAATGTATGGAAACAAATGTGGGCATCATAGCAACCTCGAAAGATACATGACACATCACTATGGTCATGTATAATAGCATCAAGTAATTTACCAGAAATAACCCCTGGACTCTATACAGTCACAATGATGCATGCAAAATAACTTTGCCCTGACCTGCATGCGACACGCCCACTGATGCGGCAAGTAATTGTGATAGACTGTGTGGTATCACAGTGTCATACAGTGACAGTTTTTCCCTCATACATAGTGCTCAGTAATGATTCGCAGACCACCATCCTCAGTTGGCTCTGATCAAGGTGGGAATACTTCTGGGATAAATAATGTGTATTCATTTTATTCCCTGTTTCAGGATGTCTTCATGTTGACCAGTGAACCTGTTGATGTTTCAACATCTTAACATATGATCATGTGGGATTCACAAAGTGCCAACAAGTTGGCAGCTCAAAACTGTGGACTGCATGCAGACATGGTCCAAAGAATATATAGTTAATGTTCTTAATTGCTATTATCCGGATTCTGGTCTTTATATTAGCAAATACATTTGTGGCTCTCTGGACTGGTTCCCAATGTTTAAGGTGTGGTTGGTGAAGTTCAGGATAGGGTGAAAAGGTGATGTTAAGCCATTTTTACATCCCCCTTGATCGTGGGGCTAGACACCTATGATAGGAGACTATAGGCTTGATCCTATGGGCTATTCTGGCAGCCAAATGCCGGAGCACAGAGGTACCCCAGTCATGCCTCTTTTTTCAGAGGGGTGATGGCATAAGAGCTGCTACTACATCTCTTCACCACCTGAAGATTCCCCCAGGGAGGTGGGGTTCTCAGGCAACTAGATCAAACAGGTTTCAAGCTGTTCTGCACCACCAGAGCAGCTGGAGCAGGGACCAGTATCTGGTACAACACGTCCATCCATCTCTAGAGGCCATTTTTGCAATGGACCCAAGATCTTCCCTAAGAATCTGAAGGGATTTTTTCCCTGCAGTAGGATCTTAATGGTTACACAATACCTTCTGTTAATTTAAATCTTATGTTAATGAATGACAGCATGTGGGAAAGGAGGATTGAAGGGGTTAAAGTTATTGGTTGACTATAGATTTCTGAGTTTTTATAAAGTGTAAGATATTAACTATGGCCTTTTTATTTTTAAATTAATCTCATTCTACTGCATGACTGACTGGCCTGGACATTAAAGTAATCTGTTGATTAAAAGACTAATTATAGCATGGATTGTGAGAACACTACATGCCCATGATTGTCTTTCCATTCTGCCACTGCTGTCTTGGTGATTACTATGCAGTGAGTGCTTGTCCACTAGAATCTGGCCTTCAGCCACCAAACTTGTCTCTCGTTTAGTATAAACAGCCATTAGACAGCAATTGCTTTCAGTCCCAGAGTTGAACTGGTAAAATAACTATAGGCTGTTTCAGAATAGGCTATCATACCGCCAAAGATACAAATGTATCTAAATGCTTTTCAAAGCAGGAACTCATTCAAAATAATGGTTCTTTTGTTATCACTATTATGTAAATCTGTATATCAAGAAGTTCTGAGGTCAAATGGTATTTATGGTAACTGACTATATCAACTGCTTCAGGGTCACTATGGTCTATTGTGTCAATCTCTATTCAGTGTCAGATTGACAGTATGTCAAATTAGGAAGGCCAAAAAAGAATTTGAAGAACAGCTATCCAAAGACTCAAAAAGTAATAGCAAACAAAATTTTAAGTACACCAGAAGCAGGAAGCCTGCTAAACTGGTTAAACGGGTAACTGGTTAAAAGATAGGAAACAAAGGGTAGGAATAAATGCTAATTTTTCAGAATGGAGAGAGGTAAATAGTGGTGTCCCCCAGGGGTTTGTACTGGGACCAGTCCTATTCAATATTCATAAATGACCTGGAAAAAGGGGTAAACAGTGAGGTGGCAAAATGTGCAGATGATAACTATCTTGAGTAGCTTTTTGTAAGTCCCAGGCAGACTGTGAAGAACTAAAAAAGGATCTCTCAAAACTAGGTGACTGGGCAACAAATGGTAGATAGAATTCAATGTTGATAAATTCAAAGTAATGCACATTGGAAAACATAATCCCAACTATACATATAAAATGATGGCATCTAAATTAGCTGTTACCACACAAGGAAGATCTTGGAGTCATTGTGGATAGTTCTCTGAAAACATCCACTCAATGTGCAGCAGCAGTCAAAAAAGCAAACAGAATGTTGGGCATCATTAAGAAAGGGATAGATAATAAGACAAAATACATTGCCTCTATATACATCCATGTTACGCCCACATCTTGAATACTGCGTGCAGACGTGGTCGCCCCATCTCAAAAAAGATATATTGGAGTTGGAAAAGTTTCAGAAAGGGGCAACAAAAATGATTAGGGGTATGGAATGGCTTCTGTATGAGGAGAGATTAATAAGAGTGGGACTTTTCAGCTTGGAAAAGAGAACACTAAGGGGAGATATGATTGAGATCTATAAAATCATGACTGGTGTGGAGAAAGTAAATAAGGAAGTGTTATTTACTCCTTCTCAAAATACAAGAACTAGGGAGTCACCAAATGAAATAGGCAGCCGGTTTAAAACAAACAAAAGGAAGTATTTTTTCACACAACACACAAGCAACCTGTGGAATTCTTTGCCAGAGGATGTTGTGAAGGCCAAGACTATAACAGGGTTCAAAAAAGAACTAGAGAAGTTCATGGAGGATAGGTCCATCAATGGCTATTAGCCAGGATGGGCAGGGATGGGGTCCTCTGTTTGCCAGAAGCTGGGAATGAGCGACAGGGAAAGGATCACCTGATGTTTCCCTGTTCTGTTCATTCTGTCTGGGGCACCTGGCACTGGCCACTGTTGGAAGACAGGATACTGGGCTAGATGGACCTTTGGTCTCTCAGTAGGGCTGTTCTTACAATACTTGTATGTCAAGTCTCAGCCTGCAACACATTTTAATTACGTAGATCATAAAATGGTTTGCTGGTTTTTCTCCTGCGCTGCCCTTGATCTCTGTGCACTTTAGTTTATTCCTCATTCACACTCACATTCATGCCCATAAACACAGTTGCAAACAAATTTTCATTGGAAAATGCCAATTAGTCCAACCCAAAGTGTTTCATGGAAACCGTTGTAATGAATTTTAGTCAGATCACAGTTCCCTTGCAAACCGGCCAGGTTCCCTGCCAGCTTGCCTAGGACTCTGAAGTCTGCACTCTGGGGCTTCCATGCTCCCTGCGCAGAGCTAGGGTTCTAACGGATGATAACCAGACCCACAAGACACGACCCCCGCTCCACCTCTTCCCTTGAGGCCCCGCCCCCATCACTCATAGGGTCTTCACCAGCGTGGCCGAGGCTGCCTTGCCTGCAACCCGTGGGATGCACAGGGCCACGCGCTGCCACAAGCTGCATGAGCAGCCTGGCCCCAGAGGCAGTGCTGCTGCACTGCCTCCTTCCTTCTACTTAGGGTTGCCACATTTTCCACAGATTATAAAAAACCAAAAAAAAAAACCCCACCACAATGGATATCAGGGCTTGTCAAATGGCACCTGGACACACAAGCCGAAACCCAGACTGTCCCAGAGCTGGGAACCTGGCAGTCTTGGCTCAAGCTGTGGACCCATAGCAGGGAGCCTGGAAGCCCTGAGACCCTCAACTGGAGCTGGGCCTCTCAAGCCTTCTGGACTCCTTGCCACTGACCCAGAAGCCTGGAAAACTCCTGGGCCAGTTGGGAGTCACACAGCTAAGGGAGTTGCAGGCACAGCAATGTGGTAGCCTTAGGGTACATGGCCCCAGAGCAGTCCTCATGACAGAGCTCCTTTAGAGCTCCAGACCCACCTCCCAACAGTGAAGCTGCAGGGGATCATATTTTCTTTCAGAAACACCATGTTTAGATATCTCAAATGAAACTTTTTGGATCCTTGGATTTGTGACAAATTTCAAAATTTCCTGCAAAGATTCATTTAAGTTTTGACCAGCTCCATCATAGACCAACAAATTCCCAAGCAGACGTACTAAGGAATGCCACACTGCTGGTGATCACGTGAAGCCTCAGTGGTGTGATACAATTGCCAATGATGGAAATACACTGAATACCCAGCCAGATCCCCTTAAGGACCTAGGCAGAGATCGATCTCGGTGGCACTCAATCTGTAAAGTGGCTGGATCCCCTTGGCATTTGCCAGGATCATGAGTTATGACAGACTGAAAAGGTCTTTCTCTATTTGAAAAGAAATAAAGCAGCTCCCCTTCCACTTTGCTCACCTCGTGCTTTTGAGCAGGGTATAAACCCTACAGGACTCTACCTCCCATTATTATTTATCATTTGTATTACAGTAGTGACTCGGTCCCCTTGCAGTAGCATAGCCGCGGGGGGGTAGGGAGGGAGGAACGGGGCAGTGGCCGCTCTCCCACCGAGCAGAAGTGGCGCCTTTTTAATTTTTACTCACCTGGCAGCGCTCCGGGTCTTGGGTGGTGGGTCAGGCAGCGCTCCAGGCGGACACCCCTCCCCCCGCACCGCAATGCCACCAAAGACCAGAGCGAGTGAAGGACCCGACGCCGAAGTGCTGCTGAAGACCCGGAGCGCTGCCGGGTGAGTACGAGTGGGTGGCGCCTTTTTTATCTCCACTCCCCGTTTTCTCCACCTGGCGACGCCACTGTCCCCTTGTGCTAGGCACTGTACAAACAGATTAATAGACAGTCTTGCCCCAAAGAGTTTACAATCCAAGGGCTTGTCTACACTTACAGCACTGCAGTGGCATAGCTGCAATGCTGCAGCACTGAGTGAAGACACTACCTATGCTGAAGGGAGAGCTTCTTCTATCAGTGTAGGCACTCCACCTCCAAGAGATAGTGGCTATGTAGATGGGTGAAGCCCTCCCATCCACATAGCACTGTCTACATCGGGAGTTCAGCGATTATAACAGCGTTGCTCAGGGGTGTGGACTTTCTAAGATAGAAGGTCAGCGAAGGGAATATAGTATATAAGCAGAAAGAATAAAATGATGGTTTGAAAGTCTCATATTTGCATTAGTAAGCGTGGCATTTCCACGGATAATTTCCGTTAAAGGTGGCAGTGCTGAGTGTCTCCATTAGCCAGCCTGGTTAATGGGGAAATTAGCTTTGCAGTTCACCTAACCGTTGAGAATTTAAAAAATGAATTAGAACCCTGAAGTTGTGTTACACATGGAAGCAGAGTCTGTTACCCTAGCTCATACAAGGGGAGTAGCTCCTTACTCCATGAGTAATTCCATTCCTTTCAGTGAAATTATTGGAGGAGTGGGATACTATTCAACATTAGTAAGTATGGCAGAATCTGGCCCATGAAGTGCAGGTATGGAATACTCTTTGCTGCTCAGTCATTTTATTGTAATGGAAGTACTGCATTTTGTCACACATTCCTGTAGAATATGAATCCAGCTGCCCTCCATTTGAGTTCAGATTCCTATGCTATTCACAGCATTAACAGCTTAGCTGGAGTCCTGTCATCTAACCTACCAGGTGTTCCGACAGAGTAGCAGTTCAAAAGAGAAAAAAATATTTCTGTCAGTCACTCAGTAACACAATCCTGAAACAAGCTGTGTTATACAATTGGCACAGTTCAGATCTCTCCGTTTCATTGGAGGGGACAACACTGAATACTTGCAAGTCACATGGAAGTCATGTTCCAGTTATTCTTTGACAAGTGCAGATTACTGTTTCCCTAAGCCAAGTTATGACATCAGTGGTACCTGCCAGAAATTATAGTGCAGCTCAAATGTGGCATTTGGAATTGGTGCCCTGTAGCTGTTTGGTCATTCCAGTTCATGTGTCATAGACTTCATAAAACGAGACTGTGGGTTCTTCCCCTTCCCCCTCCCCGCTACTGAACTGATTCAAAATAGCTCATGTCACCAGTCCCAAATAAAAATGAGTGACGGATGAAGAAATCTCAGTGGTTACTCCCACTGCCCACAGTGAGTCTTATACAAAAGAGGAACCTAGAGGTTAAAATTGACAGTATTCAATAATCCCACAAGAGAATCCATGTTTTGGCAGAAGAGGAAGCTACTGTATTATAAAAGTAAGATCTGATAATTTGATAGATTACATTTTGTATAGAGTAAAATATGATTTTCTCTTCATATTTTGATTTATTACACAACTGGATATATAAGCAAGTGCCATTTGCCTTTTTAGATACTGAGAAGTTTAATATTACTTTTTCCCCCTTCTCTAGGTTTGATTTTTTAAAATTTTATAGGAAAATAATCAGACTCTGCTCAGTTGATAAAGTCTCAGATGTACTCTCCTTCTAATTTGTTTTTCTCACTTGTATTAATTCAATTTCTTTGGGTTTTTTATTTTGCTTCCTCATAATATGTCTGTGTGTTGATATGCGAACTTGTGTAGTTACTCACAAAAGAAAATCTGGAACCTTATAGATTTGTAGAGAGACAGTTTTAACCTAAAGATGCATCCTACATACATACATAAGCACATTTTAGATCCTTATTAAAAAACAGTTTTTAAAAAGTACGTTAAGTGTACCATTTTAGCATCTCTACAGTGCTGTATAAAGCTACATTTAGGCAAACAAATCTTACTTGATGTCACTAAAAGTAGAAGACTAATTAGTGCTTGATAAAGATGAGAGCTCAAGGGAATGATATGGCTTAAGGCCCCTCGCCCCATACAAAGTCTACTGAAGATAATGGCAGTCTATCATCTTCAGTGGACTAGGTGCCTAGGACATTCCGATCAAAATAAGAGAGACCCTAAACGTTCATATTCAATGTGCAATCAAACTGGTTGGACAGTGAAGCTTTTCTGTGAAGTGAAAATTTTCTGACTAAGCCTCTTTTCAAAAGGAAAATGCATTTTAAGCCAAAATAAAATATTGTGGGAATATTTTTAGTTTGACCAAGGTTTTTTTTTGTTTTGTTTTCAAACACACATTTTGGAAACAAAGCTCTCACTTTAAAAAAAAAAAAAATGTTTCACTTGGAAGGGATTCTCTCCTGCTCACTTCCCTCCTTTCCCCAATGGAAAAAAGAGCGAGTGTATGATTTTCCCCTCACCAACACACTGTTTCAGTGAAGGAAAAAAAAAAAAAAAAGGAAAAGGAAATTTTATTTTTTCCACAAAATATACTCCTTGCTGCATCAGCTTTATTTAATACACTAAAGCATTAATGAAAGCAAAAGTGTTATGAGAAAAAAGTTTCATATTTTATTAATTAGCAGATATTATCTATGTATTTTAATATAGGTTTCAGTTCTGGGGGAGTCAACTAGAAACATTCAAGAGATATATTTGTATGAATAACCAAGAGAAAAACTGATAAAAAGTTAAAATGTTTTTCCTCTGTTTTGACCAAAACCAGCTATTTTTGTTAAAAGCAACAAGCAAGATTCATTCCTAGTTCTACAGGTTTCTACTGGTATAGATCATATCAAAAAGGTTCCCCCAATGATTGATCACCCACACACCTCACTCCACCATCCTCCCTGCAAAAAAGGAGAGAGAGAGAAAGTACGTTGCAGTAGCAAAATACTGGTTATAACCTTCCTTGCACCTTAGAGGGGGCCTGCAGTTACCCAAACTAAACCCACAAAATAGTAGGATTAGTGAAGGCGTGTGGTCAGGATATGCAGAAGCGTATTGATTTAACACCTTCCTGAAGTAGCTTCTGCCTGCAGACCAAAATTTACAGGAATAACTAAGCTATACTGACAAACACCTTTATACTAGTAAAAAAGTGTGGCCACACTACAGGGTTGTACTGCTGTAATTATATCAGTTTAAGCCAATGTTATGATAGTGGTACAAAAACCATGTGCAGATCCGTTTCCAGCAGAAATCAAAGTTGCTTCCAAGCAGAAGCCACAAGGGAGAGCAGTGAAAAACCAATCAATCTCCCTCAGAGTGAATTTCCCTGGACTACAGGAGACAAGGCTGGTGCAGGGATGCAGAGACTATCTTAAGATTTCATGCTACATTTTTCAAGTGTGATTTGCAAACCTGACAGGACAGCTGTGCATTCCAGTGCACTGCACAACCCAATGACTTAAAATTTGACTGCATAGTTATGAGGTTACTCTTTTACAGTGATTGAAGTTATCCTTGCCAATGTACTGAAATCTTATTCTGCAGTGCAGAGCCAAATGTAGTAAGTGAACTGTTTCAGCAAAAACACAATTTGGACTATGTGTAATTATTAAAATCGTGTTTTGCCAACTTAACTCACATGAAAAACAGGCTATTAAACCTCAGTGATGCATTTAGTATTATATACACCTCAGACAAATATCTATTCTTATCTTTTGAGAGAAGACAGCAAGCTTAGAAAGATACTATTAAAGGCAACCTCTTTCACGTATACGAGGAGATATAAATAATGGACTCTTCCTGCCTCCACAAGGGTCACACAGACTAGTGGTCTCAAATATGTTCCTCGCAGGAATAGATTTCAGAAAGCTCATTGCATGAATCTTCGCTCCACAACCATCACTCACATCCATCCCAAGCCCTGCCCCCCCCCGATGAAAGTTCTATGGGCCCATGATAGTATTATTGTTGTGTAATCTTCAGCTATTTTAGGTGCTATTTTACAGTTGTGTCTTTATAGGGGAAATCATGTCAAATTAACCTTTAGCAGTCAGAAATTTGATTCCTGACCTTTTCTTCCATTTCTCTGTTCAATGTTACATCCACTGCACATTTCAAAGTGTATAGGGCCATCTAAAATGAATCGGGGTAAAAGAAAAACCACGTTGTTTCCTGGATTCCTTGCTCTCTTCTTACTCAGGCAAAACTCCCACTGTCTGAGCAAGTACTTCGAGATTTGGCCGATAATAAATTTGGATTCTAGCTGACTTCAGTTGAGTTACTGTTTATTAACACCAGTGTACATGAGAGGAGGATTGGGCCCAAGAAGGGCAATTTTGACTTGGAGATGATTTAACTGCCTGGGTTGCATTTGAACAGTGGGGTTCCCAGAGGCCATTAGGCAGAACATGCATATCAACAACTTGTCATGTAGAGTAGAATTTGAAATGTTATGGTCAATTTTATGTTTCAGAGTAACAGCCGTGTTAGTCTGTATTCGCAAAAAGAAAAGGAGTACTTGTGGCACCTTAGAGACTAACCAATTTATTTGAGCATAAGCTTTCGTGAGCTACAGCTCACTTCATCCGATGAAATGAGCTGTAGCTCACGAAAGCTTATGCTCAAATAAATTGGTTAGTCTCTAAGGTGCCACAAGTACTCCTTTTCTTTTTGGTCAATTGTATAGAATTCCAGTGATCTATTAGGATATGTATTTAGGAAGTAGGAAACTAATGGTAAAATGTTAATGAAGGAGCACTAAAGAATGTGGGTGTTCAAAAAAATCATTCCTATATAGAGCTACCTAGAAATTCCAGCTGAACTTTTAAATAGACTTAGAGGGGAAAGGGCTATTATAGTGAATATATGACACCTACCAATTCTTCTGAACATTGGTGCTCCGACATCGATCCCACAGAAAGGGTGCTTTCAGGTGATGCAGCATCAGAAATGCTGAATAGTTTATACTGTGTGATGTCACGTTCCATATATCAACCATATGGTATCTACAGAGCAATGACACCACAGCAATGCGATTGGGGTAATCGCTCACATTAGAAGTTGTGAGAAGCCAATGCCATTCACTACCCACTTGTTTCAGAAAGGAAAAATGTGTTAATGGGAAGTATTAACCGACTAAATGCCACCAGCCAGGCTCAGAATCACACACCAGAATCATGATGGATCACAATTTTCAAAAGGACCCACTTATGTTGGGGAACCAGCATGACAAAACCTAGTGCCTCAAAGCTGGGCACCCAAAAAGGGAGGCATCTAAAATTGGCAGCTACTTGTGAAAAATAAGGCAGCCATTTGGAGCATAAAGAAACCCCTCACTGATACCACATGAAGAGTTTCTAATGGATTTTTAAAAATCAAAAGAAAGCTCAGTATGTTACGGCAGAATCAAATGTGAGTCAAAGGAGAATAGCCTTTGGAGGGCAGACCAGCTCAGATAGTTCATCAGGAGCTTGTACTTGACATCTGACGAAACAGCATAATTATCTGAAGTGTCAAGCAGGTAGCTGCCACTGCTGGAAGAGTCTTTTAGTGTTGTAATGATCCACTCTGCTAAGGAGTAACTATGAGTGATATCATATTCAGTCACTCATAACATTACTGGGGAACATATTTAATCTTTGCACAATGCAGGTTTTGTTTCTTTATAAGATTATAGCATTAAAGATAGGGAAAGGGCATGTTTCATTGATGTATGCTTGTTTTTTAGGATGAGGCAACAAGCTGGAGAGCAGTACAGTAACTCCTCACTTCCGTCTCGCTTAACCTTGTTTCGTTGTTACATTGCTGATCAATTAGAGAACATGCTCATTTAAAGTTGCGCAATGCTCCCTTATAACATCGTTTGGCAGCCGCCTGCTTTATCCACTGCTTGCAGGAAGAGCAGCCCATTGGAGCTAGCTGGTGGGGGCTTGGAACCAGGGTGGACCAGCAGCCCCCGTAAGTTCCCTCTGCAGCAGCCGCCCAGCAGGCTATCAATTGCCAGCAGTTCAGCTGTCTGTCCCCCACTGCTATCCCTCACCCCACTGCCATGTGCTGCTCCTGCCCTCTGCCTTGGAAGTGCTCCCGGGAGCCTGCTGCTTGCTGTGCAGGGGGGGTTAATGTCAGGGTGTCCCCCTCTCCCCTGCTTCTGCATCCCACTTACCCCATCTTGCATAGAGCAGGGGGGACACACGACAGGGCTCAGGACAGAGGGAGCTTCCTGGCAGCAGCAGCCGCCTCAGCTTGCTGATTAAATTAAAAGGCAGTGTACTTAAGAGTGGAGTCAGGTACTTAGAGATGCGCATTGCTCCTTTCTCGCACACACACAGGGTGTGTGTTGCTGTCTCCCATGCTGTCTCCCATCCCTCCACTCCTGCTGCCTTGTAGAGTGTGAGGCTACATTAACAATGAGTTAACCCTTGAGGGCTCAGCCAATTGCTAGTTCATCACTTAGCAGTAAGGCATCCCCTGGGAAATATCCCACCCTCTGACTCCTCCAGCTCAACCAAGCTTCACAATCATCATAGGTCCTTGTTGGTGGGGATTATCAGCCCCATTGAAGCAACCTGGGAAACAAACTCCATAGCTAGCAGAGTACAGGTAAATGGTTGATGCAAGGGACTTCAGCAGCGGATGGCAACCAAGGTGCACACTGATCGAGATGAGACTATAATTAGTAACCCCAGGAGCATATTTTTCTCTCCCTTCCTCCCTTTCATCTCATGCACTTGATTCTGTGAGGGAACTGGAGGTTATTTCAGGAGGATGATATGTGGGATTCTGTTTCATGCTCGAGGCAGAAGTGTTACGTACTAATGAGATCATATAATGCATGGTGCAGTGTTTCAGTTCATTTCTTTTGGGAATAAGCAACTGACTGAGCATAACTTTTCAAACTATCATTAAGGCCTGATAACCCTATAAGCATTTGGTGGTATCAGTAGGTACCCTAGGCATGTTGAGAATTTTAATACCCACCAGAGTTTGAATATTATACATTTAACAAGGAGAAATCTCCCTGCCTTCTGCCCTTTTTCCTATAAACTGATCTCTCTATTTTACTAAAGCTGTGTTTTTAACAGTATTTAAACTGGCATTTTGATAAATGAGAGAACAAGGACATAAGCTCCCTAAGGCTTCACACACTGTGTGCTTCACATTTTAGATGTATAATTCTCCGGCGCATTTTGTGCTTGATATGATTTGGAACAGTAACAGGAATTATTTAAAAGTAACAAATTCCCTACAGATCACCACCACCTATGATCTCTTGTAGAACCACAGAAGAGAGAGTACCTAATGGGTCTTTCCACTTTCTCTAGCCTAGTCTTTGATGAGGACAGCATTGTTTCCTGCAGAATATTTTCTAGTGGATTGGTCAGTAGCATTTTAAGTGTCTTACATATTGGGGCCTCTACAATGTCCCTTGGAAGACTATTCCAACGGCTACCAAAAATATAGGAATAGCATACAAATCATTTCTAAGCACATTTCACTGTCTGATATTTTATTTCTAGGCAGAATAAGACTCAATTACCAATTCTTGTCTGACTAGACTATTGCTTTATTGCATTTTATAAGAAAGTATCCAAAGGTTTTGCAATGTGTCATGTGCATTAGTTTAGAAGTTTTAACAAGGAAAGGACTTCTGACCTTTGGCTTACTTTTCAGAAAATGACTAAGACTATCAGCTTCAGACGCCCCGATATCTTTGTCCATGATGCAAAAGAACTGAAAAACTTTTGGGAAAAAATCATTGAAAAACACACTCAGCAACAACAAGGCGAAGACTCTAGATTAAGCAGAAGTGCCCTGAAGAAGTGAGTTGCATTTTTTCTTTTGTACAGCATCTCGGTCATATTTCCACATGATTCATAATAAGATGGACCATTACTAGTTTGCTTTATTCACAGCACACATGTTTTCTGCTAGCTGTTTGGCATTTTTTGTCCCATATTTCCGTGGCTCTCCTATGTGGAAACTCAAGTGCCCCCTCACCCTTGAGCCCCTGGGTCATTCTTCAAAGGCTTTGGAGCACAACCACCTAAAAATTAAAATGTATTAATATTATAACTTGTGACAGCCGGGAAATAGTGAGATTTCTACCTGGAGTTGGGACAACGAGTAAATGAAAATTGTTAAATTAAGGTCCATTAATAACTAGAGTAATAATGTACAAACTGTCCATTAATAACTAGAGTAATAATGTACGCTTCTATAGCACCTTTTAATGTATTTTATAGCACTTAACATTTACGAAGCCCCACAGTACTCCAGGGACGGAGTATTATCCCCACTTTACAGATATGGAAATTGAGGCACACAGAGATCATGTGACTTATTTAAGGCTATGTCTCAAGTCAGTGGCAATGCTAGAAGTAGAGGAACTCAGAAGCCTTGCTCCCAATGTCCTTTTAACTACTAGATAACTGTCCTGGTGTAAGATAATCAGGTTGTTGACAAAGCGATAAACTTATTATAAGCAGTTAGACGTGCAGCATCCCTCAAATGACTAAAAATCTACAGGGTTACAGTTCCACAAAAAGGGGGCCATGCAGAATGAAACAGCTCCCACAGCAATCACAAATCATGCTATTTGTGTGGAGATGACAGGGTTTTTTTCTTCATTTGAATTTTTTAAAAGTGAGTTTTGTATAAAGAATAAGGTGCACAAAAAGGATATTTTATTTGCTGAGTGTTCCAGAGCAATTCTGGCTGCACCAAAATAGGACCAAGCAGGTCCCATTCAAGATAAGCTTGACCAGTGCCTGAGCTGTTCATAAACTGTTCCAATTCACACAAAGTTAGCTTCAGGAGGCTATGTACATGATATTGCAAAATCTGCAGAGTTGCTGCCTAGCATAGCTGATACCTGGAAGCATGAGCAGCTTTAACTGAAGATGAGTGTTCTCTCTGTTCCTTGGGACAGTAGTTAACAAGGAACAGCAGGGAAAATACTGTGTTTTGAATGACAAATGTTTTTGGCTAATTACACTGATTTCTGAGAACCTGAATACGCTCACTTGAGAATGCCAATGTCAGTGTAGGACAGATCAATCTGAAAAGGTTAAACCATCATTTGCAGTCAAAACTGGAAACCAAATTAATATAAGTAACTGTCTAAAATATCCACAACCTTTCCTGCTGGGTAATTCTGAAATAAAATTGCTAGCTGCTGTCCTTATTGATACATCAAATGTAATTTGCAAAAAATATCCAGTGCTATCTTTAGCTTGTTGATGTGACATTTGATCCCATAGCATTATCTTTGTCAAGTGTTTGATACCCATATTCCACTGGAAAACTACAATGGCAATAGATAACTTGTAGTGGTCCTTATGACATTTCCTTCCCTCTACACCATACTGAACCTTAAAGCTCTGTGGCTTCTCTCCCTCATGATATCAGTTCCCTTCATTATATACATATAAGGTTTGATGACAATGAAGAAAAAGGATTTGATTACATTTAAAGGTTCAGGACACAAAGTAACATCACAATTACAGAATGATATACATAGGCCTTTCTGTGGTTCATATTTCTTCTCCAATGCAGCATGGTAAATTATGTTTTCTCAGTGCAACTTTAAATTTGCATATCGCATGACCTTACCAGAAAGAGTATTTCTGTGTGGCCTTGAGAATGCCCCAGAGGAGAAGAAAGAGCATTTCATACTAATGAGAGTACTTCAGCAGTTGTTTGACTCATTAGGAATCCAGGAATGTCACCCACTGTTGAGTGATACCATCATTGCCATCACCATGCTCTGTGTTCCTAAACTAGAAAGCCAAAGAGATGCCTACGTGGTAAATAAATCTAAGGCAAGTGCCTTGGTGATGAAAGAGAGGAGAAAGGTTTAATATCACTAAAAAGATCTAGATACATTTGAAAAATTTGGCTCAGCGCTTACTGATAAGAGTGTTTGTTCCTTGTTCCCAGACTCCGACGTGAATGGACCCAGAGGCTGGAAGGCCGAATAAAAATGCTACAAAAGTCCTGTGGAGAGCAGGAAGCACAGATGTCCCTATTATCAGTTCAAACATTTCAGCCAATAGATAAAACAGCTGCATAAAGTTACTGTTGGAAGACAGGTTTCAGAGTAGCCGCCGTGTTAGTCTGTATTCGCAAAAAGAAAAGGAGTACTTGTGGCACCTTAGTGACTAACAAATTTATTTGAGCATAAGCTTTCATGAGCTACAGCTCACTTCACTGAATGCATCCGATGAAGTGAGCTGTAGCTCACGAAAGCTTATGCTCAAATAAATTGGTTAGTCTCTAAGGTGCCACAAGTACTCCTTTTCTTGTTGGAAGATAGGAAGTATTGGGCCAGATTCTGATTTCATGTATACCATTGTTAACCACAAGTAACTCCACTAAACTGGTGAGAGATCAGAATCAGGTCCATTGTTTCTCAAGAGCTCAGCCTGCTCCAAAAGCTACTGTAGGTAATAGTAAAACCCTGTAGAATTTCAATAAGTATTACAATGAAGATGCAAGACTATAGTACATGATTGCTATAAATCAGGCCATGAAAAAGACAAGAACCAAGTATCATCAGTTCTACACGATATATCATTTTGATGCAGAAGGACTTAGCTTTGCATTTTGAAGTGATGACATAAACACACATAGGAAAGAAGATCACTTATTTAATGGGTTTAATACATTCAGATGCCTGGGGGTAAAGTTAACTTGAACAGTTTGCACATTTCCACTTACAGAGATCAAGCATACTGTGCCTGACTTAATGTAGATACATGCTGTTCTGTCTGCTTTGATGAGCCGCCTGTGAAGTGAGATAAGAATTACTGTGGTCAGCAGGTTACAAGTAGCAAAAAAAATGGAATCAGGAAAAAAAGAATGAGCACTTTTGGTCGAAATACAGGTGATTTTCCAGATCTTCATTTTTAAGTCAAGGGAATAAAGGATTTTGGCCTTGGTGTGGGTTAGATAAGAACAAGGTTATGAATTAGCATCAGGAATGTCTGAGTAAAGAAATTAAAGTTTGAAGCAGGGGCAACAATGCAATGTATCGCAATATTCATGCTCCACAGCGTATCACTCACCAATCTGAGATAACCCAAACACTTGCTGCATTTTCTTTAAAAAGAAAAAATAGGACAGATGAAAGATAGTGAAATATGGATTAATGATGCATAAGAATATTTCTGTAGCCACTCTGACACTTTGGCAATTCTTGGATTACTTCTTGTGCATAATGACAGGTTTCAGAGTAGCAGCCGTGTTAGTCTGTATTCGCAAAAAGAAAAGGAGTACTAGTGGCACTAGATGCATCCGATGAAGTGAGCTGTAGCTCACGAAAGCTTATGCTCAAATAAATTGGTTAGTCTCTAAGGTCCCAATAGTACTCCTTTTCTTCTTGTGCATAACAATCTATTCATCATTTCAGTTCACTGTATTGACTGCCACTTGCTGGAAAACAGTGCACAAGTGCAAAGAGTTACTTCTCTAGCAAAGCCGAGCCTTATTCTCCTTAACCTTGCACCCTGTGTAGTCATTTACATCAGAGCTAACAGAATGTAAATGTTACCAAAACCAGCATGTTAGTGACTACAGCTGGTCAAAACCTGGAATATCTATTCCATGGGAAATGGACACCTTGAAATTTGCTTTTGTTCTGAATTGGAACTAAAGCAATTTTTTCAAAATTTCCCACAAAACAACATTTTTGAAAAAATTTGTTTGGGGTTAATCAAAGCGTTCAGGTTTGATAAAAGTCAAACATTTCATTCAGATTTTGGCTTTTTATCTCATAATCTAGAGTATAAAATAAAATAAATTTCAAACAAAGTCATTTTGAAACAAAACCCCCCAAATGTCCCATTTTGAAACACGTTTTTCATTTTTTTAAACCAAATTTCAACAAAAACAATATGTTCCGGCAGACAGTTTCTATTTTGACAAAAGGTACATTTTCAGAAGGAAAATGTTCTGTCAGAAATTTTTTGACCAGCTCTAGTAGTGACTTGCACCAGCTTTTTTACAGGGGTAATGCACTCCACAAAATACGAGGCCCTCTTTTGATCAGACCCCATCCCAACTGATATGTGTTGTGATTGCATGCTTTTCAGCAGACAATGAACTTAAAAATCATCAATATGCTGAGTTATAATAAAGGTGTAGTTGCTTTTAACTGTGCAATGTAAGTCTCCTCCTTGTGTGCTCATTTAACCCAAACACTTGTAGTGGAAAACGAATTAATGATGTACAAGAATATTTCTGAAGCCACTCTGGCAATTCTCTATTACTTGTGTAAATTATTAGGAACTCAGTTCTGTGTTTTGATTTAAACAAAATAACCTCCTGAGGGCTTCCTATTCCATTCTGTATAGATTCTTATACTGCCTTCATCACCATCAATTTAAGACAACTTTCCTCTCGTATGGCAAATTAAACAGGATTTGAACCTTCACCCATTTACACACAAAAAACAAATTCCAGCCACCTTTCCACTAAGCTGCTATGGATATCTATAGGAGGTGAGATCTGATAATCTATGAGAGTAGGGTTGCCTTTCTACATACCTCTGTCCTGACTGGCCACTTACATTTTTATAATGGTGCAGTTCGCTAACATTAATAGGGGTTATTTGCAACTTATATTTGGGGTGAGAGGAGAATCAGGCCCTTTGTGTTTATATAAGGTCAACGGATTCTTTTCTATGAAATTTCTTAATGACAATATTTCTAATGTACACTAGGAGTTTATTGAATTATATCTGGTTGCTTAGTAAGTTAATAGTAACATTATGTGAGGCAGCTGAAAAGACTAAATGAATGAGAGCAATCCGCACATTCGTTTAGGAATTCAGCACTCTCCAGAGAGTCCTGGAGACCCACATGATGCCCCTGAGCACTAGAGTTTCCATTTGGATCTCTGAGTGGGCTGAGGGATGTGTAAAATCACTTCTATTGCAAGCAGATAGCATCATATTGATTACACATCCGAGGAGTCTCATGAGCATTGTTTATGCCAGCAAGTATACAGAATGTATTTCACTTGTGAAATGTGCTCATGATACATTCATTGCAGGAGAGTATGTACATAGCTGGCGTGAAAAGCTAAAATCCTCCCACTTCTAGTCAAAATGCAGTCCTTTGGAGAATCTGAGTGTACATGCATTAGACACGCTTATCTGTCCCAACACATTTTACAAGACAGCAGTATCTTAGCAACCCTACAGGATTGAGCAGCAGCTACTTTTAGCCACCAAATACATATGTTCTGCCACGTTTTTGGTGCTACTATACACAAGGGCCAGTCTGAGAAAAGAATCAAGTGCTAGAAATTATTAAACTTTGGAGCCAGATGTACCTTTACATAATGGACTTGGCTATGGACAAAACCCAAGGCAAAATGTTGTACCAGCACTTTAGATCGTGCCCTCTGCTTTGCAATTATTAGCAAACATCTTTGAAAGCAGCAAGCATAGTTTTTGTGAAAAATCAGTCACAACAATTCCAGCTGGAATGGACCATCCAAAAAGTTGTGGCTCACTCATCTCACTCTCAAAAAAACCCAACAAAACACAGAAACACAGATTACACAACATGTGTAATCTGAGCCTAAAGGATTTTCCATTAGTTATATGCTATGCCTATAATTAAGGGCATCTACATGACATACTATTTCTCACTTGAAGTTACCATTTTCTGTCAGGATATGTCTGCACTGCAGTTAAACACCTGCAGCCGGCCAGGATCTTCCCATCTCTCAGGGTCCTAGAGCCCAAGCTCCAGCCCAAGCCCAAATGCCTACTACAGTTAGACAGCCTCTTACCAGAGCCTTAGCCTGAGTCAGCTACGGGCCAGTCACAGATGTCTAATTGCACTGTAGACATACTTTTATTGACTATAGGCCTTATCCTTAAGCTATGTCTACACTACCTCCCAAATTGATGCTCCGGGGATCGATGCACCGGGGTCAATTTAGCAGGTCTAGTGAAGACCCGCCAAATTGACCCCAGATCGCTCTCCAGTCGACCCCAGTACTCTACCCCAAACGAGAAGAGTAAGGTAAGTTGACAGGAGAGTGTCTCCTGTCGACCCAGCGGTAAGTCAGCTTAAGCTATGTCAACTCCAGCTATGTTATTCACGTAGCTGGAGTTGCGAAGCTTATGTCGACTTACTGCGCTAGTGTAGACATAGTCTAAAAATACTTACTACCAGACATTGACTTCAGCAGGAAAACGCCTGGCAGTAAGCACTACTTTCAGATGTGTTTGCAAGATCAGGCCCATGATAATCATTTTCCAAAGCAGTTCATTGTAGTCTCAGAGAATTATAGTTTCAAAGGAAGAATTAGTAGCAGGAGCAGATGAACTCTCAAGAAATAAAGATCCAGTAAAGATATTATCTCACCCAATTTGTATCTCTAAAGTGTTTTTTTAAGAGGAATCAGTAGGTCTTTGAAGGAACACTGTTAAATTAGACCCCAAAATACAAAATCTGTAAAAACTCACTTTACTATTAATTCTCCCTCTCTCATATACACACACCCACACACAGTGGAAACTTAAAAAAAAAAAAAAAAAAAAAGAAGAAGCTAAATTTCTCTCCCGTTGTGTTTACAACTCAACCACTGAGACCCTGTACTAAGATATGAGAACCTGAATGTGAAATTAATTAGAACCTGACCAGAATGTAACTGATAGTCCATTCTAATTATCCTTGAGAACAATGCAAAAAACAAAGTAAAAGAAACCCCTTAAGTTCAGTAGTGAAAAATAAGTTTTCAAAATTCATTTAGTTTGAATATCTGTAAATATAGGAAGATTTTTTTTAATTAAAAAAAAACCCCAACAGGTAATGTTTAACCTGACAGGCTCCTTTAAACATACCTTAATGCTAAAGAAACAGGTTTTCTACACAATTTTATTACCATTTTATTTTTGTCTGAAATCCCATTCTAGTTAAACTGTGGATTGTGCTTAGAGTTTTTGGGTACAGAGTTTGCATATGTACCTTGCTAAGAGAACAGTATCACCTTTGGAGTGATCACTTGCAACTTCTGAACATAATCTTTTGGGAAAGGACCTGCAGTTGCACTAGTGACTTCTGAATCTTAAGTCATGTCTGCACTCCAGACACTGCAGTTAGTATATCACTTGTGTGCATGCTTACTTGGTTTCTTGCATCAGCGCTACGCAAACTCACAAAGAGTGCTTGTGATGATGCACACTGCAGTGCACTATGGGTAGATATCCCAGTGTGGAACCCGCCACCATCCAGCACACTGTCTGTTCAGAAACTTTTGGAAATGCATGGTGGGGCAGAAATGAGTCACGCAAGGGTGACTGGGAACAAGGGGTCAACTTGCCAGCATGCAACTGTCTCTATTCCATAACATCAACTATATCTCATAATTCTTGCACCTTTAAAAAAAAAAAAAAACCACCATGAACCCAGGAGGCCCTCCTCATTGTCACCATCTTGGACACAAGTGTGGCGCCTGCACAGCTCTGTAGTAACAAAACCACAGCACAGAAAATCCTGTGCAATTTAAAAGCAAATACATTAAAAACTGGAATAGAACTTAAGAGGAAGAGCATTCATATCTATTTTACCTACACAAGGAGCAATCATGGCTTTCACACATCCATGTATGTGAAGCTGTAGTTGTCCTTAATGTCCCCAGGGTGGAGTGATAGGGGTAGGAATGTGGCCCTTGATACCATGTAGAATGTTAAGGGGGTTTCGGGAGGTGCTGTAATGGATTTCTCCATGGACTGCAAAGGAAAGTGAACCTGTGATTGTTGAACCTGCAGGTCCACAAAAAGTGTCTGCAACTAGCGTGGGACAGATGCTGGAGGACCTTAGGTCTGATCTACACTGCAAAGTTAGGTCGATGTAAGCTACCTTGCATTGACATAGTTGTGCATGTATCTAAACCTAACTATGTCTCACCACAGATATAAGTGCCCCTTTACAGTGACACAATAGCCCCAGCTCTCTGAGTGGCCTTGAGCCATGGTTGATGTACTGAGGTCAACAGCACAAGTCGAAACGCTGTGTTACCTACACAGACCCTAACAGTCCCCCATCACCTGTCCCATAATGCCCAACTCTGACCACTCTGGTCTCAGTTATGAACTCCACTGTCCAGGGGTTATGAAGACTGGAAGCATCCACCTTGTCTCCCCCTGCACTTTAAAGCCCCAAGAGCTTTTAAGATGCCTTTTCCTTATTGTCTAACTTGGGGAGCACAGCTAGCAGCAGTCCATCATTGTGTGCAACTGCTCAGCTGACCATGCTGGCTACACGCTCCAGAAGCACCTACTTTGGAGTAGACAGGAGATATTGATCTCCTGGGCCTGCAGGGCAAGAGGCTGTGCAAGGACAGTTATGGATATCTTCAAGCAGATGCAGGGGATGCAGGAGAAGAGGTACAACAGGAACTCGCCAAAGTGCCATGTGAAAGAAGAGTAACTGCAGCAGGCACATCAGAAGTCCAGAGAGGCCAATAGTTGATCTGGTGCTGAGACACAGGCCTTCTGCTTTTACAGAGAGGTGCATGCCATATTTGGAGACATGAGCACCACCCTACTCTCCATCATGGATACCTCTAAGGATCTCAAGCCACAGGCCCCTTGTACAAACAGCAAGGACAAGGAGGTGAAGGAAGATGAACCTGCAAGATGGTTCAGCTGTGCTGCGAGCCAGGACCTCTTTGAGACTTCCCCACAGTTCAATCAGTCTTGGCAATCAAGCAAGGGCAAGCCCAATGCAGGGGAAAGAACTTCAGGTAAGCGTGTAATTCTATTTCCCATTACAACGATGTACTACTGATGGCGCTCCCAATTTAACAGGATACAACTATTGACTTTTTCATTAATCTACTCATACTAGAAGTAGTGGTGGTACAAAAACAAAAAAAACCCACAAGGGAAAGTGGTAGCATTATTTGCTTTTCATTCTGCTTTTCAGCTGTGGATCAGTTTATGTATACAGGGATGTCCCTTGAATCCTCCTTAGAGATCTCGACGAAACTTTTATGGAGATACTCTGCAATCTGCTCCCAAACGTCTCTAGGGATGGCTGCCTTATTTCTTCCTCTGTGATAGGACACTTTCCCACACCAGGCAACATTAGCTTCAGCAGGCACCATTGCAGTACACAGGCTAGCAGCATACGGCCCCAGCCTGTGGAAGACGGTACTAATATTCAGTGCCATTGTCCTATACTCATAATTACTCATTTTTATGAAGTTCCCTCCTCATTTCCCTCATTTCTGGCAGGCCCTACCCACCATGGCTGAAGCTGCGAGGGGCACCATGCACAAGCATTCCCAAACAGAAGTGTCAATAAGTAGGTCTTCTTTAAAACTTCAGGGGAGCAAGGGAAGGGAGTTCTGAATCTTAAGTTTCGATTTCCATGGTGACTATATTGAGAATGGTACTTCTCTGTGTTTGATCTGCAGCTGCTGCTGTTGAGGTCTTGAGGGGTTCCCCCTCCACACCTATGGAGCACCTGAGCCAGATAAGGGGAAAAAAAGAAAAAAGAGGTTTTCTTGGGATAACATGTTCAGTGAGATCCTGTAAGCCAGTGCTGCATTAGACTGTGAGCAAAGCGTCTGGAATGTGAAGCTAGCCGGAGGAGATAAGAGTAGACAGGAGAAAGTCCCAGCAGGAAGAGGAGAGGAAGATGTACCAGGACATAATGGGGCTTGTCTGGCAGCAGACACAGATGCTGAACACTCTTGTGGACCAACAGGTTCAACAATCACAGGCTTGGTTCCCGTTGCAGTCCATGGAGAACTCCCTTACAGTTAACTCCCTACACTTCTATGGAGTATCAAGGGCCATATCGCTACACCTACACTCCGCCCTGGGGGAGAGTGAGGACAACCACAGCTTCACATGCACAGATTTGTGAAAGCCACGGTCGCTGTACATGTAGGTAAAATGGACATGAATGTTCTTCCACCTGTTAAGTTCTGTTCCATATTCATTTAAGTTTTTAATGTATTTGCTTTTAAATTACACCGATTTTTCTGTGCACTGGTTTTGTTACTGCAGAGCTGTGCAGGCTCCATGCTTCTGTCAGAGATGGAGACAGTGGGAGAGCCTCTGGAGTTTGTGGGATTTAAACCCCATCCCCCCCCCCCCCCCCCCACGAATTACAGGAATATAGATGACATGGAATGGAGACTGTTGCACGCTGCAAGTTGACTCTTTGCTCCCAGGCACCCTTGCATGCCTCATTTCTGCCATTCATTGCCAAAAGCTTCCCAAAAGACAGTGTGCTGGATTGTAGTTGGTTGCACACTGGGATACCTACCCACAGTGCACTGCAGCATGCATCAACACAAGCACTCTTGGTGAGTATGCGCAGTACCGACACAAGGAGCCAAGTATTCCTAGGCACAAGAGTGGCAGATTTTATGCCAACGTAACTTGTGTGGACCAAAGTTTGGAGAGTAGATATGGCCTTACAGTTGACAGAAGTAGTGCAGTGTCTACCCTTATGCTGCATTGACCTCAGTACATCAATTAGGGCTCCATGCTGCTCAGTGAGGTGGTGTTTACAACATCACCATAATGGAGCACTTACATTAGTGGGAAACAAATGTAAGTGTAGACATATTAGCCGCTAGACTGATGCAAGGTGGCTTACATTACAAAGTCAAGTCATTGTAGACCAGGCCTTGATATGTTTTCAAGGTAATGCTAATTTCAGTGCAGTTCTACCAGGGATTAATTTTGGCCGTGTCATAAATGTAAAGGGAAGGGTAAACCCCTTTAAAATCCCTCCTGGCCAGAGGAAAAATCCTCTCACCTGTAAAGGGTTAAGAAGCTAAAGGTAACCTCGCTGGCACCTGACCAAAATGACCAATGAGGAGACAAGATACTTTCAAAAGCTGGGAGGAGGGAGAGAAACAAAGGGTCTCGCTCTGTCGGTATGCTGCTTTGCCGGGGATAGAACAGGAATGGAGTCTTAGAACTTTTAGTAAGTAATCTAGCTAGGTATGCATTAGATTATGATTTCTTTAAATGGCTGAGAAAAGAATTGTGCTGAATAGAATGACTATTTTTGTCTGTGTGTCTTTTTTGTAACTTAAGGTTTTGCCTAGAGGGATTCTCTATGTTTTGAATCTAATTACCCTGTAAGGTACCTACCATCCTGATTTTACAGGGGTGATTCCTTTACTCCTATTTCTATTAAAAGTCTTCTTGTAAGAAAACTGAATGCTTTTTTCATTGTTCTCAGATCCAAGGGTTTGGGTCTATGCAAATTGGTGAGGATTTTTACCAAACCTTTCCCAGGAAGTGGGGTGCAAAGGTTGGGAGGATTTTGGGGGGAAAGATGTGTCCAAACTACGTTTCCCAGTAAACCCAGTTAGAGTTTGGTGGTGTCAGTGGTTATTCCAAGGACAAAAGATAAAATTAATTTGTATCTTGGGGAAGTTTTAACCTAAGCTGGTAAAAGTAAGCTTAGGAGGTTTTCATGCAGGTCCCCACATCTGTACCCTAGAGTTCAGAGTGGGGGAGGAACCTTGACAGGCCGTTTCTACTGTGTTCTCAATTATGTGTACCAGCAGTTTTATATAGGGAGAAATGCTAGTAAGTGGAAAAAATGTACAATCACTTTTACACACACAGAGACACATGCAAAGCTTCGATTGACATGTTATATTATAAATATTGGGTATTGCTTTAGCAGTGATTTTATTAGGGCCTATCTAGTGATAAAGCAGTAACTTATGAATTGAACTCCAAAGCTTTATAGATACTCTGCTTTCATTCAATTGCTGATTTTGCTGATTTTGTTCAGATGGTCCTATTTATAACAACACTAACCACCACCAAAAAGTAAGCCCAACCAGCAGCAAAAAGGGCAGCTTAATATACAATATCAGAAGCAGCAGTTATTATCCACCATCTCAAATGAACAGCTAATAACCTGGAACTAAATCCCTTCAGGCTCCATTTATGATATGTACATACTTCTGCTGGAGTGATGACAAAATACTCCATTTTCTCAGGACTAATGACCCTTCTGTAATATGTACTTGGGGGCTGACACTCCTGTGGAATGATTCGTGTGTCAACAAAGTAACAGAGTGCAACCACATTTGGAAAAAGTTTTATGCCTAATTACAGGCCAGGGATTTCAGCACTTCCAGCCCAGAATAGGCCCCTCTGGAGCTCTATGAAAGCCATGAAGCATGGTTTTGGTCAAGCAATTCTCTGCAGCTGGTTTGTTTATTTGGTTTTGATTTGGCTTTTAAGGTTCAATAGGAGCTCAGGATGGAGGTAATTAGGGTGACCAAATGTCCCAATTTTATCGGGACAGTGCTGATTTTTGGGGGCTTTGTCTTATAGAGGTGCCTATTATCCCCCACCCCAGTCCCAATTTTTCACACTTGCTGTCTGCTCACCCGAGAGGTAATGAATATGTGATAGTTCACTGTGTAGAAATGAGATACTAGACACTATTAAGTTTTTTTGGTTTCAAGATGTATTAGAGAATAGTCTTCCCTCATTATAATGAACACCCCAAAAGACAGGCTTTTTTCATCCCAAAGCACGTTTCGAAGAGGATATGAAGCCTAGATACTAGTATGTCCTACAACTTCCTGACATGGATTTTGACAGTGATGGGTTAATATATTTAGCACAAATAAAAAAGATTAATGATGCAAACAACCAAGTACAGCTTCAATTGTATTAGCTATAGTGTTTGCCTTACTAGAGGTTTTGGCTACATCTCACAGAATCATAGGGGCGAACAGAAATTGTTGATTATAAATGTGCAGACAAAACGGACATGATGTACCTGTAAGCATCTTGCACTAATCATGCCATATGCTTAGGACACTTGCTCACTTGAGCGCTCTGTCTACGAGAAAATCTGAGTATATACTAGCTACCTCACCTGTAAGATAGCTTTGAAAAGTACAGTGTTAGTAGAGCTAGCTGGGAACTGTTCAACAAACTATGTTTTCATATAGAAAATGCTATTTTGTGAAAAATGAACTTTGCTGGTGAAAGTTATCAGTTCTGATGGCCCAGGATGGAATACTGGTCTGAAAGAAACTCCCAACCCCAGTGGTTAGGGCACTCACATGTGATGTGCAAGACCCAGGCTTAAGTCCCTACCTGATTCAGACCAAAGACTTAAACCTGGGTCTCCCATATCTCAAATGAGCTCCCTGAATACCAAGCTACTGGCTCTTCTGGGAGCTTCATTTGTCTGTGAAAATTTTTGGAAAAAGTCTTGGTTTTGTTCCACATCCTAAACATAGAAATGTTGAAATCTTGATATTTTTCATGAAACAAAATTCTTGGTTTACATCCAGCTCCAATATTAAGGCCAAATTCTGCTTGGTTTCTAATGGTACTATTGCTAAAAGCCCAGCCAACTGATTTTGATTACACTTGTGGTTCAATATTAAAAATGTTCACAAGGCCAAATACCCAAGTTTAGGCAATTTACCGTCTTAAATGAAAGGAATATAGTAGAAAAAAGGGAAGTATGCATACAAGGGAAATGTGGTCTCGCTGAAATGTCTATAAGGTGTATCAGTGCTGGGTCCAGAACTAGTCAAGATTTTTCATTAAAGACTTAGATAGAAGTTGAGGCTGACACAAGCTCGGAAGGGTTGCAAGCGCTTCAGAGGATATGATTAGAATTCAAGACAACCGTAACACATTAGAGAAATTACCTCAAATTTGCACTTGTTTGCTAAATTTCATCTTGCTAAGTACGACACTGAGGAAGGGGGGAAAAAAATCAGATGCACAGCTACAAAATGGGGAATACCTGGCTTTGGTACTGGAAAATAGGAACCCTGTCAAAGGCAAGATACACTTTCTTTGTCCTGGTACAAGTCTGGAGGTATCTGCACAGGCAGCTTGTTTGGAACATAATATTCAAAAGAGAAATAAGGAAAGGTACACCATTGTACCAGAAGAACAAGACAAAAAGCTGATGGATAAAATTTAGTCATGGGCCGGAGGGGGGGGGGGGGGGGGGGGGGGGGGGGAAAGAGATGCACAGCATGCTTTTAGCTATGATATAAATATAGGTGGGGGGGGGCGCGTTATTTTAGAGCAAATCTTCTGTGTAAGGTACACCGTGTTCTGAGAGAAACAGCTTCCTGCAGGGAGTGGTGTGGAATCATAAAAATGTAGGGCTGGCAGAGACCAGTGGCACATTAGCCCAAGCTTCTCTTCTCTGGTCTCATGGCATTCAGCTCAGTCCTGGGTAGCCCTCCTGGGTGTGTCCAGTTTGCAGTCTTGTGGTGAGAGAGGGAACATGCAGGTGAGGCAGAAGAGAGCAAACTGACTGAAACAAAAACAAAAGACAGAGAGGAGAGCGCGAATGACTGTGGCAGGGCATAGTACTAGGATGCACAAGACAAGACACAAGGAAGCCTATCCAAAAAGGCGTGCCAAAAAAGAAAAGTTTTGAACCATTATTTTATACCCTTCTCTGTACAAAAAAAGGGCGTCTAAGATTATGAGTCTGACCAAATGTTTAAAAATGTTCTGGTATGTGCCCTGTCTTTCATATTAAAATTGCTCTCTGGTACTCTTTTGCTTGAGTTATACAAAATTTTAAAACAGAGAGATAAGGAATTGACCCCCAAACCATTGTGCAGTATTGCTCACCTCTATGCATTCAAAGTCATGAGCCAGGCCCCCCAGAAAATCATGAGGTGAGTGGGGTATTTTTTTTAAAAAAAGCCAAAGAGATTTAAAAAACATTGGGAGGTTTATATTAGCTTTCTGGTTTTTGAGCTTAAGGTGCCTTTGGGTCACATTTTCAGGCTTTTCCTGCAACCATAAAGGCTAGAAGCTTAGGGCCAGATTTTTACTAGGCACATTGAAAGTCTCAAGGTGCTTATCTGGCCCTTATTGTCATGACCCCAGCAACACTGGCACAAGTTAAGCATGGGTCCTGGATTGGAGGGGACTCAAGAACATGGTCCGACTCCGAATCCAGTCTAGAGGGTCAAGGACAGAAGCAGCAGTCTGTACCAGTGTCACACACCATCAGATCAGCTCAGAATTGAGCTTGATGAACTGCGCTAGGTCAAAGCCATGTAAGCCCGCCAAATTAGGGTTAGTGGAACTGAGGTAGGAGTGGAGCAGGGGTTCAGGAACCAAGGCAGGGAGGTATCAGGAGATGGGCTTGCTCCTGACCCTTGGTCTCCTGCTCAAGTATCAAGACTGCTCCGCAAGGTCTGTTTGCCCTAAACAACGAGGGATCCACCTAGTTGCACAGACACCCTGCAGGTGTTTTCCCTAGGCCTTAAATAGTATGCCTGGGCCAATCTGGGAATACAGTTTGCTCCAGTAGTCAAAAATCTCCCTGGGTGGGACATCCAGTGGTGCTTGAACCCATTGGGTTATAGGCTGCAGCTGCCCACTTTGCCCGAGTAGTCAGGTTGCAGTGTGGACATGGCAGCCAGCAGCAGACCCAGGCTCCAGATCCTCAAACTTGTGCCTTATTTTTAAATGAAAGCTGAGATTCCCAAAAATCACTAGACTCCAAAGCTGGGTTTTTTGCAGGAGTGGTGGGTGAAATTCTGTGGCCTGCGTTGTGTAGGAGGTCAGACTAGATGATCATAATGGTCCCTTCTGACCTAAATATCTATGAATCTATGAAACATCCCTTTGTCTCTAAGGTCATGTCTTCAAATCAGAGTTTATGCATATCCAGGCTGCCTCAGGCATGGCTACACTTGCAAATGTAGAACGCCAGGAGTTAAACCAGCCCTATGAGACCACAGCAGGGAAAGCTCTGCCGTGTGTTCCCACTGTCAGCTGCAAGCGCAGTGGCGTGGCCACATTTGCGGTACTTGCAGCGGCATTGGGAGCCGTGCATTATGGGCAGCTATCCCACAGAGCACCTCTTCCCATTCTGGCACTGTGGCTTGTGGGAAGGGGGAGGGGAGTGCAGGGCATCCTGGGTCCTGTCCCAATGTCCTGTGATCCATCGGTTCGCATCCCAGCAATCCCTGTGCTTCCATCCACATCTGGCACCATCTTTCAATGGTTTTTGTACTGCGTGCTCTGTCTTCCCTTTCAGTCTGCAGGACTGGATCCCGAACTTGTGAGAAATATGCTGATGGGTCTCACCAGCACGTCACGAATTGCAGTCGAGTTACTCCTTAAGCTACAAAGTGATAGTGAGGACTCCGACGATGATGTCAACTCACATAACGCATACAACACGAGATTGCTTGTGGCATTCACGGACATGCTCACCACAGTAGAATGCCACTTTGGGGCTCGGGAAACAAGCACTGAGTGGTGGGATCACATCGTCATGCAAGTCTGGGATGACGAGCAGTGGCTGCGGAACTTTCGGATGAGGAAAGCCACTTTCATGGGACGGTGTGCTGTGGGCGCTAGGACACAAGATTAAGAGCTGCCCTGCCAGTGGAGAAGCACGTGGCTATTGCAATCTGGAAGCTGAGAACTCCAGACAGCTACCAATCAGTCAATAACAAGTTCAGAGTAGGAAAGTCGGCCGCTGGAATCGTGTTGATGCAAGTTTGCAGGGCCATTAATTGCATCCTGCTCAGAAGAACCATGACTATGGGCAATGTGCGTGACGTGGCTGGCTTTGCACAAATGGGTTTCCCTAACTGTGGAGGGGCCATAGATGGGATGCATATTCCAATTCTGGCACCAGACCATCTAGCCTCTGTGCACATAAATTGGAAGGGTTATTTCTTGATGGTTCTTCAGGGACTTGTGGATCACCATGGGCATTTCATGGACATTAATGCAGGCTGGTCCAGAAAGGTGCATGACGCACGCATCTTTCAGAACACAGGCCTGTTCAGGAAGCTGCAAGCTGGGACCAGAAGATCACCGTAGGGGAAGTCGAAATGCCCACAGTGATCCTTGGAGACCCCGCTTACCCTTTAATGCCATGGCTCATGAAACCATACACAGGGAGCCTTGACAGCAGCAAGGAGCGGTTCAACAACAGGCTGAGTCGGTGCAGAATGACTGTTGAGTGTGCTTTAGGCCATTTAAAGAGCCACTGGCGCTGTGTGTATGGGAAGCTGTAAGGATTAGGGATGCGTTGAGGGAACAATTTGATGCTGAAAGCCACCAGTAATGTTTGGTGCCCTGCATGGGAGTGAAGTGCAGTGGTTCCAATGCTAATAGGCATCTGTGTTTGCTGTGTATGATGCACTGACTTGCAGTGCCTTTTGCTTTCCTGGCTACAGTATCTTTTACTTAATGCAATAACGAATGTTTGCAAAGCCAAAAACTTCATTTATTGAAAAGAAACAACTGCTGGGGAAACACACATGGCACGACAGATGTGTGCTATGTGGGAATAGGGAAGGGGATGGGTGGGGAAACAGGACAATCACAGATTTGCGTATGTCCTGTTATCATATTCAGCCTTCCTGGCTGGAATGCCATGCAATGAATGCTGCACTTCAGGCTAGCTAAAATGCATGGTGATGGGGGTTGAGTGCAGTGGGTAAGGGTTGTAGTTTGCAGGGCTGGGTGGTGAAGCTACAGGTGTTGGAGGCAGCTGGTGGTGGTAAGAAACCAGATGTTGGGGGAAGTGAATTGGTGCTGACTTGGGGGCACAAGGAAAAGAGTTTTGGGACAAGGGCTGCAGGGGCAGGAGGGCACAGATCTGCTCTGTCTGGAGTATTATGAGTGTCTGCAGCAAGTCCACTTGGTGCTCCACAATGCTTAGGAGCTGCTCCGTGCTTTGGTGCCGGCAATCTGCATTCTGCTGGTGGAGCCTCCTTTTGGTGTCCCACCACTCCTGTACTTTTTGATTTTCAGTAAGGGACTGCTGCATGACTTCATGCAGAAGGTCCTCCTTGGTTCTTCGCAGACGCTTCCTGATTCTTTCCAGCCTTTCAGCTGTTGATAACAAGGACGACTGGAAGCTCAAGGTTGCATCTGTAAAGCCAAAATGCAACACTTAACAGAGGCAGCATTGTTCACATCAGATAGAGCAATGATTCAGCTGAACTTAAAGACAAGCACAGTGCACACAATAGCAGAAAGTGCCCATCCCAAAGCGAGTGCACATAACCCACAAGAGCCCCAAAATGGTGAGTTAGCACAGGGGCAAGGCAGACTGATTGTTTCAGGGCCATACTGTCCTCTGGGTTTCTGAGCCTTGGGGAGAGCCAACAGCTGCAGGGGGCCCCTATACTGAACACTGTCCCCACATTTTCCACAGGATGAGTTAGTCCTGGAAGATCTCACTGCTGAGGATGACCTGGGAAGGAAGGGAGGGTCTTCTACTACAATGCGGCTTCTGCCCTGGTCCTTATGTGCTTGCCTGTGTGCAGCAATGGTCCCCCTGTCCCTCATGGCACAGTGGTGCGGACATGTTAGCCTGACTGGGACAAGGAGCACAGTAGCTCTGCCAAGGAACCTGTGCAAGTGGGTTGCCCAGCTTCTGCATGAGACCTTTGATAAGATCACTGAGGCCAATTACCGCAATGTGAGGGAGCACATCAATGCCCCCTATTCCGCATCTAGGCATGCACACAGCCCTAACCCTTCTTTATGCAACCCTCCTTGCCCCAAGAGCCCGCACCAAACAACTACCTTCTAAAATAAAAGCTGCTTACCGGGCACTTCCTCTGCTGTTTGTTCTTCCACAAGCACCATCCTCTGCGACTGGCTACCTTCCTCCTGGCTTGAAAACAGCTCCTGGCTGCATGCATCTAGAGATGCCGGGCTGTCCTCTGGCTCTGGGCCCCGCTCCTCCTCAGCACCCTCGCTCCCGCTTTCCTCCTCCTGCCTTGTTGAACTCTGGGCTGCTACGGCCTCTGAAGTGTCCATGGTGCTCTTCGGAGCAGAGATGGGGTCGCCCCCAAGTATCACGTCCAGCTCTTTGTAGAAATGGCAGGTCACAGGGGCAGCACTGGAAAGGTTGTTTGCCTCGTGGGCTTTGCGGTAGGCGTTCCGCAGCTCCTTGAATTTAACCCTGTACTGCACTGCACCCCAGTCATGGCCCCTTTCTATCATGGCCCTTGATATCTGCCAGTAGGTATCATAATTTCTACAGCGAAAGCGCAGCTGGGACTGGACAGCTTCCTCCCCACAAACACTGATGAGGTCCAGCACCTCGCCATTGCTCCATACTGGGGATCGCCTGGCACGTGGAGGCATGATCACCTGGAAAAATGCGCTGAGAGTACTACATGCCTTGCTGAGCAAACAGGAAGAGGAATTTCAAAATTCCCAGAGAATTTAAAGGGCAGGTCTGATGGTTGGTCACCTGAGGGCAGGACAGTAGACCAAAATGATGACCAGAGTGGCTAGAACAGGCATTGTGGGACACTTCATGGAGGCCGCTCAGAGCACATTAATAGACCAGGGCGTCCACACTGGTACTGCGGCGCTCCAGCCGGGGCGCAGCAAGCTTTATGCTTCTCGTGGAGGTGGAGTACTGGGGCGCTCCAGCTCCAGAGTCCGGGTGCTCAACGTGTCTTGCCAGTGTGGACACCTCAGGAGTTAGGATGCCCGGGGCTGATTTAATGTGCTCTAACTTGCAAGTGTAGCCAAGGCCTCAGACAATGCTTTAATGCTAGTACCAGTATAAAAGAGTTATAAGCAGAGTGCAGCGTATATATTTGCATGTGTGCTTGCTAAACTTGTAATCCCACTTTTGAATAAATTAGTTAGCACTAATCAGTTAAATCCTCATAAGAATATATCACTAGTTTCATGTTTATTTCCTTTCTCCCACTTGGAATCTATCTTGGATCACACATGGGGAGCGGGGAGGAAGAGAGGCCAGTGAAGTGGCGTGGTTTCCACCCTCAACTGAATCAAAGGCCACACCCTAGCACACAATATACTCCATAACAAATACATTGGTCATACACAAGCAAACCCCTCCCACTCACCCTGCAATTCTCCCTTCTCCCGCAAATAACAAACAGCTGCCTCTTGCATGGCTGTGGTCCAGCTCCAATGCTACTTCTCTCTGTTCTGTTCCCCAGGCCCTTCCCCAAACAGGTTGATGAACTCCAGGCCAAGACCATCCTCCAGTGAGTCCCTCTGGCCATTCCCTCTGCCACAAGGGTTTCCTCTGGCTCTATTAGTCCGTCTACCCCCAGTCTAAAAATCAGACTGTTCTGCCTTGAAAGCCCATCAAACATGGCAGTAGGCTCCATGTTCAAGGTGGTGCTGAGAAGTTGGTCAAACTCCTCATAATAGGGGCAGGTTGACAGGGAGTTTCCATTCCTGACTTCAGTGTCTTTTGCCTTGTGGTACACACTCTACAGGTTTTCTATTCTAAACCTGCACTTAATTGTTATGCAAGACCTTGGTGTGTGCCTCTGCCCAGCTAGCAGCACATGGTGTTACGGAGCTCCTGGATGAAGCTCTGGAAAAGAGACTGTTTGAATTACATGACCTGTGCAGAGATGCAGCAGGCTATGTGGAACAAGGGATTTGAACACCAATCAGGTATATATAAATGGTTAGATGGCTTCCAGTGCCTAGAAGGTGAGTAGGGAGTGAGTAGGTAGAAGAGCAGGAAATACAGCCTCTAGGGAATTCTGGGAAGGCACTGGAGGACTATCCCAACCCAAGCACTGTAACTCAGGCTTTAGCTGCATCCATATTGCAAAACGGGCAGAAAGCAAAACCCAGGATCTAACCTATAACCCCAGCTGGGTAAGCAAATCCAGGTTCAAATACACATAAACCAGAGTAAAAGTTTGTGTGTGGACAGTAGGGGGGAAACAGAGGGTTGGGCTGAAATCCAGGTGAGAGCGTGAGTTAACTCTGTGGTGAAGACCCTAAAGAGAGGGAGCATCATTAGAACAGGATGCTCACTACTACTTTGAGAGAAAGACAACTTTGCCCACTTTCTGAGTTTTGAGAGTTGAACTTTGTTTTGTTAGTTATGGTTAGATCAATACTCCAATTTGGCACAATTCATTTTAAGATTAAGTTTTAAATGCATCTTTCTCCTAAACAATTCTAACTTCTGGAAAATGTGTCAGAGTTAATTTATCTTCTTCCTGACACAAGGTTTTGCTTCCATCACACAGGACTTCATTATTTCTGATCAGGAATTTAAAAAAAAAAGTCTCTAATAGGAGCTGGCTATGATTGGCTATAAACCCCAGGAGGTGCACACATTACTGGCCTTTATGAGAGGGTAGCAAGATACTCTAGTAAACATCTCCAAAAACAAAACAAAAAAATCCATAACATGTAAAAAAAGACACTCAAGAAAAGTATTTGTAAGATACCTTTTCTGTAGGAAAAATAAACTAAGTTGTTTACTATAGCACAGCACAGGGCATATTTGCTGCCAAGAGTTTTCTTGTTCTTCATGGATTTTGTAAAAAAATAGATTACAAAAATAAAGCATACTATTTCTCTGCCTTTTTTACTCCCCTCCTCCACTCCCCATTCAATCCTTGTAAAAAGGTAGGGATTTAAAAAGTGAGATAAAAACTTTCATCCCCATCAAACTTTTAATAAGTTTCTCCTCTGCACCCCAAAAAGTCAATTAAAATTCCAGCTTCCCTCCCATTTTCAACAGTTATTACTTTGTCCCGCTCTATTCCCGTGTTCAGGTTAGCACATAGTCTGAACAGGTCACTTAGGCCAAAGTTTTCAAACATGACTGAAGTTAGGTATCTAAATCCGTAGAGCCAAGCTATGCCATTTGGGAACTGGCCCGAGTGAGGATGGTGCAAGCTACTCCCCAGAGTCCCCCTTTGAGTGCAAACTGCAGTTGTGACTGGACCTTGTGAAAGCAACACAATGAAAAGAGACTCCTTGCATGCTCTTCCTCCTTTCTGTACTCCAATCTCACTACAGCAACATAAGGGCCATTCACTATATGGCCCATTTTTAGCTTGATATTTAGACAAAGTTTTCAAAGGGATTTATCACCCACAGCTACTATGGGAGAAAAAAAAAAAAAAACCACAGGAGCGGAGAGTACTTTCCACCTTCAGAAATCAGGTCTTTTTATTTGGGTGCCTGTCTCCAGCACCCAAGTTTGAGAATGTTGTCTTTACCATCTCTATGCTTCACTTTATCCACTTATAAAATACAGATTCCAATCGCTGCCCTGAAGTAAAATGTTCTTTAAAGTACTCTGGGGATCTCATACAAGTATATTTTTGTATACTTATATAATACATTAATTGCTGCTGCTATTCAGAATGAAAACTGACCTGTTGGTGCAATGCAAGAGAAGTTTAATTACTGGTGTTACTAAATCCCATTCCCAAACTGATAAAGAGAAGTTTGGTTGGCATATCCAGCACAAACAGCAACTCTTCTCAGCAGATAGACAAGCAGACATTAATATACACTAAATGGCCAAGGAACCAGTTAGCATTATTAGAAATAAATAAGGCTAAGTTTTTGTCATGGTTATTTTTAGTAAACGTCACGGACAGGTCACGGGCAATAAACAAAAATTCATGGAGCCTATGACCTGTCTGTGACGTTTACTAAAAATAACAACTGGGGGCAGGGCTAAGTAGGGAGGAGGAATGGAGTGTCATGGGCTGTGGGGGGGAGGAATGATTGACAGGCTGCTGACAGCTGAAGCGGAAGAAGTCACGCAGGTCCAGTAAAGTCACGGAATCCGTGACCTCCGTAACTAAATTGTAGCCTTGGAAATAAATAACTAGAAATGGGAGGCAAGGGGAAGGGGAAATGTGGAAAAGTAAGGTCTTAAAGTGTTAGAGCCTTCTAACTATCACTAGGAATGCACAATAAGGAATAGAGCCCACTGCATGGCAATTAGAAAAGGAGGACTTGTGGCACCTTAGAGACTAACCAATTTATTTGAGCATAAGCTTTCGTGAGCTACAGCTCACTTCTGTTACTCTGAAACCTGCATGACAATTGTACATTAATGAATGTTCTACACTCACCTGCTCAAACACCCAGTGTATTTAACACTAGGAACGGATGAACTTTTAAAACCAATATAGGATTGAGCGGTGCACACATGCCCATAGAATCTGCTTCATGGTGCATTTTAAAGAGTTTATTTCCTCTGTACTAAAGATGAATCAAGGACAAACAAGCTGGAAGACAGGGAATACTGCCATCGCTTTTGAAATTGAATCTCCCTGATGTTTTGATAACACTACTAATTTGGGGGTGGGGAAAATTGCGTGGTTTAATTTAGGTTTGGGATTCCTCAGCAATGATGCCTTCCCATAGACCTGACTGGGAGGTGGGGGAGTGGAAAAGGGAGAAATCTTTTACTAGAGTCCTAAAAATAAAGTGTATTACACACTGTCCCACTATAGTGCCACTTAACTTGGTGTAGCAGATTCATCAACCCAAATATAAACAACTCTAAAAAATGGTGAGGTATTTTGACCAAACAGATGATTTGAAGGGCATGGCAAAGAAGCAATCTGAACAGCTGTCAAAAGGGCAGTCTTTCCACAATGTGGTTAATGTTCCACAAAGTTCCCCATTATGTGCCTGTAAACTGCTTTCCACAGAGGCACTGCATAGTGATGTATTGTTTCCACATATCCATGCTCACTTACCCTATCATTAAAAATAACTTCAATAAGAGATATAATTCTCCATGATCAAAGCAAAACTGTAACAGAGACAAATCCCATGCCTGTTCTTGTAAAAGCTTAAGTTAATCTACACAATGCCAAAAATTTATTAAATTAATGACTTCTGCATTTGGCTTACCAGCCTACACCATGTTTATCTGAAATACATTTTTATCCGTCAGCAATCTGGATTGTCATATCCATAAACCATTCCAGTCTGTGCCTGTTAGGAAACTAAACCATCTAGAGTTTTGCTAATGCTTTCCATATTATGCATATTTCCTTTCAAATAAAGTTTCCTCCAGAACAGATTTCTCCTAACAGTTTTTGAGGCAATATTTCCAGAGCTCATAATTCAGCCCAATATCCCACAAATTTAGAGATATAAAAATTAGCTGTTTAGCTATCAGCAAAAGTTCCACTTAGGGAGATTGCAAACAGTAGCTACTGTCAAAGTTATATAGGGTCATGCATTTTCCTCCTATGTAAAGATACACAGAGGGGGAGGGAAATCACAAACCCATGTGGGTTTTGATGTGAAACCACTGAATTAGATTCTGCTAATCTACCAACTGTCCTCCATCCTGCACACCCCCTCCACAGTACTAATGAGATCATGGTAAAGGAGTGAGACCATAAAAAGCTGTGAAGACCAAAGATCCATAAGAAATGCTGATCTCAAGTCTGCAGCTGCTAAGCAGGTAAACAGAGGGACTGAATCATTTCACCAGGCCCCTTCCAGGACCACCCTTTGATAATGGCAGCATAACTGGTTTATAGCCATGCTGCCATGCTATGCTCTGTGATCCCTCCCCTTTTGGCTGTAGACTCATTGACTTGCGTTAGACTACTTACAGTGCATGGAATGAATCACATATGTAAGTCTTTGCAAGACTGGGGCCACAGAATGCACAGGAGAGTCCAGGTATTTTCCACGTTAGCTACTTTTCATAACAGAGCGTGGGTAGGGATGGAGTGCCATGAGATGAAAACCGAGCCCCCATGAAGTCAATGGGAGTTTTGCCATAGACTTCAGTGGAGCCAGGGTTTCACTCATAGTGAGAAGAATACCACTTAAGGAATGACGTGGTGTTAGGTTCAATAAAGGTTCAGGTTAGAGGATTGTAACCAACCCAGAATCTCTCACTATTATTTTGAGAGAAGATAGACAACTGCCACAGTTCCCTCTTCCCCCACACTGTTCTCTTTCTACTCTATCCCCGCTTCCTCCCACTGTCTGCTTCCACCATCCCCCAATTCCTTCTTGTTGGCCAAAGGTGGCTCAATACCTCCCTTGAAGTTCAGAGAAATACCTGTCCATACCCCCAGAGGACACTAATGCTCTCTGTGAAGAGAAGATTGCATCCCACACATCAGGAATCCCAAAACACCTATCAGAAAACCAAGCTTTTTTCAGGGGCTGGTGAAATTATACTCAAATCATTAATGTGATAAATTTCACAATATTTTATAGATAAATGATTCAACATTTCTTTTTTCATTCTTTCCCCAGTTGATAGATCTGAGTATCTAATTTAGGAATAGACACCAGGGGTGAAAGTAGGCCGGTACAGCGTACCAGTAAGAAGTGGCTGCTGGTGCCGGCCCATATGCAGCTGATGTTAAAGTGCTGCCGCGGCCCCTGGGCCTTTTAAATCACCAGGCCCTGGGGGCAGCTGCCCTCTGCCCCCCCATCTCCCCATCAGCAGCCCTGCAATTTAAAAGTGTGTGTGGCGGGGGAGAAGTGGTAGAAGAGGCAGCTGTCCTGGGGCCAGGCGATTTAAAAGGGCCCGGGGCTCCCAGCCGCCGCAGCAGCAGCCAGAGCCCCGGGCCCTTTTAAATCCCCACCAGAGCCCCAGGCGGCACAGGCCAGGCAGCACGGATGGGCTGGCTGGGGGACGCTGACCCCAACTCTGCCCCTTCTGCTTGAGGCCCCAGAAAGTCATCTGTGCTACTTTCACTCCGACAGACACCTATCATGTGTGATGTCTAAAATACAAGGCAATGTTTCATGATTTGCCCAGTCAATTCACTTTTTGCAAGAGGACCCAAATACCATCCTGCTTTCAGAAACTGCTATTGCACCACCTATTGGAAACAGATGTAGAACTGAAAAAGAATCTTGGTCACTTACATACGAGTTAAAATGATTATTTCCTAGTGTTTGTTTTAATTATAATCAAGTCAAAATGTTTTAAATATATAATTTTAATGTTTGAATATTGTTTAGAATTTTAGATAAATACATTAACTTAAAAATGAGTCACCCTAATGTGCAAAGGCCTGGAAATTGATGGTGAGTTGAATGTAACCCTGTAGAACTATGCTGATTTGTGCCGGTGTAGGATCTGAACAAAAATGTTAAGCTTCAGTACAAAGCGGATCCATATTGATATGAAGGATTTTGAGCTGCTCTATTTTGTTTCCAAGCACAGCACAGAAAAATGCTGCTTTAGCATCATTTACAGAGAATAGGGGGAAAACCAAAATAAAATTAAATTGGTAAGAAATAAGGTGGCAGTAGTAGACCATAACATTAAGATGCACAAGTTAACAAATACATATACGGTATATTTTAAAGGTTTATAGTTCAAAAGTCTGGTAATTTAAGTGTGCGATCCATGTTGACACACCGCCAAGAGCAGTGAGATGGTAGTTCTAAGCAGCTGAACCTATGGCTGGTGTGTTGCTGGGCAAATGTGGAGTGAGGTTAGTTAAAGGTCATTCCAAAACTGTAGAAAGGGGTCAGCTAGGCCTACTCAGTCCAAAAACAAGTGTGGGTCACCATAGATTTAGCAGTTATGATTGGTCAAAAACAGGGGTGGGCAAACTTTTTGGCCCAAGGGCCACACTGGGGTACGAAACTGTATGAAGGCCAGGTATGGAAGGCTGTGCCCCCCAAACAGCCTGGCCCCCATCCCCTCCTACTTCCCACCCACTGACTGTCCCCCTCAGAACCCCTGACCCATCCAAACCCCCTGCTCCTTGTCCCCTGACTGCCTGCTCCTGGAATCCCCTGCCCCAAACCACCCCCCCCCCCCCGGATCCCACCCCCATCCAACCCCCCCCACTCCCTGTCCCCTGACTGCCCCGACCTATCCACAACCCCACCCCCTGACAGGCCCCCTGGGACCCTGCCCCCTATGCAACTCCCACTGTTACCTGACCCCTGACCGCCCCAGAACCTCCCCTCACATCCAACCGCTCCCTGCCCCCTGACTTCCCCCCGGGACCTCCTACCCAACCCCCCACCCGCCGTGTGTGCCGCCGTCCCCTTACCAAGCCGCTCTGAGTGGCAGGAGCTCACAGCCCCGCTGCTTGCGCGGCGGCGTGGCTGCAGGAGAGGAGCCGGGGGCGAGCCTCCCAGGCCAGGAGCTCAGGGGCTGGGCAGGACGGTCCCACGGGCCGGATGTGGCCTGCGGGCCATAGTTTGCCCACCTCTGGTCTATAAGTATGGACCAATCAGAGAGGGTCTGAAGGTGATTGGAGGATAGGTATGCTAATGGTAGGACTGAAAAATAAGCCAATTAGAGATCAGGAAGGCAAAAGTTGGTTGGTTAGGAACAGGAGAAGATCAGAGAAACCTACAAGAGTAAAGAATAGCAAGGAAGAAGCAACTCAGATATAACTACCTCCAACCTCCTTTGAGTCAAATTCTGCCCTGATTTACACTTAAAATCAAAGTGGGTTACACATTTTAAATCAGGGCATAATCTGGCGCAGTCTGTAACCTTGACATCATCTCTCTACCTCCTCTCATCTTCTACTGCAGATCTGCTAATCATCTCACCACCTTTAGAACAAGGTTCGTGAACATCACTGCCTCTGCTGAAGTCCTCAGGTATATCATCATCTCCTCTTGTCTTGACAGTTGCAGCTTCCTCCTCTGTGGCCTTACCAAGGCCCAGTTCCTACAACTGCAGCATAAATAATAATAATGTGCAGCATTCTATTTCCTGATTTCTTCTCACACCAAAACATGCAACTGTGTTGTTCTCATGTTCAAGTAATTCCATTGGCTACTCATTCATTTCAGGAGCCAGCTCAAAACTGCCCAATTCTGAGAAAACTGAAATTCTCAGAAGCTCTCCCTCTATTCCCCTCCCAAGTCTCTCTGTTTAACAAGCACTGGCTTCCTTTCCACAACCTCACCAGGACAGCTGTAAGAGCCTTCTCCTTACTATAGTAACAGAGACCATTAATTTTGCCATATTTTTGGCATATAGTTCACATAAGACATGCTGCAGAGCATAAAGTTGCATTTGCTAGTATTCCCTAGTGTGCTATAGAAAAGAAGTGCCTTACCAAGAAAAATAGCTTATTGCAGAAACATCTGCATTAGCTTAACTTGAAATATTTTGCACTGGGATAAAAATAGAAGTAGGATGCTTGTCAAGTATTTTAAAATTTTAATCCTCAGATTTACTCCTGTCGTCAGCCTGTAGAATAACTTGAGTTACAGCTTCTGGATTCTAAAATTCCTGTCTTGAATTCATTGGCTTTTCTAGTATTCCACAGTATTATTTTTCACAAAGAATAGATCCATTGAAATGTGACTAACATGTGCAAGAACTGAAATCCCTTTTCATTCATATTTCTCATAAAATGATTAAGAAAGTGACCCTGATAATAGTCATGTCTTGTTCTGTCCCCGGTTTGCAATCTCCTTCCCTTCAAGCAAGTAGCCATAATGTCATTTCATTCTTCTCTGCCGCCGCCACCACCACCTCCTTCTGCTAACCCATACCACGGCACATTTTTTGTTCTCTACTTTTTCCTCTCTTCCCCCAGATAGCATGCTTCAGGCTTCTCTGGTTTGTAAGAGACTTTTCTCCTCTTATGCTTTTCTTTGGAAACCATCATTGTTCCCTGTCTTCTCTTGTGGCATACACTCAAAAGTAAAAGCAGGGAAAATATAAGTCCATTTCCTCCTACCTGGGATAAGTTTACAATGGATATTCTGGAGAACCAAGAGGAACATCGCTTTGGAGCAACACCGTGTAGTATCATGTTTGGGTCTTGAGAGTGTAGATTAGATGTTGCCAAAGGGCATGGTAAATCAAAACGTCCTCTATTGGTTACTAAATAGAAGTTAATCTGAACAGAAACCCAACAGTAAAGTCAACAGGTTCCCCCTTCCCACCCCAGTTCAAATGCCACACTTCCCATTTAATAGACATGCTTAGTAAGCATTTTGGATGGGTAATTGGTAACCAAAGGTCCAAAGTATTTATTTTCATTGGTATTCATTTACTTCTCACTTAATGGAAAAGATTCTTTTATTAACAGGCATTTGAGATGGGATTAGTCTGTTGGAGATCAGAACCCTACATGTGAGAGTCAGTCTGAAGCTGTTCTTTTTTCCTTCGGACTGCAGGTCATTTAGATGGCAGATGTTTGCTCAGATAGAAAATTAGAATCTGAACTATTTTAATTTTTATCCATATTGCGGTCTGGGGGAATACAAGTATCAAAGTGATCTTCAGAAATACGTAGCTTATTTATATCCCTTTGAGAAAGTTCACTCAAGAACCCTCAGAAGTGTTACATTTTAAAATGTTGACAGGAATAATAGAAGATATACAAACAGATTGTCAGACAATTAGAAATTAAAAGCAGCATTGGCAGTTCTAGATTACTTATTCTTACTAGCCAGCCTAGATAAGAGCCCTGGGGAAGAGAGAGATAAAGGACCAAAGTAATGTTGGAGGGACACTGACCAAGCTATAATTAAAGTTCTTCCACTAAAAAAAATTATTTGGGTAGATGGATAGAAATACTAAGACCTGAAGCCTTTTAAAATCATGCTAGGTTATGTCTGATTCTATAACCTGATCGGAATATGTGGACCAAATTAAAGCACAGATGTCAAGTTTCCACATTCTGAATCTTTCCCAATTGACACAAATATTTGTAGAAAGCTCCCACTAACTATGACACAAGCTATCTTTAATCTTTGGATAAAGAATTTGAAATCTAACAGCGTGGCATCATATTACTAATAATAAAACCATATGTCACCTCATGACTCAGAGGAGATATTGGCATATGGAGCCTTTCACATCTTAGCTGCCAGTTTGAATCTGGCCCATGTCAGTAATGACCAAAAATTGCTACCATCTGAAGGCTATTTGGTAGCCTATGTGAGATGAGTTGACCATCTCAAGCCAATTCTTAGAATTAGGATGTCTATCACAAAACCACTACCACAGATGTCTCTAACCCGTACAATTGTTGGTGCTCTCAGTTGACAGGCCAAGGACTAAACATCCCTGGAGAGTGAGCTATCTTCTCCTTTGTAGAAGCTGCCCCTCCAAACAAGGGAGGAGATTTTAACAGGTCAAAGCCGGAAGTTTGCACTAGTACTGTCTATCCTGTAGCTCTAATATGGGTGACATCTAGAGCTGGGAAAAAATAACTAAAAAATCTTGGCTGAAAATTTTATTTAATTAGGCAAAAATGCACATTTGGCAACACCAAAGTGTTTTGCGAATTCATAGCAGTTTTGCAAAATTGTTTATTTTGGGAGGAAAAAAGCCAAAGTTCTGAAAAAACTTGAAATATTTTGTTTTGACATTTAGAACCACATGGTTTCATCGTTTGGTTCAAAGTGATTTTATATTGAAAATTCCTTTAATTTTATTTTTTTTAAAACCCCAAATGTTTAAAAAATTCTCTCAAAAATCTAAATACATTTCATTTCAGGTCAAATAAAACTGTTTGACCCAAAATGAATTTAAAACTTTTTGATTCATCAAAAATGGGGGTGGGGGAGAAATTGTTTTTGTCCAACTGGCAATGAATTTTCTGACTTTTGAAAATTGCCATTGAACTGGGGGAAAAAAATCCATAATTTGCTGAGTTCTAGTGACAGTGCTAGACACTGAAGCTGTAAAGTCTTGAACTTTTCACAAGCACTAATATTCACTTTATTCCCCTTCCTTTACAAATAACGAAGGGAACAACGTTACTAGTAGAAAAGATTAAAATGTTAGAACAACAAGCATAGAAGGATCCAAAATTATCTTATTGTATCTGCACTGGCTACTGTAGAACTAGGAAACGTGGAGATCAGAGATGAACAAATTAATTTACACTGGGCCTAATCTTGTTTCTAATGAGTCAATAGGAGCATTGTCATAGAGATGGTCAAGAATGGATGTATACTGCAGGAGAAACTAGAAGGCTACTTTGAGAACAGGGCTCTTCTTCCTGAACAGACGGCTTGTGTCTCATAAGGTTTGTTTTGTGCTGGCAGCTTTTTTCTGGCCACAGCCTGTGAATCAAACATACATACCAGAAAGCAACACCGTTTAGTTAATCCCTTTTGTAGCTATTATAAATCAATAGTTGTAGAAAAATATGTACTGTACCAAACAAGTATTAACCTGACAGTGTCCTTTTTAAAGACTATAGATAGTCTAGTTATTACAGTAATGCAGGCCACCTGAATCCTTCTTGTGCTGTCAAATGTTGCTTGGGGCACAAACAAGGCTCTGCCATCTGTCTATTCTGGGCCATTCTCTGCATGTCCTCTATGTGGTTATGTACCATAAGTTTTCCCTCTCTGAGTAGTGTTTGATGGAAAGATTCTTTTAGTTGGCCCTTTTTGTGGTTTCCTCCAGCTGCCCAAAGGCACACCTTCCAGGGCAGACACTTTGGGGCTTCATTCTTAACACGTGTCCCAGATACTTCCATCTTTTTAACTGGATAGCTTTTGAGATAAGGTTGAACTGTGATGAATCTCGGCACGTGTCATTCATTCCATTTAATACCTAGCATGTTTAAAGCATTTGCTTTTGAATAATCTGAATAATAACTAAACGAGTTTATATTCATTAAGTCAATACATTGCTACATGCTTATTTCCTCTTTGCTACTTATGCTATTTACTATTTTACTTTCACTTGTGTTAAGCACTGAAGTGAGACTCGCCAGTTATATTTAGAACTTTTCTACTCAGCTGGCATCCCTCTCTCTCTTCCATGCACTGACACAGAGATTTTGTCTGGGTTGCAAACACTGCAAGAGACAGTTTAAAGTTTATATCTTCATTTAAAACATTTTTAAAGAAAATAAAAAAACATGTATATTATTAGGTTTGGATTAAAAAAACAAAACAAAAAAACCCCACAAACTAAAGTTTGAGCCTAAACTGGCAATAATCTTTAAGAAGAACTACAATACGTGAGTAGACCCAGTAGTCAATAAACAGAGCAATAGTGTTGAATAATGATACAGACATCTATATTTAAATGTAATAGTGTCTATCTGAACACTTGGCCCTCTACACAATTAAAAAGAGTAAATATCCTTAGTGCAGTTAAAATACCAAAACAGTTTTTAAAAATCAGGGGAAACGGCATCATTCTGGGATAGTTAATTGAGCAGCATGTTGGGTCTGGCTCAGCAAGAGTTTTCAAGTAATTGATTTTGGTGTGAAGTGCAGGGATTTTTGACTTTGAACTGGTTATGGCAAAAGGAAGATCATACTGCAGCTAGTAGCTGGACTGGAGGACTAGCAATAGAGAGCATGCTGTGTGCCTGGAAGAAGGCTTATCTCCCCTTTGCTGTACTTGAAAAAAAGTAAAATATTTCACAGTAATTAGGTAAATGGTTGATAAAATGCACATATCCATCATTGATCTGAAAGAGAACAGCCTGCCACCCCTCCTTTACAGGTGGGTTTGGTTAAATAGTCAAGCTGGCTGGCTGTTAATGTCCAATCAGACTTGAACACAAGGTGTTCCATCCTGTAAGGTGGATTCCTACATGAAGGTGTGGAAGTGTATCTTACCTGTTTGAACTGATACTGACATTTTTTCCATTGATACTGATATAATTTAACTGGTTAATCCTTTTTCAGACTTCATAACAATGAGATGAAGTCACTATGTAGACATTAAAGATACATATATTTTAGCCTGAAATTAGACATGTCCTGTTTATACCTAGTCAGGAGAGAGGAAAAGTTGTTCAGATTCCAGGATAACACAAGTTAATGTCAGAAATTCCAGTATCTTGAACTTTTATCTGGACCAACTTTGGGCCAAAAAATCAAAATATCAATTCCCCCCACAAAACAGCAATTTCAGAAAATTTCTGTTTGGAAATGTCAAAGCACTTTGTTTTGGCGAAGTTTGACACTAAACAGTGTCCACCAGAGCCGCCAGAGTAGGGAGTTGTGGTTAGGTGCCTCATGCCCCTATTTTCTTCTATAAGATAGGAAATGTAATCCAGTCAGGGAGGCTATGATGCACCACAATGGATCAACCATGCAATGCCTTATGAGAGAGCCTGGCCCACAGAGAAGAATGGGGACATAAGTAGACTGGATCTATATTTATGCATACAATCAGTAACTTAGGTACATGATGAAAGCTTAAGTACTGTCAAAAGACACACCCCTCCCTAAACAAACAAAAACTTACTTTCATCCCCAAATTCCCTGTCTGGGTTTCACAAATGACCACACACTCTTCCAAGACAAGTATATTTCCTAAGTCAAAAATCCTGTCCATTCTGTTTTCTACATAGGTCAGTACGCTTGATAGGAATAGTGTTGGGGAAACAAAGTACACTCCGTGTTTACCCCAATGTCATAAGGAGAAGAGTCCAGGGAAGAAAATTTAAGAGGTAAGACGACCTGCCCATTACTATATTTCTAAAGCAATGCATTTCTTTGTGTGAAGTTGTTCTGCTTAAATTCTGCATTTACCCAGTTTCCTAGTGATTGATTAGAGCCTCTAACTTCTAAAATTTTTACCAATTCATACGATACATCTCTACCAACTTGATCAAGACTTTTTCATGCTTTGGAAATGTCCTTTTATATCCTTCTCAGAGTTTTCTCAATCCCAACTTTTTTGTTTTTATCATAGACTTTTGAGATATTATTATATATATAATATTGCCCTAATAGTATTAGATTCTGGATATGAGGTATCATCTTTATTGCCCTATGCTGCACCCTTTTCAAGGTAATAAATAGCTTTTCTGTGGCATGGAGACTGGTACAGCACACAGTATTCCAGTTGGGAGACAAAATTCTGATTCCCTTATGGGTGTAAAGGAGCTTTGTTAAGTTTACACAGGTTGAATAAGAGCATAATTCGGCCTAGGCAGTCTTATAAAGATCTAGAATAATAGTATGACCTAAACCATTGGTTCTCTGCTCTGTACTAATGTAACCAGGTAAACAACTACAATGACTCTAGTAACGTTTTTGTTGCTTTCAGAGTGGTAGCCGTGTTAGTCTGTATCAGCAAAAACAATGAGGAGTCTTTGTTTATTTGGTCATAAGCTTCCGTGGGCTAGAACCCACTTCATCAGATGCATGGAGTAGAAAATACAGGAGCAGGTATAAATAAATGAAAGGATGGGAGTTGCCTTACCAAGTGTGAGGGCAGTCTAAGGAGACAATTCAATTAACAGCAGGGTACTAAGGGAGGAAAAATAACTTTTGAAGTGGTAATGAGAGTGGCTCATTTCAGACAGTTGACAAGAAGGTGTGAGTAACAGTTGCCACTTTTAGGTCTGTTATTGAGTGACCAGAGAGATTGAAGTGTTCTCCTACACCACTAGCCATCAACTACAGCCCCCAACTAAAACCTCTCCAGCGCATCATCAGAGATCTACAACCTATCCTGAAGGACTATCCATCACTCTCACAGACCTTGAGAGACAGGCCCAGGGCCGGTGCAACCACTAGGAGAACTAGGCGGTCGCCTACGGTGCCAAGTGGTTGGGGGCAGCAGTGGAGCGGAGGTAAGCCGAGGCAGTGGGGTGCAGGGAGGGCCGCCTGCAGCAAATAACAGGGTGGGGGGCGGCGCACAGGGGAACCGCTCCCCGCCCCAGCTCACCTCTCCTCTGCCTCCTCCCCTGAGCACCGCCCTGCTCTGCTCCTCTCCCTCCAAGGCTTGCGTGCCAAACAGCTGATTGGCGCCGCAAGCCTGGGAGGCGGGAGAAGCGGTGGTGTGCTCGGGGAGGAGGTGGAGCAGAGATGAGCTGGGGTGGGGAGCTGCTGCACGCGGCTCCCCGGGCCGAGGGGGGGAGGGAAGGAGCTGCAGGGAGCTGCCACAGTGGGGGCTGCCTGGGCCGAGGGGAGGGAGGGAAGGAGGGGGCGGCGGGGAGCTGCTGCAAGGGGGGCTCCCTGGGCAGGGGGGGCACCTCAGGGCGGAGGGGGGGCGGGGAGCTGCCGCGGGGGCGTGGCGCAAGGTGGAAGTTTCGCCTAGGGCGTGAAACCTCCTTGCACCGGCCCTGGACAGGCCAGTCCTCGCTTAGAGACAGCCCCCCAACCTGAAGCAAATACTCACCAGCAACTACACACCACACAACAAAAAAACCAACCCAGGAACCAAACCCTGCATCAAACCCCAGTGCCAACTCTGTCCACATATCTATTCAAGGGACACCATCATAGGACCTAACCACATCAGCCACACCATCAGGGGCTCATTCACCTGCACATCTACAAATGGGATATATACCATCATGTGCCAGCAATGCCCCTCTGCCATATATATTGGCCAAACCAGACAGTCTCTACACAAAAGAATAAATGGACACAAATCTGACATCAGGAATCATAACATTCAAAAACCAGTAGAAGAACAGTTCAATCTCTCTGGTCACTCAATAACAGACCTAAAAGTGGCAATTCTTCAACAAAAAACTTCAAAAACCAAACAGACTCCAACGTGAAACTGCAGAACTGGAATTAATTTGCAAACTGGACACCATCAGATTAGGCCTAAATAAAGACTGGGAGTGGTTGGATCATTACAAAACCTAAACCTACTTTCCCCAATACTAATTTCCCCCTACTGTTACTCACACATTCTTGTCAACTGTCTGAAATGAGCCACTCTCATTACCACTTCAGAAGTTATTTTTCCTCCCTTAGTATCCTGCTGTTAATTGAATTGTCTGTTAATTGAATTGTCTCGTTAGACTGACCTCACACTTGGTAAGGCAACTCCCATCCTTTCATGTATTTATACCTGCTCCTGTATTTTCCACTCCATGCATCTGATGAAGTGGGTTCTAGCCCACAAAAGCTTATGCCCAAATAAATGTGTTAGTCTCTAAGGTGCCACAAGGACTCGTTGTTTTTGTTGCTTTCGTAATTTTACTGTTCATCATATTTCCAGGGAAGTTTTCCTTGCTAAAGATAAGCCTGCCTTAAATGTTATTTGCTATCAATACTAACTGTTTGAAATACTCCACTGATATAGTGATGGAACAAGCTGAGTATAAGTACACTATAGATCAAATTATCTACCTGAGATGGCGGGCATATTAAGATCACTTGAACTTCATTTGCATGATCATTCTGCTAAACATACTAGCTGTGCTGCTGACTGAAGCATTTTGAAAGACACTTGAAATTGCTGTTTAAAAATAAAAAAACACCACATTGCATCATTGAGTATGCAGGAAATGAAATGTGTTATCTCTTATCAATTTCAAATTAGGTTCAGCACATAACTGTCTGAAGTGAACACACCTAGCAATAGTTTACATTTGTCTCCCAAGTAAGCTTTTTAATCAAAAGTAATCTGGTGTTAAGCATATTAAAAAGCCTTTCATTAACCAGGGATGGGTTTGATTTATTCATACGCTGTGCAACATATGTTGCTTATACTGTGGTCTACAGCAAATAAGTGTTTCAGTTTCTGATTGATGTTTTGGCATGCTGCCTGTTTTCAGTTTTTCATTGTGCAAGGTAGGTATTACAGTCTCTGTGGTTGCTGGCTTTCAGTGTTGCATGGGCCTCTTAACATAAAAGACACGCCCTTTGAGGGGGAAAAAAAGACATTAGGTGGCACAGGTGATTCTCATTTACACTAAGGTCTTTTCACACTGCTCTAGCAATTGCAGGTTACCTTAACATCCTTTGTAAGGTTTCAGAGTGGTAGCTGTGTTAGTCTATATCAGCAAAAAGAAAGAGGCGTACTTGTGGCACCTTAGAGACTAAAATTTATTTGCGCATAAGCTTTTTTCATGTTCTCTGTGTGTGTGTATATATCTTCCTACTCTATTTTCCACTGCATGCATCCGATGAAGTGGGTTTTAGCCCACGAAAGCTAATGCTCAAATAAATTTCATAGAATCATAGAATCATAGAATATCAGGGTTGGAAGGGACCCCAGAAGGTCATCTAGTCCAACCCCCTGCTCAAAGCAGGACCAAGTCCCAGTTAAATCATCCCAGCCAGGGCTTTGTCAAGCCTGACCTTAAAAACCTCTAAGGAAGGAGATTCTACCACCTCCCTAGGTAACGCATTCCAGTGTTTCACCACCCTCTTAGTGAAAAAGTTTTTCCTAATATCCAATCTAAACCTCCCCCATTGCAACTTGAGACCATTACTCCTCGTTCTGTCATCTGCTACCATTGAGAACAGTCTAGAGCCATCCTCTTTGGAACCCCCTTTCAGGTAGTTGAAAGCAGCTATCAAATCCCCCCTCATTCTTCTCTTCTGCAGACTAAACAATCCCAGCTCCCTCAGCCTCTCCTCATAACTCATGTGCTCTAGACCCCTAATCATTTTTGTTGCCCTTCGCTGGACTCTTTCCAATTTATCCACATCCTTCTTGTAGTGTGGGGCCCAAAACTGGACACAGTACTCCAGATGAGGCCTCACCAGTGTCGAATAGAGGGGAACGATCACGTCCCTCGATCTGCTCGCTATGCCCCTACTTATACATCCCAAAATGCCATTGGCCTTCTTGGCAACAAGGGCACACTGCTGACTCATATCCAGCTTCTCGTCCACTGTCACCCCTAGGTCCTTTTCCGCAGAACTGCTGCCTAGCCATTCGGTCCCTAGTCTGTAGCGGTGCATTGGATTCTTCCATCCTAAGTGCAGGACCCTGCACTTATCCTTATTGAACCTCATCAGATTTCTTTTGGCCCAATCCTCCAATTTGTCTAGGTCCTTCTGTATCCTATCCCTCCCCTCCAGCGTATCTACCACTCCTCCCAGTTTAGTATCATCCGCAAATTTGCTCAGAGTGCAATCCACACCATCCTCCAGATCATTTATGAAGATATTGAACAAAACGGGCCCCAGGACCGACCCCTGGGGCACTCCACTTGACACCGGCTGCCAACTAGACATGGAGCCATTGATCACTACCCGTTGAGCCCGACAATCTAGCCAGCTTTCTACCCACCTTATAGTGCATTCATCCAGCCCTTACTTCCTTAACTTGCTGACAAGAATGCTGTGGGAGACCGTGTCAAAAGCTTTGCTAAAGTCAAGAAACAATACATCCACTGCTTTCCCTTCATCCACAGAACCAGTAATCTCATCATAAAAGGCGATTAGATTAGTCAGGCATGACCTTCCCTTGGTGAATCCATGCTGACTGTTCCTGATCACTTTCCTCTCCTCTAAGTGCTTCAGGATTGATTCTTTGAGGACCTGCTCCATGATTTTTCCAGGGACTGAGGTGAGGCTGACTGGCCTGTAGTTCCCAGGATCCTCCTTCTTCCCTTTTTTAAAGATGGGCACTACATTAGCCTTTTTCCAGTCATCCGGGACTTCCCCCGTTCGCCACGAGTTTTCAAAGATAATGGCCAAGGGCTCTGCAATCACAGCCGCCAATTCCTTCAGCACTCTCGGATGCAATTCGTCCGGCCCCATGGACTTGTGCACGTCCAGCTTTTCTAAATAGTCCCTAACCACCTCTATCTCTACAGAGGGCTGGCCATCTCTTCCCCATTTTGTGATGCCCAGCACAGCAGTCTGGGAGCTGACCTTGTTAGTGAAAACAGAGGCAAAAAAAGCATTGAGTACATTAGCTTTTTCCACATCCTCTGTCACTAGGTTGCCTCCCTCATTCAGTAAGGGGCCCACACTTTCCTTGGCTTTCTTCTTGTTGCCAACATACCTGAAGAAACCCTTCTTGTTACTCTTGACATCTCTTGCTAGCTGCAGCTCCAGGTGCGATTTGGCCCTCCTGATATCTTTCCTACATGCCCGAGCAATATTTTTATACTCTTCCCTGGTCATACGTCCAACCTTCCACTTCTTGTAAGCTTCTTTTTTATGTTTAAGATCCGCTAGGATTTCACCATTAAGCCAAGCTGGTCGCCTGCCATATTTACTATTCTTTCGACTCATCGGGATGGTTTGTCCCTGTAACCTCAACAGGGATTCCTTGAAATACAGCCAGCTCTCCTGGACTCCCTTCCCCTTCATGTTAGTCCCCCAGGGGATCCTGGCCATCTGTTCCCTGAGGGAGTCAAAGTCTGCTTTCCTTTGTTCGTCTCTCGGTGCCACAAGTACTCCTCATCCTTTGTAAGGCCACTCTACGCTGCAAGAGTGGTGTAAAATGGTCTTTGTCATTAAGAATCAGGCCAAAAGGTTCTTAGTTGAATAAATGTTTCATGCATGTGTGCGTGCATGCGCATACAAATTTATATAACAGAGTTCAGCAACAATTACAAAAGCTTTACATTTTATGCAAGTCAGCCAGTCCAACAAACACCATAACACATGCATATCCCACACTTCTAAACCGAAGGAGAATGGTCAGGACAGGCAGTACAGCAGGACTGGGCTCTGTTACACACTTCCTTGGACATCTCATTTTGAACCAGATTTCTAAAAGTATTTTGGAAATCCCAGTAGATGCCTATCAGCATCTTTAGGTGCTGAAATCTCCTTCAGTGGGAGTTAGTGAGATTTTCAAAAGTACCTAGGCACCTAAGTGCCTATCTGCATCTTTAGATACCTAAATGCCTTTACAAATCTGGTCCTCAAGTTCTGTGCCTCAGTTTTTCCATCTGTAAAATGGAGAAAATAATGGTTTCTTTCTCCCATCTTTCTTACCTGGTTTGTAAGCTCTTTGGGGAATTTCATATATATTATATGTAAAAGCCAGGCTCCATTTAAATCAATGGAAGTTTTGTCAGGGCTCTGGTGCTGGTTGGGTTCTCTAGGTCAATAGTGTTCAAACTTTTTTTCTGGGGATGCAGTTGAAGAAAATTGTTGATGCCTGTGACCCAGCAGAGCTGGTGACAAGGGGTTTGTGGGGTGGGAGGGGCTCAGGGCTGGGGCAGAGGTTTGTAGTACAGGGGTGAGGGCTGCGTTGTGGGGCCAGGAATGAGGGGTTCAGGGTGTGGGAGGGGGCTCTAGGCTGGCAGTGCAGGCTCTGGGGTTGGGCCAGAGATGAGGGGTTTGGGGTGCAGGAAGGGGTTCCAGGTTTGGGGGTGCTCAGGGCTGGCGATTGGGGCATGGGGTTGGGGCATGGACTTACCTCAGGCTGCTCCCAGTCAGCACCACAGCCAGGGTGCAGAGGCAGGCTTCCCGCCTGTCCTGGCACCACAGACCACGCTGCACCCTGGAAGCAGCCAGCAGCAGGTCTGGCTCCTAGGCGGAGGTGAGCAAGCAGCTCCACGTGACTCTCACCCGCAGGCACCTGCCCCCCACCCCCAGTTCCCATTGGCCGGAGCCAGTGCTTGGGGCTCCGCGTGCTGCCCCCACCCCATGGTCCCCCTGCCTAGGAGATGGACCCGCTACTGGTCGCTTCCGGGACACAGCACGGTTTCAGAAAAGGTAGGTACTAGCTTGTCTTAGCTGGGCAGCACCGCCAACAGGACTTTTAACGTCCCGGTCAGCAGTGCTGACTGGAGCAAGGCGACCCAGCACCTTACATGCTGCGACCCAGTAGTGGGTCATGACCCACAGTTTGAAAAACACTGCTGTAGGTGGTACCATAATAATACTAATTATAACAGCTTCATATTTTTATGCTTATCAAATCACCAGTCAAACAAGTATAAACATGCATTCTTGATTAGAAAACTCACCAAGACACAGTTTAACTTACAATGAAAGCTGGATATTTGAAATACCTTCTGTGGGTATGTTGAGTGCCTTTCACAAATCAGAAACTGAAAGGTAGATGCTTTGATGCATTGTCAAACTCCCATGCATTGTATAAACTCATTATGTGCAGAGTACAATTAAGCAGAGCAACAGCATAATGTGACTTGTTCCTTACTTTGCCAAAATGGGTAGAGTGAGCTCAACTACATGCCAGATGCACAAATGAAGTCTGTACAGATGTGTGCACAGTTCTTGAGCAGCTTTAGGCATCTGGAAGCTAGAGAGTTATCACTGAATAAAAAATGATACTACTTTGTATCTAGATAGCACCTTAAAGTATTAGCTAAATACTCCTAACATCTAAGTGAAGTTGGGAAGTAAACTTAGATGTCCCAATTTCACAGAGAGGGAAACGGGCAGAGAAGTGATGTGACTTGTCAAAGCTACACAGCCTATCAGTTGCAGAGTCACGATTAGAACTTAAGAATGTCTAACTCTGTACCTAACTTTGTACCTACTACCTATTTCTACAGGCCAAGCTGTCTGTATAATAGTCAAGCTACTAGTAATAACTCACATCAGCTGCTAAAATGCCTCTAGAGGTATAAATTGAAATCTAGGATGTGGACTTGGGAGGAAGAAGGGAAGGCAGTTGACCCACAGGAATACAGGAGCAAGGCCATTTTTAACAGTGCTGAAGAATACACTTGAGATGAGTATACAGCATCCACAATGTTAAAATATTAGACATGACAAATGCACAGAAGACACGTTAGCCCTGGCATCCTTAACAAGTGTCCTTGTGATTTCAAGGGAAGGAATAGAAGCTGAGTTTCTTCTCTGCCTCCTCCATCTCCCAGCCCACACTCCCTTCCCGTATTACCCCTTCTTTCTCCTTCCCACCTGCTGATCTACCTTGCTTCTTTGGCAAGCAGCCTCTTGAGCATGGAGTTATTCTGGGTTATAGAGAATAGAGAGTTCCTACCTGTGAGAAAGTGGGTCAGATTGCTATGCTGGGAAAACCACTGTTCTGTCCTTCCTGATAACAGAGCTTCCCTTCTGCCCAGCCCAGAATCCCAGAGACCTCCCCAAGCCCTAGGAAACTGGCCTGATGTGCAGTGGTTTACAATTTGCATGTGCACAGGAGGGCATGTTCCAGTTCTGCTTTGAACTGAGGTGGAGCTGAACTGGAGGAAAGTATGATCTAACAACAGACAAGATTCACTTGGAACCTTTATTCCTTCCCTTCACTGAAAGTAATGATCAACTGAATTACAAATAAAGACAATCACATTTGTATTTGAGATGCAGGCTCATCTGTGTCAATGACATGATACTTGTATGAACAAAACATATAATTATAGTGATAAAGAAAAAAGATTACATTTAATTAATTTTTCACACATTAATTTGGCAATATTAAAACACTGTAACATTAAACTAAATATCAAGATTTATTGAATTCACAGCATTGCCATATGGAACATTTTTATATTCTATTCTGTCTACAAACTTTAAAAGTGCATTTATACATTTATCCAATTAAATCAGATGGAAACCTAATCTTAATAAATAGCACCATCTAGTGGAGTCCTTTTCTGAAAGCATCCAATGAAGTGAGCTGTAGCTCATGAAAGCTTATGCTCAAATAAATTGGTTAGTCTCTAAGGTGCCACAAGTACTCCTTTTCTTTTTGCAAATACAGACTAACACAGCTGCTACTCTGAAACTTTTCTAGCTAGTATACTGCAAAGACCTCAAGGAGTGTTTATTTAGGAACAAACCTGCTATAGCCGATAGGAATATAATTTAACTGTTAATATTTAGTATATTTAGTAGCCTTAACCAAATTAAGTACAAGTGATCTTCTGTGGCACATATGCAACATAATGTCTTGAATGTGGACTGCACAAATAGTTGAGAATTTTTAGTACTTAGTTTGGTTGGGTCTAGGCCTGGATAGCTCAGGCGATTAAGATACAAAACCTACACACCATAAGTATCATAAGTAAAAATAATCCAGGTTATTCAGTGGCATATGTGAAATGGATCCAGTTTCTAGTTGACTGGGTATCACATCATAAATCCACAACAAGTGGCACTAACTGTCAAACACTGACTGGAGACTGAACTACTGTTAAACATACAGAGGTGGCCCCTTCAGATTATGGTTGAATGAAAATCGGTGGGCCAGTGAGGGAAAGCCTGAAATGCTGCTGCTTATGCTAGATCAACTGTCCGGATACAGACTGAGGGCTTTGTTTTACAGCCCTGTCAATCCAGCAGCTTTCCCCAATGCCAAAATTACAAAGAAAGTAACAGAACGCCACTTGCCGTCACCTTCAGCCCCCAGCTAAAACCTCTCCAGCGCATCATCAAAGATCTACAACCTATCCTGAAGGATGATCCCTCACTTTCATAGATCTTGGGAGACAGGCCAGTCCTTGCTTACAGACAGCCCCCCAACCTGAAGCAAATACTCACCAGCAACCACACACCACACAACAAAAACAGGTTTCAGAGTAACAGCCATGTTAGTCTGTATTTGCAAAAAGAAAAGGAGGACTTGTGGCACCTTAGAGACTAACCAATTTATTTGAGCATGAGCTTTCGTGAGCCACAGCTCACTTCATCGGATGCATATACATGTATGCATCCGATGAAGTGAGCTGTGGCTCACGAAAGCTCATGCTCAAATAAATTGGTTAGTCTCTAAGGTGCCACAAGTCCTCCTTTTCTTTTTACAACAAAAACACTAACCCAGGAACCTATCCTTGCAACAAAGCCTGTTGCCAACTCTGTCCACATATCTATTCAAGGGACACCATCATAGGACCTAACCACATCAGCCACACCATCAGGGGCTCATTCACCTGCACATCTACAAATGGGATATATACCATCATGTGCCAGCAATGCCCCTCTGCCATATATATTGGCCAAACCAGACAGTCTCTACACAAAAGAATAAATGGACACAAATCTGACATCAGGAATCATAACATTCAAAAACCAGTAGAAGAACAGTTCAATCTCTCTGGTCACTCAATAACAGACCTAAACGTGGCAATTATTCAACAACAAAAAACAGACTCCAACGAGAAACAGCAGAACTGGAAACCATTAAATTAGTCTTGAATAAAGACTGGGAGTGGATGAGTCATTACACTAACTAAAAACTATTTACCCATGATAATTTCCCCCCCACTGTTACTCTCACCTTCTTGTCAACTGTTTGAAATGGGCCATGCTGATCATCACTACAAAAGGTTTTTTTGTCCTGCTGATAATAGCCCACCTTAATGGATTGGTCTCATTAAGAGTTGGTATGGCAATCCCCATTTTTTCATGTTCTCTGTGTATATATCTCTTCATCAGATGCATGCAGTGGAAAATACAGTAGGAAGTGGGCTTTAGCCCATGAAAGTTTATGCTCAAATAAATTTGTTAGTCTCTAAGGTGCCACAAGTACTCCCCGTTCTTCCTTTAAAAATTAAGAATTTTAGTACTAAGAGCTATGGAGCTGTTTTTCTTGAGATCAATGAGTGCCTGAGGGAAGAGTCATACAATCAGAGTTTAAGGCCAGTAGATCTAGCCTGACCTCCTGTATAACACAGACCACCAGAAGAACCCAGCACCTGCACACTAAACCCAACAACCAGAGTATAACAGTCCTCCGGAGACGACATTACAATGTGCCACACACAGAGAATAGGAGGGACCAAGGTGCACAGATACCTGAGGTCTCTGCAATGGCAGGGAAATGATTAAGTGAGATACAGCCAGATAATCCTGGCAAGTGACCCACACCCACATACTGCAAAGGCCAATCTGACCTCGGGAAAAATTCCTTCTGACCCCACATAATGGTAATCAGTTACACCAGGGGTGGCCAACCTGTGGCTCTGGAGCCACATGCGGCTCTTCAGAAGTTTGTATGCGGCTCCTTGTATAGGCACCGACTCCAGGGCTGGAGCTACAGGTGCCAACTTTCCAATGTGCCAGGGATGGGTGCTCATTGCTCAACCCCTGGCTCTGCCACAGGCCCTACCCTCACTCCACCCCTTCCCACGCCCTCCCCTCAGACTGCTGTGCCCTTGCTCCTCCCTCACCCACTCCCAGAGCCTCCTGCATGCCACGAAACAGCAGATTGGGGAGGGGAGGGAAGGGGAGGCGCTGATCGGTGGGGCTGCTGGTGGGCGGGAGGTGCTGGGAGCTGTGGGGGAAGCTAATGGGGGGACGGACTGCTGACATATTACTGTGGCTCTTTGGCAATGTACATTGGTAAATTCTGGCTCCTTCTCAGGTTCAGGCTGGCCACCCCTGAGTTAGACCCTGAGCAAATGAACAAGAACCAGCCAGCCAAGTGCCTTAGAGAAAGAATGCTCAGTGCCACCTCAAAGCCCTGGCCCTCCCCATCCAATGTCCTATTTCTAGTCATGGCCATCCCTGATGCTTCAGAAGGCGATGATAAAAAACCCTAACAGAATATATTACCCTTCCTGACCCCTACAAGTGGCCAGCTGAAATCCTGAAGCATAAGCTTTTAGGAACATGAAATATAAACTTGAAGTAAGCACCAGGGCTACTGAGCCTGCCCCCTACCTTTATAAGCAACCCCACCATACAATCCCATTCATAAACGCATCCAGCTCTCTCTCAAAACTAATTAAGTGCTTGCCCCCACAAATCCTATTGGGAGGCAGATTCCAGAACTTCCCTCCCTTCCCTGATGATTGGAAACCTTCTTCTAATTTCCAGCCTGAATTTATTCATGGCTAGTTTATACCCATTTGTTCTTGGGCCAACATTGTGCTTTAGCTTAAATAGCTCTTCACCTTCCCTCATATTTACAAACAGCAATCATATAATCTCTCAGCCTTCATTTTGTTACACTGAACAAAGCAAGCTCTTCCAGTCTGCTCATATAAGTTAGTCCCACCATTCCCCTGATAAACTTAGCAGCTCTTCTCTGCACCTGTTCTAGTCTGAAGTCACCTTTCTTGGCCAGAATTGTACACAGTATTCCAAATGAGGTCTTACCAATGCCTTGTAAAATGGCATGAGTACCAGTCGCAATCATAACAGAGAAAAAAAGTGTCACCTGTAATGTCTCTTATTCTTTGCATTGATCTTTTTCAGAGTAATTTCAGTCTATTTCTATTTAATTTAGGATACCCAACCTTCTTCTATAGAACTGATCAATAGACAAGGCAGATATTCATCCTACTCCAAGAATCTGTCGGGATGAATGGAAATGCCATGAAATGGTTCAGAGCCCTCCCACTCCCCTTCTATCTAACCCAGAGGGTGTTATGGACACCTGTTCCTCTACTTCCACAGAATCAGTCCTCTCCTCTACATTATTTAGCACCTTTCTGTGCAATTCAGAGAGCTGGGAAGTCAACAGGAGCTGAAGTGGCAGCAATACAGGGACGACACCCAGCTCTACAGCTCTTTTATGTCAGAGTTAAAAGGCATAATCTCCCAACTTTCACAGCGCTTAGCCAAAAATCAATATCTGGATTAAGAACTAGCTAAAGCTGAACGCTGAGAAGACTAAGTTGACAGGCCGCAGTAGTGAAATGCTAAATTGGTGGTTGATCGTCATTCCCACCACCTCCAGGGGATGAGCAGAAAGGTCTCTGAACTGGTGACATTTCAGGACCAGGGATGCACGTGCTCCTCTGGCTGAGTGCTGGACATGTGGCCACACAGGGAGGAGAAGAGAAGGTTGATGCCTCAGGCCTGCTACTATGTGGGAAAATGGTATTCAGAAATGTATGATGTGATGTGTCCTTGTAAGCCACAACCAGCCATGCGCTGGGCACAGCCAGCCATTTGATCTACAAGGTGATGGCATCAGAGGTGGCAAGAAGCAACATCTGTACCAAGAAGTGGCAAGAAGCAGTAGCAGGATGGGGATGATGAACAGTAGCAACAGCAAGGGTGGCTGAAGAGCAGCAGTGCCACAGAAGGTGGTGACAAGCAGCAACACCAGAGCAGGGGGAAGGGGACACAGCAGCAGGAAATGGTGGTGAAGGAGAACGTACATGTTGCCAATGGCACCAGAGTGAGCATTTACTCAGTGCTAAGCTGATGGTCTCATGAAAGGGACTAGGACTATTGACCACCATGACATGGACTTCTGAGAGACCATGCAACTGCTGACCAGTCACAGATGGAAGCATGTCTAATCTTTTATTACTGAATTCAACCAAGCTCCTGTCCCAAACAGACATCTAGAGGCTATTATATTGTCTTTGAAACAAAAGTCCTTCCTTTTATCATTTTAAAATTTGCTGACTTTCAATTTGTTCAGATTTTCCCTTTTTCTTACATTATGGGAAAGGGTATATGAGAGAGCGAGTTTTCCCTCTCTAAAACAAGGCTTGACTAATGTATTTTCATTAAAGCTTGCTCTGCAAAGACAATGCCATTGTTGGGGAGGGAGCTAATTTCTGTTTTGTCTCCTTGTCACAGAGTTTACTCACCACTGGGGAACCACCTTGTCGCTGAATCTGGGGATTAGCTCTGCCCAGTCAGATGCCTTCCTTTTCTCACCGGTGCCACAGCCCCTGTTGCTCTCCAGGAGTCTCAGGGGCTCTTCTTCGTGGCTTCACCCTCCAGCCAGGTCACTATACAGCTTTCCCCTTCCAGGTTCATAACAGAGTCTCACAGGACCAGCTGTGCAGGTGCTATCCCAGGCAGTCCTCCAACTCAAGACTGTGCCACTTTCTCAGTGGCTGGTAGTAGGAAAACCCATGCTGGCCAGCTAATCCAGGTTCCAGCCCAGAGATCCTACAGTCATCAGCCAAGGTCTGCACCATTTCAACTGTTGCTGCCATTTCCCTATTCTTCTTCCAGCTCCAACCTCTGCAGTGTTCTTTCTCCCCCACCCCTCTGAGTAAACCCCATCCCCAAGAGTCAGGATCACAGGGCTTCTTCTTTACCAGGCCCAGAAAGTGACTACAAACCTCCACACTTCTTCTCTCACTTCTTGGCCATATAGAAGTCACTGCCTACTCCTGCCCAGGTGGGCTACATCTTCAATTACTGCTTGTCAGTTAAGCCTAAATTTCCCTCCAGGTGCAGCCTACCACATAAAACAGCCCCTTCTGAGACACCTTAACCCCTTTAGGGATAATGTAGAGTGAATACCTCATCACAGTCATACATGATCATCAAAATCGTCACCTCAGCTCTAATTGCAGACTCTTTACTGGTCAAGATAAATAAGACAGCGATAACGCAGCTTGAGTTTCAGATCCCTCTTAGAATTTGCAGGACTAGAAGTTAGAAAGAATTACTGAAATTTAGCACACAGGGATGTCACTAAAAGAACAAATATGGTACCCTATGTGAAAGGGTCAGGCGAGATGGCTACAGGAGAGTAATTTTTTTTTTTAAGCAAAAGATGTTTTTATTTGCATAACACACTTACAAAGTAAAAGCAACAGCATATGCAATGTGTAACACAGCAACCAATCACAATTGTTTTCTCATTAGCTTCAGGGGAGGGAAGTGTTCAAGCTTGCCCAGGCCCAGAGCGGGGGGCTTCCTCGACTCTTGTGGTCTTCCACCCTTCCGAGTTACCTGGTGGCCCAGAGCGAGGGGGCTTCATCGACTCTCGTGGTCTTCCACCCCCTCGAGTTTCCTGGCACCACGCCCGAGTGTCACCAACAATTCCCTCTTCTGAAAGCACCCAACAAGAGGGGCAGGCTGTGGGGTGGACAATCCGGGGCGGGGGGGCACGTGCACCCACGTGTGAAAGGACCCCTCTAAGGTGGTGGTGTCCGCAGCAGCAGTGGCTGGGGCTGGGGTCCCTTACTCTCTCCCCCAATCAAAGAGTCAGACAAAGGGACCCGGACAGGGACACCAAGCAGAGATCCTCGGACAGCGCCCACCGCTCCTCAAAAGCATCAAGGGAGTCGGTGGATGCCGCCCAGAGGAACTCCGACCGGATACTTGAACGGACCGAGGATTGGAAAACGGCCCCACAGTCACAGGAAACTCCATCGGCCAACCTTCTCTCTCTGGTTTTATAGATGGCCGTTTTAGCCAGGGCCAGGAGGAGGCTAACTAGGAGATCCCACGACTTTGTGAGGCCACGGATGGGGAGTGCATAAATAAAAAGGTGAGGGGAAAAATGCAACCAAAAACGTAATAGGAGATTTGTGAGGAGCTGGAACAGGGGCTGCAGACTGGCGCACTCCAAATATATGTGCGCCAGGGTTTCCCTCACACCACAAAAGGGACAAGTATCTGGGACGGGGGGTGAACCGCGCCAAGTACGTGCACCTGCTCACAGCTCCATGAAGAAGCCGCCAACTGATGTCCCCGACGGGCCTCGGAACCAAGGTGGAAAATAGGCTGGCCCACTAGGGCTGCTCACCCTCCAACGGTGGCAGAAGGTCTCGCCACTTTGTGTCGGGGCGGGACACTAGGGTGAGGGCATGAAGGATGTGGAGCACAAGCGTGTATAGATGTTTCCTTGGCGTGGTTTGGAAGCATACCGGCTGCAGTTCATGCAGCCGGCTCGCAGTGAAGAGGTGAGGGGGTCGATTGGGTCTGCGGGGCAGGGGTCCAATTAAAAGGTCCCGCGGGCCTGGGGTAGAAGGTGGGCGGGGCGTGCCCTCGAGCAGGACCCGGTCGAGGTAAGCTTGAGCAGCGGGCGGCAAAGCGGCCTTCGCCTCCTGAAGTACGCGCCGGGGGGTGTGAGGTCTGGAGAGCCCCATGCGCCGGGTGAGCATCAGGGGATTCAGCCAGTCTCCCCAGTAGTAGTCCAGGAGGTCTCCGACTCTCGTGACTTCCACCAGGATCAAGCTCTGGCTCACCGAGCGGGACTCTGCCACCTGCACACGGAGCTGGGGGTTGTGTAGCAGGGGCTCCGCGAGGAGATCTACCCCCTCGGTGGCTGCCATGGACCTGGTCGTTAAAAACAGTTTCCAAGGCCGGAGGAAGTCCTGGTAGAAGACCGGCAGCCCCAAGAGGTCTCGTGGAAGACCTCCCGGACGGAGATAAAAGAGCTGCCGGTCATATCGGAGCTCTCAGATGCGGCGCAGGATGGCGTGCGCCAGTGTGCTCCACGCCGAACTGCCTGCACCATAAAGGAGCCTCTGTAGGGCCTGGAGGCAGAAGACACGGACCTGAGCGTGTAGACACTTCAGGCCCTGACCTCCTTCCTTCAGGGGTAGATGAAGAACCCCTAAAGGGGCCCAGTGCGTTCCTGACCAAAAGAACCCCAGAATCGATGTCCAGAGGTTGGTCAGGAAACCCAGGGCCGGGACCAGGGTGTTGAGCCGGTACCAGAGCATGGACAGGACTAGTTGATTAAGCACCAGTGCTCTCCCTCGGAGGAAGAGACATCGGAGTAGTCCCGTCCATTTCCAGAGCCGCTCTATCACCAGCCCTCTAAATTTTCCCAGTTTTCCGGCGGAGAGGGATGCATGGCAGAAAGGTAAACGCCGAGGTAGAGCAGCGGACCCGTGCTCCACCGGATGGTCTGAAGCGCGGGTGGGAGGGAGCTCGCCTGCCGCCAGTCTCCTACCGCCAAGCCAGAGCTCTTGACCCAGTTGACCCGGGCGGAGGAGGCTGCCGAATAGATGGCCTGGCAAACCTCCACCCGCGCCAAGTCGCCGGGGTCCTGGATCATGAGGAGCACGTCATCAGCGTACGCCGACAGGACCAGCTGCAGCTCCGGCTCCCGCAGCACCAACCCTGTCATCATCCTGTGGAGGAGACAGAGGAAGGGCTCGATCGCCAGAGCATACAGCTGGCCCGAGAGGGGGCACCCCTGCAGTACTCCTCGCCCGAAGCTGACCTGTTCGGTCAGGGTCCAGTTGAGCTTAACCAGACACTTTGCGGAAGTGTACAGCACCCGGAGAAAACCCACAAACTGGGGTCTGAAGCCAAACGCCCGCAGAGTGCTCAGGAGGTACCCGTAGTCCACTCTATCGAACGCCTTCTCCTGATCTAGGGACAGGAGGGCGAACGACAGACCGTCTCTATGCCCGAGTTCCAAAAGGTCCCGAGCCATAAATAGGTTATCAAAGATACTGCGGTCCGGGACGGTGTAGGTCTGGTCTGGCTGGATCACGTCAGCCAGCACAGACCCTAGCCGCAGCGAGATTGCTTTCGCTACGATTTTGTAGTCCATGCTGAGGAGCGAGATGGGATGCCAATTTTGTAAATCGCGGAGGTCCCCCTTCTTCGGCAATAAGGCAAGCACAGCTCGCCTGCACGAAAGAGGGAGGACCCCGCTCTGCAGAGACTCGGCCCAGACGGTGACTAGGTCTGGGCTGAAGACATCCCAAAACACGCGGTAAAACTCCACGGTCAGCCCGTCCATGCCTGGAGACTTATTAGTGGGTATATGACGGAGGGCTTCCGAGAACTCGGCCACAGTGAGAGGCAACTCTAGCCGGTCTCGGTCACTCGCGCTGACCATAGGGAGCTCCTCCCAAAGCACTCTGCAAGCGCTAGGGTCGGTCAGATCCAGGGAGAAAAGACTTGCGTAGAAGGCTCAGGCCCTCCCGCACATCTCTGCCGGTTCCGTGAGGGGGGTGCCGTCTTCTGCCAGGAGGCAGGTGATGTGTTTCTTGGCCCCCCTCGTTTTCTCCAGGGCATAGAAGAAGCGGGAGCCGCGATCCATCTCCCGAAGGAGGCGGATGCGGGATCAAACAAAGGTGCCCCAGGCCCGATGGTCCTCGAGGGCCCAGAGCTCCTCCCACTTCTCCTGGCATGCTCCGCAGAAGAGCGGGTCTTCGGGGCTGGCGGCCAGATGCCTCTCCAGCTCTAAGACCTCCCATTCCAACTGCTCTATCACCTCATTTCTCTGTCAGCTGGTGCCCCGGGTGTAGTCGCAGCAGAAAAGCCAGGCACGCACCTTCCCCAGGTCCCACCATCGCCGCACCGAGGGAAAGACACGCCGCTGCCCTCGCCAGGCCAGCCAGAATTCCTGGAAGGACGTCACAAAGCCCTCATCCTCCAACAGTCTGTTGTTAAAATGCCAATAGGCCAGCCCCGGCCTCTCCGCACAGAGGGAGGCTGTCACGGTGGCTAGGTGATGGTCAGAAAATGGGGCCAGCCGAATGCTGGAGAAGTGGGCTCGTGAGAGATGGAAGCATGACAAATAAATGCAGTCCAACCGGGGGTGGCTTGACCAATGAGCTTCCACCCGGAGAAAGGTGAACGTGGAAGTGTCATCCGGGTGGTGGTCACGCCAGATGTCCACTAGGGAGTGATGTTCAACTATCTCCTGGAGGGTGTCCACGGCAGCCAGGCTCTGCTCGGTCCCCGAGCGGTCTCACTCCTCGAGGGTGGTATTAAAATCCCCTCCCAGGACCAGGCACTCGTGAGAATCTAAGGTGCCAAGGAAGGCGGACGCCGGCTGATAGAATTGCAGTCGCTCCGGGCCCTATGTCGGGGCATAGACGTTAATGAGGTTAACCACGAGCCCCTCTATACGGACCCGGAGATGCAGCAGGCGACCCTGAACAGCCTCGGCGACCCCTAGCACCTCGGGCTGTAGGTCGGGGGAGAACAGGGTCGCCACTCCAGCCTGCCGAATTGTGGAATGGCTAAAGTAGACCCTGTCCCCCCACTCCAGCCGCCAACTATCTTCGGCGGTCGGATCCGTATGGGTCTCCTGCAGGAAAATCACAGAGTACCCTCCCTCCGGAAGGAAGGAGAGCACCTGGGACCTGCGGAGAGACATCCTACAGCCCCGGGTGCTCAACGTTGCGATGGTGAGAGGTGTCATGGGGAGGACCGGGGGGGATCCTCACTGTCAGGGACGCTTGCATCCCCCAGCGGGCCGCGCAACAGTCTTTGACCCATCCCATAGGTGAGTAATTGGTCACCGAAGATGCGGACCCGCCAGTAGGCCGCAGCATCCTGCTTCCCCGTCCCTTTACCTTCCCCCATGAGAGCCCTTGTGGCCCAGAGGATTTGAAAAAAAATCCCCCCATCGCTGGAGAGCAAGCTGTACCTTGTTGTGGGAGCCACGGACATCCTCTAAAAACTTCCGCAGCTCTCCTCGCAGCTCATGGGGGGGTGGGGTTACGGTTTCCCGGTTGTTCCCCGGCAGGGCCCTAGGTGCAGCCCTGTGGCCCACTAAAACAGGCAAGCAGGGTGCGGACCCCCAACGGGGTGCCTGATGGGCTGGAGCTTCTAGGCCTGCCTCAAGTCCTGGGGCGATAGGGGGCGGTGGAGGGAAAATAACAGCCCCTAATGGGTTGGGGCAGGAGAACGCAAAGGCTGCTCCCTGGGGGTCATCGGTTGGAAAAGGGAAGGAGACAGCCCCGGGGGCGGCGATAACATCACAGGAGGTAGACTGGATAGGGGTAGGGGCAGGGGCAGAGGCGAGGTTCTGGGTTTTGGGAGGCAAGTAGCTGGATGGTGGCGCCTCCCGATCAGGCTTGAGAGTTAAGGGGGTGAGGAGGGAGCTCTCAGTGATAGGAGATAATTAAGACAGACAGGCTGATTAGAACACCTGCAGCCAATCAAGAAGCTGCTAGAATCAATTAAGGCAGGCTAATCAGGGCACCTGGGTTTAAAAAGGCGCTCACTTCAGTTTGTGGTGTGTGTGTAAAGAGCTGGGAGTAAGAGGCGCTAGGAGCTGAGAGTGAGAACGTGGACTGTTGGAGGACTGAGGAGTACAATTATCAGACTCCAGGAGGAAGGTCCTGTGGTGAGGATAAAGAAGGTTTTGGGCGGAGGCCATGGGGAAGTAGCCTAGGGAGTTGTAGCTGTCGCACAGCTGTTCCAGGAGGCACTCTAGACAGCTGCATTCCACAGGGCCCTGGGCTGAAACCCAGAGTAGAGGGCAGGCCCGGGTTCCCCCCAAACCTCCCAACTCCTGGTCAGACACAGGAGGAGTCGACCTGGACTGTGGGATTCACGAAAACGGCCAAACTGAGGGCTGCCGTGAAGCTCCAAGGCGAGCAAATCCGCCAATAAGTGCAATACCCACCAAAATAGAGGAGGAACTTTGTCACGCCTATAATGTCAGTGATACCGAGCCAAGTGTTGGACATACTGCAGTGACAGGAGCTAGAAAAATAGATTACATAAATAATGCTCTACAGTATACCTGTGATAATATATTTCTCTGGTTCCAAAAAGCTATGTCTAAAAATACTAACCTCTTTGCAGTGTTCACAGAGCTTTTTCTTATGACCATTGTAGGTTATGTTGATAGATTAGATTCGTCATTGACAACACTTGTATTCAGTGTTATTGTAGCTGTGTTGGTCCCAAGATATTAGAGAGACAACGTGGGTGAGGTAATATCTTTTATTGGACCCGCCTCTGTTGGTGAGAGAGACGAGCTTTTAAGCTCCTCTCTCTCAGCAACAGAAGTTGGTCCAATAAAAGATATTACCTCACCCACCTTGTCTCTGTAATTGACAACAACTGGCGTTCAAGTTTTCTTCCTATGTACAGCCAATTCCAGAATTGTTTTGTGCCCTTGAATTGTAGAGGCTACAAAATATAAAGATTCTTGGCTCTTGCACAGCTAAATAATTATCACTTATCCTGGCAACAAATACACAAAGGGTAAAAATCACATGTCCTAATCACATTTGTACAATATTAATTTCCTCAGTATACAACTCAGCTTCTAGTTAACCTTGAAACTCATACAGCGCAAGGGTCAATTATATAAATAGGATATAAAACTGAACAAGTCAGAACACGGTAAGAACCCAGAAAAAGTTTCACATACTCAGAAAAAGTAATAAGCAAAACTGATTTATTAAGCTACCTGCCATACAGGGTTGTATTTTACTGTAGATATATTGTGTAAGCTAAAATATTACTGTACGTTATTGCAATGAAATGAGTTCAAATGTCCTGGAGCCAGTGTCCTGTGCTACCATACAAGAGCTCTGTGTTTGATTCCAGGCTCTGGTTGTTATTATTATTTATAACTGTAGTGCATAGGATCCAAAACCAAGATTGGGAGCTCCATTGTGCTATGAAACATAGCAAGAGACAGTCTCTCACTTTCTGGATTACTACGGGTTGAAAGCACTATATGAACATAGATTATACTAGCATCTCAACACTGTTACCTAGGAGTCTAACATTATAATGGGTAAACCATCTGTGTGTGAGAGAGAGAAAAAAAGTGGAGTGGAGGTGGTTACATTTAGATCTGGCCTCTCTGACTCCAGAAAATATTGAAAGGATTCTGTCTGGAAATCAGAAAGAGGTTCGCACTCAGCCCCACTCCTTTTTCCATGGCTTCCTAACAAGCATCTCAGTGAAGTGTGTTTATTTAAAATCAGCAAATTGAATTGAGATTGTTGTACAAGCACCCCATAGGCCTGTAATAACAGTAAGCACAAACCATCACCAGAGCATGGCAACCAGAAACAGAGAGTGGACCTAATCTGCCTTCAGCTACACTGGTGTAAATCCAGAGTACCCCCCTTGAAAAATAGTGGAATTCCTCCAAATTTATACCAGTGTAATTGACAGCAGATTTGGCCCAGCTTGTTCAGTGGCCGCCAGGGTCTAAAAAAACATGCAGTGATGCACAGATGTGCAGTGAAGTTTGAAAAACATGCTCTGTCTTTTTTGAAAGCATGCACCATGAATATTAAACAACCCCCTGCCAACAGCACTATGTTCTCTGTTACATGCAGCATTCTTCAGAATTCTAATGACAAGTTAAATTCTAACATAGAACAGGCAGGTAAAAGTTCAGGGAGCAGCGACAAGCTATGGTGTCTAAGGGATAAAAGACTCTTCCATAAATTTACATATTTCTTTCTTTTTTTGGTCTGGGAAGCCAAAATAATTTTTTCCAATAGACCACATCTTGTCTCTAAATTGGTCCATTTTTATCAGCATTAGAGGTTTTGGAGAAGGATTCTGATTGCCAGACTGTTCCCTCAGGCCTATTTTGCTTCTGGGGAAAGGGAAAGGCTGCTGGCTGTCCCACTACCCTCATAAAAGAATGGGTCAGCCAAATGGGTCATAAAGACAACATATGCATGGTGCTGCATGAAAATTGTGGAATCTACAACTCCCCTGGTGACCACAATTTTCTAGTGACCTTACAAATGTGTTGTGAATGTCTTTGCAATTGGATTTCAAGGCAGTAAAGGGATAAAATGATGTTTTAAAGTAAATGTTTAGACAGCAAGGTAGTGGTGAGAGAGTACTGTGGTGATGTGACAAAGGACTGTTTGAATGACTAGAAAGTGTGCACAATGCCCTACAGTCCTAACACTCATCCGCTAATTAATCTAATTTTTTACTTAGATCTTCCTGAAATATATCAGATCTAATACTTTATAATAGACTAAGAGATATGAGAGGACTCCATTTCTCAAAAATTCACCACAGCTTCCAATTTATCATTTTACAACAATGATAAAATTTAACTATAGTTTGTGATTGTTTATCTGCTTGAAAGAACTCATTTTTCAGTAGCAATCTTAGATCAGGGTGGGCAAACTACAGCTTGTGGGCTGCATCTGGCCCACCAGCCATTTTAATCCGGCCCTCGAGCTCCCACTGGGGCGTGGGGTCTGTGGCTTGTCCCACTCCGACACTCCAGCCAGGAAGCAGAGCCCAGGGTCACTCTGTACAGCTCCCGGAAGCAGCGGCATGTCCCCCTTCCAGCTCCTTCGCATAGGAGCAGTCAGGGGCCTCTGCTCTGCACCCTGCCCCTGCCCCAAGCACCGCCCCTGCAGCTGCCTGTGGACGGGGCAACGCGCAGCAGAGCCGCCTGGCCGCACCTCCACATAGGAGCTGGAGAGGGGACATGCCACTGCTTCCGGGAGCCACTGGAGGTAAGCACCACCCAGAGCCTGCACCCCTGAGCCACCCCCCTGGCACCACAACCGCCTGCCCCAGCCCTGATCCCCCTTCAACCCTCCGAACCCCGCAGCCCCAGCCAGAGCCCTCACGACCACCCCTGCCCCAGCCCGGAACCCCCTCCTGCACCCTGAACTCCTCATTTCCGGCCCTACCCCAGAGCCCACACCCCGAGCCAGAGCTCTCACCCCTTCCTACATCCCAGCCCCAATTTCATGAGCATTCATGGCCTGCCATGCAATTTCCATACCCAGATGTAGCCCTTGGGCCAAAAAGTTTGCCCACCCCATCTTAGATGGTAGCAAATTAAAGCTAATACTTTAGTTCTTTGTTAGAGATGGTGCCTTCTCTGTGCTCCTGAAGGCATATCCCATGGATCGTCATTTCAATGAGTCCCAATGTAAATTTAAACTCTTGTTAAATATCCATTTCTAAATTTCACTTTTGAGTGAATATTTGCTTGAATAAGCAACCACAAAAGGTATTTTATCTCTGTTGCACTGAAGAATAACTTAGGGATGCTTGCTTGAAAGGTAAATGCCACTGCACTGAAAGACCAAAAGTAGACTCTGGAACAGCAAATATTTTAACACTCTAAGGATGCAGGGATTTAGGATCCCCCAACTGCACAAAACCATACAGGTAGACAACAATGGAGTATTCAGCACAACTTATTCCTTATCCGTTCAAATTCTTCACTATCTTGAAGAAAGCCCCTGTATCTTTGCAAAGCTGTAATTGTCCAAGTGATGGACTGACGCCCCAACAGTTGGAGGTAGACTCAGATTTTGAACACCCTAAACATGAGGATATCTAAATCCAGGGGCTCAATTTGGACCCATCTCTAAGTTATTGATTATAAGCTATTTGCAAGAAATAAAGCTGCTTTCTAGAATGAACTTCTAGACTTCTTCAGACTTCTGACAGAGTGCAGCGCTCTGTCAATTGGGATGATGTAGCCTGCTCCGCACCCACCTCTCTCCCATAGTATGCTGCACACAGACCAGTGCAGAGAGGAAGCAGGGCCATGGCCCTACCTCCTCCCCATCTCCTCTGGGGTCATATGTTTCCCTGGGAGCACTCCAAGATAATATCCCTGTGCTCCCACAAGAGCAAAGACTGCAACCGTCCCTTGACTTTACATTGGGCATACAAGGGGAATGTGTGTGTTTGTTTGTGTGTGTGAAAGAGATCCACTGAATTCCTCCATGCCCCTGAGTTCTCATTCAAGGGCCAGGGGACTTTCTAATCCCGAGACATGATGGATCAACATGGTTTCTTAAAAGGAACATAAGGTTGCCAGTTAATTATCCTTGATGTTCTTCTTCATTGGGTTAATAGCTCCCCTTTTCCAAATTAGGACAGTAAGGGCTGGGAGGGTTTGGAATTATTATTATTTATGCAGAGTATTACCACAACACTAAATTAACCATAAATTCCTTTAAGTCCAAAGGCCAAATGGTATTTTATATAGTTGCTGTAAACATGCCTAAAAAGGCTAAATAATAACCAATTTACTACATCCAAACAGTAACAAAACATTTATAAGCATTTGATCAAGATATTTACAAACAGGCTAAACCCAGTGGTGCTTAGAGCCATATTGGTCAGCTCCAACGTTGTCAAGCAGGTATTAGCAACACACCCTTTAAGAATTTACTTTTTAATACTCTTTAACAAACAAGTGATGTCATTGCCACTTACTGACTTCAGTTAGAAACCAATTTGAGACAGTTCATCCTTATTTCCAGTCTTAATCCAGATAAGATTTACAACTGCATTTCTTCCCAAGACCATTCCACCCTGTCTCCTCCCCTCCTTCTTGCTGACCAACAGTCTTTTCATTGCACCTGGGTTCACATAAGCTTTAACTTTGGCATGTGAGTTGGCTCATTTTAAGACAGATTCTTTCTGTCTTACTTAAAACCATCTGCGGTCAGATGGTCAGAGGCCTTATCTCTAGAAACTTTCCCTTATCCCATTAGTTATTCTTTAAACCAGAAATCCTCTCTACTTTATTCCTCCTGGCCTTATTATTTTCAAGGCCTTCCCTTCTACTTGCTAGTCCAGGCCTTTCTTTACAACACACACACATATATATATTTCCTTAAGCAATTTTAACCAAAGTTAACACTAATTCTTTAATTTTATATTTATCCTAAAGGGGGGTTATTAATTCTTTTTATAGATATATATTTATGCTAATAAACTCTCCTGCATGAGTAATTTTATGACTCTAAGACTCATTTTAAAAGATACATTCTTTTACCTATTACTCATAATACCCTTTTGAGAAATTATAAGCATGCAAAACATCCCAAGGGAAAAAGAGCACATCTCTTACGAACAGCTCCTGTCAGAAACCTTGCAGCAGACTTTCCACTATGATAACATATTGCAGATAAAAAAGAAAGAAAGGCGAAGTAAAAATGGAAGTTAATGATGCACACGGAAATTGTCATAGAAAACAGAAATCGGAATAAGAAAAAGCAGAGATGGTCTTTTGTTGAAGCACCATCTTAAAAATAAACCCGAATGCTGTTAGCTTCAACTGACAGGTTGACTGATTCTGGGAAAACAAGACATAAGAACATACAAGCAATGGTGTGCTGTGCTTCTATGACACCAAGTGGTTAACCTGCAGACTTGCATGCCAGTTATTATTCTGTGCTCCTGAACCATAGGCCGTGACACAGCTCGGCACAGAGCCCAGGTCTTGTGAATCCCAGCCCAGTGTTCTAGTCACTAGGCAATACTGTTTCCCCAGCCTCATAGCTGCCCCTTTCTGTCTCCCCCGATACCTGGGATCAAAGTTCTCTCTTCCAATAGAGCGCCAGCAAATAACAATTGTGGTTCTTATGCTTATTCACTCCCTTTCACCCTTCGATGGGGTGTTCACTTATTTGTACTCAGGATAGTGTTCACTTTGGAGAGCAAAATCAATAGATTAAAAAGGAACAATCTCTTAGGAATCACACAAGCAGTCTGTGGCTACAATAAAAACCCCATCCAGTTGTTTTTAAAAATAGCTCACAAAACAAGAGATTTTGTTCAAAATCTGTTTAACATGAAAAGCTTCAAACCAAAATGACAATTTCTCACAGTGGGCCACAAATGGAAAGGGAAAGATTAAGTCTGGGGCCTTGAATTGGCCCTGGAAGTAAAACGGAAGCCATGGAGGACTTGGGTGATGTGTTCTCTGTTTTTTCTGCTAAGGAGGTGAACTACAGCATTCTACTGGTAGTTTCTGTGTCCACCATTAACCCCAGATATAATGAGTTACTGTACTCCTGTGCTGATGTAATGAACACAGATCACAGTGATCAAATTTTCATCCTAAAGAAATAGGCATGTTTACCTAGCAAGCTGGATGTGAAAGAAACATTTCTCGCTCCTAATGCTAGCTCAGTGCCCTGGATTTGTGAAAAATCAAGTAAGACTGCGCTGCCTTAGGCAGGCAGAGGGTAGATACCTTCAGTGGAGGTCAGCCTCATGGCTGGATCCTTGAAGTATTTCTCTTCTCACCAGTATCACTGCAGTCCCGCCTGCATCAATTGTGGCTGCTCTCTGTCAAGTTGCTCATCTTTAGCACGCAGTGGGACACCTTAGTGGAGTTGATTTCAAACGGATTAGATTTTGTTGTTACCAAATAAGAAATGCAATTGCCCTGCCTGCGTTTTTTCAGTTTTAAGTGTTTCCTAGAATGTGGAATGTAAATGTGACTCTAGCTGAAACAAATCGAAATATAGCAGAGGACAGTTTGCCAGTTAGGCATTGGCTAACACTGGATGTCATATGGACCTGTATCACTCAAGTGAGAGTTTGTGCTTCAGTGAGGCCCAATCATTCATCTAACAACCTGGTGTGTAGGGAGATTGCGCCTGCTCCCTTCAGCAGGCTGGTGTGGGGGTGGAGCCATGATCCCACCTCAAACCTGCCCCTGTCAACTCCTCTGAGGCAAATGCAGCCCCACGTACACAATCAGTAGACTCTGCACTCCCCAAAGTGCAGGAAGCAAAACTGGCATTTGTGTGAGGTATGCATTTGGGGAGGCTCCATACACACCAGTGCACTCCCCGACAGGAGGCCAGTCTCACTCTAGGCCTAAGAATTTCATAAACTTTTATTTGCTCAGCAATGTTACTACATGTTGTAATTCTCCAGAAGAATGTATTACCTGGTGGAGTCTCTTCCTTCCTTCCTTCCTAGGCAGCAAACATCACTGACATCTAGCACCATTTATCAAAAGCAGAATCAGTATTAATACCCTGAGTCCATATTAAACTAATATCCCAGGGTGTCAGGGTGAATGCAATCACTAGAAGTCCTGTCTTTCAGGTGAGATATAAAACAACCTGAGATCCTGAGCACTTGTGCTAATCAAAGATCCCCAGGCACTTTAAATGAGGGCAGCAAAGTTAGCCCTGAAATTTTGGCTAGATTACGTCTTTGCAATTGCATTCCATCAACCTAAATGAATACTGTATTCTCCTTTACTTCCCAGTTCCCATCGTACACTTTGGTGTAAAATTGGTGTGCGCTATTAAACAGCTGACATGTGCCACCCCAGAGGTGGCTTCAGCAGTGAGTGGTTTGTAAAATGCTATGGGGACGGAAAGCATAATGTAAATATAGCAGTTGTTGTCGCAAAAGGGGCGTTATTCTGCCTTTGAACGCATTCAGCCCTGAGTCGGTAGTCCTGAGACCATGGGCCCCGTTCTTTGGGCATGAGTGGAGAGAAGCCAAATGCGGCAGAATTAACTGGAGGTATTTGAAAGAGAGGGACTGAAACATTGCCAGCACCAAACTCTCAGACATCATGAGTCAGCCCCACAGGGATATTTTTAGATAGAATGCATGCTGGGTTTTTCATTCGCCTTCCAGTTTTGAGCCTTGACGCTGCACTTGGCTCACATTTTCAAGATTTTTTTCCCCACACCCAGGAGGACCAGCCGCATTTTCCCTCATTTAAAGGAAGCTGTGACTCTCAGGTGATACTCGTTTCCAGGAGCTGGGGCTTTAAGTGAAGCACCAGATCACAAACCCCACAACCAAATCTTGAGGCACTCGCAGCACGGTGACGGATGTGTCCACACCATGCTTCCGCTCCATCCCCTCCCTTCTGTAGAAGCCTTTCCATGCAAGTTTCATATTTGTCAATGCCCCATGCAAATTCGGGAGCAGATGTTGGTGGACTCAGGGAGTGGCTGTACTTTACAGCATTCTCCCATCCACATCCCGTGAATGTCCAAAAGGGAGTTAATACACACTAACGGGAACCTGTGCACAGAAAATGGGGGATTTCACTCCTGCAACATGTTGTCCGCTTCATTCTGACTGTACAAAACCCCTCCGGGATGCCATGGGATACCAGCTCCTCGAAGCCTAAGGTGTGGGTAGCAAGGTTCTTCTTATCCCTGAATCTGTAGGGGAAATCACTGGAATCCTTCCAACAGGTTTTCCCCTCTGCACTGGGGAATCTTTCTTTGTTGCAGGGGGCATTCCATAATACTGGCTCAGCAACCCAACTGGAAATGCCCCTGTCCTCCATTCTCTTCTTCTGAAACTGGAGCCAGTTAAATAACTCCCTCTACAAGACAATAACATTCAGAAACTTCCCAGAAAGAACAGCCTAATTCAGCCCAGGTTAGATAAAACAAAAAATGTATTTGCTGTAAAAATACACAGGAGAAAAACATGCCGAAACAAAAGAGAGATTTGTTTAAGTGACCTGCAAAATTTCTATGAAAAGCTGAATGTAGAGTAGCTATTCCAAAAAACTGTTCCGGAATAACTTCATGTGTGGACACTCTTTTTCTGGGAATAAGAGGGTCCTGTTCCAGTTTAGCTTAATCCACTTTGAAAGTAAATTTAAATAAGTGGGATTCAAATGTGTCAAAAGTGTCCACACAGAGTTATTCTAGAATAGTTATTGCACTTTAACTTTACACCCTAGCTTTCAGACTGTAGACAAGCCCTTAGTTACCAAGTTAGAAACTAGATGGTTACTGTGATTTAAAGCATGTCTACACAGAGACACTAGGAAAGTAAAAACAAATTAAATAAAGGTGTGAATTTAAAGCACATTGAACTATTGTAAACCCCTGTATGGATGATCTCTCTCATTCAGAAGTAAAATGGCCTTAGTTCACTTTAGTTTTTAATTCACAAAGGCTGGAGGATCTGGCCTCATGCAGTATATTTATAGTATGTCTATGTTTAAATAAGAAATCTTCCTTCCGTTCTTCCGCTTCCTTCATAATTGCATTATTTGCTTCAACAAGGCTGTTAATCTGCTTCAAAAGATACTATTTAACTTCTTAATGAAGATGAATTATTTATATAGTTCCATATTTTGCCCTATTTCTCAGTACTTTAATTAATCTTTCTTCTTGATACATATATTTCTATTAGAATTTGTAGTTTTATGCGCACACACAATGCTAACAGATAAAAGGGGGAAATGCAGTAAATGCAAGTAAAATGTACATTTCTAAGTACTGGGAATCAGGAATAAAAATGCATTAAAATATCAATGGTAACACACTCCTACATAATTGAAGTGTCTGTGAGTGATCCAATGTTATGTTTGCAAATTGGTAAAAAAGTCACTTATGTTAGCTACCCTAACTCACATATTGTTGTTTTATTATGCCATGGTTCTTTATATTGAGTCAACTCATACAACAACCTTCCATGCCTACATTCAATGATTTCACACATGAAGAAGAACAGAAAATTAAAACTAAAACAAGAAAAGAAAATTACAAGAGAATCACCAGGCTGATCCCACCCTGTATCATATCACTTCCACCCTCCAAAAAGCCCTGTTAGAATCTGCTTGCATTTTTCCTGCTATGCCTTTATAAACTTATATCCATAAACACTTACATTGTTGCCTTTAAATTGTTTCATACGTCAAAATTTTACACAAAGCAATCTCTGCCATTTTTCCATATCAGTCTTTGACACTGAGATCATATAATTTCTCCATCTGAGTAAAATTACTCTGTTGGCACAAGAAAGAACAACTGATATCCACTGTTTAAAAATTCTTGTTGGAACCTTCAGCATTTATGCCTTGGTCCTGCAGTGAATGCCTCATAGACATCCACAACGAGCCCCATTGACTTCTGTAGGGTTCTGCTTATACAACATAATTTGCAGGATTGGGGCCTTAGTAGTTTTATAACAAAATTATCTGTGCCAATCCTGGCTACCCTTTAATTCTGCCAAGTAAAATTATGAAAAGAAGTAATAAGTTATCTGTGTGAATTCAAACAATATGGAATCCCATTGAAATCAGTTGGAGATCTGCACAGAATTTGAACATACCTTGCCACATCTCCAGCAATCACCACTTTCCACTAATCCAACTCATACTCACATAGCCTCTCTTGAGGGGCTGCAGACTCTGTTGCTGCTCTGAGATGGGAAGTCCCTCTAACGCCAGGTGGGAAATGGAGGCAAGGCCATCTACATGGCTTCTCCAATATGTATCCCATCCTACTTTCACCCCCAGTCTCTCTGCTAATGGTTCAGGCTACCACTACAGTTCTGGAATTGGGAGACCATCACCTGTAGGCCACCATTTTTATTCCATACAGTTCATGACTAGATAATTCAAGTGACTGGTAATAGGAGAGAAAGTCCTTCACCTTTAGGCCACCACATTTATTGTTCATTCGGGAAGGGCACAAAAGCGAAAACTATACAGTTTATAGTCCTGGGGTAAGAACATATATCACCCCATGCAGACATGTAATCAAAAAAGTTAATGGGGCAACATATTTTATTCATTTTCATTAGGAAATATACATGTGTATAGTCTCACAGGTCTGCAGTCATTAAAGGTAGAAAAAAATCCCTGCTAGACTGGGCACTGGCAAAAATTCCACTGACTACAGTGGGAGTGGAATTGGATCCTAAATTAATCCCCCAGCAAAGACAGGACAGGAGACTTCTCTTATATTAAACTGATGTTACCCTTGCATATAAATTAAATTTTAAAAGGTCTTTTTCAAAGCACTGATCTGTGCTAAAGTTAGAAAGAGCTTATGACCTCCAGCTACTGTATTATACCATTCATTGGCCCCAGGAAGAGAATTCCTAAACCATAGCCAACCATCATAGCTGCTTTAAGTAGTGCAGCCACCCTGACTGAATCCATTACACCCATCTCTCCTTTATACACAGAAAATATGAATATGAAGAAAAACAGAAAAAATATTTTCTATGGTATGCTCTTCCAGTGTAGCCACAGGCAACATAGTACTGAGGGAAATCTGGCTTCAGATTACTTCACTGTGAGCAAAATACTTTCTCTTTATTGAAAATAATTACTATGTTTAACCCTTTTAGAAATGTATTACGTATTTGGATAATCAGACGCCAATGCAGGAGCATTAAATAACAGGGCTAAATTCAAGCCAAAGTAAGTATGTAATAACCAATCGCCTTCTACTCTTGTGCTTTACCTCATAATCCTTTAATTTAACTTACATTACAATTTAAATGTTCAGAATATTTAGCTTACTTTCTAAAATCCCTTAATGCTAACAAGGCACATGACAAACTATTCAGTCACTTTGTATTTATGTTGTATCCCTTTCCCCATGCCTTGTTTCTATTTAGTCTATTTAAATAATTTCTTCAGGGAGGGAAACTTGATTTCTTATAATTCTTTCGGACACCATACATACCAGTGGCACTAGATTTAAAAAAAGTGAAATGGTTTCTCATCATGTTATTAACTTGTTTCAACAGCATCTTCTCCTTTACATCCAGCTGGTCACCTCTGCTCCTCATTTAGAGCATATGGGGTGGGTAGCTCCATAATGGAAAGGAAGGGAAAATTGTGAACTCTGATTAAGTACATTGAAGGCTCTGCTTATACTGTGAGATAATATCTAAATGGTACACATTTTGCTTGAAATTGCTATGTTCAGTTTTGCTGTGAAGTCTGTAGTTACCCCTAGAGTAACTACCACCAGTGTTAACATTGTGAAACCAAATACAGACAAGATCCATGGGAATAAAACTACTTTTCTCCACATATAACTATGATTGTTACCCTTTAAGAAAAAGATATTTTAATAGTGTTAAAATTATTGGTGCAAAGGAGGAGGTGACTAATTCAGACAATTCCTATTATATATAAACACTCTCACTATGGGCCCAGTCATATAGCCCTTATTATTATGAACAGTCCCAAATAAATCAATGAAATAAGAATGAAACTCATAGAAATAAAGGTTGCAAGTTCAAATAGCTTATTTGGAAATTGTTGGGTAGGGACTGAAAATGTAGCATCTCCTCAGGGATAATAAACAGAAAACTATATCAGGAGATAAGAATACTTTCTATCTGAGAGACAGAGAGAGAGATGAAGCAGCTAGCTGCAAAGTGACCTTTTGAAGGCTACAGCTGACTCCCTCTGCCAGTTTTAAAGGGCCAGTTCCCAGAACACCATGCTGGCAAGAAGCTTCTATCACAGAACAACAGGGGAGAGTTAGTAAGGAACATAAGAACATAAGAATGGCCATAGTGGGCCAGACCAAAGGTCCATCCAGCCCAGTATCCTGTCTACCGACAGTGGTCAATGCCAGGTGCCCCAGAGGGAGTGAACCTAACAGGTAATGATCAAGTGATCTCTCTTCTGCCATCCATCTCCACCCTCTGACAAACAGAGGCTAGGGACACCATTCCTTACCCATCCTGGCTAATAGCCATTAATGGACTTAACCTCCATGAATTTATCCAGTTCTCTTTTAAACCCTGTTATAGTCCTAGCCTTCACAACCTCCTCAGGCAAGGAGTTCCACAGGTTGACTGTGCACTGAGTGAAGAAGAACTTCCCTTTATTTGTTTTAAACCTGCTACCCATTAATTTCATTTGGTGGCCCCTAGTTCTTATATTATGGGAAGAAGTAAATAACTTTTCCTTATTCATTTTCTCCACACCGCTCATGATTGTATATACCTCTATCATATCCCCCCTTAGTCTCCTCTTTTCCAAGCTGAAAAGTCCTAGCCTCTTTAATCTCTCCTCATATGGGACCTGTTCCAAACCCTAATCATTTTAGTTGCCCTTCTCTGAACCTTTTCTAATGCCAGTATATCTTTTTTGAGATGATGGGACCACATCTGTACGCAGTATTCAAGATGTGGGCATACCATGGATTTATATAAGGGCAATAAGATATTCCCTGACTTATTCTCTATCCCTTTTTTAATGATTCCTAACATCCCGTTTGCTTTTTTGACTGCCGCTGCACACTGCGTGGACGTCTTCAGAGAACTATCCAGGATGACTCCAAGATCTTTCTCCTGGTTAGTTGTAGCTAAATTAGCCCCCATCATATTGTATGTATAGTTGGGATTATTTTTTCCAATGTGCATTACTTTACATTTGTCCACATTAAATTTCATTTGCCATTTTGTTGCCCAATCACTTAGTTTTGTGAGATCTTTTTGAAGTTCTTCACAGTCTGCTTTGGTCTTAACTTTCTTGAGCAGTTTAGTATCATCTGCAAACTTTGCCACCTCACTGTTTACCCCTTTCTCCAGATCATTTATGAATAAGTTGAATAGGATTGGTCCTAGGACTGACTCTTGGGGAACACCACTAGTTACCCCTCTCCATTCTGAAAATTTACCATTTATTCCTACCCTTTGTTCCCTGTCTTTTAAGCAGTTCTCAACCCATGAAAGGATCTTCCCTCTTATCCCATGACAACTTAATTTACATAACAGCCTTTGGGGAGGGACCTTGTCAAAGGTTTTCTGGAAATCTAAGTATACTATGTCCATTGGCTCCCCCTTGTCCACATGTTTGTTGACCCCCTCAAAGAACTCTAATAGATTAGTAAGACATGATCTCCCTTTACAGAAACCATGTTGACTTTTGCACAACAATTTATGTTCTTCCATGTGTCTGACAATTTTATTCTTTACTATTGTTTCAACTAATTTGCCCGGTACTGACATTACACTTACCGGTCTATAATTGCCAGGATCACCTCTAGAGCCCTTCTTAAATATTGGCATTACATTAGCTAACTTCCAATCACTGGGTACAGTAGCTGATTTAAAGGACAGGTTACAAACCATAGTTAATAGTTCCGCAATTTCACATTTGAGTTCTTTCAGAACTCTTGGATGAATGCCATCTGGTCCCGGTGACTTGTTACTGTTAAGTTTCTCAATTAATTCCAAAACCTCCTCTAGTGACACTTCAATGTGTGACAATTCCTCAGATTTGTCATCTACAAAAGACGGCTCAGGTTTGGGAATCTCCCTAACATCCTCAGCCATGAAGACTGAAGTAAAGAATTCATTTAGTTTCTCTGCAATGACTTTATCGTCTTTAAGTGCTCCTTTTGTATCTCAATCGGCCAGGGGCCCCATTGGTTGTTTAGCAGGTTTCCTGCTTCTGATGTACTTAAAAAAACATTTTTTATTACCTTTTGAGTTTTTGGCTAGCTGTTCTTCAAACTCCTTTTTGGCTTTTCTTATTATATTTTTACATTTAATTTGGCAGTGTTTATGCTCCTTTCTATTTATCTCACTAGGATTTGACTTCCACTTTTTAAAAGATGCCTTTTTATCTCTCACTGCTTCTTTTACATGGTTGTTAAGTGATGGATCTGTTAAGGAGCAGATAATCAGAAGGGGAGAACCACTTGGAAAAGGGATTGTAGATGCACACCATTTTTGTACCATAGGAGAAAGTATTTTGTTACCATAATTTAAGAAATTATCATTCCAAGTGTACTTTTAAATACTTAAGAAGCACATATCTATTGTATAGATCTACATGTATCAGTAATGTCACATCAAAATTTACAGCTACTGCAAATGTAGGTTTTCATTTACTTAATTGCTCTTCCTTATTTTTATTAAAGACACTGTTAACAGAAGTCACTTAACTGTTATTTAGAGAATTACTTTCGTATTTAGTATGAGATATTTTTAAATCTAGGACTCCTAGGGCAGATCAACAAAGTTACTTAGGCACTAAACCCTAGACTTCGGTGCTTTAGTCTTGGGTTTAAGTACCTAAGTTCCAATTTTGACTCCAGTGTGATCCACAAAACTCCCACTGAATCCTGTAAGGGCCTAAACTCACTTGGTGCCTAAGTTTTCAGGGTAGAAGTTTCCTAGATGCCTATGTATCTGCCTCTGGGCATGTGCACTACTGCCTCCTTCTAGATCTGATCACCTATCTCCCTGCCCAAACCCCAGAGCAATTCACACACAAGGGAAAGATAGGCGTTTGTCCATCTAAATCACATTCAGGGCCCTGTCTGGTAGGCAGGCTCAGAGGCCGCCTACCAGAGCGGGTCCCCCTCAGATTTCACCTACCACAAGAGGAGAAGGCAGTGTTGCCACCCACCTTGTAACTTTTAGCTCAGCAGTTAGAGCACCTGCCTGTGATGTGGGTCTGTGGGGAGAAGAGGCAGCTTTGATCCAGCCATAGAAACTTTGACATCTATGGACAGATTGCTCAGTGCATGAAGGAGAAAGGCTAAAAGAAGGACCAGCAATAGTGCCAGTTGAAAGCCAAGGCACTGCGGCAAGGAGTCAAGGAGCTGTGTATCAGAAGGCAAGGGAGGCCAACAATCAATCTGGTGCAGAGTTGCAGACTGTTGCTTTTACAAAGAGCTGCATGCCATCTTTGGTGGAGACCCACCATGGCCCCAAGAGCTCTGTGGATACTTTGTAGGAGCCCGAGTCACAAGCCCCTGCCATGAACAGCAAGGAGGAGGAGTACCGGGGACAGGCAACCAGGGGATCCAGCTGCACAGCAAGCCAGGACATGTTTTTGACTCTATCGCAGTCCAGCCAGTCCCCACAGTCGAGCATGGCTGAGCCTGATGCAGCAGGGGAAGGGACCTTTGGTACGCATGCAGTTTGCTTTGAAATTACAAGGATGGAGCCCCCAAAGTAGCAGGACACATCTGTTGATTTACTCTTTTACTTGTGCAGGAAGAGACAGTGAAACAACCAAGAGAGGTAAAGTTGCTATCTGCTTTTCATTCTCCTCCAGAGTTAGGCAGAGGGGGCCACGTGGAGCAGTTTGTTTACGTGCAACAGGATGTCCTCTGAATCCTCCGTAGACATCTTGCTGAAACTGTCATGGAGGTAATCGGCAGTCCTCTGCCAAAGCTTTCTGGGAAGCTTATTTCTTCTACCAGGCTAGGACACTTTCCCACAGCACTCAGCAATTATTTTAGCAGGCACCATTGCAGCACACAGGCTAGCAGCATATGGCCCTGGGGAGCAACAAGATGCCAGCAGTAACTGTGCCAGGAGTTACATATCAGCTAAAATCACCCCCACCTGTGGAAAATGGGGTCAGTATTCAGTTCCAATGCCCTATAAACATATATTCATGCCTGTAAGCTATCCCCAACTATCCCTCTTTTCCCCAGCTCCCCTTTCCCCGGGCCATACTCACCATGGCTGTTGCTGTGAGTGGCACTGTGCTGCATCCATCCCAAGGAGAAGTGAGAATGCAGTGCAATGCAATGGTACCTCTGTGTGTTGTATCTTCAGCTGTTGGTATTGTGGCCTTGAAGGTCTCCCCTTCCACACCTGCAGAATGCCTGAACCAGATAAGGAGGAGAAAGAAGAGTACTTGGGATGACATGTTCCAGGAGGTCCTGCAAGCCAGTGCTGCATCAGAGAAGGAGCACAGGGCCTGGATGATCACCCTTGCAGACAGCATGGAGAAGGATAGGGTGGAGAGGAGAAAGGCACAGGAAATGGATAGAGACATCCAGCAGGAGATGCTTGTGCTTCTCAGATAGCAAACACAGATACTACAGACTCCAATGGACCTGCAAGTTCAACAATCCTATGATCGCCTCCCTCTGCAGCCCAGAGGGACCTCCCTTTACACTCTCTCAATATTCTACATAATTCCTTTACACTCTCTCGGTGCACTACCCCTACCACTCCACCCACAGGGACATTAAAGAAAATAACCGCTTCACATACACTGACCTGTGAAAGACATGGTTGGTGGATGTTTTCCTGAAATGAAAATGACTGTTCTTTCCCCTTCATAAGTTCTGTTCCCTTAATTTATTAAGTGTTATTAAGTTCTACATGTTTTTTTAATTGCCTGGTTCATATTACATAATAAAATCCTAAATTTTGGAACATAATTCATTCTTATTAGTTCACAACATATGCTGACTCGTGATGATCTGGTCTCATAGCAATCAATTTCCTGTTGCTGCACTGTGTCACAGAACCCATAAAACAATATTAATAGGTGCATTGACAATGTTATGTTCCTACATACACAGCAATAGCTACAAGATTCATTCCGAACCACAGAAGAGAAAGGCCAGATAGAGCATGTGAGCCAGGATGCCTGCGGCAGCCCTCATTGAAAATGCCAAGGGAAGGACAGGCTGCAAAAAGGAGAGCAGATTCTCCCAAATACTGGTGGTTAACACTGAAGTACACTCACCAACCAGTCACAGACTGTGCTTCTGATCCCCCACACTTCTTATCAAGAAGCAAAAAAAGAAAAGAAATCACAGAGTCCCCTTTATTGCATTCCAGTTCTCTGGCTCCTAATCAGCACCTAGGGTTCAGTTCAGTGAGAGTTATTTAAAAAACTCCGCTCACATACATAAAATGTTCTTCTGAACCCCAAAGGTCAGCCACATTACCATGGGTAGCGGGGTCATCACCCCGCTCCGGCCCTGAAGGGGTTAAAACGGCCCTGGGAGAGGGCTGCCCTGGGGAGCCAATAGTAAAAGCAGCCCTGGAGAGGGCTGCAGCTGGGGGAAGCTGAGTGAGTAGCTGACCACAGCTGTGGCCAGCTCAATCAGGGCCCAGCTGGCCCTTATAAGAGGGCTGTGGGCCAGAAACAGGAGAGTCTTACTCTAGCTCTGGAGTGGGAAGGGCGGGCAGGGCAGGGCAGGGCAAGGCAAGGCAAGGCAAGGCAAGGGCAAAGGCAGCTGGGGAGCATCAGCCTGGTAAACCCCCAGGCTGCAGGCCTTGGTGAAGGCCCAGAAAAGTACTGGGGCTGCAGAGGGGCAGCCTGGGAATAGGCAGAGGCAGCTGGTCCTAACCCCTTGCCATTGATGAGTGGCCATTACACTGCAGTCTGCCCCAGTGAGCGGGGCTTAGATGATGACTGGCAGTAGTCAAAGAGGCAAGGTGGGTTTAGAAGGTTGGGAGTTCCCCAGGGAGGGGAGACCCAGAGTGTGGGGGTACTGCTAGGGCAGAATCCTTGGATAAAGGGCACCAGGGTCTGGGAAGGACACGGATGCCGGCAGCAGGTGAGACACTGGCCTGCAGAGGGCGCTCCGAAGGCTGGAAAGAGCTAATTCCCAAGATGACCAACAGGAGGCGCTGCACCGGTGAGTCCTCGCCTCGCTACACCAGGTCAATATAGGTTTGGATCTTACCCAAAATATCAGGCTGCCAGCCAATCCTTTAGTGTATAAAACTAAAGATTTATTATAAAGAAAAAAGAGAGAATAAGAAGAGAGTTGTTAAATGATAAAGCATTCAGATACATACAAGTGGCAAAGAGTCCTGTGGCACCTTATAGACTAACAGACGTATTGGAGCATAAGCTTTCTTGGGTGAATAGTGGGTATTCACCCACGAAAGCTTATGCTCCAATATGTCTGTTAGTCTATAAGGTGCCACAGGACTCTTTGCCACTTTTTCAGATCCAGACTAACACAGCTACCCCTCTGATACCAGATACATACAGAGACCTCAAAGTCCAAATATCAGATTCTTAGCAGTATTGATGAGTTTTCTGGCTTGAAAGTCCCTCTGGAATACACCCAAAGCTTGGATGAGTCATTCAGTCCTTTGTTCAGAGCTTCAGTTTGTAGAAAAGTTACTCCAGAGTAATGCCAACGAGCCTTCAAATGACCAAAGGTACAGTCAACTGTCATCTGCACCTGCTGAGCCTGTAGTTAAAGTGCTCCTTGGTGCTGTCAAGGTAGCCGGTGTATGGCTTCATGAGCCATGGGAGCAAGGGGCAGGCTGGATCTCCCAGAATCACTACTGGCATTTCAACGTTCTCAAGGGTGATCCACCAGTCTGGAAAGAAAGTCCCTGCTTCCAGCTTTCTGAAGAGTCCTGTGTTCCTAAAGATGCATGTTCCCTGACCAGCCCATATTGCTGTTGGTAAAGCATCGCTGGTGATACACCAGTGCTTGCATTACTTTAGAAAAGTAGCCCTCTCTGTTGATGTACTCTGTGGCAAGGTAGTCTGGTGCTACAATAGGAATATGTATACCGCCATCTGCAGCTGCTCCATAAATGCCACTGACAACCTTGAATTGTTTCTTTCTGTGTCCCACAGCACTCTAGCCCCCAAGAAATCATGTTTCCCGTGGCTCTTTTTGCTGCTCTGCAAATACTGCAGCATCAGGCACCACATAATCACAATAGAGTGAAGAGCGGTGCAGGATCCATGCTTCTGTCACAGATGGCGGGCAGCAGGGAGGGATCCATGGGCTCGTGGGGATTTTGAAAAGAGGCATGAAATATTATGGGGTGAGGATGAAATTATGGGATGGAGAATACTGCATTATGGAAAGTTGAACCCATGCTCCCAGCTACCCCTGCAGGACTTGTTTTCACCCTAGGAGGCATTGCAAAAACTTCCCTAAACACCCTGCGGTGGATGGTGGTGAGTTGCACAGTGGGATAGCTACCCAGGCTGCACTACACTTTGCATCAGTACAAGCACTTCTTGTGTCAGCAGTCCATGTGCTCACCAGAAACATAGTGTGGAGACGCACAAGTGATATAATAACTGCGGCGGCTGTATGCCAGCGTAACTTAGGTCAATATAATTTTGTAGTATAGACGTGGCAGATAAAGTCCCGGATAACATCCGTGGAAATAATAAACAAACAAGCATATACCACATTAAGTGGATGCATTATGTTAATGCATTATATTATAGGGAGTGGTGCTCTTTCTTAACACACTATTCAGCTGATACAAATGAAATATTCAGGTTACATATTTACATTGTTTCATTAGCCACTCGAGAATAGATATGCTGTTCTACATCTGTGTGATGTTAGTTATTCTCTTCTCATGAATTCAGGAATCTGAATCTCCTACCCAAGGTGCAACACAATTCAACTGCTAATTCAGTATTTTTCATAAGTCACTCTGTGAAAAAGTGTTCCTCATTGGACATCAGTGTTCTCTTTTCCTTTAACTGATATGTGTAAAAACTTGTATCATTTGTATGGAAATGTGGGGGATTGGCATATCTCTTGAATTATATTTTGGGATAAACACAGAAGCACAGATGTCAATGTGCTAATTATCCCATTCTGCTTAGATTTTAAAATGTATTTCAAATTTAGGACAACTTAGTGAACATCAATATGGCAAGTTGTACCTTTTAATGTTGTTAACATTTCTCTGTGTAGAAGGTGGAAGGTGAAAAGAAAGGGGGGAAAGAGGTGGGGGGAAGGAGAATGTTTCTAATCAAATCCATATTGGAATGCTCTATTGCAGGGGTGGGCAAACTTTTTGGCCCATGGGCCACATCGGGGTCGCAAAACTGTATCAAAAAAGCAAGTGTGAACAAGAGGAAGCTGACACAAGCTTATGCCTATTCCTGTATCTGGCTTTAAAGAGACACACCAAAACATGTTTATATAGTTCTAAATAAACGTTTGAATTACAAGATCCAATGTTTACAATTACTTTTTTTTTCTGGTTTGCCACATCTAAATGGTAGCTTTTTAAAAACAAGGCAGTGGGGAGTTTTAAATGTATTGCCAATCAGATTGTCAGTTTTAAAATAGGTTAAATTTAGGGTCTAAATTGAATAATTGTATTCCCTTTCGGAGGGCTGAATCTCATTAGTACCTGCAGCAGTAGGTCCTTGCAAAAATATCGCTGGTTATTTCAATCAAAGCAGCAGAGGTAGTAGCACAATAGCATGTATCAGATGGATGTTTAGAATCTTCCTACAATGCCTGCTTATTTTCAGAATCCATTGCTTTCATTCATATAGATTGTCCTTTTTCATCTATGAGCCACGTTTTACCTATTTAAAAATGAAACTGCAAATTATTTATGGATGAGCATATGCTCATTCTCCCCTGAAATTTCTGAACCTTGGTCTCTGCTGTAAATTGCTCCTGTTTGTGCATATCTTACATGCCACATGCAAAATCTCTCTGTAGGTTTAAGCCTCCACAACAAAATGCAATTGTACGAAGCATGACCTGCTCCTGCATCCATTAAGGTTGTTGTCAGTCCCAGAATAAACTCTTCAGAGTTCTGCCCATTAAAATATGTTTGAAATTAAACAATGTTCAGTGACTGAAAATGCAAAGCTTACGTTAGAAAAATAATGATTAATGAGCAACCCAATAGCCACAATAGGATTTCATCTCCTAGGATGTGAGGGTTTTGTTTGTTTTTCAATTACCATTGTTTATAGTAACTGGATCAAACGTTTAAAGAGATACTTTCAATTTGAAAATCTTGTCCTTGAATCACTCTTCTAGCCAAGCTGAACTCGCTACAGGAGAAGCAAGGGTGGGTATGGGCTAACTTTGAGCTCCTATGATTCTAGAGCTATCCAGGGGCCTATCTGGCACTCAAGGGGATCACCAGGCACTAAGAATGCTACAATCAAACTCCCTTGCTCCCAGCAATGTTCCCTACACCTAGCCAGGAGAGGGTGTTTCTTTGATTCTGTGCCACCCAGGGATTCTACTACTGGGTTTCCAGATGCTTCACAGTCCCAGAACAGCTAAAAGCAGCTGTTGCAGATGCAGGAATTAGATCCCCTATTTGCTCATCAAACGCACGTCTGCCTATCTTATGCCTGATACTTTAGATTATTAAAAGAGAAGGAATGTTAAATATCCAATTTCCTTGTCACAATTTATGCCCTCTATTTTCTTTTTGCATTATCACTCAATGAAACTGAATTTAGTTTCACTTTTCTTTATATTTATTTTCACTTTCAAGTTCTTAGAACTGTAATGTTTTGGTTTGCAAACACTGAAGGGAAATTTTGAGGGGGTTCTTTTAACAGGTGCTTTCAACACAATTTTTTTAAAAAAATTTGAAAACTTTTCTATTGGTCTTAAGTTTCACTATTTTTACAAAAGTTTAAAATTGAACTACAACTAAGTGGACAGTGTCCCTTTAAAGTGGGTTTACTGTTTGTAAAATATGCTAATTTGATAGCACTGGAGACTGAACTCAATCCTTACAATTATGGTACAGCCAGTTATAACAATGTCAAATTCCCCACATTATCCCATCAGTGTCCTTTCATCCTGATTTGGAAGGATCATCTTTAAGTCAGTCTCTGTGTCCGTTCAGTCCTTTGCCTCCCTACTGAGACTACACCAAACTAATCAGCGAGGGCCAAGTTCAGTGGTTGTTAAGGAGACACTGGTAGTTGCAGTTCAGTTTCCAGCAAACTAAACTGGTTTCAACTAAAAAGCATATACTACCAAACATCCATCAAATAAATTGTTGTCACTATTGAAACAGGCCAGATTCCAAACAGTGACTGAGGGCTGACTGGCTTAACGTCCCATTATTAATGTCCTGAGCAATCCAGTTCACCATGAACCAACCATTTTTTATTAATTTCACTGCAGTGGCACAAATTCAACTTCTGTAAGAAATCAAATGCCACTAACAATGTCCGTTTGGCCTTCAGAATAAAGAACCATAGGTTTAACAGCAGTATTACAGTTCAGCATGCTAGTAATCATTATTATGGTGTCATAGACATCTTTGTCTATGAGAGGGACATCTTAAAAGAGGCCTTGATCCAGCATCTAATTAATTTTGTGCCTGAAGTCAGATGCAGAGGAACATGACAGCATTTACACATCTAATTACATGATTTATGAGTGCAATCAATTAGAAACCTATATTCTATATGCAGTGTTGTTGTAGCTATGTTGGTCCCAAGATGTTAGAAACAAGGTGCGTGAAGTAATATCTCTTACTGAACCAACGTCTGTTTATTATTTTCTCAGGGGAAAGTGCAAACACAGTCTTCCACTACTACAAGTTATGCAGTTGAGTTTCCCACAGCAGGGGAAATCACAAGGGTCAGCACCCCTGGAATGCAATGGATGAACCTTATCCTGAGAAAACCACCTCATGATCATGGTATCTTCTGTCAGTCAGAGAGACAAACTTTCGAGCTACACAGAGCTCTTCTTCGGGTCTGGGAAAGGTACAAAGTGTCACAGCTAAATAAAAGATTGAACAGATAGTGCATATTTTAAGGGACCATTTAAGGTGAAATGGCCCTTTAACACCCATGTTAACAACCCCCCCAACCTCTCCAAGCTCATCATCAGAAGCAAGTTCCCAACAGACCAGGACACAACTCAGAGCAGCACCAGACCCTGCCAGAACAACAGATGCCAAACCTGCAAATATTTTTCCACTGCTACTATGACCAACATCCCCCACAACACACCTTTCAAGATCCACAAGTCCTACCTGTGCCTGTCCCAGCATGTGGTATACCTCATCCAATGCACTAAATGCCCTAATAACAACTATGTGTGTGAAACCAGACAATCAGTACTCTCTCAAATGAACTCACACAGGAAAATGATAAGACAAAAGCACCATGTCACCTGTGGGTGAACACTTTTAACAATGTGATCATTCTATATCTGACCTCTCAGTCCTCATCCTCACAGGAAACCTGCACAACACTTTCAAAGGATGAGCCTGGGAGTTTAAATTCATGGTCTTAATAAAGACACTGGATTTATGGCTTATTACAACAATCTGTAACCCACTAACCCCTTTTTGTCAAAAGAACATAAGAATGGCCATACTGGGTCAGACTAATGGTCCATCTAGCCCAGTTTCCTGTCTTCCAACAACGGCCAATGCCAGATGCTTCAATGGGAATGAACCTGGGAATTACCAAGTGATCCATCCTCTGTGGTCCAATCCCAACAGTTCTGTGACTACAGAGGTGTTAACAGGCCATTTCACCTTGAATGGTACGTTAGTATATGTGCTAACTGCTTATGCTAAACTATCTGTTCTATCTTGTATTTAGCTGTGACGCTCTGCCTACACTTACAAGCTTGCAGCTGCACAGTGCTCATGTAGCTGCATTAGGATGATGGGAGAGCTCTCTCCTTCAACATAATAAAACCAGTTCAATGAGTGGCACTAGCTATGTCAACAGGAGAGCACCTGCCGCCCATATAGCCCTGTGTACACGAGTGCTTATGCTGGCAAAACTTATGTCATACCCCTGAGCGACAAAAGTTTTCCCTGACATAAGAGCTAGTGTAGACATGGCCTTAGTACCTTCCCCAGACCTGCAGAAGAGCTCTGTGCAGCATGAAAGCATGTCTCTCTCACCAACAGAGGTTGGTCCCATAAATTATCTCACCCACCAGGTCTAAATTCTTCATTTGTGCTTAAAGAACATTCTTTCATACAAGTGCAGAAAACTGAATGAGACTACCTTTGAATAAGGTTGTCATCTCCCTGGTTTTTAAATGGGTCACCTGATCTCCCAGTCTCCATCCTATTTCCCCATATTATAAATTTCCCCTCCCCTAGACACCACCTTCCAATTCTCACAACATTACAGGAGTGCTACCACACTTCCCTCACACTACTAGTCTGCTTCTGCTGTGCCTCTGTGTCTTTTAACTGATGCCCTGCTTGCTTGGAGGTATGCGAGAGTGATGGTATGAGAACGAGGGAAAGAGATTGCAGATGGAAGACAGAGGAGTAATGAAAACAGGCAAATGATGTGAGAAGTTGGAACTCACATGAGGAGACAGAGAGATACCAGATGAGAACTAGAGACCAAGAAGAGAAAACAGCCAGCACACCATCAGAAAGAGAAGGAAGACCACAAGGATGTGGTACAGCTTAGGATAAAGTTGTGAGTTGGTGGGACGTGCAATGACTGGGCTAAAATTTAGTTTGAAA